>NC_080746.1:13600000-14200000 GCF_020826845.1 Diceros bicornis minor
CAATGATGATATAAAAATGAGAAAAATACTCAACCTGTATCTGAAATATATTTGTAAACTTTTATGACTTAATAGGAATACAAACAACCCGATTTCTTTTTAATTGGCCAAAAGATTTGAATGAATACTTTAACAATGAAGATATAAAAACATGAAAAATTCTCAACACCATTAATTATTAGAGAAATGCAAGCTAAAAATAAAATTAGATGATTCTGGGCAATGATGTCAGCAGAATACAAGTTTTCTACCATATTTCCCCAAAGAACACCAATTTTGACAATGATCCATGGATGAAAGTGCCCTTTCAGAAGTCCAGGAGTCCAGCAGAGAAGTTCCAGCACAGTTTTAGAGAAAAAATCCAAGATTGGATGCACTGAAGAGGATAAGAGGGACAGTTTCACTTTATCCTCATAACCCCTCCCCCAAGGCTGTACAGCTCAGTGCCAAGAGAGACCTTCTTGCTTGGCAATTTCTCCCATGGAAGAAACTGAGAACACGTGAGTGAGCTCTTCCCCAGCTAAGCAAGAAACTGGCAAAGAGGCCCACTGCTTCCTTGCCCCATCCAGAATACTGAGGTGTTCTGAGGGACAGGAGCAGGGAGTGGATGAGCAAACAGCAGCCAGGACTCTTGGAGGGCATCAAAGGACATGAGTCCTACTAACTGACTTGTAGACTCTGCCAGGAATCCTGATCATTGAGTGCTGGGAATGACTCCCTTGTGGATCTCCCCAACTGATCCATGGACACCTCTATTGTTTTGGGTGACTCACCCATATACCCCACACCTTGTGGCTATCTTCCTGTGTGCACCCCAAAGGTAGTGAGTGTGAGCCTTTGCAAATGGCCTGTAAGCATACACAGAAAGCCACCCCAACTCTGCAGTCATGGAGAAACAACACAAACTTGAGCATTCAGCACCTCCTTGAGGAAAGCAAACAAGAGACTATCAGCACCCAGCCTGACTTTACATGATTGAGAAAAGGAATACAATCTTTTTTTTTTTTTGTAAGGAAGATCAGCCTTGAGCTAACATCCATGGTAATCCTCCTCTTTTTGCTGAGGAAGACCAGCTCTGAGCTAACATCTATCGCCAATCCTCCTCCTTTGTTTTCCCCAAAGCCCCAGTAGATAGTCGTATGTCATAGTTGCATATCCTTCTAGCTGCTGTATGTGGGACACTGCCTCAGCATGGCCAGACGAGCAGTGCATTGGTGCGCGCCTGGGATCCGAACCCGGGCCGCCAGTAGCGGAGCACGTGCACTTAACCGCTAAGCCACGGGGCCGGCCCAAGGAATACAATCTTAAGAAGGGAACAAAAAGTATGGAGCAAGAATATCCATAGAAATGATCTGATAAAGCCTCAGAATCCTTAGCAGAGCTGACAGTTGGTATTTCTCTCCTGAAGTCAGTAAGTACAGAGGGGAGAAGGTGATTGCTTCCTCAAATACTAAAACAGCAGTGCAAGACTTCAAAAAACTTGAAAAATCAAGAAGACATGACACCACCAAACTAACACAATAATTTTCTAGTAACTGTCCCCAAAGAAAGGGAGATCTGCGATTTGCCAGATAAAGAATTCAAAATAGTCATTTTAAGGAAGCTCGGTGAGCTACAAGTAAACACAAAAAGACAACTCAAGGAAATCAGGAAAACAACACAAACAAAATGAGAACTTTAACAGAGAAATAGAAATTATAAAGAAAAGAACTAAACAGAAATTCTGGAGCTGAACAACACAATGAATGAAATGAAAAATGCATGGAGACCATCAGCAAGAGACTTGATCAAGCAGAAGAAAGAATCTGTGAAGTCAAAGACAGATCATTTGAAAGTATCCAGTCAGAGGAGAAAAAGGAAAAACAATGAAAAAGAGTGAAGAAAGCCTATGCAAATTATGAGATACCATTAAAAGAAATAATCTACACATTATTGGAGTCCTAGAAGAGAAGAGTGGGAGAAAGGTACAGAGAGCTTATTTCAAGAAATATGGCTGAGAACTCCCCAAATCACAGGAGAGATTTGGACATCCAAGTTCACAAAGCTCACAGTTTCCCAAAAAGATTCAACTCAAAAATATTTTCTCTAAGACACATTATAATACAGTCATATATCACTTAATGAAGAAGATGCATTCTGAGAAATGCATTGTTAGGTGATTTCATCATTGTGAGAACATCATAGAGTGTACTTACACAAACCTAGATGGTATAGTCCACCACACACCTAGGCTATATGGTACTAATCTTAGGGGACCACAGTCCCATATGCGGTCTGTTATTGACGAAAATATCATTGTGTGGAGCATGATTGTAAAACTGTGCAAAATCAAAGACAAAGGGAGAATTTTAAGAGCCGCAAAGGAAAAAAATTTCTCACATACAAGGGACACCATAGGACTATCAGCAGATTTCTCAGGGGAAACCTTGCAGGCCAGTAGAGAGTGAGATCATATATTCAAAGTACTAAAGGAAAAAAACTGCCAACCAAAATTATTTTATCCTGCAAAGCTGTCCTTCAGAAATGAAGCAGAGATAAAGACTTCCCCAGACAAACAAAAGCTGGGTGAGTCCTCACCACTAGAGTTGTCTCACAAGAAATGCTGAACAGAATTCTGAAAGCTGAAATGAAAGGATGCTAATTAGTAACATGAAAATATACAAAAATATAAAACATATGTGTAAAGGTAAGACTATAGTCAGATTCAGAATACTCAATTCCTAAATTTCGGTAATTTGTTAATCACTTAACTATAGTACAAAGCTTAAAGAAAAAAGGTATTAAAATAACTATAACTACAATAATTTGTTAGCGATATACATTAACATTAATAAAAAAGGTATACATTGTGACATCAAAAACATAAAATATGAAGAGGGGAGAAAAATGGTAGAGTTTTTGTATGTGATCAAAGTTAAGTTGATATTGCCTTAAAATGCTCTGTTCTAACTAAAAGATGTTTTCTGTTAGTCTCATGATAACCACAAAGCAAAAACCTACAGTAGATATCCAAAAGGTAAAAAGGGGGAATCAAAGCATACTACTAAGTAAAATCATCAGTTCACAAAGTAGGACAGCAAGAGAGGAAGCAAGGAACAAGGGAACTACAAAACAGCCAAAAACAACTGATAAGAAGGCATTAGTAAGTCCTTACCTATCAATAATTGCCTTAAATGTAAAAGAATTAAATACTCAAATAAAAAGGTATAGAGTGGCTGAATGGATTAAAAAACAAGACCCAACTGTATGCTGACTATAAGATACTCACTTCGGGTTTAGTGACATACATAACTCAAAAGGAAAGCATGGAAAAAGATATACATGCAAACACAAACCAAAAGACAGTGAGGGCAGCTACACTTACATCGGGCAAAATAGACTTATGGTCTAAACTATAACAAATGACAAAGAAGGTCCCTATATAATGATGAAGGGGACAATTCATCAAGAATACAAACATTATAAATATATACACATCCAATATCAGAGCACCTAAAAATATTAAGGAAATGCTTGCAAATGTGAAGGGAGAAATAGACAACAATATAATAATAGTAGGGGGCTTCTATGTGTGTCAAATCATCGCTCTATATTTTAACTATATACAATTTAATTTGTCAAGTATACCTCAATAAAGCTAAAAAATAAAATAAAATAAATTAAGTGATTCCACTATAAATGCACTAGAATGCATAAAATTTAAAAAGACTGCCATCACCAAGTGTTGGCAGAGATGCAGAACTATAGGACTCATACATTGCTAATACGAATGAAAGTGGTACAATGACTTTGGGGAACACCTTGACAGTTTCTCATATAGTTAAATATATACTTACCATAAAACATAGTCATTGCACTCATAGGAATGTAGCCAGGAGAAATGAAAACAAATATTCAGATAAAAAAAATGAACTCGAATGCTCATAGAAGCTTTATTCATAAGAACCAAAAATTGAAAACAACTCAAGTGTCCAACATCTGATGAATAGACAAAGATGCTGTGATATATCTATACAATCCATAAGATAAATAGTCCTCAGTTATACATGGGAAGAAATTACTGATACCTGAAACAATTGGATTAATCTCAAAGCATCAGATTAAGTGAAAGAACAAGCACGAAAACTACATGCTGTGAGATTGCATTTATAGAAAATTCTAGAAAATTCAAAATTCCACTGAAAGAAAACACCTCAGTGGTTGTCAGGGGCTGAGGTGGGGAGGGGAGAGCGTTTACTGCAAAAGGGCAAAAGGAAACATTTTAAAGCAATGGAGATATTTTAAACCATTGTTGTAACGGTGGTGGTGGCTGCGTGACTGCATATGTTTGTCAGAACTCAAGAAAATATACACTTAAAAGTTATCTATTGTGTATAAATCCTACCTCAATAAAATGGATTTTAAATATGTACATAGACATGTTTCTATGTAAATTATCTCAGTTTGAAAAGCAATCTAAAGCTTATTTCAATACATTATGACATTTCAGAAAAAACATTTCTTAAGTTTTCCAACTTTCTTGTTCCCTGAGGCTTTAAAGCAGTTCTCTGAGTTTGTCTTGAACTAAATAAAATAAACACCCCGGAGAGTCTCCCAGGAGACCTTAACTTTGTAACTGTGATTGATTATATCAGTTCTAACATTCTGTGATTGCAATAATAATTAACCTTTCTTCATGCCATAGTCCCAAGAGCCATTCTAAACCAAATCTCTAAAGGTGAATAAAAAATCATTCAATATCACAGTTCATTCAATTGTAATCACTTTAATATAGGCAAGGTAATATTTTCTGTAGAAAGTAAATAAGGTGGATATATCTGAAATCAAGTCACAATATGCCTGATGAATGAACAGGAGTGACTTAACCAAATGATGCAAGTTTAGAGAAATATTTCAGTGAATGCAAACACAAATTTTTCTAATAGGCCATTAAAGTAGAATGAGACACGTAAAGAAACTATGAGTTGAACATCACTGGACAGTAACTTGGTGGAGACATTGCAGAATATTTTAGGACCAGCCTGGCTCATATGCCCTTTAAGTTCTCTTCTAATCTGAGATTCTATGGTTTTGAATAATTCCAAGTTTCTACATGGATCCACAGAAGAAATAGAAATTCAGTGAATAGAGAGGAAATACATTCTGACAACTGAAAAAAAAATCTGAGATTTGGGAAGCTTTCAGTCATTTTTGCCAGAGATCTAGAATAGAAGTCAGAGGACCTGCTCTTAATTCAGTTGCAAATGACTTGCTGATTCATCACCAGACCTAACCATTCTGCCCTCCTTGGCAAAAATGTGATCCAGAATACATATTACTTAAAACTCAGAGGAATATACTGAGATTGAGATACATTGGATGTGTAAAATAAAAGATTAAACCATAATATAACACTTGGGCTTGTTCTTAGTGCAATTCAAGACTTTGACTTTTTCTGTGGGAATAAGAAAAAGAACTGAAAAAAAGTAATCATAGTTACAAAAAGACAATTTTACATTCAGAGGAAGAAGGACAGAGTACCTAAGCAAAAATTGAGTAACCATTTGGTGTGGTTTTGACAAAGGGATTAACTATCATATGAGGAAGACTCTCAGACTAAGACTGACAGATATTTATGTGGAATTCAAAACTGAAGCAATAAAAGAATTTGAAGAATAATGGATGGAATGCAGTAGGAAAAAAATACCCGAAGTTCAAGTTTCTTAACGTATTTGAATGAAGAAAATACCAACTATTCCACAATCAGTATGATGTAAGTATACTTTATAGTGTAGTGATCCATATTTATATATTAAACAGTATATGTCTTGCTAAATATGTTTACATATATATTTTATAAATTAAAATGTAATTACTGCTCTGCAAAACTTATAGTGGCAGCAGATGTCGTTATAGCTTTATCGTAAGTGAAAGTTTTTAATGTTCTTCAATTACAATGTAACTTTTTCACATTTTACTGATAGCAGCAAAGATCTCAAATTATCACTAACTCCCCAGACACACACACATCTTAGTCCGTTCTGTTCATCCTTCTCCAACCCTGCGTTCTCACCAAATACTTATTGAACACCAGGTAGGCATATATAGGACCTTGAATCTGGCATTATGACTATCCTCATTTTACAGATGAAGAAGATAAGACTCGGGATGCTTAAGAGTGTTATTAAAGATCTTGAAGCTACAAGTGGCAAAACAAGAAATACAGCACAGGTTCTCTGATTCTAAAACCAGCAGTACACATTTTTCTGACTAAATCTAGAATCTTGAAATGTGCAAACATGCAATTTCATACAATTTTTTAGGGATACACAGAAATGGTAATGATTAAAAATACCCCCACAAAAATGAAAGCCTTAATTTGCAAGGTTACAGTTAAATTATTAAACACAGATTACCATGGTCCAGAACCTTTCCTCCTAGACATGGTGGACTCCTTAGGCTGCAGAGATCATCTAGAAAACGCTAACACAAAGCCAGATTTTTTTCACTATCATCAAGTTAAGAGATCCCCTAGAGGAGAGCAATGCTACATCTTTAGTTCTTCTCAGAGAAGCATATTTGACCCAAACACAGCAGAATAGAAAGTTCTCAATGTCATTTCTTCTATAGTTAGGTAACCTTATGACAACAACGGCAAACATCAATCTATTTGTGTTTAACCATCCTAGATTTTTGTTGTTCAAAAATGGCATAATGCTTTTGAAGATCCCAAACTATCTAACTTTTACAATACTAGAGGGGAATCAAGCTCCTATCAGGGCCATCAAACACTACGTGCAAGAAGGAAAATGGAGGATGTTATAGATGTTGTGAAACAATTAGCTAGATAAACGGAAGGACCAGTGGAAGAGATGATAGGCAGCTGCATGAGAATCCTTATTCTGCCTTAAGACACCTATCAATCTCCAGTACTGCCAGTGATGAAGATGAAGAGGGGGAAATGAAAGGGAATTTTAAAGCATTTCTACTTTTCTGCAGAGTGTGGTCTATTCTATTTCTATATCAGACTTTGATAATATTAATACTTGTCCACCCAGATACTGTTCTGCCTTTTGTGTAGTAGTAATCATTTTGGAAGTTTATTATTTGGGTGCAGAAGCAGTGATGGGAGGAGTGAATATTCGAATATTTATGGTGGTAAGAGTTCCTTCTGGTACCAAGACCCTATTTCAATAGATGAGACCCTTTGGAGTCCTTTGATAACTTAAAAGAAGATTAAACAGACTGCCTTGTAACACTTTGAAAGAATCCTAGAAGAAAAGGAATAATGCACCTTGCTATTAAAAACTGCTATTTTTTATCCTAAACTTTCCCTGTCTTGTGACACTCCCCATCTCTAATCCTGAAAGATCTGATCTATTAGACACTTTGGTTTTTGGGTCCTTTCCCCATGCCCAGAATTAATATTGCAGCAATCAGTTATCCAGAACAACATACCCCCAAAGTAACAATTAGAGTAAAGGTGACACACATCAGGAATGTACGGGTTACGATAAAAATCTGTATTTGATATATGAAAATGCAAACCACAGAGGTTACCATTGCTTAATCTTGGTCAACGGGAATCGCATACTTAAGGGAAAAGCTCCATATATTTTGATTTATTTATTTAATAAATAAAAGAGTTCCTTTGGTGCCCAAAGAATGGAGGGTTAAATAGATAGGGTGCCTGCCTACATGGAAAACAAAAGAAATATTTAGGCTGGAAAGGAAGATGTAGATGATCAATACTCTTCTTTTACAGGTGTGGAAAGTGGGGCCAAGGATTTAAGAGAAAGTAAAAAGAGCTCCTCTGCTAAATCACACAGTGAGTCAATTTATTCAGCTCCAATTACATTTGATAATTACTCATAGATGGGTGAAAACCACTATGTATTTGTGAAGGAGTTTACTTACCAACAACCTAGAAACATCAAATAATTCTAAGAAACCAATATTTCCTTAAATAAAACAGATAAGGTGAAGACAAAACTCTTGTTCTTAAAATAATAAGGATAAGTTGATTTGTGGGATAAATGACTGTTGAATGAAAATAAAGAGACAACTGAAGAAAAAGTCAGCCAACTTTTCAGATGGAAATCCATTCAGAAAAAAAAAAAAATGTCTTTAAGGAAAAATAGATGCTAGAAGTTACTTATCCCAGACAGAGAGCCTGGGGAAAATTATTTTCTTTAAAGAGGAGTTGGATGGGCTCCAATCCTAGAAAGAACCTAGCTCAGAGTTCACAAATTGGTCATTTTAATTTGAAACTAAAAGATCAGCCACAAAATAAAAACCAAAGGACAGTGTTTCAAAGGAATTTTACAGACATGCAACAAGATGTTCAGCAAGGTTGAGCAGTATTCAAAGATTAAGCTGAGCATTTCAAACACCGTCTATCTGCTTCCACTTTGTTGCACTACTGTTAACATGATCTTTGAAAGGCTGGAAAGAATATAAGGTGTAAGAGATCTATTTCAGAGAACCTGTAAGAATCATTGGGGAATGGGAGAGGAAAGATTTGTTATTTTTCAAGATGTTGCCGTTGATGTAACATTGCAAAGAACAAAGAAGAAACACACTAATCATTTTCCCAAAAACTTTTCCCAAAATATATAAAATAATTTATGAAAATTATGAACCATATACCATATACTTGCTTAATAATAGTGCAGAAATCAAAAAATTTATATCATTATAGAAAATAAAACAAAAGTCACGCAACCTTATTACCTCAAAATAACTTGGGTCCAACTAGATATTACATTGATAATCAACACACAATACCAATAACAAAACAGACAAATACAGGTTCCTTTTCATGTGAGTGTCCAGTTTTCATAGTTTTTGCTCTTTGATTTAGACAATACTCAAATAGTTAAAATAATCTTGAGAAAAGTAACTCAACTTTCATTATCATTCTGTTTCTCAAATTGATTGACTGGATTCTCAGTCAACTGTGTCTCTCTTCTTAGGCACAGAATTTAGCTGGGAAAACAGTAGGTCAAGAAGACTGAATGAGAGAAAGGAAGGAGCACTGGACAAAAGAGAATAAAATCATAAAGACTAGAGTTTCATGGAACCATGGAGATAATTTCATTCAAACAAAAATTTTAAATGCATTCTGAGAATACTGAGGTTAGAAGAAGTCATGTAATTTATCCAAGATCCTACATTTATTAGGGTCAGAGGCAGGATGAAAACAAATCACTCTTGACTCTTCATTCAGAGCTTTTTCTACTTCTTATCACTGATATTGACAGTTGAAAACTTAAGCTGATTTTCATCTCTATTTTTTCAGAGACGTGCTGTCCACTAGGCATTGTATGCAATGGATATGCAAAATCAGACCACAGTGACTGAATTTACCCTGACTGCCTTCCCCAGTCTCCAGAAGCTTCAGATTTCCCTCTTTGTGGTCCTCTTGTTTACTTACATGCTTACTCTAACGGGAAATATTGTCATCATTTCCCTAATATTGGCTGATAATCGCCTCCACACCCCAATGTACTTCTTCCTCAGTAATTTGTCACTTTTGGACATTTTATACACTACGTCAGTTACCCCAAAGCTGTTAGCCTGTCTCCTAGAGGAGAAGACCATATCTTTGGCTGGCTGCATCGCTCAAACATACTTCTTTTTTTTCCTGGGGACAGTAGAGTTTATCCTCTTGGCAGTGATGTCCTTTGACCGCTACGTGGCCATCTGCAACCCCCTGCGCTACACCATCGTCATGAACAGCAGGGTCTGTCTCCTGCTGGTTCTGGGCTGCTGGGTGGGGGCCTTCCTGTCAGTGCTCTGCCCAAGTATTGTAGTATCTAGATTGCCTTTCTGTTATAAGGAAATTAGTCACTTCTTCTGTGACATCGCTCCTCTGCTACAGGTAGCCTGCATAGACACTCATTTCATTGAGATGATAAACTTCCTCTTATCTTCCTTTATCCTCCTGAGCTCACTGGTGCTCACCACCGTGTCCTATACCTACATCATTTCTACCATTTTGAGCATCCCCTCAGCCCAAGGACGTCAGAAGACCTTTTCCACCTGTGCTTCTCACATCACTGTTGTCTCCATTGCCTACGGGAGTAATATCTTCATGTATGTGAGGCCCAGTCAGAGTCATTCCCTAGATTTTGACAAAGTGACAGCTGTCCTCACCACAATGGTGACCCCTCTTCTTAACCCCTTCATTTATAGTCTAAGGAATGAACAGGTAAAGAAAGTTTTAAGAGAAGCAGTCAATAAAATTATGTCCTTATTGCACAGGAGAACTTGAAAGTTTGTTTGCTAACAATGGCTATTTTCAAAAATTTGGACTCAATGTGAAGAAAGTCATGCTTGAAGACCAAAAATCAAAGATACTCGCAAAGATATGAAAAAGCTTCATGCCACATCAGATGAGAAGTGTTGTAGTCTAGGTCCAGAGGAGGCAATTTAGTCATAGAGAAAATAACATGTTCTGAACACTATCATTTGACTGTCTCACACACAGAATATCATGGATTAATGAGAAATACTGAACTAAAGTCACAAAACCTGAATTTTAAGCCTGGCTCTATTACTTTTTTATTAGGTTACTCTTAGCTTATCTGAACCTTAGTTTTCTCATTAGTAAAGCAGTGAAGAGCTCCAAATCACTGGAGTTGTATAGTGCCAAAGGAATCAAATGGCTCTTTAAAGTTACAGGACAACCTGTTGTTATTTACAGCCCCATTTAAATTCAGCTTTTTTCCTGCTAGCTTTGTTAATAGAAACTAAAAAAATTCTCGGATGTAATACAATTTCTCCAGAAACCAAGCAACCCATAAATCTTTTTGTCTCTTGTTTTGATTTTGGAGCTAGCAGAAACAATTACTTGTTTAATAGATTTTTGAAGAATATCTCTAATAGCTCTAGCCCAGGCAATTCTGAAGACTTTTACTATTTTTGCTAGGCTCTGTACTTCAGTCATGTCAATCAGCCACATCTTAATTATATAGTTGACAAGCATTTGTAATTCTGAATTTGCTTAATCTTCAGATTGAGATATCTACACTATATTATCAAAATAATGGAATAATAACACTTTCAATTGAATCATATAAAAGAAAGTCAGAAAATGAAAGACAAGCCACATATTGGGAGAAAATATTTGCAAAATACATATCTGACAAATGACCTGTATCTGAAACATATTTTTAAACTTTTACACCTTAATAGGAACACAAACAATATGATTTTTTTAATTGGCCAGAAGATTTGAACAGACACTTAAAAAAGATGATATACAAACAGAAAATAAATACATAAAAAGATTCCAAACACCATTAATCATTACAGAAATACAAAATAAAAACAAAATTATATGATTCCATGTAATATGTCAAAAAAATAGGATAATAGGAGTTTTCTACCATATTCCCCCAAAGAACACCAATTTTAGTATGACCCATGGGTGAGAGTGCCTTTTTAGAAGTCTGGGAGTCCAGCAGAGAAGTTCTAGCACAGTGTTGGAGAAAAACATCCAAGGTTGAATGCATTGAAGAGGATAAGAGGAACAGTTTCATATTACCTCCATAACCCCTCCCCTAAGGCAGCACAGTTCAGTGTCATGAAGGACTTTCTTGGTTGGCAATTTCTCCTACGGAAGAAACTGAGCAGGCTGGCCCCATGGCTTAGCAGTTAAGTGCGTGTGTTCCACTATTGGCTGTCCGGGTTTGGATCCCTGGCGCGCAAGTATGCACCACTTCTCTGGCCATGCTGGGGCTGTGTCCCACATACAGCAACTAGAGGAATGTGTATCTATGACATACAACTATCTACTGGGGCTTTGGGGGAAAAAAAAGGAGGAGGATTGGCAATAGATGTTAGCTCAGAGCCAGTCTTCCTCAGTAAAAAAAGGAGGATTGGCATGGATGATAGCTCAGGGCCGATCTTCCTCACAAAAAAAAAAAAGAAACTGAGCATATGAGTGAACTCTTCCCCAGCTGTGCAGGCCACTGCCAAAGATGCCTACTTCTTTCTTGCTCCATCCAGAATACCGAGGTGTGCTGCAGGATAGGAGCAAGGAGGAGATGGGAGAACAGCAGCCAGGGCTCTTGGAGGGCATCAAAGGGACGTGGATCGTACTAACTGACTTGTGGACTCCGTCAGGAATCCTGATCATTGAGTGCTGGGAATGACTCTCTTGTGGATCTCTCCAACAGACCCATGGGCACCTCTATTGCTTTGGGTGACTCATCCATATACCCCCACACCCTGTGGCTAGCTACCTGTGTGCACTCCAAAGGTAGTGAGTGTGAGCCTTTGTAAATAGCTTGTAAGCGTACACAGAAAGCCACCCCAACTCTGCAGTCATGGAGAAACCACACAAACTTGAGCATTCAGCACCTCCTTAGGGAAAGCAAACAGAAGACTATCGGCACCCAGCCCAACTTTATAGGATTGAAAAAAGGAATACAGTCTTAAGAAGGGAACAAGAAGTATGGAGCAGGAATATCCATAGAAATGGTCTGATAAAGCCTCAGAATCCTTAGCAGAGCTGACAGTTGGTATTTCTCTCCTGAAGTCAGTAAGTACAGAGGGGAGAAGATGATTTCTTCCTCAAATACTAAAACAGCAGTGCAAGACTTCAAGAAACTCGAAAAATCAGGAAAACACAACTCCACCAAACTAACACAATAATTTTCTAGTAACTGTCCCCAAAGAAAGGGAGATCTGTGATTTGTCAGATAAAGAATTCAAAATAGTCATTTTAAAGAAGCTCAGTTAGCTACAAGCAAACACAAAAAGACAATTCAAAGAAATCAGGAAAACAACACAAAATGAGAAGTTTAACAGATAAATAGAAATTATTTAAAAAGAACTAAACAGAAATTCTGGAGCTGAAGAACACAATGCATAAAATGAAGAATGCAATGGAGAGCATCAACAGCAGATTCATCAAGCAGAAGAAAGAATCTGTGAAGTCAAAGACAAGTCATTTGAAATTATCCAGTCAGAAGAGAACAAAGAAAAAACAAGGAAAAAGAGAGAAGAAAGCCTATGTGAATTATGGGGTACCATTAAAAGAAATAATCTACACATTATTGTAGTCCCAGAGGAGAAGAGTGGGAGAAAGGTACAGAGAGTTTATTTCAAGAAATATGGCTGAGAACTCCCCAAATTAGAGGAGAGATTTGGACATCCAAGTTCATGAAGCTCATAGTTCTCCAAAAAGATTCAAGGCAAAAATATTTTCTCTAAGACACATTATAATAAAACTGTGTAAAATCAAAGACAAAGAGAGAATTTTAAAAGCAGCAAGAAAAAAATTTCCCCCATCTAAGGGACATGATAGGATTACCAGCAGGTTTCTAAGCAGAAACCTTGCAGGCCAGTAGAGAGAGGGATGATAGAGTCAAAGTACTAAAAGAAAAAAACTGCCAACCAAGGTTACTTTAACCAGCAATGCTGTCCTTCAGAAATGAAGGAGACACAAAGACTTTCCCAGACAAACAAAAGCTAAGGGAGTTCTCAGCACTATACGAAGAAATATTGAAAGGAGCTCTTCAAGCTGAAATGAAAGGATGCTAATTAGTAACATGAAAACATATGAAAGTAGAACATATACTAGTAAAGTTAAGAATATAGTCAAATTCAGAACATTTTAATACTAAAACATGGTGTTAATCGCTTAACCTGAGTATAAAGGTTTAAAAAAGCATTAAAACTAATGATAGCTACAATAATTTGTTAATGGATACACAATAAAAATGGATATACACTGTGACATCAAAAACATAAAATGTGACAGGGGGAGTAAAAGGGTAGAGTTTTTGTATGTGATTAAAATTTAATTGTTATCAGCTTAAAATACACTGTTCTAACTAAAAGATGTTTTATGTAAGCCTCATGGTAACCACAAAGCAAAAACCTACTGTACATATCCAAAGAGTAAAGAGAAGGGAATCAAAACATACCGCTACCGCTATGTAGAATCATCAATTCACAAAGTAAGACAGCAAGAGAGGAAGCAAGAAACAAGGAAACAACAAAAGAGCCAAAATAGTTAATAAGATGGCATCAGTAAGTTCTTACTTATCAATAATTACCTTAAATGTACATGGATTAAATTCTCCAATCAAAAAGTACAGAGTGGTTGAATAAATTTTAAAAAGTGATCCAACTATATGCTGACTGTAACAGACTCACTTCAGGTTTAATCACGCACGTAACTCAAAGTGAAGGGGTGGAAAAAGACATGCAAAAGACATGCAATGTCCATGCAAATGCAAACCAAAAGACACCAGAGATAGCTACAATTATATTAGGTAAAATAGACTTTAAACTATAATAAGTAACAAAGATCATCATATTATGACAAACAGGGCAATTCATCAAGAGGATATAACAAATGTAAATATATACACACCCAATATCGGAGCACCTAAATATATTAAGAAAATACTAGCAGATCTGAAGGGAGAAGTAGACAACAATACAATAATAGTAGAGAGCTTCAATACCACACTTTCAACAATGAATAGATCATTCAGACAGAAAATCAGTAAGAAAACACTGGACTTGAACCACACTTTTGACCAAATGGACGTAATATATCATGTGTATTCCGCTGCCACTCCATCTAAGGGCAGCAGAATACACATGATTCTCAAGTACACATAGCACATTCTCCAGGATAGAGCATATGATAGGCCAACTACAGTGTAATGAAACTGGAAATCAGTAACAACAGGAAAATTGAAAAATTCTCAAATGTGTGGAAATTAAACAATCACTCTTGAACAACCAATGAAACAAAGATAAAATCAAAAGGAAAATCAAAACATATCTTTATAACAAATGAAATTGGAAACACAACACACCCAAACTTATGGGAAGCAGCAAAAGCAGTTCTAAGAAGGAAGTTAAAGTAATAAATACCTCCACTTTGTAAAAAGAAAGATCTTAAATAAATAACCTGACTATACACCTCAAGGAGCTAGAAAAAGAAGAACACAATAAGCCAAAAGTAAGCAGAAGGAAGTAGATAACAAAAGTCAGAGCAGAAATATATGATATAGAGACTAGAAAAACAATTGAAAAGATCAATAAAATTAGAGTTGTTTTTTCAAAAGATAAACAAAATTGACAAACTTTATCTACACTAAGAAAAAAATAGAGAAAACTCAAATAAATAAAATCAGAAATAAAAGAGGAGACATTGCAACAGATACTAAGAAATACAAAGGACCAAAAGACACTACTGTAAACAATTATACACCAAAAAAATTGGACAACCTATAAAAATAGATAAATTCCTAGAAACATACAGCCTGCCAAGACTGAATCAGAAAGGAACAGAAAATCTGAACAAACCAAACACAACTGAGGAGATTGAATCAGTAATCAAAAACCTCCCAACAAAGAAAAGCCCAAGATCTGATGGCTTTCCTGGTGAATTCTATCAAACATATAAAGAATTATTAACACTGATACTTCTCAAACTCTTCCAAAAAATTAAAGAGGAGAGAGCCCTTCCAAATCATTTTACAAGGCCAGCATTACGCTGATACCAATGTCAGACACTACAAGAAAAGAACATTATAGGCCAATGTCCCTGAGGAATATAGATGCAAATATCCTCAACAAAATACTAGCAAATAGAATTCAACAGCACATTAAAAGAGTCATACACCATGATCAAATTGGATTTATCCTGGAATGCAAGGGTTGCTCAACATACACAAATCAATAAATGTGATACACCATATTAACTGATGAAGATTCGAAATCATATGATCATCTCAGTGGATGCAGAAAAAGCAATTAAAAACATTCAATATTCTTTCATGATAAAAACTCTTAACAAATTAGGTATAGAAGGAATGTAACTCAACATAATAATACTATATATGACAAGCACACAGCTAACATCATGCTCAATGGTGAAACACTGAAAAGTTTTCCTTTACAATCAGCAATAAGACAAGGGTGCCTATTCTTGCTATTTCTAGTCAACATAATACTGGAAGTCTTAGCCAAAGCAATTAGACAAGAAGAAGAAATAAAAGGAATCCAAATCAGAAAGGGAGAAGTGAAATTGTCTTTGTTTGCAGATGACATGATCTTACATATAAAAAATCCTAAAGACTCCACCAAAAAACTGTGAGAACTAATAAACTAATTCAGTAAAGTTGCAGAATAAAATACCAATATACAAAAATCAATTGCATTTCTAAACACTACCAACGAACTACTGGAAAGAGAAATTTATAAAACAATCCCACTTACAATAAAGCCAAAAAGAATAAAATACTTAGGAATAAATTTAACTGAGGAGGTGAAAGACTCATACACTTAAAACTATAAGATATTGATTTTAAACATTGAGGAAGACACAAAATATATCCCATGTTCATGGGTTAGAAGAATTAGTATTGTTAATATGTTCATACTAACCAAAGAGATCTACAGATTCAATGCAATCCTTGCATTGGTGTTTTTCACAAGAATAGAAAAACAATCCTAAAATTCATATGGAACCATGAAAAAGCCCAAATAGCCAAAGCAATCCTGAGAAAGAAGAACAAAGCTGGAGGCATCACATTTCCTGATTGCAAGCTATCTTAAAGCTAGACTAATCAAAATAGTATAGTACTGGCATAAAAACAGACACATAGATGAATGAATCAGAATTCAAGCCCAGATATAAACTTATGCATACACAGTCAACTAATCCTTTACAAATGTGCCAAGACCACCCAATGGGGAAAAGATATTCTCTTCAATAAATGATAATGGGAAAACTGGATATCCACATGCAAAAGAATGAAACTGGACCCCAATGTTACACCACAAAAATTAACTCAAAATGTATTAAAGACTTAAATGTCAAACCTGAAACCATAAAACTCCTAGAAGAAAACATAGGGAAAAAGCTCCTTGACTTGGGTCTTGGCAATAATTTTTTGGATATGACACCAAAGACACAAGCAATAAAAGCAAAAATAAACAAATGAGACAACATCAAACTAAAAAGTTTCTGCACAGCAAAGGAAACAATCAAGAGAGCAAAAAAGGCAACCTACAGAATGGGAAAAAATATTTGCAAATCATATATTTGATAAGAGGTTATATCCAAAATATATAAGACATTTATACAACCCAATTGAAAAATGGACAAAGTACTTGAATAGACACTTCTACAAAGAAGACATACAAATGGCCAACAGGCACATGAAAGGTGCTCAACATCACTAATCATCAAGGAAATGCAAATCAAAACCACAATGAGCTACCACCTGAAACCTGTTAGGATGGGTCTCATCAAAAAAATAATAGATAACAAGTGCTGGCGAGGATGTAAAGAAAAGGGAAAACTTGAGCATTATTAGTGGGAAGGTAAACTGGTTCAGGCACTATGAAAACCAGTATGGAAATTCCTCAAAAACATAAAAATAGAACTGTCTGAGATCCAGCAATTTCACTTCTGGGTATATATCCAAAGGAAACAAAATCAGGATCTCGAAGAGATTTCTGCACTCCCATGTTCATTGCATCATTATTCATAATAGCCAAGATATGGAAACAACCTGTGTCCGCAGATGGATGGATGAATAAAGAAGATATAGTATATACAATGGAATATTATTCTGCCTTAAAAAATAAGGAAATCCTGCTAATTAAAAAACATAGATGAATCTAGAAGACATTATGCTAAGTGAAATTAGCCTGAAAGAAAAAGAGAAAACTGTATGATCTCACTTATATGTGGAATAAAAAAAAAAGTCAAACGTATAGAAATAGAGAACAGAATGGTAGTCATCAGGGACTAGGGAATGGGGGAGATGGGGACATGCTGGCAAAGAGTACAAACCCTCAGTTATAAGATGAATAAGCTCTGGGTATCTAATGTACAGTATGGGGACTATAGTAAATAATATTGTACTTTGTACTTGAAATTTGCTAAAAGAATAGACCTTAAACATTCTCACACATGCAAAAAAATAAATAACTATGTGAGGGAAGGATGTGTTAATTTACCTGAGTATAATAACCATTTCACAAAATATACCTGTGTCAAATCCTCACTCTGTGCACTTTAATGATATACATTTTATTTGTCAATTATACCTCAATAAAGCTAAAAAAATTAAATTAAATAAATTAGATGATTCCACTACACATGCACCAGAATGCCTAAAATTTAAAAAGACTGCCAACACCAAGTGTTGGCAAGGATATGAAACTATGGGACTCTCATACATTGCTAGTACAAATGAAAGTGGTACAATGACTTTGGAAAACACCTTGACAGTTTCTCATATAGTTAAACATATACTTACCATAAAACATAGTCATTGCACTCATAGGAATGTATCCAGGAGAAATGAAAACAAATATTCATATAAAAACAGGAACTCGAATGCTCATATAAGCTTTATTCATAAGAGCCAAAAATTGAAAACAACTCAAGTGTCCAACATCTGATGAATAGACAAACATGCTGTGATATATCTATACAATCCATAAGATAAATAGTCCTCAGTAATACATGGGAAGAAATTACTGATACCTGAAACACTTGGATTAATCTCAAAGCATCAGATTAAGTGAAAGAACAAGCACAAAAGACTACATGCTATGAGATTGCATTTATAGAAAATTCTAGAAAATTCAAAATTCCACTGAACAAAAACACCTCAGTGGTTGTCAGGGGCTGAGGTGGGGAGGGGAGAGCATTTACTGCAAAAGGGCACAGGGAAACTTTTTAAGGTATGCAAATATTTTAAACCATTGTTGTAACGGTGGTGGTGGCTGCATGACTGTATACATTGGTCAAAACTCAGCAAAATATGTACTCAAAACTGTCTATTGTGGGGCCGGCCCAGTGGCATAGTGGTTAAGTGCACACTCTGCTGTGGCAACCTGGGGTTCAGATCCCGGGGGCACACTGATGCACCGCTTGTCAAGCCATGCTGTGGCAGCATCCCATATAAAATTGAGGAAGAGGGGCATGGATGTTAGCCCAGGGCCAGTCTTCCTCAGGAAAAAGAGGAGGATTGGCAGATGGTAGCTCAGAGATGATCTTCCTACCAAAAAAAAAATTGTCTATTGTGTATAAATCATATCTCAATAAAATGGATTTTAAAATATGTACATAGACATATATACCTATGAAAATAAACTCAGTTTGAAAAGCTGCTTAAAGCTTATTTCAATACATTATGACATTTCAGAAAAAACATTTCTTAAGTTTTCCAACTTTCTTGTTCCCTGAGGCTTTAAAGCAGTTCTCTGAGTTTGTCTTGAACTAAATAAAATAAACACCCCGGAGAGTCTCCCAGGAGACCTTAACTTTGTAACTGTGATTGATTATATCAGTTCTAACATTCTGCGATTGCAATAATAATTAACCTTTCTTCATGCCATAGTCCCAAGAGCCATTCTAAACCAAATCTCTAAAGGTGAATAAAAAATCATTCAATATCACAGTTCATTCAGTTGTAATCACTTTAATATAGGCAAGGTAATATTATTTACTGTAGAAAGTAAATAAGGTGGATATATCTGAAATCAAGTCACAATATGCCTGATGAATGAACAGGAGTGACTTAACCAAATGACGCAAGTTTAGAGAGATATTTCAGTGAATGCAAACATGAATTTTTCTAATAGTCAGGCTATTAGAGTAGAATGAGACGCATAAAGAAACTATGAGTTGAACATCACTGGACAGTAACTTGGTGGAGACATTGCAGAATATTTTAGGACCAGCCTGGCTCATATGCCCTTTAAGTTCTCTTCTAATCTGAGATTCTATGGTTTTGAATAATTCCAAGTTTCTACATGGATCCACAGAAGAAATAGAAATTCAGTGAATAGAGAGGAAATACATTCTGACAACTGAAAAAAAAATCTGAGATTTGGGAAGCTTTCAGTCATTTTTGCCAGAGATCTAGAATAGAAGTCAGAGGACCTGCTCTTAATTCAGTTGCAAATGACTTGCTGATTCATCACCAGACCTAACCATTCTGCCCTCCTTGGCAAAAATGTGATCCAGAATACATATTACTTAAAACTCAGAGGAATATACTGAGATTGAGATACATTGGATGTGTAAAATAAAAGATTAAACCATAATATAACACTTGGGCTTGTTCTTAGTGCAATTCAAGACTTTGACTTTTTCTGTGGGAATAAGAAAAAGAACTGAAAAAAAGTAATCATAGTTACAAAAAGACAATTTTACATTCAGAGGAAGAAGGACAGAGTACCTAAGCAAAAATTGAGTAACCATTTGGTGTGGTTTTGACAAAGGGATTAACTATCATATGAGGAAGACTCTCAGACTAAGACTGACAGATATTTATGTGGAATTCAAAACTGAAGCAATAAAAGAATTTGAAGAATAATGGATGGAATGCAGTAGGAAAAAAATACCCGAAGTTCAAGTTTCTTAACGTATTTGAATGAAGAAAATACCAACTATTCCACAATCAGTATGATGTAAGTATACTTTATAGTGTAGTGATCCATATTTATATATTAAACAGTATATGTCTTGCTAAATATGTTTACATATATATTTTATAAATTAAAATGTAATTACTGCTCTGCAAAACTTATAGTGGCAGCAGATGTCGTTATAGCTTTATCGTAAGTGAAAGTTTTTAATGTTCTTCAATTACAATGTAACTTTTTCACATTTTACTGATAGCAGCAAAGATCTCAAATTATCACTAACTCCCCAGACACACACACATCTTAGTCCGTTCTGTTCATCCTTCTCCAACCCTGCGTTCTCACCAAATACTTATTGAACACCAGGTAGGCATATATAGGACCTTGAATCTGGCATTATGACTATCCTCATTTTACAGATGAAGAAGATAAGACTCGGGATGCTTAAGAGTGTTATTAAAGATCTTGAAGCTACAAGTGGCAAAACAAGAAATACAGCACAGGTTCTCTGATTCTAAAACCAGCAGTACACATTTTTCTGACTAAATCTAGAATCTTGAAATGTGCAAACATGCAATTTCATACAATTTTTTAGGGATACACAGAAATGGTAATGATTAAAAATACCCCCACAAAAATGAAAGCCTTAATTTGCAAGGTTACAGTTAAATTATTAAACACAGATTACCATGGTCCAGAACCTTTCCTCCTAGACATGGTGGACTCCTTAGGCTGCAGAGATCATCTAGAAAACGCTAACACAAAGCCAGATTTTTTTCACTATCATCAAGTTAAGAGATCCCCTAGAGGAGAGCAATGCTACATCTTTAGTTCTTCTCAGAGAAGCATATTTGACCCAAACACAGCAGAATAGAAAGTTCTCAATGTCATTTCTTCTATAGTTAGGTAACCTTATGACAACAACGGCAAACATCAATCTATTTGTGTTTAACCATCCTAGATTTTTGTTGTTCAAAAATGGCATAATGCTTTTGAAGATCCCAAACTATCTAACTTTTACAATACTAGAGGGGAATCAAGCTCCTATCAGGGCCATCAAACACTACGTGCAAGAAGGAAAATGGAGGATGTTATAGATGTTGTGAAACAATTAGCTAGATAAACGGAAGGACCAGTGGAAGAGATGATAGGCAGCTGCATGAGAATCCTTATTCTGCCTTAAGACACCTATCAATCTCCAGTACTGCCAGTGATGAAGATGAAGAGGGGGAAATGAAAGGGAATTTTAAAGCATTTCTACTTTTCTGCAGAGTGTGGTCTATTCTATTTCTATATCAGACTTTGATAATATTAATACTTGTCCACCCAGATACTGTTCTGCCTTTTGTGTAGTAGTAATCATTTTGGAAGTTTATTATTTGGGTGCAGAAGCAGTGATGGGAGGAGTGAATATTCGAATATTTATGGTGGTAAGAGTTCCTTCTGGTACCAAGACCCTATTTCAATAGATGAGACCCTTTGGAGTCCTTTGATAACTTAAAAGAAGATTAAACAGACTGCCTTGTAACACTTTGAAAGAATCCTAGAAGAAAAGGAATAATGCACCTTGCTATTAAAAACTGCTATTTTTTATCCTAAACTTTCCCTGTCTTGTGACACTCCCCATCTCTAATCCTGAAAGATCTGATCTATTAGACACTTTGGTTTTTGGGTCCTTTCCCCATGCCCAGAATTAATATTGCAGCAATCAGTTATCCAGAACAACATACCCCCAAAGTAACAATTAGAGTAAAGGTGACACACATCAGGAATGTACGGGTTACGATAAAAATCTGTATTTGATATATGAAAATGCAAACCACAGAGGTTACCATTGCTTAATCTTGGTCAACGGGAATCGCATACTTAAGGGAAAAGCTCCATATATTTTGATTTATTTATTTAATAAATAAAAGAGTTCCTTTGGTGCCCAAAGAATGGAGGGTTAAATAGATAGGGTGCCTGCCTACATGGAAAACAAAAGAAATATTTAGGCTGGAAAGGAAGATGTAGATGATCAATACTCTTCTTTTACAGGTGTGGAAAGTGGGGCCAAGGATTTAAGAGAAAGTAAAAAGAGCTCCTCTGCTAAATCACACAGTGAGTCAATTTATTCAGCTCCAATTACATTTGATAATTACTCATAGATGGGTGAAAACCACTATGTATTTGTGAAGGAGTTTACTTACCAACAACCTAGAAACATCAAATAATTCTAAGAAACCAATATTTCCTTAAATAAAACAGATAAGGTGAAGACAAAACTCTTGTTCTTAAAATAATAAGGATAAGTTGATTTGTGGGATAAATGACTGTTGAATGAAAATAAAGAGACAACTGAAGAAAAAGTCAGCCAACTTTTCAGATGGAAATCCATTCAGAAAAAAAAAAAAATGTCTTTAAGGAAAAATAGATGCTAGAAGTTACTTATCCCAGACAGAGAGCCTGGGGAAAATTATTTTCTTTAAAGAGGAGTTGGATGGGCTCCAATCCTAGAAAGAACCTAGCTCAGAGTTCACAAATTGGTCATTTTAATTTGAAACTAAAAGATCAGCCACAAAATAAAAACCAAAGGACAGTGTTTCAAAGGAATTTTACAGACATGCAACAAGATGTTCAGCAAGGTTGAGCAGTATTCAAAGATTAAGCTGAGCATTTCAAACACCGTCTATCTGCTTCCACTTTGTTGCACTACTGTTAACATGATCTTTGAAAGGCTGGAAAGAATATAAGGTGTAAGAGATCTATTTCAGAGAACCTGTAAGAATCATTGGGGAATGGGAGAGGAAAGATTTGTTATTTTTCAAGATGTTGCCGTTGATGTAACATTGCAAAGAACAAAGAAGAAACACACTAATCATTTTCCCAAAAACTTTTCCCAAAATATATAAAATAATTTATGAAAATTATGAACCATATACCATATACTTGCTTAATAATAGTGCAGAAATCAAAAAATTTATATCATTATAGAAAATAAAACAAAAGTCACGCAACCTTATTACCTCAAAATAACTTGGGTCCAACTAGATATTACATTGATAATCAACACACAATACCAATAACAAAACAGACAAATACAGGTTCCTTTTCATGTGAGTGTCCAGTTTTCATAGTTTTTGCTCTTTGATTTAGACAATACTCAAATAGTTAAAATAATCTTGAGAAAAGTAACTCAACTTTCATTATCATTCTGTTTCTCAAATTGATTGACTGGATTCTCAGTCAACTGTGTCTCTCTTCTTAGGCACAGAATTTAGCTGGGAAAACAGTAGGTCAAGAAGACTGAATGAGAGAAAGGAAGGAGCACTGGACAAAAGAGAATAAAATCATAAAGACTAGAGTTTCATGGAACCATGGAGATAATTTCATTCAAACAAAAATTTTAAATGCATTCTGAGAATACTGAGGTTAGAAGAAGTCATGTAATTTATCCAAGATCCTACATTTATTAGGGTCAGAGGCAGGATGAAAACAAATCACTCTTGACTCTTCATTCAGAGCTTTTTCTACTTCTTATCACTGATATTGACAGTTGAAAACTTAAGCTGATTTTCATCTCTATTTTTTCAGAGACGTGCTGTCCACTAGGCATTGTATGCAATGGATATGCAAAATCAGACCACAGTGACTGAATTTACCCTGACTGCCTTCCCCAGTCTCCAGAAGCTTCAGATTTCCCTCTTTGTGGTCCTCTTGTTTACTTACATGCTTACTCTAACGGGAAATATTGTCATCATTTCCCTAATATTGGCTGATAATCGCCTCCACACCCCAATGTACTTCTTCCTCAGTAATTTGTCACTTTTGGACATTTTATACACTACGTCAGTTACCCCAAAGCTGTTAGCCTGTCTCCTAGAGGAGAAGACCATATCTTTGGCTGGCTGCATCGCTCAAACATACTTCTTTTTTTTCCTGGGGACAGTAGAGTTTATCCTCTTGGCAGTGATGTCCTTTGACCGCTACGTGGCCATCTGCAACCCCCTGCGCTACACCATCGTCATGAACAGCAGGGTCTGTCTCCTGCTGGTTCTGGGCTGCTGGGTGGGGGCCTTCCTGTCAGTGCTCTGCCCAAGTATTGTAGTATCTAGATTGCCTTTCTGTTATAAGGAAATTAGTCACTTCTTCTGTGACATCGCTCCTCTGCTACAGGTAGCCTGCATAGACACTCATTTCATTGAGATGATAAACTTCCTCTTATCTTCCTTTATCCTCCTGAGCTCACTGGTGCTCACCACCGTGTCCTATACCTACATCATTTCTACCATTTTGAGCATCCCCTCAGCCCAAGGACGTCAGAAGACCTTTTCCACCTGTGCTTCTCACATCACTGTTGTCTCCATTGCCTACGGGAGTAATATCTTCATGTATGTGAGGCCCAGTCAGAGTCATTCCCTAGATTTTGACAAAGTGACAGCTGTCCTCACCACAATGGTGACCCCTCTTCTTAACCCCTTCATTTATAGTCTAAGGAATGAACAGGTAAAGAAAGTTTTAAGAGAAGCAGTCAATAAAATTATGTCCTTATTGCACAGGAGAACTTGAAAGTTTGTTTGCTAACAATGGCTATTTTCAAAAATTTGGACTCAATGTGAAGAAAGTCATGCTTGAAGACCAAAAATCAAAGATACTCGCAAAGATATGAAAAAGCTTCATGCCACATCAGATGAGAAGTGTTGTAGTCTAGGTCCAGAGGAGGCAATTTAGTCATAGAGAAAATAACATGTTCTGAACACTATCATTTGACTGTCTCACACACAGAATATCATGGATTAATGAGAAATACTGAACTAAAGTCACAAAACCTGAATTTTAAGCCTGGCTCTATTACTTTTTTATTAGGTTACTCTTAGCTTATCTGAACCTTAGTTTTCTCATTAGTAAAGCAGTGAAGAGCTCCAAATCACTGGAGTTGTATAGTGCCAAAGGAATCAAATGGCTCTTTAAAGTTACAGGACAACCTGTTGTTATTTACAGCCCCATTTAAATTCAGCTTTTTTCCTGCTAGCTTTGTTAATAGAAACTAAAAAAATTCTCGGATGTAATACAATTTCTCCAGAAACCAAGCAACCCATAAATCTTTTTGTCTCTTGTTTTGATTTTGGAGCTAGCAGAAACAATTACTTGTTTAATAGATTTTTGAAGAATATCTCTAATAGCTCTAGCCCAGGCAATTCTGAAGACTTTTACTATTTTTGCTAGGCTCTGTACTTCAGTCATGTCAATCAGCCACATCTTAATTATATAGTTGACAAGCATTTGTAATTCTGAATTTGCTTAATCTTCAGATTGAGATATCTACACTATATTATCAAAATAATGGAATAATAACACTTTCAATTGAATCATATAAAAGAAAGTCAGAAAATGAAAGACAAGCCACATATTGGGAGAAAATATTTGCAAAATACATATCTGACAAATGACCTGTATCTGAAACATATTTTTAAACTTTTACACCTTAATAGGAACACAAACAATATGATTTTTTTAATTGGCCAGAAGATTTGAACAGACACTTAAAAAAGATGATATACAAACAGAAAATAAATACATAAAAAGATTCCAAACACCATTAATCATTACAGAAATACAAAATAAAAACAAAATTATATGATTCCATGTAATATGTCAAAAAAATAGGATAATAGGAGTTTTCTACCATATTCCCCCAAAGAACACCAATTTTAGTATGACCCATGGGTGAGAGTGCCTTTTTAGAAGTCTGGGAGTCCAGCAGAGAAGTTCTAGCACAGTGTTGGAGAAAAACATCCAAGGTTGAATGCATTGAAGAGGATAAGAGGAACAGTTTCATATTACCTCCATAACCCCTCCCCTAAGGCAGCACAGTTCAGTGTCATGAAGGACTTTCTTGGTTGGCAATTTCTCCTACGGAAGAAACTGAGCAGGCTGGCCCCATGGCTTAGCAGTTAAGTGCGTGTGTTCCACTATTGGCTGTCCGGGTTTGGATCCCTGGCGCGCAAGTATGCACCACTTCTCTGGCCATGCTGGGGCTGTGTCCCACATACAGCAACTAGAGGAATGTGTATCTATGACATACAACTATCTACTGGGGCTTTGGGGGAAAAAAAAGGAGGAGGATTGGCAATAGATGTTAGCTCAGAGCCAGTCTTCCTCAGTAAAAAAAGGAGGATTGGCATGGATGATAGCTCAGGGCCGATCTTCCTCACAAAAAAAAAAAAGAAACTGAGCATATGAGTGAACTCTTCCCCAGCTGTGCAGGCCACTGCCAAAGATGCCTACTTCTTTCTTGCTCCATCCAGAATACCGAGGTGTGCTGCAGGATAGGAGCAAGGAGGAGATGGGAGAACAGCAGCCAGGGCTCTTGGAGGGCATCAAAGGGACGTGGATCGTACTAACTGACTTGTGGACTCCGTCAGGAATCCTGATCATTGAGTGCTGGGAATGACTCTCTTGTGGATCTCTCCAACAGACCCATGGGCACCTCTATTGCTTTGGGTGACTCATCCATATACCCCCACACCCTGTGGCTAGCTACCTGTGTGCACTCCAAAGGTAGTGAGTGTGAGCCTTTGTAAATAGCTTGTAAGCGTACACAGAAAGCCACCCCAACTCTGCAGTCATGGAGAAACCACACAAACTTGAGCATTCAGCACCTCCTTAGGGAAAGCAAACAGAAGACTATCGGCACCCAGCCCAACTTTATAGGATTGAAAAAAGGAATACAGTCTTAAGAAGGGAACAAGAAGTATGGAGCAGGAATATCCATAGAAATGGTCTGATAAAGCCTCAGAATCCTTAGCAGAGCTGACAGTTGGTATTTCTCTCCTGAAGTCAGTAAGTACAGAGGGGAGAAGATGATTTCTTCCTCAAATACTAAAACAGCAGTGCAAGACTTCAAGAAACTCGAAAAATCAGGAAAACACAACTCCACCAAACTAACACAATAATTTTCTAGTAACTGTCCCCAAAGAAAGGGAGATCTGTGATTTGTCAGATAAAGAATTCAAAATAGTCATTTTAAAGAAGCTCAGTTAGCTACAAGCAAACACAAAAAGACAATTCAAAGAAATCAGGAAAACAACACAAAATGAGAAGTTTAACAGATAAATAGAAATTATTTAAAAAGAACTAAACAGAAATTCTGGAGCTGAAGAACACAATGCATAAAATGAAGAATGCAATGGAGAGCATCAACAGCAGATTCATCAAGCAGAAGAAAGAATCTGTGAAGTCAAAGACAAGTCATTTGAAATTATCCAGTCAGAAGAGAACAAAGAAAAAACAAGGAAAAAGAGAGAAGAAAGCCTATGTGAATTATGGGGTACCATTAAAAGAAATAATCTACACATTATTGTAGTCCCAGAGGAGAAGAGTGGGAGAAAGGTACAGAGAGTTTATTTCAAGAAATATGGCTGAGAACTCCCCAAATTAGAGGAGAGATTTGGACATCCAAGTTCATGAAGCTCATAGTTCTCCAAAAAGATTCAAGGCAAAAATATTTTCTCTAAGACACATTATAATAAAACTGTGTAAAATCAAAGACAAAGAGAGAATTTTAAAAGCAGCAAGAAAAAAATTTCCCCCATCTAAGGGACATGATAGGATTACCAGCAGGTTTCTAAGCAGAAACCTTGCAGGCCAGTAGAGAGAGGGATGATAGAGTCAAAGTACTAAAAGAAAAAAACTGCCAACCAAGGTTACTTTAACCAGCAATGCTGTCCTTCAGAAATGAAGGAGACACAAAGACTTTCCCAGACAAACAAAAGCTAAGGGAGTTCTCAGCACTATACGAAGAAATATT
Organism: Diceros bicornis minor; assembly: GCF_020826845.1. NCBI lineage: Eukaryota > Metazoa > Chordata > Mammalia > Perissodactyla > Rhinocerotidae > Diceros > Diceros bicornis. Next base: position 13,628,196 of record NC_080746.1, read on the forward strand.
GAAAGGAGCTCTTCAAGCTGAAATGAAAGGATGCTAATTAGTAACATGAAAACATATGAAAGTAGAACATATACTAGTAAAGTTAAGAATATAGTCAAATTCAGAACATTTTAATACTAAAACATGGTGTTAATCGCTTAACCTGAGTATAAAGGTTTAAAAAAGCATTAAAACTAATGATAGCTACAATAATTTGTTAATGGATACACAATAAAAATGGATATACACTGTGACATCAAAAACATAAAATGTGACAGGGGGAGTAAAAGGGTAGAGTTTTTGTATGTGATTAAAATTTAATTGTTATCAGCTTAAAATACACTGTTCTAACTAAAAGATGTTTTATGTAAGCCTCATGGTAACCACAAAGCAAAAACCTACTGTACATATCCAAAGAGTAAAGAGAAGGGAATCAAAACATACCGCTACCGCTATGTAGAATCATCAATTCACAAAGTAAGACAGCAAGAGAGGAAGCAAGAAACAAGGAAACAACAAAAGAGCCAAAATAGTTAATAAGATGGCATCAGTAAGTTCTTACTTATCAATAATTACCTTAAATGTACATGGATTAAATTCTCCAATCAAAAAGTACAGAGTGGTTGAATAAATTTTAAAAAGTGATCCAACTATATGCTGACTGTAACAGACTCACTTCAGGTTTAATCACGCACGTAACTCAAAGTGAAGGGGTGGAAAAAGACATGCAAAAGACATGCAATGTCCATGCAAATGCAAACCAAAAGACACCAGAGATAGCTACAATTATATTAGGTAAAATAGACTTTAAACTATAATAAGTAACAAAGATCATCATATTATGACAAACAGGGCAATTCATCAAGAGGATATAACAAATGTAAATATATACACACCCAATATCGGAGCACCTAAATATATTAAGAAAATACTAGCAGATCTGAAGGGAGAAGTAGACAACAATACAATAATAGTAGAGAGCTTCAATACCACACTTTCAACAATGAATAGATCATTCAGACAGAAAATCAGTAAGAAAACACTGGACTTGAACCACACTTTTGACCAAATGGACGTAATATATCATGTGTATTCCGCTGCCACTCCATCTAAGGGCAGCAGAATACACATGATTCTCAAGTACACATAGCACATTCTCCAGGATAGAGCATATGATAGGCCAACTACAGTGTAATGAAACTGGAAATCAGTAACAACAGGAAAATTGAAAAATTCTCAAATGTGTGGAAATTAAACAATCACTCTTGAACAACCAATGAAACAAAGATAAAATCAAAAGGAAAATCAAAACATATCTTTATAACAAATGAAATTGGAAACACAACACACCCAAACTTATGGGAAGCAGCAAAAGCAGTTCTAAGAAGGAAGTTAAAGTAATAAATACCTCCACTTTGTAAAAAGAAAGATCTTAAATAAATAACCTGACTATACACCTCAAGGAGCTAGAAAAAGAAGAACACAATAAGCCAAAAGTAAGCAGAAGGAAGTAGATAACAAAAGTCAGAGCAGAAATATATGATATAGAGACTAGAAAAACAATTGAAAAGATCAATAAAATTAGAGTTGTTTTTTCAAAAGATAAACAAAATTGACAAACTTTATCTACACTAAGAAAAAAATAGAGAAAACTCAAATAAATAAAATCAGAAATAAAAGAGGAGACATTGCAACAGATACTAAGAAATACAAAGGACCAAAAGACACTACTGTAAACAATTATACACCAAAAAAATTGGACAACCTATAAAAATAGATAAATTCCTAGAAACATACAGCCTGCCAAGACTGAATCAGAAAGGAACAGAAAATCTGAACAAACCAAACACAACTGAGGAGATTGAATCAGTAATCAAAAACCTCCCAACAAAGAAAAGCCCAAGATCTGATGGCTTTCCTGGTGAATTCTATCAAACATATAAAGAATTATTAACACTGATACTTCTCAAACTCTTCCAAAAAATTAAAGAGGAGAGAGCCCTTCCAAATCATTTTACAAGGCCAGCATTACGCTGATACCAATGTCAGACACTACAAGAAAAGAACATTATAGGCCAATGTCCCTGAGGAATATAGATGCAAATATCCTCAACAAAATACTAGCAAATAGAATTCAACAGCACATTAAAAGAGTCATACACCATGATCAAATTGGATTTATCCTGGAATGCAAGGGTTGCTCAACATACACAAATCAATAAATGTGATACACCATATTAACTGATGAAGATTCGAAATCATATGATCATCTCAGTGGATGCAGAAAAAGCAATTAAAAACATTCAATATTCTTTCATGATAAAAACTCTTAACAAATTAGGTATAGAAGGAATGTAACTCAACATAATAATACTATATATGACAAGCACACAGCTAACATCATGCTCAATGGTGAAACACTGAAAAGTTTTCCTTTACAATCAGCAATAAGACAAGGGTGCCTATTCTTGCTATTTCTAGTCAACATAATACTGGAAGTCTTAGCCAAAGCAATTAGACAAGAAGAAGAAATAAAAGGAATCCAAATCAGAAAGGGAGAAGTGAAATTGTCTTTGTTTGCAGATGACATGATCTTACATATAAAAAATCCTAAAGACTCCACCAAAAAACTGTGAGAACTAATAAACTAATTCAGTAAAGTTGCAGAATAAAATACCAATATACAAAAATCAATTGCATTTCTAAACACTACCAACGAACTACTGGAAAGAGAAATTTATAAAACAATCCCACTTACAATAAAGCCAAAAAGAATAAAATACTTAGGAATAAATTTAACTGAGGAGGTGAAAGACTCATACACTTAAAACTATAAGATATTGATTTTAAACATTGAGGAAGACACAAAATATATCCCATGTTCATGGGTTAGAAGAATTAGTATTGTTAATATGTTCATACTAACCAAAGAGATCTACAGATTCAATGCAATCCTTGCATTGGTGTTTTTCACAAGAATAGAAAAACAATCCTAAAATTCATATGGAACCATGAAAAAGCCCAAATAGCCAAAGCAATCCTGAGAAAGAAGAACAAAGCTGGAGGCATCACATTTCCTGATTGCAAGCTATCTTAAAGCTAGACTAATCAAAATAGTATAGTACTGGCATAAAAACAGACACATAGATGAATGAATCAGAATTCAAGCCCAGATATAAACTTATGCATACACAGTCAACTAATCCTTTACAAATGTGCCAAGACCACCCAATGGGGAAAAGATATTCTCTTCAATAAATGATAATGGGAAAACTGGATATCCACATGCAAAAGAATGAAACTGGACCCCAATGTTACACCACAAAAATTAACTCAAAATGTATTAAAGACTTAAATGTCAAACCTGAAACCATAAAACTCCTAGAAGAAAACATAGGGAAAAAGCTCCTTGACTTGGGTCTTGGCAATAATTTTTTGGATATGACACCAAAGACACAAGCAATAAAAGCAAAAATAAACAAATGAGACAACATCAAACTAAAAAGTTTCTGCACAGCAAAGGAAACAATCAAGAGAGCAAAAAAGGCAACCTACAGAATGGGAAAAAATATTTGCAAATCATATATTTGATAAGAGGTTATATCCAAAATATATAAGACATTTATACAACCCAATTGAAAAATGGACAAAGTACTTGAATAGACACTTCTACAAAGAAGACATACAAATGGCCAACAGGCACATGAAAGGTGCTCAACATCACTAATCATCAAGGAAATGCAAATCAAAACCACAATGAGCTACCACCTGAAACCTGTTAGGATGGGTCTCATCAAAAAAATAATAGATAACAAGTGCTGGCGAGGATGTAAAGAAAAGGGAAAACTTGAGCATTATTAGTGGGAAGGTAAACTGGTTCAGGCACTATGAAAACCAGTATGGAAATTCCTCAAAAACATAAAAATAGAACTGTCTGAGATCCAGCAATTTCACTTCTGGGTATATATCCAAAGGAAACAAAATCAGGATCTCGAAGAGATTTCTGCACTCCCATGTTCATTGCATCATTATTCATAATAGCCAAGATATGGAAACAACCTGTGTCCGCAGATGGATGGATGAATAAAGAAGATATAGTATATACAATGGAATATTATTCTGCCTTAAAAAATAAGGAAATCCTGCTAATTAAAAAACATAGATGAATCTAGAAGACATTATGCTAAGTGAAATTAGCCTGAAAGAAAAAGAGAAAACTGTATGATCTCACTTATATGTGGAATAAAAAAAAAAGTCAAACGTATAGAAATAGAGAACAGAATGGTAGTCATCAGGGACTAGGGAATGGGGGAGATGGGGACATGCTGGCAAAGAGTACAAACCCTCAGTTATAAGATGAATAAGCTCTGGGTATCTAATGTACAGTATGGGGACTATAGTAAATAATATTGTACTTTGTACTTGAAATTTGCTAAAAGAATAGACCTTAAACATTCTCACACATGCAAAAAAATAAATAACTATGTGAGGGAAGGATGTGTTAATTTACCTGAGTATAATAACCATTTCACAAAATATACCTGTGTCAAATCCTCACTCTGTGCACTTTAATGATATACATTTTATTTGTCAATTATACCTCAATAAAGCTAAAAAAATTAAATTAAATAAATTAGATGATTCCACTACACATGCACCAGAATGCCTAAAATTTAAAAAGACTGCCAACACCAAGTGTTGGCAAGGATATGAAACTATGGGACTCTCATACATTGCTAGTACAAATGAAAGTGGTACAATGACTTTGGAAAACACCTTGACAGTTTCTCATATAGTTAAACATATACTTACCATAAAACATAGTCATTGCACTCATAGGAATGTATCCAGGAGAAATGAAAACAAATATTCATATAAAAACAGGAACTCGAATGCTCATATAAGCTTTATTCATAAGAGCCAAAAATTGAAAACAACTCAAGTGTCCAACATCTGATGAATAGACAAACATGCTGTGATATATCTATACAATCCATAAGATAAATAGTCCTCAGTAATACATGGGAAGAAATTACTGATACCTGAAACACTTGGATTAATCTCAAAGCATCAGATTAAGTGAAAGAACAAGCACAAAAGACTACATGCTATGAGATTGCATTTATAGAAAATTCTAGAAAATTCAAAATTCCACTGAACAAAAACACCTCAGTGGTTGTCAGGGGCTGAGGTGGGGAGGGGAGAGCATTTACTGCAAAAGGGCACAGGGAAACTTTTTAAGGTATGCAAATATTTTAAACCATTGTTGTAACGGTGGTGGTGGCTGCATGACTGTATACATTGGTCAAAACTCAGCAAAATATGTACTCAAAACTGTCTATTGTGGGGCCGGCCCAGTGGCATAGTGGTTAAGTGCACACTCTGCTGTGGCAACCTGGGGTTCAGATCCCGGGGGCACACTGATGCACCGCTTGTCAAGCCATGCTGTGGCAGCATCCCATATAAAATTGAGGAAGAGGGGCATGGATGTTAGCCCAGGGCCAGTCTTCCTCAGGAAAAAGAGGAGGATTGGCAGATGGTAGCTCAGAGATGATCTTCCTACCAAAAAAAAAATTGTCTATTGTGTATAAATCATATCTCAATAAAATGGATTTTAAAATATGTACATAGACATATATACCTATGAAAATAAACTCAGTTTGAAAAGCTGCTTAAAGCTTATTTCAATACATTATGACATTTCAGAAAAAACATTTCTTAAGTTTTCCAACTTTCTTGTTCCCTGAGGCTTTAAAGCAGTTCTCTGAGTTTGTCTTGAACTAAATAAAATAAACACCCCGGAGAGTCTCCCAGGAGACCTTAACTTTGTAACTGTGATTGATTATATCAGTTCTAACATTCTGCGATTGCAATAATAATTAACCTTTCTTCATGCCATAGTCCCAAGAGCCATTCTAAACCAAATCTCTAAAGGTGAATAAAAAATCATTCAATATCACAGTTCATTCAGTTGTAATCACTTTAATATAGGCAAGGTAATATTATTTACTGTAGAAAGTAAATAAGGTGGATATATCTGAAATCAAGTCACAATATGCCTGATGAATGAACAGGAGTGACTTAACCAAATGACGCAAGTTTAGAGAGATATTTCAGTGAATGCAAACATGAATTTTTCTAATAGTCAGGCTATTAGAGTAGAATGAGACGCATAAAGAAACTATGAGTTGAACATCACTGGACAGTAACTTGGTGGAGACATTGCAGAATATTTTAGGACCAGCCTGGCTCATATGCCCTTTAAGTTCTCTTCTAATCTGAGATTCTATGGTTTTGAATAATTCCAAGTTTCTACATGGATCCACAGAAGAAATAGAAATTCACTGAATAGAGAGGAAATTACATTCTGACAACTGAAAAAAAAAAAAAAGCCCTGAGATTTGGGAAGCTTTCAGTCATTTTTGCCAGAGATCTAGAATAGAAGTCAGAGGACCTGCTCTTAATTCAGTTGCATATGACTTGCTGATTCATCACCAGACCTAACCATTCTGCCCTCCTTGGCAAAAATGTGATCCAGAATACATATTACTTAAAACTCAGAGGAGGGAGTGACGTCAGCATCATGGCGGAGTGAGCTTTCCCGTGAATTCTTCCCCCACAAGATACAACAAAAGCAACAGCCACAGACCAACAACGGAATCCCAGACAGTGAAAAGCTAGAGCGGAGGGATCCACACTGCCGCACATCTGAGAGCGGAACGTGCTGGGCCCCCGGAGGAAGTGGGGAGAGGTAAGGAGAACTCCGCTCCCTCCCCATCAGATCAGCGATCCGGTCCGCGCGGCTCCCAGAGAGGGGGGAGGGGTGGCCCTCCGCGGGAAACTGTAGCTCTTCGGGCTCTCTCAGCCAGTGGGAAACTCCCACACAGAGGGCTCAGAGGAGCCACAGGGCTACCATCAACATCTGAGCAACCCAGAGAGCGGATAAAGAGGGGCAAACAAGAAGCCTCTCACGTCAGGGACCCAGAGGGCAAAAGAGAGAGCTCCCCCCTCCCCGCAACCCGGAGTCTGCAGCTCGACCAGATCTAGCGGTCCGAGCCAGACCTGAATAAACTGGACTGGACCCGTGGATCGCAGTGGGGAAAAAAAACAAAACAAGACAAAACTGCGGATCGCAGCAGAAAAACTGGGGCAGAGCGCAGGGGGCTTAGACTACACAGCCCTTTACCACCAGACAGTGGCGGCAGGTGGAAATTGCAACCAGAGACTTCCAGGATGAGGAAAATCAAAACCAACACAGGAACCACAATGCAAAAATATATGAAATCACCAGACCAGAAACAAAATGACAAGCACCCAGAAATCAACCCCGAAGACACAGAAATCCATAAACTAAATGACAGAGATTTCAAAATAGCTATCATAAAAACACTCAACGAAATACGAGACAACACAGACAATTAAATGAGATTAGGAGTTTCTTCACAAAAGAGATTGAAATCATAAAGAAATACCTATCAGTGCTGATGGAGATGAAGAACACAATGGAGGAGATAAAGGAGAATCTGGAATCTTTAAAGAACAGAGCTGACAATATGGAGGAAAGAATTAGTACTTTAGAGGATAGGAATACAGATATACTCCAGATGGAAGAAGAGAGAGAACTAAGACTAAAAAGAAATGAAGAAAGACTCCGAGAAATATCGGACTCTATTAGAAAATGTAACATAAGAATTATAGGTATTCCTGAGGGAGAGGAGAGGGAAAGAGGAACAGAGAGCCTATTCAAGGAAATAATAGCTGAAAATTTCCCAAATCTGGGGAAGGAACAGGAAATACCAGTAAGCGAAGCCAACAGGACGCCTATATATATTAACAGACAAAGGCCTTCACCACGACACCTAGTGGTAAGGCTAGCCAGGGTCAACGACAAAGAAACAATATTAAGGGCAGCTAGACAAAAACAAAAAATAACATACAAAGGAACTCCCATCAGGCTCTCAGCGGATTTCTCAACAGAAACTTTTCAGGCTAGAAGAGACTGGAATGATATATTCAAAATACTAAAAGACAAAAACTTTCAGCCAAGAATACTCTATCCAGCAAAAATATCCTTCAAATATGATGGAGAAATAGTAACTCTCCCAGATAAACAAAAGCTAAGGGAGTTCATGGCCACGAGACCGCCACTACAAGAAATACTCAAGAAGGCCCTCAGGCCTGAAAACAAGAAGAGAAAGGGAACACAAAGCTTGGAGTAAGGAGAAAAGTAGGTAGACAAAATCAGAGAAATAGTAGATCTTTACCGGAATAGGTTAGCAACCACTTAAATACTAAACTCAAAGATCAAAGGAAGAAATTCACCAAAAATAAATTTAACCTCATCACTGTAAACACACAGCCACAACACAAGATAGAATAAGGTATAACAAGAGCAACTTAGAAGGGGAAGAGGAAAGTGACTGAATTGACTTAGTATAAGGAAATAGGAGGCTATCAGATAATGGACTATCTCATACAGAAGATTTTTCGCCCAAACCTCAAGGTAACCACTAAACAAATAATCAAATTAAAACCACATATGATAAACAAAGAGAAAACTAGAAGAATCATAAGACAGAACAACCAAACTGAATTGGCAGTCCAAAACAAATGGGACAAGAAACAAAGGAAATGCAAAAGAACCAGAAAATAAGTGACAAAACAGCAACATTCAACCCTCATATTTCAATAATTACCCTAAATGTAAATGGATTGAACTCTCCAATCAAAAGATACAGAGTGGCAGGATGGATTAAAAAGCAAGACCCAACAATATGCTGCCTTCAGGAAACACATCTTAGCACTAAAGACAAGCACAGGCTCAGAGTGAAAGGATGGAAGACAATACTCCAAGCTAATGGCAAACAAAAGAAAGCAGGTGTTGCCATACTCATATCAGACAAAGTAGACTTCAAGATAAAACAGGTTAAGAAAGACAAAGAAGGGAAATATATAATGATAAAAGGGACACTCCATCAAGAAGACATATCACTTATAAATATATATGCACCCAACATAGGAGCACCAATGTACATAAAACAACTATTAACAAACCTAAAAGGAGAAATCAACAACAACACAATAATAGTAGGGGATCTTAACACCCCACTTACAGCAATGGATAGATCATCCAGACAAAAAGTTAATAAAGAAATATTAGACTTAAATGAAAAACTGGACGAGATGGACCTAGTAGACATATACAGAGCACTCCACCCAAAAACAGCTGACTACACATTCTTCTCAAGCGCGCATGGAACATTCTCTAGGATAGACCATATGTTGGGAAACAAAGCAAGCCTCAATAAATTTAAGAAGATTGAAATCATAACAAGCATCTTTTCAGACCATAAGGCTATGAAACTGGAAATGAACCAGGAAAAAAAAACTGGGAAAGTGACAAAAATGTGGAGATTAAACAACATGCTACTGAACAACCAATGGATCATTGATGAAATTAAAGGAGAAATCAAAAACTATCTGGAAACAAACGAAAATGATAACATGCCATATCAAACCATATGGGACGCAGCAAAAGCGGTCCTGAGAGGGAAACTCATAGCGATACAAGCCCACCTTAACAAACAAGAAAAAGCCCTAATAGGCAACCTTAAATTACACCTAACAGAACTAGAAAAAGAAGAACAAACAAAGCCCAAAGCCAGCAGAAGGAGAGAAATAATAAAAATCAGAGCAGAAATAAATGATATTGAGACCAAAAAAACAGTAGAAAGGATTAATGAAACAAAGAGTTGGTTCTTCGAGAAGATAAACAAAATAGACAAACCCTTAGCCAGGCTAACTAAGAAAAAAAGAGAAAAGGCTCAAGTAAATAAAATTAGAAATGAAAGAGGAGAAATTACAACGGATACCATGGAAATACAGAGGATTATAAGAGAATACTATGAGAAATTATATGCCAACAAATTGGACAATCTAGAAGAAATGGATAAATTCTTAGACTTATACAACCTCCCAAAATTGAACCAAGAAGAAATGGAGAATCTGAATAGACCAATCACAAGTAAAGAGATTGAAATAGTAATCAAAAACCTCCCAAAAAATAAAAGTCCAGGACCAGATGGCTTCTCCAGTGAATTTTACCAAACATTCAAAGAAGATTTAATACCCATCCTCCTCAAACTATTCCAAAAAATAGAGGAAGATGGAACACTTCCTGAATCATTCTATGAGGCCAACATCACCCTGATACCAAAACCAGACAAAGACAATACAAAGAAAGAAAATTACAGGCCAATATCGCTGATGAACATTGATGCAAAAATCCTCAACAAAATATTGGCAAACCGAATACAACAATATATTAAAAAGATCATACACCATGATCAAGTGGGATTTATACCAGAGACGCAGGGATGGTTCAACATCCGCAAATCAATCAACGTGATACATCACATCAACAAAACAAAGAATAAAAACCACATGATCGTCTCAATAGACGCAGAGAAGGCATTTGACAAGATACAACATCCATTTATGATAAAAACTCTCAATAAAATGGGAATAGAAGGAAAGTACCTCAACATAATAAAGGCCATATATGACAAACCCACAGCTAACATCATACTCAACGGGGAAAGACTGAAAGCCATTCCTCTGAGAACAGGAACGAGGCAGGGCTGCCCACTCTCACCACTCCTGTTCAACATAGTACTGGAGGTTTTGGCCAGAGCAATTAGGCAAGAAAAAGGAATAAAAGGAATCCAAATAGGTAACGAAGAAGTGAAACTCTCACTATTTGCAGATGACATGATTGTATATATAGAAAACCCTAAAGAATCTGTTGGAAAACTGTTAGAAACAATCAACAACTACAGCAAAGTTGCAGGGTACAAAATCAATCTACAAAAATCAGTTGCATTTCTATATGCTAATAATGAACTAACAGAAAGAGAGCTCAAAAAGATAATACCATTTACAATTGCATCAAAAAGAATAAAATACCTAGGAATAAATCTTACCAAGGAGGTGAAGGACCTATACAATGAGAACTACAAGACATTATTGAGGGAAATCTACGATGACATAAAGAAATGGAAAGATATCCCATGCACGTGGATTGGAAGAATAAACATAGTTAAAATGTCTATATTACCTAAAGCAATCTACAGATTCAATGCAATCCCAATCAGAATCCCAATGACATTCTTCACAGAAATAGAAAAAAGAATACTAAAATTTATATGGGGCAACAAAAGACCCCGAATAGCTAAAGAAATCCTAAAGAAAAAGAACAAAGCAGGAGGCATCACAATTCCTGACTTCAAAACATACTACAAAGCAATAGTAATCAAAACAGCATGGTACTGGTACAAAAACAGACACACAGATCAATGGAACAGAACTGAAAGCCCAGAAATAAAACCACACATATACGGACAGCTAATTTTCGACAAAGGTGCTAAGGACATGCAATGGAGAAAGGAAAGTCTCTTCAATAAATGGTGTTGGGAAAACTGGACAGCCACATGCAAAAGAATGAAAGTGGACCATGTGCTATCGCCATTCACAAAAATTAACTCAAAATGGATCAAAGACCTGAAGGTGAGACCTGAAACTATAAAACTCATAGAAGAAAATATAGGCAACACACTATTTGACATTGGGTTTAAAGGAACCTTTTCGGATGACATGCCTACCCAGACTAGGGAAACTAAAGAAAAAATAAACAAGTGGGACTTTATCAGACTAAAGAGCTTTTATAAGACAAATGAAACCAGAATCAAGATGAACAAACAACCAACCAGCTGGGAGAGAATATTTGCAAAACATACATCTGACAAGGGGTTGATCTCCATAATATATAAAGAACACACACAATTGAACAACAAAAAAACAAACAACCCGATCAAAAAATAGGCAGAGGAAATGAACAGACACTTCTCCAAGGAAGATATACAGATGGCCAATAGGCACATGAAAAGATGCTCAACATCACTAATCATCAGGGAAATGCAAATCAAAACAACACTAAGATACCACCTCACGCCCGTTAGAATGGCTATAATCACCAAGACAAAAAACAACAAATGTTGGAGAGGATGTGGAGAAACAGGAACCCTCATACACAGCTGGTGGGAATGCAAATTGGTGCAGCCTCTATGGAAAACGGTATGGAGATTCCTCAAAGAATTAAAAATAGAGATGCCCTATGATCCAGCCATCCCACTACTGGGAATCTATCCAACGCACCTGAAATCAACAATCCAAAGAGGCTTATGCACCCCTATGTTCATTGCAGCATTATTCACCATAGCCAAGAAGTGGAAGCAACCTAAGTGTCCCTCGACTGACGATTGGATTAAGAAAATGTGGTATATATATACAATGGAATACTACTCAGCCATAAAAAAAGACAAAATCGTCCCATTTGCAACAACATGGATGGGCCTGGAGCGTATTATGTTAAGTGAAATAAGCCAGAAAGAGAAAGACAAACACTGTATGATCTCACTCATATGTGGAATATAAACCAACACATGGACAGAGAAAACTGGACTGTGGTTACCCGGGAAGTGGGGGTGGAGGGTGGGCACAAGGGATGAAGGGAGTCATATATGGGGTGATGGACAAACAAAAATGTACAACCCAAAATTTCACAATGTTAGAAACCATTAAAATATCAATATTAAAAAAAAAAAAAAACTCAGAGGAATATTCTAAGATTGAGATACACTGGATGCGTAAAATAAAAGATCAAACCATAATATAACACTTGGACTTGTTCTCAGTTAAGTTGAGACTTAGACTTTTTCTGTGGGAATAAGAAAAAGAACTGAAAAAAGTAATTATAATTATAAGAAGGCAATTTTGCATTCAAAGAAAAGAGGACAGAATACTTAAGCAAAAATTGAGTAACCATTTGGTGGGGTTTTGACAAAGGGATTAACTACCACATGAGGAAGACTCTCAGACAAAGACTGACAGTGATTTATGTGGAATTCAAAATTGAAGCAATATAAGAATTTGAAGAATAATGGATGGAATGCAATAGGAAAAAAATACCCAAAGTTCGAGTTTCTTAACATATTTGAATGAAGAAAATATCGACTATTCCACAATCAGTATGATGTAAGTATACTTTATAATGTAATTTTCCGTATTTATATGTTAAACAGTATTAGTCTTGCTAAACATGTTTATATGTATATTTTATAAATTAAAATTTAGTTACTGCTCTGCAAAAATTTTATTATGGTAGATGTCATGTAATGGCTTTACCGCATAAGTATGTAAATGCAAGTTTTTAATGTACTTCGATTACAATTTAACTTTTTCACATTTTGCTAATAGCAGCAAAGATCTCAAATTATCCCTAATCCCTACTCCTTGCCACATCTTAAGTATTTTCTTTTCATCCTTCCCCAACCCTGTGTTCTCAACAAATATTTATTGAACACCAGGTAGGCATATATCACTGTGGTAGGCCCTATCATAGGACTTTGAATCTGGCATTATGACTATCCTCATTTACAGATGCAGAAGATAAGACTCAAGATGCTTAAGAGTATTATTAAAGATCTTGAAGCTACATGTGGCAAAACAAGAAATACAACACAGCTTCTCTGATTCCAAAACTCACTATATTTTTTCCATATTTTCTAACTAAATCTAGAATCCACAGAATGATGATCCACAGAAATGGTAATGAACAAAACTATACCCCCAGAAATAAAAGCCTTAATTTGGCAAGGTTATAATTAAATTATTAAACACAGATTGCCATGGTCCAGAGCCGTTCCTCCTAGACATGGTGGGCTCCTGAGGGTGCAGAGATCATCTAGAAAATGCTAACACAAAGCCAGGTTTTTTTCACTATCATCAAGTTAAGAGATCCCCTAGAGGAGAGCAATGCTACATCCTTAGTTCTTCTCAGAGAAGCATATTTGACCCAAACACAGCAGAATAGAAAGTTCTCAACGTCATTTCTTCTATAGTTAGGTAACTCTATGACAACGATGGCAAACAGTAATCTATTTGTGTTTAACCATTCCAGATTTTTCTTGTTCACAAATGGCATAACGTTTTTGAAGATCTCAAACTGTCTAACTTTTACAATACTAATGGGGAATCAAGCTCCTATCAGGGCCATCAAAGACTATAGGCAAGAAGGAAAATGGAGGATGTTATAGATGTTGTGAAACAATTAACTAGATAAACGGAAGGACCAGTGGAAGAGATGATAGGCAGCCAGCTACATGAGAATCCTCATTATTCTGCCTTAAAGATACCTATCAATCTCCAGTGTTGTCAGTGATGAAAGTGAAGAGGGGGAAGTGAAAGGGAATTTTAAAGCATTTCTACTTTTCTGCAGAGTGTGGTCTATTCTATTTCTGTATTAGACTTCAATAACATTAATATTTGTCCACCCAGATACTGTTCTGCCTTTTGTGTTGTAGTAATCATTTTGGAAGTTTATTATCTGAGTGCAGGATGAGTGGTGGGAGGAGTGAATATTAGAATATTTATGGTGGTAAGAGTTCCTACTGGTACCAAGACACAATTTCAATAGATGAGACCCTTTGGAGTCCTTTGATAACTTAAAACAAGATTAAATATACTGCCTTGTAACAATTTGAAAGAATCCTAGAAGAAAAGGAATAATGCACCTTGCTATTGTAAACTGCTGTTTCTTATCCTAGACTTTCCCCGTCTTGTGACCCTCCTCAACTCTAAACCCTGAAAGATCTGATTTATTAGGCACGTTGGTGTTTGGGCCCTTTCCCCACGCCCACCATTAATATTGCAGCAATCAATTATACAGAACAACATACATCCCAAACTAACAACTAGAAAAAACATGACACACACCAGGGAAGTACAGCTTATGATAAAATCTGTATTTGATACATAAAAATGCAAACTACAGAGCTTATCATTGCTTAATCTTGGGCCGCTAGAATCCCATGCTTAAGGGAGGAGTTCCCTCAATTCTGACATATTTATTTAGTAAATAAATGAACATCTTTTGTGCTCAAAGAATGGTGAGTTAAATAGATAAAGTGCCCCCCTTCATGGAAAACGAAAGAAATATTTAAACTGGAAAGGAATATGTAGATGATCAATACTCTTCTTTTATAGTTGTAAAAACTGGGGTCAAGGATTTAAGGGAAAGTAAAGAGAGCTCCTCCACTAAATTAAACAGCAAGTCAATTTATTCAGCTCCAATTACGTTTGAAAATTACTCTTAGATGGATGAAAACCACTATGCATTTGTAAAGAAGTTTACTTATCAACAACCTGGAAATGTCAATAATTCTAAGAAACCAATATTTCCTTATCTAGAACAGAGAAGGTGAAGACAAAACCATTGTTATTAAAATTATAAGGATAAATTGATTTGTGGGATTAAATTAGTGCTGAATGAAAATAAAAAGGCAACTTCAGGGGCCAGAAAAAGTCACAGCCAACTTTTCAGATGGACATCCATTCAGGAAAAAAAAAGTCTCCAAGGCAAAGAACAGCTGCTAGAAGTTACTTATCTTAGATAGAAAGCCTGATGAAAATGACCTCCTTTAAAGAGGAACTGGGGGGGATCCAAGCCTAGAAAGAACCTAGCTCAGGGTTCATAATTTGGTCATTTTAACTTATAAATGAAGAATTAGCCACAAAATAATACACCGAAGGACAGTGCTTCAACGGAATGTAATAGACATGCAATAGATTTTCAGCAAAGTTGAGTAGTATTTAAAGATTAAGCTGAGCATTTGAAACACCATCTCTCTGCTTTTTTCATTACCATTAATAACCTGATCTTCAAATGTCTGAAAGAATATAAGGTGTAAGACATCTATTTGAAACTGTAAGAATCAGTTGGGGAATGGGAGACGAATGGTTGATTATTCTTTTGGATGCTGCCATAGACATAACATTGCAAGGAACGAAGAAGAAACACACTCATCATTTTCCCAAAACCTTGTTTCAAAATATATAAAATAGTTTATGCAAATTATGAACCATACATCATCTACCGACTTGTTCTGTAACAATGTAGATAACAAAAAATTTATATCATTATGAAAAATAAACCAAAAAAAATTATGCAACCTTATGGAGGGATCAATTATTATCTCAAAATAACTTGGGTGCTGAGGCCTGTCCGGTGTTGCAGTGGTTAAGTTTGCATGTGCCCAGGGTTCGCAGGTTCGGATCCCGGGCACGGACATACTCACTACTCATCAAGTCATGCTTATACAAAATAGAGCGTCCCTTATACAAAATGGAGAAAGATGGGCACAGATGTTAGCTTATGGCCAATCTTCCTCGCCAAAAAATAAATAAATACAAATAACTTGCATCTTAATAGAGATTACGTTGATTCTCAACACATAATACCAACAACAAAAGTGAGTAGAGAGAAATGCAGGTTCTTGCATGTAAGTGTCCAGTTTTCATAGTTTTTGCTCTATGATTTAGATGATATACTTGAATAGTTGAAATAATTTTGAGAGAAGTAACCCAACTTTCATTACCCTTCCGTTTCTCCATTTTCCAAATTGATTGACTGGATTCTCAGTCAAGTGTGTCTCTCTTCTTAGGCACAGAACTTACCTGGGAAAATAGCAGGTGAAGAAGACTAAAAGAGAGAAAGCAAGGAGCACTGGGAAAAATCATAAAGACTGGAGTTTCATGGAACCATGGAGATAATTTCATTCAAACAAAAACTTTAAATACAGTGTTAGAATACTGAGGTTAGAAGAAGTCATGTAATTTATCCAAGATCCTACATTTATTAGGGTCAAAGGCAGGATGAAAACAAATCACTCTTGACTCTTCATTCAGAGCTTTTCCTACTTCTTATCACTGATATTGACAGTTGAAAACTTATTTAAGCTGATTTTCATCTCTATTTTTTTCAGAGACATGCTGCCCACTAGGCATTGTATGCAATGGATATGCAAAATCAGACCACAGTGACTGAATTTACCCTGACTGCCTTCCCCGGTCTCCAGAAGCTTCAGATTTCCCTCTTTGTGGTCCTCTTGTTTACTTACATGCTTACTCTAACGGGAAATATTGTCATCATTTCCCTAATATTGGCTGATAATCGCCTCCACACCCCAATGTACTTCTTCCTCAGTAATTTGTCACTTTTGGACATTTTATACACTACGTCAGTTACCCCAAAGCTATTAGCCTGTCTCCTAGAGGAGAAGACCATATCTTTGGCTGGCTGCATCACCCAAATATACTTCTTTTTTTTCCTGGGGACAGTAGAGTTTATCCTCTTGGCAGTGATGTCCTTTGACCGCTACGTGGCCATCTGTAACCCCCTGCGCTACACCATCGTCATGAACAGCAGGGTCTGTCTCCTGCTGG
Organism: Diceros bicornis minor; assembly: GCF_020826845.1. Lineage (NCBI taxonomy): Eukaryota > Metazoa > Chordata > Mammalia > Perissodactyla > Rhinocerotidae > Diceros > Diceros bicornis. The sequence goes on from NC_080746.1 coordinate 13,645,515, forward strand.
TTCTGGGCTGCTGGGTGGCGGCCTTCCTGTCAGTGCTCTGCCCAATTATTGTGGTGTCTAGATTGCCTTTCTGTTATAAGGAAATTAGTCACTTCTTCTGTGACATCGCTCCTCTGCTACAGGTAGCCTGCATAGACACTCATTTCATTGAGATGATAAGCTTCTTCTTATCTTCCTTCATCCTCCTGAGCTCACTGGTGCTCACCACCGTGTCCTATACCTACATCGTTTCTACCATCTTGAGCATCCCCTCAGCCCAAGGACGTCAGAAGGCCTTTTCTACCTGGGCTTCTCACATCACTGTTGTCTCCATTGCCTATGGGAGCAACATCTTCATGTACGTGAGGTCCAACCAGAGTCATTCACTGGATTTTGACAAAGTGACAGCTGTACTCACCGTAATAGTGACTCCTCTTCTGAACCCCTTCATTTATAGTCTAAGGAATGAAAAGGTAAAGAAAGTTTTGAGAGAAGCAATCAACAAAATTATGTCCTTATTGCACAGGAGAACTTTAAAGTTTGTTTGCTAAGAATAGCTGTTTTCCACTCTTGGACTCAATGTGGAGAAAGGCACTCTTGAAGATCAAAAATCAAAGATATGTGGGAAGATATGAAAATGCTTCATGTCACCTTAGGTCCTTGTAGTCACAGTCCAGAGGAGGCAATTCAGCCGTGGAAAAAATAACATGTTCTGAACTCTATTATTGGACTGTTCCACACACAAAACATAGATTAATGAAAAACGCTTAAGTCAGAAAACTTGAATTTTAAACCTGGCTTTATCACTTTCTTATCAGGTTACCCCCGGCCTAACTGAACCTTAGTTTGCTCATTGGTAAAGTGGGGAATACAGTTTGTGCTTTCTTTTTTTCTTTTTGTTATTGTAAGCTTAACCAAGATAGTCTAAGAAATGCAACCACATGTAATCAAGAGTGAACAATTCTTACTAGGTCTCTTCAGATGTTGCAAGATGATTGGCTTCATTCCTAACAGCTAAATACTGTGGATAAGAATAAGGGGAAGAAGGAGGAGGAGAAAGAAAGGAAGAGAAGAGGAGGGGGAAGAAGAAGGCGGAGGAGGAGGAGAAGAAGAAGACAGAAACAAGGAAGAGGAGTAACATATCCCAGAGTTTGTACAATGTACTGAAATATGTACATATATACCTCATTTAATCCTCTTAACAACCTTGAGAAGCTGATATTATCTCCATTTTATAGATGAGAAAACCAAGATTCACAGAGGTTAGGCATCTTGCCCCAAACTACACTACTGGTGAGTGGCAGCAATATACAGTATGTGAACTTCAGTCTATTTTAGCACCTCACTACATCATGATGTGTAGAATGGGAAAAAACTTGGGAAACAGAAGTTAATCTGGAAATTATCTACTTTTTCTGAAACCTGAAGTGTTCCCTGCCTGCCCTAACATTCCGGAAGACTTGCAGATCAGGGCAGACTGGGATGCAGTCAGAATAGATTGTGAGAGGCAATTGATTTGAAAGGAAAACAAATTATTCAGAGGCCATAACTGACCATGAGTCTAGACTAGTCTAGATCATCTGTGGCAACTGGCCATACAGAAGAATAAGTATCCTAGGATTTATTTGGTTGAAGGAAAATAAAAGCAGAAAACTAATCAAGCTAGCTTAAGTAAAATGGGTACCTACTATAATAATAATCAAGAGTGCTACATGAAACGCCAGAAGATAAGAAACAGCAAGATCTGCTAAGGGACTAGAATCAGGAACTAGAAATCCTTAAGGAACCAAGGCAGGCACTGTCTTCCTTCTGAATCTCTTATCTCACTCTTGCTCTCTCTGGAGTCATACAGTCTCCGTATTACTGTTTTTCTCCATATATCTTGTGGTAGGCTGACTAATGGCCTCCAAAGATATCCAGGTCCTAATCCCTGAAACCTATGAATGTAAGTAACATATAAACTATGTATGGGAAAGGGATTTTGCAGATGTGATTTAGGTAAAGATCTTGAGATACGAAGATTATCCTGGATTATCCAAGTGGGTCCTAATTGTAATTCCAAACTCCATATGTGAGAGGTAGAGGGAGATTTTACCATATGAAAGGAGGTAATGTGATGATGGAGGCAGAGAGGAATTTGAAGGTGCTGTGCTGCTGGCTTTGAAAATAGAAGGGGCCATAAACCAAGGAATCCAACTCTAAAAGCTGGAAAAGGCAAGGAAATGGATTCTTTCTCCCCTAGAGCCTCTGGCACAGCCCAGTTGACACCCAGGTTTAGGCCCAGTGAAACTGATTTTGGATTTCTGGCCTCCAGAACTGTAACAGAATACATTAGTGTTATTTTAAACCATCAAGTTTGTGGTAATTTGTTATAGCAGCCACAGCAAAGTAAAACATATGTGATTCATGTTCCTCCTCTGTAGGCTGTTTCTCTCCACTTCTCTGCGCACATGGAAGATAGTGGCTGCTTCAATCATTCACAAATATATGTATATATTTATATATATATTCATAGAATCATAGATATATATTCAATCGTAGACATATATTGAATACATCTAAATATACTGATACATATGGAATTTATATAGATGTGTATTTAAAATCACCTGAATTCAAAATCCAAATTCCTGGAAGGAGGATCTGACTGGTCCAACTGGAGTGAGATGTCCTTTCCTGATTCACTTATTTGTAAGAAGAAAGGTTTGGCAAGGAGGTGAATTGCCCTCTGTCCACGCACCCACTGAACAGGTACTATAAAGACAAGCACTCTAAAAAGAAAGTGTAGGAACAGGGAGAACACAATAGACATCTCTAAGATCAAAAAAGGTCATTACTAGTATGGTCATTGACCTTCTAGTTATACGGACAAAGATGGAGACTTTAAGAATTGACATGGAATCTATTATGGGAGACGAGGTAGAGAAAGTGCTATCCTAAGAATAGATTTAGAATATTATATGAAGTCATGGTCCATCATAAGATAATGCAGTGGACAAATGTTCGAATATCAAAAGAAGATAGAACAATATCACCAGGAATGAAGCAGTCATGTAATTTACTGCTGTGTACTCATCACGAGACACTAATTAAGATGGGATTTTGAACGTTACTATATTAGTTTCCTATTGCTATCATAACAAATTTAGCATCTTAAGACAATAAAATTCATTATTTTATAGTTCTGTAGGTCAGAAGTCCAATACAGATCTTACCAGGCTAAAATCAGTAAACCGTTTTCCTTTTTAGGAGCCCTAGGGGAAAATCCATTTCCTATTCATTTGGGTTGTTGACACAGTTCAGTTCCTTGAGGTTGTAGGAAAAATGTCTGCTCATAACCTCTGCCCATTTTTGGATCTAGTTGTTTGTTTTTTTGCTGAGTTGTATGAGGTCTTTATACATTTTGGAAATTAACTTCTTGTCAGATATATGATTTGGAAATATTTTCCCCCAGTTGGTGGATTGTCATCTTGCTTTGTTCATTGTTTCCTTTGCCTTGCCGAAGCTTTGTAGTCTGGTGTAGTACCATTTGTTAATTTTTTCTTTTGTTTCCCTTGCCTGAGTAGACATGGTATTCAAAAAGATGCTAAAACCGATGTCAAAGAGTGTATTGCCTATATTTTCTTTGAGGAGTTTTATGATTTCAGTTCTTACATTCAAGTCTTTTAATCCCTTTTGAGTTAATTTTTGTGTGTGCTGTAAGATAATGGTCTACTTTCATTCTTTTATTTTTTTTCAAGGAAGATCAGCCCTGAGCTAACATCTGATGCCAGTTCTCCTCTTTTGCTGAGGATGATTGGCACTGGGCTAACACCTATGCTCATGTTCCTCTACTTTTTATATGGGACACGGCCACAGCATGGCTTGACAAGCGGTGCACCGGTGCACGCCTGGGATCCGAACCTGCGAACCCCAGATCGCGAAGTGGAGTGTGCACACTTAACCGCTGCTCCACTGGGCCAGCGCCTGCTTTCATTCTTTCGCATGTGGCTGTCCAGTTTTCCCAACACCATTTATTGAAGAGACTTTCCTGTCTCCATTGTACATTCTTGGCTCCTTTCTTGAAGATTAGCTGTTCACAGATGTGTATTTTTTTTTCTGGGCTTTCAATTCTGTTCCGTTGATCTGTGTGTTTGTTTTTCTGCCGAGTGTGTCAAGAGTTTAGTAAACTACTCCATGGTATTCCTGCCTTGGCATCCATTTTATTTGGCCAAACAATCTGCAAGGGCCTTAAACTGACAACTAGCCCTTCATGCAAACGCATGCTCTACATAGCAGCCTGCAGAGTCACAAGCAAATGTAAGTTCCTGATATGACTTCCCCAACAGCCTTTGTGCTCATCACTTTCCCCTACCTCACAGTACCTTCCCCTTACGCACTCCTTAGATAAAGCTTCCGCGTAACTTACCAAAACCCCCTCTTTTGGTTTGAATTGATCAATCTGGACTTAGCCTGGGAACCCCAAAGCACTCCACCAATGGACCTTAAGGAAGACATGTGTCCCAGGTCCTGCCTCTCTCTGTCTGTCCTCTGCCTTGACCTCCCCATGTGGCCCCTCAAGGCATGCCCGATACTTCCTCCAGGACCTATGAGTAATAAATTTCTCTATTTCAGTTCCTCTTGTGGCCTGTTGTTGAAACGTAGCTCACCATCTGGCACCCTGAACTCCACTCAATAAAGTTAACTTGACAAATTCATAACAAGGGGGTACAACTATATATGACTATTTGCTTCATTCTTGAAATGTACTAAAAAACTAGCTGTGTTTGTGTGTGTGTGCACGCGTGTATGTGCGTGCACGCGTGTGTGTGTGTGGTGTACATTTCAGAGGTGCATATTTTTTCTGTGAACTTGAAAAATCCTTTGTTAAAAAAAACTCTTTATTGTCTAAGATTGCTGGCCAACCCCAATGATGTTGTTTAAAGTTAACCAGGGATCCATTCATTAACATGCTTTTTCTTTTTCAGCATTTGGCAGCAAATAATCCTCCCCCCTTTTTTTTAAGATGATGATGTTGAAAATGACAATATATAAGCTTTTTCCAGTTATAAAATTTTAAGTAATTAATAATTTTTGACTCTTAACCTGTTTTAGGTTTTTTTAGCCATTCCAAATACAGATCTTGAAAAAAATTGACCATGATATAACCATGCAATCAATGTAAAAGAGAGGAGCTTGAAATGTTAAATAAGAGAATACTATATATGACAAATAATAAAATAAGTTATTCTATTTCTATTAATAATTATATAGTCTCTTCAGGTGCAGAAATATATGTATATGTCCTCCTGATATAAACAGAATTCAGAGTCATCACCTGACTTTAGAAGAGTATGTAAAAAATGTGGTATGTCATTTTACCTGTTTGGGCAAACACGTATCTCATCCTGTTTATGCAGCAAGTGATATGGCTAGATTAGGCAAGCCTATACTCTGGATGATCCTGGAAATTTGTTTTGCCTGATTAGTAAATTTATTCCACTAAATTCAAGAACGTTCATTCTGCTATAATTATAGCATTGAATTAAGTGGTGGAGATAAAATGATGAAAAAGACCTTTAATATTCAAATATACATTTTAATCTCTAGAAGCAGTACTTTCAAGAAAAAAGCCATGATCACTTATATTTAAAAAGTCATTTTAAGAAGAAAGTATATTATACAGCACTGGAAGAAAATACATTATACAACATGTTTAAGTAATTGTACGTAGAAGAGTGGGATTACGGGTATTGTCATAGTTAATTTTATGTGTCAAGTTGACTAGGCCATGAGGTGCCCATTAAACATTATTTCTGGGTGTCTGTGGGAGGGTTACTAGATAAGATTAGCATTTGAATCTGCGGACTCAGTAAAGTAGATTGCCCTCCCCAATGTGGGTGGGCATCATCAATTCATTGAGGGCCCAATAGAACAAAAAGCAGAGTAAGGGAGAATTTGTCACCTTCCTGACTGTTCGTTTGTGCTGGAATATCAGTCTTCTGTCCTTGGACTGAGATTTACACTGTCAGCTCCCCAGATTCTCAGGGCTTCAGACTCGGACTAGACCGCCTGCTTTCCTGGATCTCCAGCTTGCAGGTGACAGATCATGGGACTTTCATACGTAATCGTATGAACCAATTCCTCATAATCAATATACATATATACTACTGGTTCTGTTTCTCTGGAGAATCCTAATACAGATATTTTTCTTTTTTCTACATTTTGGAGCTTTTAAAATTTTGGAAGCTTGCATTAATTTTTAATATAGAAAGAAATTAATAATTTTCACACACAATAAAATATATTTTAGAAGGATAGTAAAATTCAGGTGTTCCCTGAAGCAGGAGATATATTTAATAACTTTTCCTTGTATTTTATAATTCAAGAGAGAAAAATTCTGAGTTTATTTTAAGAACAGATTCATAAAGAATACTTCCTTGAATTGGGATCCCTCCATAAAGGTAGACACAAATCCTTGAAAATTTCTGCATCTTAAGAACTCAGTTGTTTTTTAATTATTAATGTAATTAAATGCCCTAAGGAATTTTTTTTTATTCTTGAAATTATGAATTTGAAAATGGAGCCTAAGGGAGTTCTAAGAAATACTGAATGGAGTATTCTTTTAATGGCCACATTGCCTCTGTTGTATTGCAGAAAATATGTGGCAAAGTTATTAAGTGTTGATATATATTTAAAAATTCAAAAAGTAATATAGGGCTGCATTTCCAATAAGCAGTCTGGAAGAGTTCCACCTTTGGGAAGAAATTAGCCTCACAAATAGTATTAGAAAAGAAATTAGACAAGAGAGAACTTTTCTAGACATCAAGAGAGGACTGCCTAGAGCATGGTTAATTAAATATGGCATGAAAAGTGCAAAGATAGATGGAATATCTACTAAAATTTTAATGTATCTATAAGAGATTAGTTGATCCCAACGCTCTACCAACTCTTCAAACTGTAAAAGGACCACAATGGATTCACTCAATTTATATTAGCTTTGATAAGTTTTTAAAACCTGATAATTATTAAAAGGAAGAATCCCTCCATCACCAGTGTTGATTAAAATGGTGTGAGGCAAAGGAGAAGATTATGAATCTGAGTGTCAGGAAGGCCAGGGTTTCTTAGTACAAAACCCAGCAGAAGACGGCAGCCAGTTTTGATTGGAATCGGTGAAACAGCCTGGTGAAGAAAGTTTACTGGGATTGTTGGACACTGCTGCACAAGGTACTGTCATACGTAAATATACTAATGAAAAGTTAAAGGACAAAAAATTAGAGGGATATGGTAATATAACTGTAAATATAAGAATTTACAGGGCCGGCCCTGTGGCTTAGCAGTTAAGTGCGTGCTCTCCGCTACTGGTGGCCCAGGTTCGGATCCCGGGCGTGCACCGAGGCACCGCTTCTCTGGCCATGCTGAGGCCGTGTCCCATATACAGCAACTAGAAGGACGGGTAACTATGACGTACAACTATCTACTGGGGCTTTGGGGGGGTAAAAAAAAAAAAGGAGGAGGATTGGCAATAGATGTTGGCTCAGAGCCGGTCTTCCTCAGCAAAAAGAGGAGGATTAGCATGGATGTTAGCCCAGGGCTGATCTTCCTCACAAAAAAAAAAAGGGGGGTTTACAGTAGGAATTTTTACTGCAGTTTTCAAGTAATCTTTACTATTGGATATGAAAGTAGTAATAGACATCCTGAGAATCCTCTGGGTTCCAGACACATTCCTTTGCCCCCATTATATACTAGCAACCCAACTTATCCCAGGTAATTGGGTCAATCACTCCAGCCAGTAGTTCACCTTTATTTTAACGATTTGCTCAGTAGCATAAGGAGTCTAAAACGGCCAGGGGGCATTTTCATCTTTCAGTTCAGTGGAACCCGTGTGGTGTCCCCTGGTGGAAACATTCCCACCTTGGGGTGTAAGAACTCCTAACCAGCAGAGACCAAAGTTTCCAAGATGAGAAACAAGAATTCTGTGACTGTATTATTAGATATAAAGTGAAATAACCAGTACCACTTCTACCCCTTGATTACCAGCCCCATGTATTCTGGCTTTGGGGGAGACGATATTACACAATGGTTAGTTCAAAGGTTATATTTCATTTTTTAAGAGAGAATCTCAACGTTTCAGGTTCTCGTTTATCAACAAGTGCTGTAACTAAGCTGTCAATAAACCATACACTTTCCAATTAGACCAACTATTTCTAGGTGATGGGTTATGTGGTAAGACCAGTTAAATACATGGGCATGAGTCTATCGCTACACTTCCTCTGCTGTAAAATGAGTTCCTGGATCAGACATGATATTGTGGGATGATGGTGAATAAGACATTCTGTGAGCCCATGATGGTGGCACTGGCAGAAGCATTATAGGCAAGAAAAGCAAATCCATATGCAGAATATGTGTCTACTCCAGTGAAGACAAATCTCTTTCATTTCCATGATAGAAAAGGTCCATTGTAATCCACCTTCCACCAGGTGACTAGCTGGACCCCTAAGGGAATAGTTGTCTCTGCTATTAGGACTCAATGTTGGCTTCTATTGTTGACGAATTAAGTACTCAGCAGCAGCAATAGTTAGGTTAGCCTTGGAAAGAGGAAGTCCATATTGAGTGCGTGCATAGACTCCATCCTTGTCACTATGTCACTTTGTTCATGGGCCAATCAAACAAGCACTGGAGTAACTGAGGAAAGAGGCTACCTGACATCAACATAGCACATTATTTTAGCCACTCGATTATTTAGATTATTTAGAAGATAGCCTTTGGTGGATGTTCACATGGGACACAAATATCTTCACAGTCTGTGTTCATTCGCAGGGTCCATTCACATACTACTTCCCCAGACTTCCTTATCATAAATCTTCCAATCCTGTTCCTTCTAGTCCTTGATCATTTCACCAATTCATTAACAAGTGCTCATGAAACAGTGTAGATTTTTACTTCTATCCATCTCTCAGCCTAGTCATAGTGGACAACCAAAAGTACCACTCAAAGTTCTGCCCACTAGAAGGATTTTTCTTTACTCTTGTCTTTCAGAGTCACCCTAAGTGGTAGTGTAGTGCTTCAGCTGTTCACTTTTGGGTAGGACCATCATATTGTTCAGATTTATCTGTAAAATAGTCTTGAGATTTTTCTTCTCTGTAAAATGGTCAAAAGGAACATTTCAAGAGGACACAGACATAGATTGCAGGAAAGGAGGCAATGTAACAGAAGTGTGCATTGAAGGAAACTGAGCCACCTGCTGGTGCAACTTACTCATACCTTCTGGTACCATTTCCATTTTACGACATGTAGCACCTATGCATATCCAACATTATGGCTGGATGGGTCAGATAGCATCCAGTTCATGATAGGTAGGTTAGGTTACATGGTCACTTGATGTCCAATGTCTAGGCAGTCAGTATCTATGAAGGCCCAATAGCAAGCCAAAAGTATTTCTCAAAAGGAGAATAGTTATCTGCAGAAGAGGGCATAGATTGGTTCCTAAATCCAAGAGGCCTGCATTGAGATTCTTCTATTTCTACTTGCCAGAGATTACATAGAGCATTCCTATTTGCAATGTGCACTTTGAGTATCATTGGATCTGTTGGATCATAAGTAGCAAGTGGTCAAGTTGTTTGTGCTGTAATCTGAACTTGCTGCAAAGTTTTTTATTGTCCTATACTTCACACAAAACTAGCATTATCGGTGACACTGTGGAGGATCAAAGTAGCAAAATCAAATGTGGTATAAATTGCCTCCAAATTCCAAAATAGTTTACCAAGTGCTGTGCTTCCTTTTCTTGAGTTAAGGGGTACAAGATACAGCAACTTGTCTCTAACTCTGGAGGGACTATCTCAACATGCTTCAGATCACTGAACCCTCAGAAACTGTGTAAGCTTATTAAATCTAGAATCTCTAGCAGGTACAACCATATAGATGAGTTCAGTCCAATCTAGTGTTCTATTCTACCCTCCTTAGGAATGCTTGTAATCCATTCCCATACATGTTATCCAGGTTTTTGCCAAAATGTATTAGCAGAGGCTTGTATTTATTTTTGTTTGTGTGCTATTTCTTCCTGGGTCATAGCATGTACTTGGTCCTTTGAGCATACTGAAATTTGACCTCCTTATGGTGCTAGTAGGTTTTAGAGGGTCTTGGAGAGAATGAGTATTGCTTTTCAAAGAATCTTCCCTAGGTTATGTTATCCTATGTTTTCAACATGACACTGAGGAAGACTTTTCTCCTCAGACATCAGACTGCTCATTATTCCCTCTTATAAAGGAGGCTCTGAGTGACCTAGTGGGTTCAAGATTGTCAGTTTCATGGAGATACACCAGATATCTCCACTCCAAGTTGCTATAAAGGAAAAATTCTTAATGATTCCTGACCCACTATCACAGATCAGGTGATAAAGGGTACAGATGGAGCCAGAAGGCAATAAATTGATAACTGGCACACATGTAGTTGGAAATCTGGAAGGAGAAAAGAGACAAGGAAAAAGAGTAGATGTGTTACTGGACACATACCCAGGTTCTTTACCCGCCACACAAGAGGAGCCAAATAAAACTAGAACGCCAGGCTTATGGCAAGGAAAGTGTTTTTATTTCGGGTGATGTCAGCTGGGAGACAAGAGCTCTCAAATTTGTCCCATCCCTCTGAAAGTTGGGAGGCAAGGGTTTTAAAGGTTGTGAGGAATGTGGCTGCTTGTAGGGAGGGGGAGCATGTGTCCTTGTTGGTCAGCACTTTCCCATCAGCCTGCCTTTGGCCTTGTGAGGCTGCTTGCAGGGAGGAGGATGGCAGATAAGGGAATTGTAGGTGGGTGTCCTTCAACCGTCTCTGTCTCCATGGTGGACGGTGGATTCCGGCACCAGGAAGCCAAGGAGTTGAAGTCTGAGAAGCTTTAGCTTCTTGATATCAGTTTCCCTGTAACAAACCTCAAGAACTGGTAATTAGCCAAAACATCAGTATAAGCCCAGCTTGAGGCCACCTGGGCTTTTAACAATTTGTAAAACAACCAATATCTACATGTGAATGTAACTTAGAGAAACAGCGAAAGAGGATGAGTGCTTTTGGTTTTTACCCCATATATTCTGGGTTTAATGTAGGGGGACTGATATCAGGGCTGGTATCAGATGCAATACTTAAAGGGACATTGGCCAAGAATTTTCCCCAAACTGTTGAAAGATATCATTCCACAGGTTCAAGAAGCTCAGTGAACCTCAAAATAAATAAATTCAAGAAAAATCACTCCTATGCATATCATAGGGAAATTATTGAACATCAAAGTTAAGAGTAAATTATACTAGCAGATAGAGAAAAATAGCACATTACCTACAAAGGATCAACAACAAGACTAAAGGCTGGTCTCGAGTTCCCTCACATCCTCACCAGTGCTTCATGATCTCACTAAGGAAAGAAATTTCTGGAGCTCCAGTGGCACAATCATTTAACACGCAGTACTTATACAGAAAAAAATTTCTTGTAGCCATTCTCATAGGTGTGTAGTGGTATTTCATTGCGATTTTAATATGCATTTCCCTAATTCCTGGTGATGTTGAGTATTTTTTCATCTACTTATTTGCCTCTTGTAGATCTCTTTTGGTAAAGTATATGTTCAAATCATTTTCCATTTTTTAAACTGGGTTATTTGTTTTCTTATTACTGAGTTATAAGAGTTCTTTATATTCTGCTTAAGAGTCTTTTATCATATATTTATTTTGAAAACATTTTTCCAAGTATATGGCCCATCTTTTCATTTTCTTAACAGTGTGTTTAAAAAAATAGACATTTGTTATTTTGATGATGTCCAAACTGGAAATTTTTTTAATGATTCATAATATTTGTGTCCCTTCTAAGATCCAAGATCACAAAAATTTTCTCCTATGTTTTCTTCTAGAAGTTTGATAGTTTTAGATTTTACATTCAGGTCTATTATACATTTTATCTTATTTATTTATTATTTATTTATTTTTGCATATGGATATCCAATCGTTCCAGTACCATTTGTTGAAAAGACTACCCTTTCTCCAGGGAATTGTCTTGGCACTTTTGTCAAAAATCAACTGATCATACATTTGTGGAATACCAAATGTAAATAGACCAAAAATTGTGGTATAATATTTTAACCTACTTGTCTCAGAAACTTAAAAAAAATGACAAAAATAAGCAGGCATATTAGAAATAAAATTAATAAGCTCAAACTATAAAATATACAGAGACTTCCACATGCAAAAGAAAACAAAGATGTCTCATTATTTTTCAGCAGACGTAGAAAATGACAAAACTTGGTTGTATACTTGGTGACAGATAAAGTCAAAATAAACTCACAATAACCAATATAATTTAGTATATATCATCTTATCAGGCAGGAACAAAATTGTAAATCAATAACAAAAGATAGCTAAACCAAATCTCATAGATCTGGAAAGTAAATAACATAATGTTAAATAATATTTTTATTTAAAATGATAGAGATTGGATTGGTGGTTACCAGAAGGGAAGGGGGGATGGAGGAGGGTGAAAGGGATGATTAGGTACATGTGTGTGGTGATGGATTGTAATTAGTATTTGTGTGGTGAACATGATGTAATCTATGCAGAAATAGAAGTATAATGATGTACACCTGAAATTTATGTTACAATGTTACTGCAATAAAAAATAAATAAAATAAAATGACATTTCAAAGTAAATTATGAAATATTTAAAATTGAATAACAATGAAAATATAACAGATAATTAGTGCTTGTGGAATAATTTGCACATTTAAATTTATTTATCAAGAAATTTTTAGAAACTTAAAGAACCGAAGCATTAAACTCAACAGAAGAAGAGGGATAGAACAAATAAACAACAACCAAAAGGAAAAGTAGAAATGATAAAGATAATTTCAGATATAAATGAAATAGGACTGAAAATAAACAACAAAAAATAAACACAAACCAAAACTCAGTTATGAGAAAAATTTTCTAAGATACGCAGACGACTGCCAAGATTTATCAATGGGAGAGAGAAAAAAGAAATGAAAGATAAAAAAATAAACAAAACATAATAAAAGTAGAAAATAATTACAGGTAAAACAACAATGGAATAAATAAGGAAATACAAATGAATTTTATTTAAAGATGTTAAAACCTGAGATTGAATACATGAATTCTCAGAAGAATATAAAATTTTTAAAGTTGTGCAAAAAGAAATAGAAAACTTAAAATAAGCAAATAGCATTATATTTATTAAAATAATCATTTCAAACTCCCAGCAAACTAGGAGTAGAACATTGTACAGATGACTTCTAACATATTTTGAGTAAGCAGATAATTCCTATCTTATACAAGATATGCCTGATAATAGTACAAAACATCTAGAATTGACAAAACAGTCTTAAAAAGAAAGAACAAAGTCAGAGGACATTTACAACTGATTTCAAGATTCCAAGACTTATAAGTACCTGAGTGTATGGTAGTGGAATAAGGATAGGCAAAGATCAATGGAACAAAATAAAAAATTGAGAGATAAACCTACAGATATTCTTACAAATATGTCAAGGCTATTCGAAAAATTCAAGCCTTTCCAAGAAATGTTGCTGTAACAACCAAATATCCATATAAAAAAAACACAATTATATCACTCCATATGTAAACTAAATGAAAAAGCCGAAACCATAAAGCTCATAGGAAAAGACACACAAAAAAAGTCTTTGTGACTTTGGAATAACAGACTTCTGTTAAAGAAAAAAAAAAACACAACAATACTAACCTTCACAAAAAACAATTTATAAAATAGAGTCCATCAAAATTAACATTTTCTTCTCATCCAAATACACAATTAAGTAAATGGATTGGCAAGCTAAAGACTTAGAAAAATATTTGCAGTACACATATTTACCAAAGAGCTTGTATCTTGATTTTATGAAAAACTCCTATAAACCAAAAATAAAAACACAATTTTTAAAAATCATTTTGCTTTTTAATACAAAGAACTCCTACAAATCAACAATAAAAAAAGCAATTTTTTAAAATGCACAAAAAACTTGAATAGGCACTGCGCAAAGGATTTGTTGATGACCAATAGTAAGAGGAAAAGATTCTCAACATCATTATTCATTAGGAAAATGCATATTAAAATCACATTGAGATACCATTTAACATCCACTAAAATAGCTAGAAAAAAAATTTTTTTTAAGCAGAGATATTAAGGGCTGGCAAGGAAGAACTGAAGTCTCATAAAATGCTGGTGGAAGTATAAAATAGTATAATCACTTTGGGAAGTTATTTGGTAGTTTCCTGTAAAGTTAAACAAGCATCTCTACCCTATGACACAACTTCAATCTATTTAACCAAGAGAAGCGAAACACACAAGTCTATGAAAAAACCTGTACTTAAATGTACAAAATAGTTTTATTCATAATATCCAAAAACTGAAAATAACTCAAATGTCTATCAACAGGGTAATGGATAAAGCAACGTGGTATGTTTTTACAGCATTTAATGTTGAATATTATTCAACATTAAAATGGAAGGGGTTAGCTACTGATACACACAATAACCAGGATGAATTTTTTAAAACATTATGTTAGGCAAAATAAGCTAGATGCAAAAGAACTACTTGATTACATTTATATGAAGTCTAAGAACAGACAAATCTAATCTATGCTAATAGAAACCAGAAAGTAATTGCAGGAAGTGGGAGGTTATGTACAGTAATGACTAGAAAGAACAAGAGAGAACTTTCTGGGATAATTTGAGATAATTACTATATCTTATTTGGATTGGTGATTTATGGTTACATACAATCATCAAAACTTTTTGAACTAAATTTTAAATTACAGTGCATTTTATGTATAAATTATACCTCAATAAACAATTTTCTTAAATTCTCACATAAGGAAAATTCAGGCTCAGATAAATTTACAGGTGAATTCTACCAAATACTCAAAGAACAGATAATTCCAATCTTATAACTCACCAAGAGAATTTTTTAAATGTTAAATACTCTCTTACTAATTTTAAGAGCTTCTTTAACTTAGATTTCAACACAAGATATTATGAGAAAGGAAAAATACAGGCTACTCTCCCCCATGAATATAGATGAAAACATCCTCAAGAAAATACCAGCAAACAGAATCCAACAATATGTAAAAGAGTTGAGTGTATCTCAGGAATGCAAAAATAGTTTGACGTTAAAAAATCGAGAATTATAATTTACCTCATCAACACAAACTATTTTTTCATCTTAATAGAAGCAGAAGACAGCTGATAATATATAACCTCCATTAATTACAAAACTTCCCAGCAAACAAAGACTAGAAGGAAATATTTTCTTAATCTGATTAACAGTATCTAACACATTCAGAAATCATCTTTCTTAATAGCAACACAAATTCCCCTTAAAATAATGAATGAAGAAATAGTACCTATGTCACCATTTCTTTTTGTTGTTGTTGTTGTTTTGTTGTTTTTGTTTTTGTTTTTTGTTTTTGTTTTTGTTTTAATTTTTTGTTTATTGCAGTAACATTGGTTTATAACATTGTAAAAATTTCAGGTGTACATCATTGTACTTCTATTTCTGCATAGATTACATCATGTTCACCACCAAAATACTAATTACAACCCATCACCACACACATGTACCGAATTATCCCTTTCACCCTCCTCCCTCCCCCCTTCCCCTCTGGTAACCACCAATCCAATCTCGGTCCCTATGTGTTTGTTTATTGTTGTTATTATCTACTACTTAATGAAGGAAATCATACGGTATTTGACCTTCTCCCTCTGACTTATTTCACTTTGCATTATACCCTCAATGTCCATCCATGTTGTCACAAATGGCTGGATTTCATCATTTCTTATGGCTGAGTAGTATTCCATTGTGTATATATACCACATCTTCTTTATCCATTCCTCCCTTGATGGGCACTTAGGTTGCTTCCAAGTCTTGGCTATTGTGAATAACGCTGCAATGAACACAGGGGTGCATGTACCTTTACAAATTGGTGTTTTCAAGTTCTTTGGATAAATACCCAACAGTAGAATAGCTGGATCATATGGTAGTTCTATCCTTGATTTTTTGAGGAATCTCCATACTGTTTTCCATAGTGGCTGCACCAGTTTGCACTCCCACCAGCAGTGTATGAGTGTTCCCTTCTCTCCACATCCTCTCCAACACATGTTGTTTCCTGTCTTGTTAATTATAGCCATTCTGACGGGCGTGAGGTGATATCTCATTGTAGTTTTGATTTGCATTTCCCTGATAGTTAATGATTTTGAACATCTTTTCATGTGTCTGTTGGCCATCTGTATATCTTCTTTGGAGAAATGTCTGTTCAGGTCTTTTGCCCAGTTTTTAATTGGGTTGGTAGTTTTTTTGTTGGTGAGATGCATGAGTTCTTTATATATTTTGGAGATTAAGCCCTTATCAGAAGTATGGTTTGCAAATATCTTCTCCCAATTGTTAGGTTGTCTTTTTGTTTTGTTGATGGTTTCCTTTGCTGTGCAGAAGATTTTTAGGTTGATGTAGTCCCATTTGTTTATTTTTTCTATTGTTTCTCTTGCCCGGTCAGACATGGTGCTTGAAAAGATGTTGCTAAGACCGATGTCGAAGAGCATACTATCTATGTTTTCTTCTAGAAGTTTCACAGTTTCAGGTCTTAGATTCAAGTCTTTAATCCATTTGGAGTTAATTTTTGTGTATGGTGTAAGGTAAGGGTCTACTTTCATTTTTTTGCATATGGCTATCCAGTTTTCCCAACACCATTTGTTGAAGAGACTTTCTTTTCCCCATTGTATGTTCTTGGCTCCTTTGTCAAAGATTAGCTGCCCATAGATGTGTGGGTTTATTTCTGGACTTTCGATTCTATTCCATTGATCTGTGTGTCTGTTTTTGTGCCAGTACCATGCTGTTTTGGTTACTATAGCTTTGCCGTATACTTTGAAATCAGGGAGTGTGATACCTCCAGCTTTGTTCTTTTTTCTCAGGATTCCTTTAGCTATTCAGGGTCTTTTGTTGTTCCATATAAATTTTAGGATTCTTTGTTCTATTTCTGTGAAAAATGTTGTTGGAACTTTGATAGGGATTGCATTGAATCTATAGATGGCTTTAGGAAGTATGGACATCTTAACTTATGATAAAAACTCTGAATAAAATGGGTATAGAAGGAAAGTACCTCAACATAATAAAGACCATATATGAGAAACCCACAGCTAATATCATCCTCAATGGTGAAAAACTGAAAGCTATCCCTCTAAGAACAGGAACCAGACAAGGATGCCCACTGTCACCACTCCTATTTAACATAGTACTGGAAGTCCTAGCCAGAGCAATCAGGAAAGAGAAAGAAATAAAAGGGATCCAAATTGGAAAGGAAGAAGTGAAACTGTCACTATTTGCAGATGACATGATTTTATATACAGAAAACCCTAAAGAATCCACCAGAAAACTTTTAGAAGTAATAAACAAATATGGTAAAGTTACAGGATACAAAATCAACATACAAAAATCAGTTGCATTTCTGTACACTAACAACGAAGTAGCAGAAAGAGAAATTAAGAATACCATCCCATTTACAATTGCAACAAAAAGAATAAAATACCTAGGAATAAACTTAACCAAAGAGGTGAAAGATCTGTACACCGAAAACTATAAAACATTTCTGAAAGAAACCGAAGAAGACACAAAGAAATGGAAAGATATTCCATGCTCTTGGATTGGAGAATTAACATAGTTGAGATGTCCTATGTCACCATTTCTATTAAATAATACACTTTAGAGCCTAGCCTATGGAGTAAGAAAAGAAAAAGAATTAAAAGACATAGAGAATGAAGAAAAAATAAAACCATCTTTATTCATGGAAAACATAAGAGGAAATCCCTTATCTTTTTGCTCCATCATCTTTGCAAGTCATTTGCACCCTTAAGGTCAAATTATAGTCCCAAATGGTTGTTGGAACTCCAGCTATT
This sequence comes from Diceros bicornis minor, assembly GCF_020826845.1. Classification (NCBI taxonomy): domain Eukaryota; kingdom Metazoa; phylum Chordata; class Mammalia; order Perissodactyla; family Rhinocerotidae; genus Diceros; species Diceros bicornis. Next base: position 13,663,409 of record NC_080746.1, read on the forward strand.
ACACATAACTCTCAAATGTTAAGAAAGAAGAGAGAAATCAACATACAAAAGTCAGCTGCATTTTTATACACTAACAACAAACTAGCAGAAAGAGAAATCAAGAATACAATCCCATTTACAATGGCAACAAAAAGAATAAAATACCTCGGAATAAACTAACCAAGGAGGTGAAAGACCTGTACGCTGAAAACTAAAAGATATGTTGAAAGAAATCAAAGGAGACACAAAGAAATGGAAAGATATTCCATGCTCATGGATTGCAAGAATTAACATAGTTAAAATGTCCATATTACCTAAAGCAATCTACAGATTCATTGCAATCCCAATCAGAATTCCAATGACATTCTTCATGCAAATAGAACAAAGAATCCTAAAATGTATATAGACCCACACAAGACCCCAAATAGCCAAAGCAATCCTGAGAAAAAAGAACAAAACTGGAGGTATCACACTCCCTGATTTAAAAATATACTACAAAGCTATAGTAATCAAAACAGCATGGTACTGGCAGAAAAACAGACACACAGATCAATGGAACAGAACTGAAAGCCGAGAAATAAACCCACACATTTATGGACAGCTTATTTTTGACAAGGGAGCCAAGAACATACAATGGAGAAAGGAAAAGTCTCTTTCATAAATGGTGTTGTGAAAACAGCACAGCCACACGCAAAAGAATGAAAGTAGACCATTATCTTACACCATACACAAAAATTAACTCCAAATGGATTAAATACTTGAATGTAAGACCTGAAACCATAAAACTCTTAGAAGAAAACTTAGGCAGTGTGGTCTTTGACATCAGTCTTAGCAGCGTCTTTTGGAATATGTCTCCTCATGTAAAGGAAACAAAAGAAAAAATAAACAAATGTGACTACATCAAACTAAAAAGTTTCTTCACAGCAAAGGCAACCATCAACAAAATAAAAAGACAACCTACTGACTGGGAGAAGATATTTGCAAATCATATATCTAATAAGTGGTTAATATCCAAAATATTTAAAGAGCTCATACAACTCAAGAACAGAAAAATAAACAACCCAATTAAAAAATGGACAGAGGATCTGAACAGACATTTTCCCAAAGAAAAGATGTTCAACATCACAAAGTATTAGGGAAATGCAAATCAAAACCACAATGAGATATCATCTCACACCCGTCAGAATGGCTATTAATAAAAAGACAAGAAATAACAAGTGTTGGATAGGTTGTGGAGAAAAGGGAACCCTCGTACATTGCTGGTGGGAATGTAAATTGGTACAGCCATTATATATATTATATATATATATAAAATACACATAGATACATACATACATACAATTGAATACTACTCAGCTATAAAAAAGGTGAAATCTTGTCATTTGCAACAACATGGATGGACATTGAGGTTATTATGCTAACTGAAATAAATCAAAGAGATACCATAAGATTTCACCCATCTGTGGAAGATTAAAAAAAAAAAAACAGCAACAAACAAACACAGAGACAGAGAATAGATTACCAGAGAGGAAGGGGGGAAGGGGGAGGGTAAAAGGGGTAAAAGGGCACATGTGTATGGGATGGATGGCAATTAGACTTTGGTGAACCCAATGTAGTCTACACAGAAATCGAAATATAATGATGCAAGTTTGAAATTTATGTAATGCTACAAAGCAATGTTACCTCAATAAAAATATAAAATAAATAAAAATAGAAAACAAAAAAACACTTCTTATAAAGATGTTTCTAACAAGCTACTTGCAAGATGTATTCAGCTCAGTGATTTTTCAGTGAATGGAAGTAATACCTACTCTGTAATGCATGTAGTAAATTTATTAATAACACTTTTAGTAAGATGTTTCCAAGAGAGAAAAAAAGAAGAAGGAAGAAAAGAGAAGAAAGAATCATTCCTTCCCTTTTAGGAAACCTTACTGGAAGGCCCACTGAAAAATTCTACTTACATTTCTTTGGCCAGGGTTAGTCACACTGTCTCACCTACATGAAAAGAAGGTGAAGAAAATAGTCTTTTACTCAGGCAGCAATATACTCTACTTAAAATATCAATTATCATACTAAAAAAGGAAAAGAATATGGTTTTGAAATTATACAATGTGTGTTCTTTGACCAAAACAGAATTAAACTAATTAATAAAAAAAGGTTTGTGTGAAATCCCAAAATATTTAGAAATTAGAAAACAAACTCTTTGTATAATCTATAGGTCAAAGAGGAAGTGAGATGGGAAATTAGAAAATATTTTTAATTAAATAAAATAAAAATAAAAACACAATTCACAAAATTGGTAGAACACAGCTAAGGAAAATTTCAGAGAGAAAAGTATAGCATTGAAAGTTTATATTGGAGAAGAAGTAGTCTCATATCAATGATCTAAGCTTGCACCTTAATCTAGGAAAAGAAGAATAAATTAATCCAAAAGGAAGAAAATAACAAAGATAAAGAATCAATAAAATTAAACAGAGAAAAATCATAAAGTAAATCAACAAACAAAAGCCTACACTGGTGGCCGGGCAGACAAAGGGAAATGGCCTTTTTTGGATACATATTATCTACTTTGGTCTTTAATGATCTTTTACTATAATGTTGAATGTATAATTAAAAAGTATGAGACATGCAAATAAGCAAGAAAATAATCCCAAATTATCGTAAATCCCATACTCACAGATACCCCAGATGCTGGAATTTGTAGACAAGAACTTCAAACTATGATATATCTATTGAAGAACCTAGTGAAAAAGGGTAAAAACAAAACAAAAAACATGTAAAATGTCCTCAGAGAAATGGGCAATATTAAAATGAAGCTAATGGAATGCTAGAAACAAAAAACACAGTATCAAAAATAAAAAATCCATTCAATGGCCTTATCAAAAGAAGAAAAGATCAGTAAATGTAAAAAGCATTTAGCATAAATTATTCAAACTGTAACACAAAGAAAAATAAAAATTTTAAAATGTATCCAAGACCTGTCAGATAATATGAAAGGTCTAACACATGTGTAACTGGATTCCCAGAAGAGAATAGAGAAAGAACAGGGCAGAAGACTATTGGAAGAGATAATGGGAAACATTTTCCAAATTTAATGAAATATATCAACCCAAGGGTCCAAGAAGCTCAGGAAACTCAATTAGGATAAATACCAAAAAATAAAATAAAATAAAATCCAAAGAAATTTCTGAAACCCAAAGACAAAGAGACAATATTAAAAATGAACAACAAAAATATTATGCCTGACTTCTCATCAGAAATAATGGAGGCCAGGGGCCGGCCCCGTGGCTTAACGGTTAAGTGCGCGCACTTCTCTGCTGGTGGCCCGGGTTCGGATCCTGGGCACGCACCGACACACCACTACTCTGGCCATGCCAAGGCCGCATCCCACATACAGCAACTAGCAGGATGTGCAACTATGACATACAACTGTATGTCATTGGGGGGAAAAATAAATAAATAAAGTTTAAAGAAATAATGGAGGCCAGAGGATGATGGAATGACTTCTTTAAAGTGATAAGAGATTGTAAAAATATTTAGAGAATAGAAGACTGTTTTACTTATGTCACAGAACTAACCTAAGCTAAGATGTAAGTACCTACAGAGGGAGATCCCTGTGAGAAGCAAGCCAATTCACCCTGATTAACTCAGAAAATCTGAAAATATAAAGACAACAAATGTAATTGACATGGTTGGGGGGAAGGTGATTAAAAAGAATGACTGATAATAGGAAGATTGGATGAAAGCATTATTAATGGAATAATTGGCATCCCAGGTCCCCACCCCACCCATATAGCTGGGAGACCACCCTTCTCCTCTTCTCCCCCACTCCATCCTCTGTAATAGGAGGCTAGAAGTTTAGTCTCTGGAAAATGTGAAGAAGAAAAGCTCCAGACATAAGAATACCATGTACAGTGGGGAACAGTGATGAATTGCAAAGCCAAAAAAAGGGGAGGAGTTCCTTTTAAAAAAATTTATCTCCTCTGGCACCCTACTTAGGTAACTACTCACCCCACAGTCTCAACTCCCATTTGATTGAAGAAATGGATCAATGAAATTGTAGAGCTCAAAATTACCAGGTACCAAGAGAGGCAGATGCAACAATATTAGCCTTAATATAGGAGAGGCACCCAAATAACAGAATTTCCAGAAAAAGAAAAATGAGAAAATGAAGTAGAGAAAATTAACAAAGAAATAACATAATAAATATCCCCTAACTAATAATATTAAAGGGTTCACTGAATATTCAGCACTGTGAATCAAAAAGAGCCCACAAAAGCACAGCATCCTGAAATTTCAAAAACTTGGCAAAGATAAGATGCTAAATGTGTCTAAAGAGGAAAAATCATATATAAAGGATTGGGAATAAAAATGGCACTACCATAACAGCAGCACTGTGCTAAATACAGTGAAAATGTTGCTTCAAAATTCTGCAGGAAAATTATTTTCAATTTATAATTTCATACCTAGTCAAATGATTACCAAGTCTAAAGATAGACTAACGACCTTTTCAGAAATGCCGAAATTCAAAATTTACCTCTCATACATCTTTCAGAAGTTACTGGAGAGTTACCTTTCAACTACACAAGATAACCACACAATCCTAGAAATTGATTGATTAACCATAAAGAAAGTGAGAAAAACAGTCCAAGAATAACGGTGAATAACAGCTGTGACGTGACCTATATAGATCAATAATTTCAGACAGGAGCAAGATCAATCAGTCCAGAATATCACAGGAAGGTAGCCTGGTGAAGGGAGGAGGAAGAATAGAACCGATGGATTATTTGATAAAATCTGCTGTAGCATTTGGTGGCTAAATAAGCAAACAATACATAGAAATCAATTTGAAAAAATCACAAAATTGATACAGCCACTTTGGAGGACAGTTTGGCAGTTTCTTACTTTGGCAGTTCAATCTTAAGTTGAACCATCATAAGTCAGGAACCATCTGTGCAATAAATCAATGAATGAATACTCTTACCATACAGTCCAGCAATTGCACTTCTTGGTGTTTATCCAAAGGAGTTGAAAACTTATGTATGCACAAAAAACTGTACATGGGTGTTTATAGCAGCTTTATTCATAATTGCCAAAACTTGGAAGCAACCAAGATGTCCTTTGGTAGGTGAATGGATAAATAAACTGTGGTACATCCAGACAGTGAAATATTACTCAGCACTAAAAATAAATGAGCTATCAGGCCATGAAAAGATGTGGAGGAAGTTGAAATGCATATTATCAAATGAAAGAACCATTCTGAAAAGGCTACATACTGGATGATTTCAACTATATGACATTCTGTTGCTAATCTTCCTCTTTTTGCTTGAGGAAGATTCACCCTGAGCTAACATCTGTTGCCAGTCTTCCTCTATTTTGTATGTGAGCCGCTGCCATAGCATAGCCACTGACAAGTGGTGTAGGTCCACACCCTGGAACCGAACCCAGGCCACCAAAGCAGAGCGCACCGAAATTAACCACTAGGCCACTGGGGCTGGCCCAAGGATAGTGATGTATTTAAACTAAAGAGTTATAGAAAACCAAATGTCTATAGCAAGAAGATACCATAGAAATAGTCCCTAATAGAGTAGCTGACACAAAAAGGATTCAATATACAGATCTTCCTCAACTTACAATGAGGTTATGTCCCAATAATCCCACCATAAGTTAAAAATTTTGTAAGTTGAAAATGCATTCAATACATCTAACCTACCAAACATCATAGCTTAGCATAGCCTACCTTAAACATGCTCAGAACAGTTGTATTAGCCTATAGTTGGGCAAAATCATCTAACATAAAGCCTACTTTAAAGAATTGAATATCTCATGTAATTTATTGAATACTGTACTGAAAGTGAAAAACAGAATGGCTGTATGGGTACAGAATGGTTGTAAGTGTATTGGTTGTTTACCTCTGTGATCGCATGGCTAATTGGGAGCTGCAGCTCACTGCTGCTGCCCAGCATCACAAGAGAATGTCATAGAGCATATCACCAGCCTAGGAAAAGATCAAAATTCAAATTTGAAGTACGGCTTCTACTGAATATGTATCACTTTCGCACTATCCTAAAGTTGAAAAAATCTTAAGTTGAACCATCATAAGTCAGGAACCATCTGTGCAAGAAATCAATGAATGAATGATAAATTAATGGATAAACAAATAGAAGAAAATACACTATTTTAGACTTATTGCCTGGAAATCTTAACGTAACTAAAAATATTTAAGGCCTGCAGCACATTCATAGATAAAACAGCATGACCTAAGCTGCAAAGGTCCTCACAGGTCATATTTCCTGACTACTCTTAATTTGTTATAGCAGAACTATGTATAATTACTTCTTTAGACTCTGATCTTCTGGATTCCCTTTCATGTTTGCTCTCTACCTTTTTCGCTTGGTAACTATTGCCACATTCACTGTTCTCTGGCCTGCCTGAGTCCACAAGGAACAGCCTGGAAGAGGCAATGTGATAAAATGGGATTGAGGAGTTTAAGCATTCAAAATGTAGTGCTTGGGTTCCTGCAATTTCAAAGTTAGAATGCAAGATGCCACCAAGATAATCAAAACAATAGCAGCACCAGAAATAAAATCAAAGTCTTACCGGGAATATCTTATCGCCAGAAAAAAAAATGCACAAATATTCATAAATTTAAATTTGTTCATGCATTCAAGTTCATAGACCCCTTTCTTATGCATGAGAGGTCTATAAATCCCAAGTTAAATAGCTTAATTATAGACAGAAATGTATTTCTCCACATATATATGTAGATAAAGACCTATCACAACTCCAATTACAAATCCATCAGCAGTCCATCCCAGACAAGTGTCTGAGGCACAAAGCTATCATAGTTTAGGAGACACACTAACCAGTCTTACCTCTTCCTTCCAGCGTTAACCCTCAGAGAGTTAATGAGCTTTAACCAGTTATAATTAACTAAAATGTTGAGCACTTACCATGTGCCGGGCAATTTGCTAAAGGCTTTCATGTTTCATTTTATTTCACTTTTAGATAACCCTATAGTGATAATATTACCCCTATTTTACAGATCAGTTAACAGAGGAGTTGAGAGATTAAATAACTGTCCCAAAGGCACTCAGCTAGTAAGTGGAGTCAAACCAAGAACTGATGTTAAAAACCCACGCTCTTAATTCCTACACAGCACTGCTTCCCTTTGTTGTAAAAACTGTGGTAAAAGTATTTGTGGTGAGTATCTCCCACAGACACAGATATAAAATCAAACATGTGGGGTGGAAGGACTTTAGAGAGCATCCTGCTCAAACACTTCACTTTACCATGAGAAAACAGAGGTCTATATGAGGCAGAATTTTCAAAATCTGGATAGTAATAGAGCCAGACCTAGAATCTGTCATTCTTTTTGCCAATTTAATGTTCTTTCCTCTACGGCATCGAGCCTCCCGTTCAGTCAACATTTACGCAATACTTATTAAGTATTAGGAGAGAGTTCTATAAAAATAATATGGAAGATAACAGAATATAACAAACCCCATGTAACGAAACACAAGATTATTTGTGGAGTCAAGAGAGGGAAAACACTAATAAAAATCTTTGTTAAAGTCAAATTCATTCATTACAAAAGAACGCCTTTGGCTTGTCAGTAAGTGGAAAGGTTTGCTCTGAACCCTAGACCACCTCTCCCACATTTTATCCCTATTATATGGGGCTCCTTAAAAACAAATTACCTTGTTGTTGTAAATGGTCAAGAATAGGTACTTTGTTTTGGATTTTGGTGGCTAGAGTATTTAAAGTGGTGAGCACGGAGAAGAAAAAGTGTTTAAATGGCACATATTATTTAAAGGTAATCATGAGATGCCATTCTATCCAATTTACCATTATTCCCATTTACTATTTCTTATACGTTTTCTCACCAGAATTCCCTCTAAACTGCTACCCAACCACAACACACACACGTACATATGCACACACACGCAAGCGCACACGCACATGGCTGAAGAGAAGTGTTACACTCCTCAGTCTCTTTTGTTTCCTCTTTACCCCACTGGTGAAGGAGGGAGTCCTGCCCTGGGGATGGCTGAACACACGACACTCGATACTGGACAGATAGGGTTGACAGTAGTTTATTAGTCACACACGTTTACAGCTGAGGGAGGAGGACACCACAGCCGTGCAGGACCACATTGGGGGTACACTCAGGAGCAGAGTGCAGAACTGTTTAGCTGTCAGGGAACCAAAGCCCTTTAGGTCGAGGACTAGGGGGAAGGCAGCTGGTCTGCTGATAGGAGAACCAGACAGGTTCCTGCTGAGAGAGGAGTGTAATCTGGCAAAAGCAGAACTCTGAAGTTAGGGCTTTGGGTCCCTGTGAGGCTCAAAGATATCAATGCAGCACATAAAATTTTAGGCATTATAGTACACCTTCCCAATGTTACTTAAAGTGTATTTTAAATATTGTCCACAGACTTTTGTTTTTATGTCAGCTTCCATTTTGTAGGTGTTCATTCCACTGCAAAGACCTGTATATTCTCATTCTCTCCCTCCCTCCCTCCCTCCCTCTCTCCCTCTCTTTCCCTTTCTCTCTTTGTAGAAATATATCCATTTATAGAAATACACATTTTTATAAATATATTTTTATAGATATATATACATTTTTACAAATATACATATTTTTTACCAATTTATATATACATAAATACATACATATATCTATCAGGCAAAAAGGCTGATAGGGAGAAAATGGGGTCATCCATAGGCTGGAGGCCAGGATGAGGCCATGGAGTAAGTATACAGAAAATGAGTGGGAGCAGAATGCCCCACCCCAGAGTGTGCCACTTTGGCATGTGGATTATTTCGAGTTGAAGACTATTGGGGCCGAGCAGACTCAGGAAAAGCTCTTTACCTCCTGCTTTACTGCCTAAAAGTATTTAGATAGGGGGCCTGTAGCAGGAAGAAAGCTATTACCAGAGATAACTTTTTATATGAGAAAGACTTATCTGCATGGTATGGCAAACATCTGCTTACCAAGCATTTGCTTTTCCATCTTCCTGTGAATTGTCTTCCTTCCCTTTGAGGCTCCAGACCACTAGTCCCTTCTCCTTAGCTCAGGGTGGTATATAAGCCTCAATTACCTGACTGCCAGGGAGTTCCATATTTTTATGGGGCTCCTGTGTCTATGAAATTTGTTTTTCTTCTATTAATCTGCCTAATGACATCTTAATTATTAGACCAGCCAGAGGACCTAGAAGGGAAGAAGAGAAAAGTTTTCCACCCCTACAGAACAAAGAACTGTAGAGTTGAAAGATTATGACTCAAGATTGACATCTTGGAGTTTGGGATTTCAGAGATTAATTCTATGTGATGGCAAAATCCAGGTGACAATAATGGAGTTCATGATTTAAGAGGAACGCAGGTGATACTCATTGGAAGTAAGATTAAGAAATTCAAATAGTATCTTTTATGATCTGTTCACATAGATGTTAAGTTTCCCCACAATGAGTAATTCTTAGGATGAAGTAGAAGACAATGAACCACTGAAAAAGTCTTTACTAAATGTGTCACCAATGATTTTCATGTTTTCAAACTCAAATAAAAAACTGGTCCATTATTGTCTTACTTGAACACTCTATAGCAGTGGTTTACCCCTTTCTTAAAATTCAGGCAGTAAATGGCAAAAACCAAGAAAACTTACAAGACTGTATAATATGAGCCTTGGAGGAGTTTTATCAAAAATCAGAGGAATAGTGATTTGAAAATAAAAATTGGGAGCAAAGTAACACCACCATCAACACCAACAATAATAATGATCCCATCCCTCCAGCTGTGCACCCCTGGCCCTCTGGCACATGGCAAGGAGGATGAGTACACTCACTTGGAAGAGCTTCAGTGTCCCCAAGTGAAAGTCAGATTTATGTTAAGATAAAAAGGTACAGCATTTTTAGTTATGAGGGGAATATTGAAAGGAATTTTTATTGAAAAAAATATGTATATTAGAGAATACAGTGGAAGTTCACGGCAAGCTTGCAGCTGTGGGAGATAAGTCAGGAAGACAGAAGAACAGAATTGAATTTGGCTGAGTTCAGTACAGGGGCTTTTCTTCAAAAGAAAAAACGGGGACAGGACAGTAATGAGAAAGATAATGGAATTTACCATGGCTATCTGGAACTTTAAAAAAACTTTCAAGAAAATTCTATGCTGATTTAGACAGAGGTACTACATGATATCGGAAATGCTAAAATATTAGAGAATATTTTCTATTGTATCAATATCTTAAAAAGAATGAAAAGTTTTCTGTTTTTAGCCCCCTTGTAGATTTTTTTTTTTAAGTATTCTTTGTCCTTTGAATGGATAACGTAAAATACCTGAGGAAATCCCGAAGGACCCCCTAACGGCTCTATTATCCCCTTCTAAAACTTCATAATTGTGATTAGGTAGTTCAGAACCAACATTCTTCTATAACGATATTATTAATGAACTTCTTTTGACCCGTATCCCCAAGAGCTGTTCTCCTCTAAATCTCTAAGGCAAATATGCCTGTGAAAAAACATAGTTCATCCACTTAGGAAAAAAAATTATACAAAAAAAGAAGCTTTGCTTTATAGAGAAAAGGAAAGAGGTAGCTTTTTTTAAAAAATTCAAGTCATCTTTAATGTGGTAATTTAAAGTATTTAAGACCATTTAGTAAAAGCTTCAATGGAAAGATTAATATTCTAGTAACCATGAATGCGGAATGAGATACCAAAAACTGTACTGAATTCCCTTCACTGAGCCATCAACTGATGAGGATGCTGTAAGAAGGATTCTGCATCAGCCACGTCTAGATGAGTTAGTTGTAGGAGATTTTGTATCTAAAACAGCCCGGTTACTAAGTAACTAAAATGACTGAGAATTAACCAAAGAGACAAAATATAGCCTTCTTGCATGGGGAAAAATACCTCAGAATGAGAATTAATGATTTTCTAGGATAAATTTTTTAAATGGAGTCAGAGATGATTTACTCTAATCTGCTTAGGACTGATTTATTCCTGCAACTATTTCGAACCACTTAACACAACTACGACGTTCTCTATCTGCAAAAACAGACTCTAGAATTTTTGTTGTGCTGAACTCACTGGGGTCCTGTGGGGCAGGGATGATATCTAGATCATAGAGCTTTTGAGGGCTGTCATAGTAAAAAAGATTAGTATTTGGCCTGTAACGTCAGTACATGAATGTGTATTTGGAAGTTACAAAAACAGTTTTTCATTCCAGATAAGAGCTTTTCATTTAGCCAGTGCTAAAGCAAGGTAGTGATTTCCCCATCACTGAAGTCATCCAAGTAATGGCTGGTGGGGTATGTGGTGAGGATGCTAATCAGAAGGACTCGTGTTGGGGTTAGATGGTTCAGTGATCTAGGGAGTTTTATTTTATCTTTGCGAGATATTTCTATGAGCTAGGATAGAATAGAACTGGCAAAAAAAAAATTCAAAGTACAATGCATAGAATTAATTCATGCATACATAATAATCAAAGTTTGAGCCTCTTACTATGTCTGCACATTGAAAACATGTTGGGAGAATTTTACATCACCCATACAATCAGTGAAATGTAAGTATACTTTTTAATATATGTTTTCTTTATTAATATATGACTTTTGTTAAATTTATTTCCCTGTGTATAGTCTCTCTGATCTGTCAATATTCTTAGTGGGGTCAGATGTCAATCTGGGAGAATTCAGATTATGTACGCATTAAAAATATTCCTCAGTTACAAATTAAACTTTTCACAATTTATTGTTATTTATTCAGATAAGAGACAACCAGCTCTAATTGTTCATCTCCTTTAAGTCCATCTCAATGCTTTCTGAATGGAGCCGTATTTTTTAGCAAGAATCTATTAGATATCATCACACATATGTTTAATTTAAACCTCAGAGCAACCATTTCAAATGTAATTGTCTTCATTTCTCAGATGAAGAAGCTACAACAAAGTTGAAGAATTCAATCTAACATAACAAAGCTAAAAGTGGTAAAAACTGAGACTAGAACCCAGTTTTTTTAACTTCTCACATTAATCTAATTAATACTGGAATCTTAAAATATAAAATATCATTTGCCTGTTGGACAATCTCTTGGAAATAATACAAAACATGAAACAGACAACAGAATGCCTCATACAGAAAGGTCAGATGAGATTTTGTGTTTTATTATACGGGCATATGTGTTCATGACTAGACACTTCCGTACAGTAATTTATAGAATCATTTGGGAGATTGTTTACTAGAGAATCAAAGAGGTTAGAATCTTTGAGGTGGGGAAGGGAGTTGACGAGTGACTAGTAGCAGGGCTCTAAGGCATTGAATGGATCTTATAAATGTGCAGTCCAACATTCTAGCTTTGCAGACAAGAGAATTGAGGTCCAAAATATAAAAGGAGATTTTTTTCTAAAAAACACAAGAGCTTAACCTTGTTAAGGCATCAGCTACCCAGCCTTAGCGGTGATGTAGAAGTATTACCTCAGAAAAAGAACCCATAAAAGAGATCTATATGTGATTTTACATTGCCAGCTGCTCTAGTAAGGTAAAATCTAATATTATAAGACCAAGTCTTTCATCTTCCGTTTATGACAAAAACTCTTAACAAAGTAGGTATAGAGGGAACATATCTCAACATAATAAAGGCCATAAATGACAAACCCACAGCTGACACCATATTTAATGGTGAAAACCTGAAAGCTTTTCCTCTAAGATCAAGAACAAGACAAGGATGCCCACTCTCACCACGTCTATTCAATGTACAGCAATTAGGCAAAAATAAAAAGAAATAAAAGGCATCCAAATTAGAAGGGAAGAAGTAAAACTGTCACTATTTGCAGATGACATGATATAATATATAGAAAAACCTAAAGATTCCACCAAAACGCTGTTAAAACTAAGAAGTGAGTCCAGTAAAGTTGCAGGATAGAAAATCAATATACAGAAATCTGTGGCATTCCTATTCACTAATAACTATCAGGAAGAGAAATTAAGAAAACAATTCCATTTACAAATGCATGAAAAAAAATAAAATATCTAAGAATAAATTTAACCAAGGAGTTGAAAGACCTGTACACTGAAAACTATAAGACACTGATGAAAGAAATTGAAGAAGACACAAACAAATGGAAGGATATTCCATGCTCATGGATTGGAAGAATTAATATTGTTAAAATGTTCATACTACCCAAAGCAATCTATAGATTCAATGCAATCTCTATCAAAATTCCAAGAGAATTTTCTACAAAACTAAAACAAATAATTCTGAAATTTGTATGGAACCACAAAAGACCCCAAATAGCCAAAACGATCTTGAGAACGAAGAACAAAGCTGGAGGTATCCGCTCCCTGATTTCAAACTATATTACAAAGCTACAGTAATCAAAACAGTATGGTATTGGCATAAAAACAGACACACAGATGAATGTGTGGCGATCGCTTTGTAGCGTACATGAATATCAAATTACAATGTTGTACACTTGAAACTTATATAATGTTATATACCAACTTTACCTCAATAATAAAATAAAGACCAAGTCTTTCTCGGATTTTTATATTATGACAGCAATAGTGAGAACAAACATCCTATTAGAAAATAAGAGTATTCCAAAGAATAATAAGATAACTGCACAGACATTTATGTGCAAGAGTACCTATTTGATCATTATATGAGCAAAGAATGTTGACCATCTAAATTACCAGCCCTAAGCAACTGGCTAAATATATCATGGTCCCACCCATAGCATCAAACACTATATGACCCTTAAAAATGATTGTGTAAAGGAAACTCTGGGAGGTGTTGGAGGTGTTTGTTACCTAGATTGTGATGATGGTTTCATGGGTGTTTGTATATGTCTAAACTCACCAAATTGTACACATTAAATACATATAGTTCTTTGGACATCAATTATACTTCAAAAAAGCTATTTCTAGAAAATGTGTAGATTTCTAGTAACAGACATGGAAAGATGATGATTATTAGAAAAAAGAAAAGAAAAATAAGAAAAAGATGGTTACAAAATAATGTTAGCATGATTTAGTTTAGATACATATGTATGTAATTGGAACTTTGAAACAGCCTGGAAATATATACAGTCATGTGCCACATAACAATGTTTCAGTCAATGATGGACCACATATATGACAGTCGTCCCATAAAATTAGTACCATATGGCCTAGGTGTGTAGTAGGCTATACCATCTAGGTTGGTGTAAGTGCACTCTATGATGTTCGCACAACAACGAAATCACTTAATAACACATTTCTCAGAATGTATCCGCATCATTAAAAGATACATAACTGTACATTAAAATGTTAGAAACCATATTTCTAACAGGTTTGCTTACATATTGTAATTTTCTCGTTTGCATTTTCATTTTCTAATTCTTTACATTGAAAATATCTACTTTTGTAATAGGAAAAACTTCAAATAAAAAATGAAATAAGAAGGCAAGCTTTTTTATCTTGAAGGAGTAGGAGAGGAGGTAGGAAAAGGAAAATGAGGGGAGCAGCTATAACTTATTTATTAAGGAGGAGCTAAATGAAATCTAGACAAAGAAACCACTGACGTCAGAGTCAAAGAATGTTCAGTTTTAACCTGAAATGGGGAAATCTGTGCAAATGAATCATTTCTCAGATACTAAGAGAAAGAACAAACTGGATGATCTTTTTTTTTTTTTTTTTGCTGAGGAAGATTTGCCCTGAGCTAACTTCTGTTCCCAATCTTCCTCTTTTTGCTTGAGGAAGATTCACCCTGAGCTAACATTTTGCCAGTCTTCCTCTATTTTGTGTGTGGGTTGCTGCCACAGCATGGCCACCAACGAGTGGTATAGATCCATGCCCAGGAAGCAAACCCAGGCCGCCTAAGTGGAGAGTGCCAAACTTAACAACTAGGCCACGGGGTCAGCCCCCAAACTGGATGATCTTGATGTACAGTTTTATGATTTCAACTGATCAAGTAAATTAAGTAAGCTGAATTACCTCTACTTTACCTTCCTGTGCGTAATTTGTACCTCTCTGATTTTATCACATTGTATAATGTCCTCTTAAATAATCAGCCAGATATATGATGTATATATTACATACTTCATAGAACTTGCAGGAAGTGGATTTTGGACACAGGGTGCAATCTAACAACAAGAAACCCATTACTCCCTTTCGATGTGTCATCTAAAGTGATTAGTAGGAATCATGAGGCACTGTTCCTTTCAGACATCCTTGGTCTGTTTCCATAGGTCTATATATGCTAGGAAAAGACTTTAAAAACTGGAAGACCCAAGAGATCACCTAATATTGGAAAAAAGAAATCAACCATTATCTCTTATTCATAGCAGGTTACTAATATCAATCACCAAAGTGAAAGAAAATTTGTTATAGAAAAGCTAGAAGGTATTTAAAAGGATTTCCCTCTTGGTGACTGTAAAGCTCAGAACAATAAAAAGCAGTTCTAGTTAAAGTATGAGTCAACACTTTAGCACATTTTTAGCTAGGAAAATGAAGCTGGATGAGTTGAAAAGAAGAGAAATTTCATTTAATGAGAAGAAAGCTGAGAGTTTTGTTTTTGTTTATCCAGCCTTACCCCTTCACTTTACAGAAACATTGTGTCTAAATGGTATTTTGACTTTCCCAAGCTTGCACAATAATGACTTTCAGATCGAGGACTATATCCCATGAGTCATCTCCCAATACAAGACACTCTCCACAATACATTTTCAATAGATTATTTATAAAATTACCTTCTAGGCTGATGTCCCTTTTCTTGTTTCTTCAGGGAGACCACATCCACCGTGTAGCAATGGCCGGGGGAAATTGGAGTACAGTGGCTGAGTTCACCCTGACTGCCTTCCCCGCTTTCCTGGAGCTCCGAATATTCCTCTTTGTGGTTCTCTTGTTCACTTACGCATTAACAGCAACAGGAAACATTATCATCATCTCCCTAATATGGACTGATAATCGCCTGCAAACTCCAATGTACTTTTTCCTCAGTAATTTGTCCTTTCTGGATATTTTATACACCACTGTTGTTACCCCAAAGTTGCTAGCCTGCCTCCTAGGAGAGAAGAAAGACATGTCCTTTGCTGGCTGCATTACTCAAACATATTTCTACTTCTTTCTGGGGACAGTGGAGTTTATCCTCCTGGCAGTGATGTCCTTTGACCGCTACGTGGCCATCTGTTACCCCCTGCGCTACACCGTCGTCATGAACAGCAGGGTCAGCCTCCTGCTGGTTCTGGGCTGCTGGGTGGGAGTCTTTCTGTCTGTGTTGGTACCAACCATTGTAGTGACAAGGCTACCTTACTGTAGCAAAGAAATCAATCACTTTTTCTGTGACATTGCTCCTCTTCTACAGGTGGCCTGTGTAGATACTCACCTCATTGAGAAGATGAACTTTCTCCTATCTGCCCTGGTCATCCTGAGCTCCCTGGCATTCACTACCGGCTCCTACACCTACATCATTTCTACCATCCTACGCATCCCCTCAGCCCAAGGCCGTCAAAAAGCTTTTTCTACCTGTGCTTCTCACATCACTGTTGTCTCCATTGCTTATGGGAGCAACATCTTTGTGTATGTTAGACCCAATCAGAACTATTCACTGGATTTTGACAAGATAGCTGCTATCCTCATTACAGTAGTGACCCCTCTTCTGAACCCTTTTAATTACAGCTTGAGGAATGAAAAGATGAAAGAAGTGTTGAGAGAGGCAGTGGACAGAATCATGTCCTGGTACTAAGGAAAACTTGACGCTAGCATTTAGTATATCACACACTGTATCTTATCTTCAGCATATCCATTCTGCATGAATATAGCGCCATGTTGGCATGTCAGAAGCCTGAGACTGTGTCAACAGCATGATCAATGACCACACCAAATTGAAGAAAAGACTATAACCCATAAACTGTCTTGTATAGCTTAAAACAGTGAAAAGTTACCTAACTGGGATTCAGAGGTCTCCAAATCTAGCCTTGGTTAAATCAGTTTATTTTCCAGGTAACTGTGACCAAGTCACAACTTATCTGAGCCTCAATGTCTCCATCTCTAAATGAAATAACAGATAATAAAGTATTACCACTCATAGAGAGACATACAAAGTTAGAGAATTTTAACTTCTTGTTAGGCACTCGTAAATATTTCAAGAGACTCGGTTTTCACCTCTATTATCCAGATCAAGTAAATATGATGTGACGACTGAGGTAAAAAGAGGTATGACTCAGGGTATCAAGCCTCTGGCTATAAACCTGAGGGAAAGGTGGAGATAGTCCATGAGAAAAGGAACATAAAAAAAGCAGGTTAGTGGTGGACCTATTGAATCGGAAGCTCCTGTGGAACATCCAGTTATAAGTTGGACTATTATTTGAAGTTTAGAAAAGAGACATGGGCTAGAAATATAGTTTAGGGAATCATCAAATATATTAATGATAGTTATAGCCATAGAAGTGGCTGAGATCACCAGAAAGATAACAAAAGGAGATAACCCACAGATTAGACTAAGGATGGGTGACCAAAGAGGAAAAAAACCAGGAGAGTGTGATACCATGAAATAGGATGAAAGACAAGGGGGGAGCTGTTTCAAGTAGCGTGGTAGAAAAGTATAAGTGTCTGCTGCATTTGGTAGCAGCAGATCATGAATGACTTTGGCAAAAAGTTTAACAGAATTTTGGGGGTAAAAACCAAAATAGAGTAGGTAGAATAGTATGTAGATATAAATATAGATAACACTTTCAAGAAGATTGGCTGAGAATAGAAACAGTATTGTGATATGAAGGCAACATCGGTTAGAAAATATTATTTTCTACCAGGAGATGTGTTTGCTTTTTCAAAATATTGATTGAAGGCGTACAGTAGAGAGACTGAGGCTACAGAAGAGCAGGGAATGACCAAGATGATGGTTACCTGAGTTGGTCAAAGGTGATGACATCAGGAGCATTAGTGGAAGGACGATTATTGGCAGAAGTTTGTATTACCTACTGATAAATAGAAATGGGTGAACCCAGAAGTGGAACCAGGCCAGGTAACAACAAGGTGCAAATTGTCACAGTCCCTTTGGGTAGACGGCCCAAAGTGAAACTTAAGAAAACCTAGAGGCTTAGCATCTGACTTCAGATAGAAAATTACCAAAGAAAAGTATAACTTTAATAATGTGTGCAGAGTAGAGCAAAAGAATTAAGTCTATCATTGAGTAATATAATGTATTAATGTACACAGATCAAAGGAAATTATTCGTTCATTCATCCATTTATCAAATGTTGCTTGACTACCTACTATGTACCAGTGAATAGAACAGACAAAATTTCTGCCCCTAATGAGTTTAAGTTATAGTAGGGGGAGACACACAATAGGTAAAATATAGACAGAAATTTTACAAAAAGTTACAAGATAACAAAAGTTATGGAGAAAAATAAAGCAAGGAAAGAGAATATGGAGTTTAGGGGATGAGGCTTCAATTTTAAATAAGGTTGTTAAGAAAGCCTTCTCTGAGGGCCAGCCCCGTGGCTTAGCAGTTAAATGTGCGCGCTCCGCTGCTGGTGGCCTGGTTCGGATCCCGGGCGCGCACCAGCGCACCGCTTCTCCTGCCATGCTGAGGCCGCGTCCCACATACAGCAACTAGAAGGATGTGCAACTATGACATACAACTATCTACTGGGGGCTTTGGGGGGAAAATAAATAAATAAATAAAATCTTTAAAAAAAAAAAAAGAAAGAAAGAAAGCCTTCTCTGAAAAGGTGACCTTGGAATAAAGATGTGAAGGATATGAGAGTGTGAGCCATGTGAGTATCTGGGAGAAGAGGATTACCTGAAAGTAGAACAGAGACCCCAAGCTGTGGCCAGAGTGAGTAGCAATCAGTCACTGAGAGCAGAGGTCATCCAAGAACCTCTGCTGCCAGATTCCAAGGACCCGTGCGAGCACCAAGATGGGGAACCAAGTCCGTCAGCACACTGCACTAGAACTGAAAACCAAAACAGCCAGAAGACTGTACTAGTCCCTACTGCTAAGGAATTGGTAGTTAAACACAGCCACATAAAAGCAATAAATATTGACTACATGTAAGAAAATTTATTCTTAACTAAAACCATACGTGCTTTCCCCATAGTGTTGTTTTGATTGTTTTCGATGAATTCCTTTCGTAACAAGCTTGAAGTTAAAGACTAATTTATACATATGTTTTTTAAAATAAACATCTGAAATAGGGACAGACCAAATGATTTTGTCGCTTAGTACACTGATTCTCAAAATCTGGTTCCCAAACGGCATTAGCATCACCTGAGAACATGTTAGAAATGAAAATTCCGGGGCACCAGCCCGGGCCTGCTGTATCTGGAACACTGGAGGTGAAGCCCAGAAATCTGTGTTTTAACGAGCTTTCCAGATGATACTGAAGTGAGCAAACATTTGAGAACCATGGGCTTAGGGAGAGTCAGGCAGGCCACCAGTTACCAAGACGTGGGTATGGTTGCTATTGCTCAGGAAGAGCCATGGTTAAATATTGCCAGGAAACGTGCCTTAAAATGTATTTGATATCTGATTTTTTTTCAATCACATAACACAGTATTATTAATATGGTTGTTATCATTATTCTTATAAGAATATCAATATTCTTATCATAGGTACTTAATTACTTCTGTTAACTTATTGGGATCAAATGATTGAATTACTTACAAAACTGAGTTTGTTCCTGTCTATGGAGAAGTACTCTGCAGGAGTACTAGAGATAGCTGCTTAAGTGCTTTTCCTTTTATGAGCCCGAGGCACCTGGCAGTGGAATAAGGAGGACTTTTGAGTTCCCAACAGTTGTACTAAAAGCCAGATTGGTTGGTCCTTTGCTCAGTCACCCAAATCATTTGCAATCTAAATCTTCCCTCTGGTTTTTTCTGGCTCTGGAAAAAAGGAGAAAACAGTTTTAGTTCAATTATGTGGTTTAATTACCATTGGTACATGATGATCATTTTTTTTCAGACTCATTCTTCGGTCGGGTATTTATTCACACAAGGTGTGTTGAGTACACTTATCGAACCAGTATAGCAGTCTCTGAATTTATATCTTCTTGCTGACATTTACTGCTAGTATGATCCTGGGCAAATTACTTAATCTCTCTGTACCTCAGTTTCCTTATTTATAAAATGAAAGAAATACTTTCTATGCTATAATATTATTGTAAGGTAAACCTGAAAACACTTTTATCAGTATATCACTGCATAAATATTAGCTATTCTTTTTTAAGACCCTCTGTAAAATTCTGTGGGAGGTGCTAAAGATACAAAGATAAACAGGACATGATCTCTACCCCTAAGTAATTCATATTTTAATTTGAGAGAAAATGTTATGAACGATACATTCTAAAAATAAAGGAATTAATACTTTTGATTTTGGGCATGGTGGTGTAACAGATTTTATTTAACCTTTTGACTTAAGCAACTAGAAAATGGCAAAGATACATTAAGCAGTAATTTTCAGACATTGGACAACAAGCGGTGCAGGATTGTGATCATCGAGAGAAGGGAAACAAAGCGGGCCCTTCAATTGCAATTGCTGCAGCACATGCACAGAGCATTCAAACAGAGGCTGGCAGTGTCTCTGAATTGAGCAGACAGAGGTCAGAGTTTGGGGAGGCCAGGTGACTTGCATTTGCAGGGAAGAGGACCAGAGTTGAGAGAGTTGCATAGAAAGAGAACTCTGGACATATGCAGAGGTATCCCCTTGAGACTGGCTGACTATAGATCTAAGCATACATTTGAAAAATTACCTGAAAGTGTGAAGGATCCACAAGCAATCAGTAGGCCAAATAATTCCCAATGACCACACAGGGATGGAAACGGTTTTTGTTTCTAACAGCAAGGGTGAAAAGACTTTTGTGTGTGTGTGTGTGTGTGTGTGTGTGTGTGAGCAAGGTCAGCCCAGAGCTAACATCTGCCAATCCTCCTCTTTTTGCTGAGGAAGACTGGCCCTGAGCTAACACTCGGCCAATCTTTCTCCACTGTATGTGGGATGCCACCACAGCATGGCCTGACACGTGGTGCGTCGTGCACGCCTGGGATCCAAACCATGGCCGCCAGCAGCAGAGCACAGGCACTTAACCACTACACCACAGGGCCGGTCCTGAAAGAACTTTTAATACTGGGGTGTTTGATAGAGTAATGGGGATAAATTTTCCCTGGAGCAAAAGTAAACCTAACTTTTTCTTAAAAGTTGAAAAGATCAACCTGGGGGCTGGCCCAGTGGCTCAAGCAGTTAAGTGCACGTGCTCCACTGCGGTGGTCCAGGGTTCCCCAGTTGGGATCCTGGGCACGCACCGTCGCACCGCTTGGCAAGCCATGCTGTGGCAGTGTCCCATATAAAGTAGAGGAAGGTGGGCATGGATGTTAGCCCAGGGCCAGTCTTCCTCAGCAAAAAAAAGAGAAGGATTGGCAGATGCTAGCTCAGGGCCAATCTTCCTCACAAAAAAAAAAAAACAAAAGATCAATCTGATCCACAAGTAACTTAAGTGCCTCGGAGAACAAAGTCTAACATGCCTTAAAAGAACACAACCAAATCCATGACTTAACAATGTAAAATACACAATATTCAGCATTCAAACAAAAATATGTAGGCATACAAAGTAGCAGGATATTGTGATACATAGCCAGGAGGAAAGTCATCAAAAGAAATAAACCCAGAAGTGATGGGAATTATCAGGCAAAAATATTCAAAAAGCTATTGTAAATATGTTCCATGTACCTGAGAATGTAGAATGTAAAGTGACTTAATGATTAAATTGTTAAAATGATTAAAGTTAAAAATGATTAAAAGCATTTATTATATAATATAAACACTCTCAATTGGCAGTCACCATCATAATCAATACCATCATCATAACCATTGTCTTTGTTCTACAGTTTTGTGACTTTTAAAAGTCTTTGTTTGGGGCCGACCGAGTGGTGTAGTGGTTAAGTTTGTGCACTCTGCTTCAGCAGCCCAGGATTTGCAGGTTCAAATCCCAGGTGTGGACTGACACACTGCTCATCAAGCCATGCTGTGGTGACATCCCACATACAAAATAGAGGAAGATGAGCACAGATGTTAGCTCAGGGACAACCTTCCTCAGCAAAAAGAGGAAGATTGGCAACAGATGTTAGCTTAGGGCCACTCTTCCTCAACAAAAAACAAAAAAAAAAGTCTTTTTTTATTTGTATTATTTTATTTTTTGCTAAGAACCATTATTCTTAGAGTTGGCCATGATGATACCATATCCTCAAGGTATTAGATAAAGAGATTGGTAGGAAATTTTTTTTGCCCGAAATACAATATGCACAAGCTATAGACAAAAGGCCCATAAACACAGTTTCCATTAGTTCTTCTACCCTTTCTCTTGCATGCAGCAATACATGTAGGAGGTGGGACCCAATTTCCTATTGACCTCACTAATCTGTGGACATGAAGGAGGGCACAATAATGTTCTAAATGTCGTTGGCTCTCTTTCTTCTCACCCAGACGCATACCATAGGCTCTCACTCTCCTATGCAATTACCACCATGTGTTTTTTGAAATCCCCACGGGATGTTCCATGTGTAGTTATGAACTGTCACTTAATATAATCTGGCTCTGGCTTCCGTTTGCTGGTTTACACCATCTTTGAAGCCGCTTGAAGGCATAGCTGTCTGTTACCAGTGTAGTCTATTCCCTGAATAGGAAAGCAGATGTCCATAACAAAGGAGCTATCTTTCAATGATCCCAAAACAGCAGACCATTGAGATGGTAGATATGCTGCTCTGTTCTCTGATATCCCTCCTGTAGATAGCTACACTAAACTGTAATCCAAGCAGAAACTAGGAGAATCTCTATTATCCCTAATTCACCACCTGGCACAGATGTAAGGTGGCTTATACCCCATCTGTCAGAGAGCCCTTCACTTTCTTCATAGGGTCCCTCTGTTTATAAGATTTAAACATGAATCCACATGGCTTGGGTAGATAACCAATATCTGAAACAGATACTGTGTTATCTTTCCCACCCTAGTGTTTCCCATAGGTGCCCACCATCTCCAGCCAAAATTCCCATATAAATTGACTGAATTTATTTGCCCACTAGTGTGTCACATAATCTTAGCCTCCATCTGGGACCCCTAATGCATATCAGTCAAACAGAATTCAGGCAGCATCAAGTGATTCAGTTGAGCATATTTGAATATCTGAGATGACTTTGGTGCTCTGAAGAACTCTTACATCCCTTCCAGCTCATGCAGCTGTTCTGCGAGTAAATTAAAGAAACATCTAAGGTAGTGTTGTACATGCTTGGTCCTGCCCTACATATTACAAAGACAAAGAGAAGTAAGATATTAAAGTTCTTTGAAATGGAGTCTTCAAGAATTCCTTAGAAGTTTGAAAGTAGCTAACATATGTCAGAAAAATTCTCTAGATACTGTTATATTTAGAAATTTAACCACTACTTTTTCAGTATAATCAACCAAACATAGGAAAAAAAAGGATTCAATAATAAATAACACACCTTAGCAGCAAACTGAAAATCCATTCTCTTAATCTAGTAATTTACCTGACTGAGACCTTACTGCTAGAGATTATATGCTCTGCCTTTTAAATACTTAATCACTTATTTGTTTGTTGTCATAGTTAAATACCATAAAGAAGTTATTGATCCCCTTGGGGTTAAATCTGAAATTTGTTTCATTAGTAACACACTCCAACCACAAGGGGGAGTGCAAGACACACACGTCACTGCCCCCCTCCCCCCAACACTCATTTCACCTCCTTCTCCAGTCAGAGAAGAAAAATTAACAAGTTCACTGTATTGCACAATTCCAGGAGGTCACTGCTCACACTATGTTCTAGGACCTATTAGGGCTGCGGTGTTTTGGTGCTTTAGATGTGATAAGTGAACCAGTTAAAATTTTTGAATTTAAGAAACTTTGGATTCCATTTTTCACATATACATGGCTGGTGCAGTAAGAGAAGCCTGGGGTCTCCTACTACTAAAGACAGGGGCCCTTCCCCAATAATAATTCCCACATTAAGACATTGCTGGCATAGGGCAGAGGGACATGAGGCCCTTATTGTAGGCCTCTGGCTCTAGGTTTTATAGCCAAATGTTTTCTTTCCCTGAGGTGCTTTCCCTTGGATTCTTTCCCTGCTTCTTTTCTTTTTTTAATCTTTAAATGCTTTGAAATACTTTCTTTTTTTTTTTTTTTTTTTTGGTGAGGAATATTAGCCCTGAACTAATATCTGCTACCAATCCCCCTCTTTTTGCTGAGGAAGATTGGCCCTAAGCTAACATCTGTGCCTATCTTCTTCTACTTTATGTGGGATGCCTGCCACAGCAAGGCTTGATGAGCTGTGCATAGGTCCACACTGGGAATCTGAACCTGGAACCCCGGGCCACCGAAGCAGAGCACGTCAACTTAACCACTACACCACCGGACCGGCCCCTGAAATACTTATTTTTTGTGTGTGTGTAAGGAGGACTAGCCCTGAGCTAACATCTGATGCCAATCCTCCCCTTTTTTCTTGAGGAAGATTGGCCCTGAGCTAACATCCGTGGCCATCTTCCTCTACTTTATATGGGACGCCGCCACAGCACGGCTTAACAAGCGGTGTGTCGGTGTGCGCCCGGGATCCGAACCTGGGAACCCCGGGGCCGCCACAGCGGAATGCACGCACTTAACCGCTTGTGCCACCAGGCTGGCCCCTGAAATACTTATTGTTGATAAATAAACTTTAGATACAAAATGTTTCTATTCTAAAACTCATTTTCAAAAAGTAATTTTATAAAAATGGAAAATAATTTTTGTCCATGTCCAATAAAATAACCTATCTAAATATTGAAAATTAACATAAATAGAATGAATATTTTCATCTAAGTATGCATGTACTTTAATCAGTCTTTCCAAACAATGCAATTTTTTCAGTTCAGTGTTACTTTTTAAACATCTCAGCAACAAAAAATTCTACAATTTTCTTTCAAGGCTGCATTTTTTTTTTTAGCTGGGAAAGATTCGCTCTGAGTTAACATCTACTGCCAATCATCCTCTCTTTTTTTTTTCCCCTCCTCAAAGCCCCAGTATATAGTTGTATATTCTAGTTCTTCTATGTGAGCTGTCACCACAGCATGGCTACTGACAGACGAGTGGTGTGGTTCCGTGCCTGGGAACCGAATCCAGGTCACCAAAGCAGAGTGCGCCAGTCTTTAACCACTAGGCCATCAGGGCTAGGTCAAGGCTGCATTTTTTTTAATTAAAAAAATTGATATATGCATAGGGAGAGTGACTGAAATGCAACTTTTTTGCAATAATAGTGAATATACACAATAGTAAATATACATGAAAAATAATTCACTGGAATTGTCTTTGTTTCTGTTGCCAATTTGATTTTATATTGTTAGAAAAACCTTTACATTTTTTTTTTTTTTTTTTTTTTTTTGTGAGGAGATCAGCCCTGAGCTAACATCCGCCAATCCTCCTCCTTTTTTGCTGAGGAAGACGGCCCTGGGCTAACATCGGTGCCTATCTTCCTCCACTTTATATGGGACGCCGCCACAGCATGGCTTACCAAGCAGTGCGTCGGTGCGCGCCCGGGACCCGAACCAGCGAACCCCGGGCCCCGCAGCGGAGCGCGCGCACTTAACCGCTTGCGCCACCGGGCCGGCCCCAGAAAAACCTTTACATTTTGGTTATATTTTGTTCAAAATAAACCAGCAATATCCAACCAAACTATTGACAAATGGAGTACCAAATACTTCCGTGCTTTAAGGTGTTAGGAAATAACAATTATTGAAAATGGAGCTTGCAAGCATTAAGACATTAAAATTCATGCTAAAGCAATGGAGGAATTCAGCAAACTATGAAATGAGAAATCCAGTGGTGTACAGTACTTAATTTTGAAATTATGTGAATTTTTTAGGGTAATTTTGTGCATATATTAGTGTGCTTTTAGGTGACAAATTTCTAGAAAGAAAACTATTTAGTCTTGGAATATATGAACATTTTTAGATTTAAATTGCCCTCCAGAAATTTTATGTTAATTTTTACTAGCAAGCGCTGTTTACAGAAACTGCCTTGAGTTAAAAAGTATGCCTTAAAGAATATATTAGGCCTATCAGGATGTAATCTAAGAAAACAAAGTTAGACCAATAGATATTAGTATTAATTAATGTTAATGGAGTTATGACAGATTGCATTTTTTGAGACTAACTTTTTATTATTTGTGACAAGAACACAACATGAGATCTACCCTCTTAACAGAATTTTAAGTGTACAATACAGTATTGTTAACTCTAGGCACAATGTTCTACAGCAGATCTCTAGAACTTATTTATCTTCTATAACTAAAACTTGAGACCCATCGAACAGCAACTCCCCATTTCCTCCTCCCCCCAGGCCCTGGCAATCACCATTCTACTCTGTTTCTGTGTGTTTGCCTATTTTAGATACCTCATATAAGTGGAATCATGCAGTATTTGTCCTTCTGTAACTGGCTTAGCATAATGTCCTCCAAGTTCATGTGTGTTGTCACATATAGCAGGATTCCTTCTTTTTTAAGATTGAATGACATTCCATTGAATGTGTATAGCACAACATTCTTTATCCATTCACCCATCAGTGAACATTTAGTTTGTTTGTGTATCTTGCCAATGTGAATAGTGATGCAAAGAACATGAGTCTGCAGCAATCTCTTCAGGATCCTGATTTCAATTTTTGGGGGCAAATACCCAGAAGTGGGATTGCTGGATCATATGGTAGTTCTACTTTTAATTTTTGGAGTGACTTCCACACAGTTTTCCATAGTGGCTGCACAAATTTACATTCCCACCAACAGTGTACAAGGGTTCCAATTTCTCCACATTCTCATCAACACTTGTCTTTTGTGTTTTGATAATAGCCATTCTAATAGGTGTGGTTATATCACATTATGGTTTTGATTTGCATTTCCTTGATGATTAGTAATGGTGAATATCTTTTCCTATATCTATTGGCCATTTTGATGTCTTCTTTGGAGAAATGTCTATTCAGTTCCCCTGCCCATTTTTCAATCAGTTATTTGGGGTTTTCTGCTATTGAATTGTTCTAGTTCCTTATGTATTTTGGATATAACCTCTTATCAGATGTATGGTTTGCAAATTTTTCTCCCATTCTGTTCATTGTCTTTTCACTGTGTTGATTGTTTCTTTTGCTGTGCAGAAGCTTCTTAGTTTGATGTAGTTCCACTTGTTTATTTTTGTTTTTGTTGCCCGTGCTTTTGGTATCACATTCAAGAAATCATTGTCAAGCCCACGTCATGAAGCTTTTCTCCTATGTTTTCTACTAGAAGCTTTACAGTTTCAGGTCTTATGTTTAAATCCATTGTGAGTTGACTTTTGCATATGATGTAACAAAAGAGTCCAATTTCATTCTTTTACATGTGGCTATCCATTTGCTGAAGAGACTGTCCTTTCCCTATTGTGTATTCTTGGCTCCCTTGTCAAAGATCAGTTAGTGTATACACATGGGCCTATTTCTGGGTTTTCTATTCTGTTCCATTGATCTATATGTCTGTTTTTATGCACTTTACTGTTTTGATTACTGTGGCTTTGTAATATATTTTGAAATCAAGAAATATGATGCTTCCAGCTTTGTTGTTCTTTCTCAAGATTGCGTTGGCTATTCAGCAGTCTTTTGTGGTTCCATATAAATTTTAGGATTTTTTTCTATTTCTGTAAAAAATGCCATTAGGATTTTCACAGGGATTGCATTGAATCTGTAGATCACTTTGAGTAGGATGGACATTTTAACAATATTAAGTCTTCCAATCCACTAACATGGATTTCTCTCCATTTATTTGTGTCTAATTTCTTTCATCAGTGATTTATAGTTTTCAGTGTACAAGTCTTTCACCTCCTTGGTTAAGTATTTCACTCTTTTTTGTGTTATTGTAAATGGAATTGCTTACTTCGTTTCTTTTCTTTTTGGATACTTCATTGTTAATGAATAGAAATGTAACTGATTTTTGTATGTTGATTCCCTTCTATGCTTCATGTCATCAGGGTGGTAAGAAATCAAGGACCAATATGAGAATGTGAATCTAAGATGTGAAATTAAGCTACTTTTAGTCATAGATCTACCTCCTCTACAGGCAAGAGGAGTCTCGATGTGTCTCACATCATCCAACCCAGCCCATCAAAGAAATACGTTGAGATTGGGCTCCACGGCCAGTAATGAAGAGCATTCCTTTTCTTAGCCTTATCCTCTACGAACTCATGGGAGAGGCTGCAGCTGCTGTAGACAGCTGGTCACAAAATTGAGAATTTGGCATTATGGGTCCCAGCTGTCTCTCTTTCCATTGATTTCCACATTAGACGTTAAGATTTCCACCAAAACTTTAAGATTTATGTGCTTAAAATTTTGAGACAAGTGTATTGAGCAAACATGAGCAATTAAAGTTTTTATTGTTTAAAGATTGTCTCCAGGATAACAGGAATTTAGTGACGAAGACTTTAGAGATAAAGTTTAAAATAGTTGGCATTTGAAAAATTCAGTAACTCACATAGCAGTTTATTTCCAACTTTTAAACTCAAAAGGTCTTGGTTTTGAAGCAGAATCAGATTCACAGAATGAAAGACTGAAATTTCATTTAACGAATGATTTTTGAGAAAGTGAAAAACAGAAGTCTCCTATATCAAGTGTGACAAAGAGGTCATGCATGAGCTAATTCTATAAACTTATAAAAGTATTCTCATTTCCATGAGTATTGCTAAGGCATAGATGATATAAACTTGCAATTCGGGCCTGGGTCACAAAGCATATTGAGAGAAAGTCCAATTGTGCTCTCTGTTCTTCATGCATGAGAACATACTGCAACTACACCATGCCAGCAAGGGCACTGGCAGGAGAACACACAGCTGTCTCCTACATATGGACCAAAGCTGTGATTGACAGAAACAAGAGCAGCTGACAGGAAGAGCTGAGGCTGATGACAAACTGATACAGATTAGAAAAGTAAAAACCTAACCAGCTATTAACTCTGGGAAGCCTGGAAATGACAGCCTACTTTGTGGTTTAGAAATAACCCTTGAATGATAATCAGAAATCCTGGATTCCAGTCATGGTCCAACCACAAACTAGATCCGTAGCTTCATGCAAGTCATTAAATTTTTATGTTTCTCAGTTGCTTCGATTATAAAATAAGATGCTTGTATTTCCTATGATATCAGGGCTTCGTCCAAACCTATAACAGTGCTTCTCAAACTTTAGTATGCATACAAATTACCTTAAAAACTTGTTAAAAATGCAGATTCTAATTTACTAGGTCTTGAGTGGGGCTCAATGTTTTGCATTTCCAATAAGCTCCTGTGAGATGTGATGCTATTTATCTGTATATCAAACTTTGTGTAGTAAGTCACTAGAATTTGCTGGTTCAATATTCTTAGGCGGGATTAATCAATAAGGGATCAGCTAGGTGTCTGATCAGCCCTTTTAAATGACAGGAGGAAGGAGACAAGTGAGTTGAACAGAGATTAGGCCAGGAAATTTGACAAGGACTAAAGCACAACCCAAAACTATAAAGAACTACAACCAGGGTTTACCGTGCAAGTAGATGTGCAATAGTTATGTCAAGTATCAAAAGATATGAGGATTGCTGAGAACATTTGAGTCAGTAAAGAGCAGCAGCCTTAGGAAATTTCATTTGTAAAGTGGGTTATGCTGCTAATAATTATGAAATTGGAAAACCAATTTATCATTACGGCCCTAAGCCTCCTAGATAACCTGATAACAGAGTATCGTTGAAACTATCCAGGGTGATCAGGAAGTTCTGGGTTTTTTCTTTTTTTCTCCTCTTCCTTTCTTCCTTTCTTCTTTCCTTTCCTTCCTTCTTTTTTGTGGCACTCGGAGAAAATTCAGTAAATCATATGCCTCAGACCAAGACACACTAGGAGCACTGATCTAGGCAAGACCCTCATCTGTCTTATTCCCTTCTATTGCTATTCCCCACCACCACTCCTTGCCTCTCCCCCAAGCAACAATTATTTGTATGGGTTCTTCTATAACATTTACTGTTGTTTGGTGTTGATCAAGACAGCCCTGACGTTTTCCTCAGCTTGACTAAACTTTACACGGGCTTCTTCCTAACTCTAGATAGACCCCTTACTTCCCTTATCTTAGAGCATTTACTTTAGAAAACTTGTAATCATAAATTCTTTCTCTGCCCCCTTTAGGATGTAAATCCTTATAAAAGCCTCTGGCCAGTTTTACAATCCAGGAATGTCTTTCTCAAGGACCTGGGAGCCATCCCTTTGAAATGTAATTATCCAGGAACATAGCTTCCCTATCTCCCAGTCTCAGTGGAAGGGTAGAAGCCTAACTTCAATGGGGGCTAATAAGCAAACCGAGATGACCTAATCAGAGAAAACATTTGCAAACTCAGCAATAACTCAATGTGCTTGACATATCCCACTGGTCAACCTCCCCCAACCTTCCCTTGTACTTTTCCACTAGCTCACTCTAGTGCTTAAAACCCTCGACACTTTGCTTCAGCAGAGTTGAGTTCAGACTGGGTACTGGCCTCTCTCCCCTATTGTAATAGCCTTGAATAAAGTCTTTCTTGCCTGTTCAACTTTGTCCAGTACAATTTTTACTTTGACAGTGTGCATATTTTAATTTACATAAATGGCATTATTTGGTATATCATATGTGCTTCTTACTTTTTTTAACTGAGAACTATGTTTCATCAATATAAGCATATTTTTAAATGTATGTCTAGTCTATTTCTCCTAACTGTGGCTTAATAATCTACAGTCTGCTTTACCACCATTTTCCTATCTGCTCTCATTTGTTTTACTTTGCGTTTCTCTGATTACTGATCAATTTGACAATTATCTTTATATCCATATTGTTCTTTGGGTTTCCTGTAAATTACCTGTTCCTACTTTTTTGCTCATTTTTCTGTTGAGATCCCTGTCATATTTTTGTTGATTTGTAGAAGTATCATAAATACTCTGGACATGAATCCTTTGCTGTTCATAAAAATTGAAAATATCTTCTCCTAATTGGTCATTTGTTTACTAAACTTTTCCATAGTGTACATTGTTGAAAAGAAATCCATAATTTTGAGGTAACTCAAATTTATCAACCCTTTGCCTTATGATTTGTGATTTTGAACTTTAACATCAAAACAAAAGCACCCACCCCGGATTACAGTCATTCTCCTACATTTCCTTCTATTAGCTTTTCAGTTTGTTTATTTTTTTCGCATTGAGACTTTATCTGGAGACTTCCTTTACAATTGATATGGAGACAGTTTCAATTGTCCCTCTTCTGTTTGACACTCTATAAGCCCTTTCAATTTGAGATCGTTTATTTTATTTTATTCTAACTCTAGGAACTCTGTCTCCATTATTTCCTCAAGTATGACCTCTCTTCCTTTGGTTTCTCTCCCACTGGGACTCCCATGTATCTCTTAGCTTTTTTTTTAAGTATGGTATATCTTATCCTTTCCTGTTGTCTTCTGGAGAGTCTTCAATATAATTTTCCAACTAACTAGTGGTTCTTCAGTTATATCCATCTACAATTTATTGTGGTTTTTATTTTAATTATTATGTTTTACATGCTAACAATTCCTGTTGGGTTCTTGTTTATGATTTCCTGTTCTTTTTTATTTTTCTAGTATCTTCCCTTATCTTCTTGAGTTTCTCATTTGGCGTATTTTAAATTTTTGTTCTATCAGTAATTCTACTTGAGTTGGTATATGGTGTTCAGTTTGTATTTTCTTTTTTTTTCTTTTTGGTGAGGAAGATTGGCCCTGAGCTAACATCCATTGCCAATCTTCCTCTTTTTTGCTGAGGAAGATTAGCCCTTGCCAACATCCGTGCCCATCTTCCTCTATTTTGTATGTGGGATGCTGCTGCCGCGTGGCTTGATGAGCAGTGCCTAGGTCCATGCCCAGGATCCAAACCTGCGAACCACAGGCCACTAAAGCAGAGCACACAAACTTAAACACTACACCACTGGGCCAGCCCCCTGTCTTTTCTTTTAATAGAAACTTTACTCCTGGGCCAGCCCGGTGGCATAGCGGTGAAGTTCTTGTTCTCCGCTTCGGCGGCCCTGGGTTCGCAGGTTTGGATCCTGGGCACAGACCAACACACCACGTGTCAAGCCATGCTGTGGCGGTGTCCCATATAAAGTAGAGGGAGATGGGCACAGATGTTAGCCCAGGGCCAATCTTCCTCAGCAAAAAGAGGAGGATTGGCAACAGACGTTAGCTCAGGGCTAATCTTCCTCATAAAAAAAAAAAAGAAAGAAAGAAACTTTACTCCTCCTTGTCTATTGTTTGCCTGTGAACTCATGTACCCCTAGAAACACCAACTGCTCTTTCTGGTAATGTATGTTGGTGAAAGGCCAAAGGACAGGTACCAGTCTACACCAATCTGATTAACCTAAGGCAGTCGTCTGCAAACTATGGCCCATGGGCCAAATAAGACCCATTGCTTGTTTTTGTTTTTTGTTTGTTTGTTTTTTATTGCTGAGGAAGATTTGCCCTAAGCTAACGTCTGTGCCAGTCTTCCTCTATTTTGTATGTGGGTCACCACCACAGCATGGCCGCTGTCAAGTGGTGTAGGTCCACACCTGGGAACTGAACCCAGACCACCAAAGCAGAGCATGCTGAACTTAACCACTAGGCCATGGGGACTGCCCCCTATTGCCTGTTTTTGTAAATAAAGTTTGTTGGATCACAGAAACCCTCATTTGTTTACACATTGCCTGTGGCTGGGTTAGCACAACAAAGACAGAGTTGGGTAGTTGCAGGAGAGACCATATAGCTCACAAAGCCTAAAATATTTACTATCTGGAACTTTACAGAAAAAGTCAACCCCTGATTTAAGAAGTGGAGAACGTTGAGACTGAGGGTAGAGCAGGACAACTATGTGAACCCGTGTCATCAGTTCTAATTGCTTCTGCTTCATCAGGCAGCACCTCTGATCTGGGTTTCACCTTTGAGGTGGTGCCTCTAGGCTGTAATACACAAGACTTGATAGTTTGCAGGGGAATGGTGAACACATGAAGGCATGTGTGTGGCTGGTCGGTTCACACTTGTTTCCATCAGCTCCTCACTCAGTCCAAGTTTTTGCACTGCCCTGATATTTCATGGCTGGACTGTTACCACTTATTTCTGTCATGATAGAGCAGGCAATGATTGTCTAAATGCATTGTAGGTGAAGAGAAAAAGAGAATTTACCAACATTCTTCCCATCTAGTCTCACAGTGCCTCCTCTTTCTCCTCTGGGGACCAAGTTGCAACTATCCACGTCATCCCAGAGAAACAACACAAACTTCTGTCTCCCTGGAGTTTCTCACACTTTGTTGTTCTTGTTTCATGGTAATTGTAGTTAGATTCTGGAAACTACTCTTCCCTCTTACTTCTTTAGTTTCTCCCAGATTGTTTTTCTGTGAGGGAGCCAGCAACACATGTTGCTTCACGCTCTTGATAGAAACCAGGTGTCTCTGATGTTTATATAGATTAAGCCAATCTCCATGGCAACACCTTATCCAAGTCCTTCTCCAATCACTCCTAATCCCTCCCAACATACAAAAACCAATAACCTAGAAAAGGGAATGGAGCCAAGAGATATGGGAGAGTAAAACTTTCAGTGATTTTTTTCAGAAATCTCATCTGATGATCCTTCCTTCTCATGGGCTCCAGACAGCTTATGACACGTATCACCTGCTGTTATGGACTGAATTGCATTCCCTCAAAATTCATGGGTTGTGGTCCTAACCCTCAATGTAACTATATTTGGAGATAGGGCCTTTAAAGAGTTAATTAAGGTTAAATGAGGTCATCAGGGAGGGGTCAATCCAATATGACAGGTGTCCTTAGACGAGGGAGAGACACCAAGAGTGTGCACACAGGGGAAAGATGATGTGAGAAAGGCACAGGAAGAAGGTGGCCACCTATAAGCCAAGACAAAAGGCCTCATCAAAAACCAACCCTGCCAGTACCTTGGACTTCTAGCCTCCAGAACCATGAGAAAATAAGTTTCTCTTGTTTAACCCATGCATTCTGTGGTAGTCTATTATGTCAGCCTGAGTAGACTAATACATGTGCCAATTACCACTAAAAAGTGCCCAGAGGACTCTGGGAGCTTATAACATCTTGATGGCAAGGATACTGTTTTTGAATATGTCTTCCCTAATATCCAGCGTATACATATCATACCAAATTTCATACATCCTACATCACAAATGCAGAGAAGGAAAAGAACTCCAGTTGTAACTATCTAACTATGATCCCAAAGGGACATCATAAAAATATTCTAGATGAAAAAATACTTCTCTGGTAGAGTAAGTGGATGCTAAATGGTTACCCCCACATACTATGACCCCACCTTGTCAGATAAGGAATGTCCTAAACATAAATAAGGAAGGCAAGTTAATAGAAAAAGAATTATCCATCATCCAAGCACAATTTGGGAATACCATAAGAACTTGTGAGGCATTTGAGAGATATGTCCTGTGCTAATCACAGGCGCACAAAGCAAGACATTCAAAAGATTGGAAAAAACAAAGGGATAAAGAATACAGTGAAGAGTGGTTTACATATTCCATCTACATGTGGATATCTCCTTTCCAGCCCTCTCAACGTAATGCACATAAAAGGATAATTTCCATGAATCATCTTGAATTTTCCCAAATCCTTTAAATGAAGAAGATATTAATTAACATACACTCCCTAAATAAATGACTTGACTACAACATAAGAGAAAAAAATTTTAAATTAGGTCAGACAAAATTTTCTTACCTGGAAAATAAAAGTCAGCATACAAATTATCTCTATTGCATCACACTACACCTATTCACCTTACAAGTTTCAGTTTATGGAACTGTTGAAATCAGAAATCTTTCTCTGACAGAGAAAGTGGAGTGCTGAATGGCTACCTCTACATGCCGTGATCCCCACTTTCATGTGTAGGGAAGGAAGAAACTTTCCTCTATCCTTCTAGGTTCTTCTGGCTGGTCTAAGAATTAAATTGCCATGAGACAGAATAATAGGAGAAAATCAGTTTAATAACAGGTATACATGGGAGAAACCCGGGAAAACTGAGTAGCTCCCCCAAATGGCCAAAGCCACCACCTTAAATACCATCTTCAGCTAAAGACAAAAGAGGATGTTGAGGGGGTTCGTTTGGGACTTGAAAGAGGAGGAAAGCAAGTCACATGGAGATGGAAAAGCAAATGTTGGGTAAACAAATGTATACCATGCCATACAGAGACAATGGGACATGGAGAGGACTTTGATCTAATGGGCCTTGATAGGTTCCTCCCTGTCTATCCCACCTAGTTCATATCATACTATAGTTGTCTATGGTGATGGCTCCTTCCAGGAAGAGGTTGTGGGAGATCAAAATTGGGCACCTCAAAATATGTCTCTTTAACTTAATTATTTTCCCTGACAGACATTTGACCTCCCCCACTAATTGCCTAAATGAATTTAACTCCAGGTATGGGTGGACTGGGAGGGTCCTTGCTAAGCCCATTCTTACCAAAGTTCTGTTTACCAAACATTTAGATTTGTCAGGGAAATCTCCATTTGTAAAGGTATCTCCGGCTCTGTACTGGGAAGAGGGGGGGATGACCTCATCTCTAGAAACTTATCAATGCAGAAGACAAGGCTGCAAAATAACCTTACTGTGCTTTTCTGGTAATCACCCGTAACTGACTCCCCCACCCCCAACATCCTCCTTTCTCTTTACCTAAATCTATTTAAGAAGAGAACCTCCGCCATTTTGTCGAGAAACTCAGTTTCCCCGGTTTCTCCCATGTACACATGTTATAAAGCTTTGTTTGATTTTCTCCTGCTATTCAGTCTCATGTCAATTTAATTTGTAGCCCAGCCAGAAAAGACCCAGAGTGGGTAGAGGATAGTCTTCCTCCCCTTCAAGGTCTTCTATCTTGAACTCTTTTAGGCAGTTAGGGAGAAGGTGAAAGTTTCTTCCTGAGTCTTTTGTTCTTAAAAATAGTCAAGCCAAAGAGACATATTTTGGGGTAGCAAACTCTGCTCTCCTACGTAGAATAAAGCTAAGCAGGAATGCAAAACAAATGCCAGGGAAAGGAGTGTCCCTTGCCTAAATGTATTCCCCACCACACCTAAAACAGTTCCCTGAATATAATTTCCACATAGTAAATACTTGTCAATTGAAAAAAATAAATAAAACTAATTGTGACAGAAGACACAAGAGACCTATGAAAATGAAAATGTCTCCTTTATTGCTGATAGAGTTGATAGGAGAACATATCTTTGGCTTGCTTATACTTCATCCAAGAATTAGAGGTCACATGCTCTGGTCACAAGCAGTATTGTAAACAGAGACGGGCGCCTCATCAGAGGTAGAGCTTGCTCAACCAAGCTTACACGCGGTGAGAGAACAGAGTGAGATACAGTACACCCTCTCCGGAGGCGGCAAGATCTGAAAAAGAGAATTCCAGAGGGGCTGGGTCAATTATGCTCAATTCTTTCTCCCAAACTTGCTGATCAGATAAGTCAATTCTCCTCCTTTGAGTGAGTGTGTGGAGATGTTAAAGTCTCTCCACAAGATAACATGCCTCCAGGCAATCTTTGTTCTTTTTTTTTCCCCATAACTTCTTAAATTGGATGCTTGCCATGTTAATTTTCAGTCTTTCTCCTTTTCTAAGGAGCATTTCTAAGACTTTAAAGCTATAAAATTCCTTTTACTTACTACTTGAGCTTATTGCATATGTTTTGATATGTACTATTTTCATTATCAGTCAGTTTCAAGCATTTTCCAATATACATTATGATTTCTTTTTTCACCCAAGTGTTTATTAGAAGTGTTATTTTAACATTTCCAAGATTGGGGGATGTTTTTAGTTGTCTGTTTTATATTATCTGTTACTTTCTTCTAATTTAATTTCTTTGTAGTCTGAGAAGCTGTTATCAGGTATGATCCCGATTTTTAAAATATTTTTTATGACTTGATATATGTTCTATGTAAGTGTTTGAAAAATATAGATATTCTCTAATTTGGGGGTGAGGGGTTTTATATATGCCCATTAGATGAAGCATGTTATTATATTATTCCACCATTCTATAATCTTATAACTTTTGTCTTCTTGATCTATAAATTACTGAGAGAGATATGGTAAAATCTCCCACCATAATGATCAATCTGTCAATTACTTTTTTGACTCTAAAGTTTTATTTATACAGTTTGAAGCTATTTCACTTGATGCATGAAAGTTTAGATGCCTGTTGAATCTATCTTCTGGTGAATTAAATATTACATCATTATATAGTCTCATTCTTTTTTTATAATAAAACATTTGCCTTAAATTTTATTTTGCCTGATGTATATGAGGCTACTCCTGCTTTCCCTTGTTTTGTATTTGCTTGGTATATCACTTTTGATGTTTTTGCTTTTGACTTTTCTTCATCCTTATTTTTTAGGTGTGTTTCTTTTTTGTTTGTTTGTTTATTTAGAGAGTTGTCTGGCTTTTCTCTTTTTTTGAATAAGACTATTTTTTATTTGGATATAATGGATATATAATATTATATTAGTTTCGGGTCTATGACATAATGTTTTGATATATGTGTGTATTGTGAAATGATAACCACAATAAGTCTACTTAGCATCCATCACCACACATAGTTAAAAATTTTATTTCTTGTGTTGAAAACTTTTAAGATTTACTCTTTTAACAACTTTTAAATGTACAATACAGTATTTTTTTTGTAGAAAATATTTATTTTTTTTTAATTAAGATCACATTGATTTATAACATTATATATATTTCAGGTG
Source organism: Diceros bicornis minor (assembly GCF_020826845.1). Taxonomy (NCBI): domain Eukaryota; kingdom Metazoa; phylum Chordata; class Mammalia; order Perissodactyla; family Rhinocerotidae; genus Diceros; species Diceros bicornis. The sequence continues at coordinate 13,701,136 of NC_080746.1, forward strand.
TACATCATTATATTTCGACTTCTGTATAGACTGCATTGTGTTCACCACAAAAAGTCTAGTTGCCATCCATCACCCTAAGCACCTACCCCTTTATCCCTTCACCTTCTCCCTCACCCCCTTCCCCTCTGGTAACCACCAATCTGTTCTCCGTATCTATGTGTTTGATTGTTTACCTTACACATATGAGTGAAGTCATACAGTAATTGACTTTCTCTGTCTGACATTTCTTTTAGCATCATATCCTCAAGGTCCATCCATGTTGTCACAAATGGCAAGATTTCATCTTTTTTATGACTGAGTATTCCATTGTGTGTATATATATATATATATATATATATATATATATATATCACGTCTTCTTTATCCATTCATCTGTCAATGGGCCTTAGATTGCCTCCAAGTCTTGGCTATTGTGAATAATGCTGCAGTGAACATAGACGTGCATATATCTTTTTGAATTAGTGTTTTTGTGTTCTTTGGATAAATACCTAGAAGTGGAATAGCTGGATCATATAGTAGTTCTATTTTTAATTTTTTGAGGAATCTCCATACTGTTTTCTATAATGGTTGCAGCAATTTACATTCCCACCAGCAGTGTACAAGGGTTCTTTTTCCTCCACGTCTTCTCCAACACTTATTATTTCTTGTTTCCTTAATAATAGCCATTCTGACAGGTGTGAGGTGATATCTCATTGTAGTTTTGATTTGCATTTCCCTAATATTAGCGATGTTGAACATCTTTTCACGTGCCTGCTGGCCAACTGTATATCTTCTTTGGAAATATGTCTATTCATATCCTCTGCCCATTTTTTGATCAGGTTTTTTGTTGTTGTTGTTAAGCTATATGAGTTCTTTATATATTTTGGATATTTAATGCCTTATCGGATGTATGATTTGCAAATATTTTCTCCCAGTTAGTAGGTTGACTTTTCATTTTGTTGATGATTTCCTTTGCCATGCAGAAGCTTTTTAGTTTGATGTAGTTCCACTTGTTTATTTTTAGGTGTGTTTCTTGGAAATGGCATATAGTAACTTTCTTTTTTCAAATCTGGTCTAATATTCTATATCTGTTAATGGAAGAGTTTAATTCATTTACATGTCTTTTTATTATTGACATATTTGGATCTATTTTTACTTATATCTTTTGTTTTCCATTTGTCCCACTGTTTCACTGCTTCTTTTTATTTTTCTTTCTTTGCCTTGTTCTGAATTAAGGTATTCTTTTGGTTTGGTTTTTGTTCTTCATTTTTCCCATCTATTGATTTGAAATTCGTCACGTTTGATTTCTATTCCATCCTTTTGTGTGTGTGTGTGAGGAGGACCAGCCCTGAGCTAACATCTGATGCCAATCCTCCCCTTTTCTCTTGAGGAAGACTGGCCCAGGGCTAACATCCATGCCCATTCTCCTCTACTTTATTGCGGATGCCACCACAGCATGGCTTAGCAAGCAGTGCGTGGGTGCGCGCCCAGGATCCAAGCCTGTGAACCCTGGGCTGCTGCAACGGAGCACGCACACTTAACTGCTGTGCCACCAGACCGACCCATTTTTTTTTTTTTTTTGTGAGGAAGATCAGCCCAGAGCTAACATCTGCCAATCTTCCTCTTCCTTTTGCTGAGGAAGACTGGCCCAGGGCTAACATCCAGGCCCATCTTCCTCCACTTTATATGAGACATCACTACAGCATGGCCTGACAAGTGGTGCGTCAGTGCGTGCCCAGGACCCAAACCCGCCAACCCCGGGCCACCTCAGCAGAGCCCACGCACTTAACCGCTTACGCCACTGGGCCGTCCCCAACATGCCTTTTTATTATTGACATATTTGGACCTATTTTTACTTATATCTTTTGTTTTCCATTTGTCCCACTGTTTCACTGCTTCTTTTTATTTTTCTTTCTTTGCTTTGTCCTGAATTAATGTTTTGTTTTGGTTTGGTTGTTGTTCTTCATTTTTCCCGTCTATTGATTTGAAATTCGTTACATTTGATTTCTATTCTTTCTGTGGAGATCCCTAAAATTTTAAAATGGACATTTAAAATGTGTAAAGTAACAAATATCCCTCCCCTCCTTGATAATACAATGACTTTAGATTTAGATCTCTCTCCTGGCTCGTGTACTATTGCCACCTAGAGAGCTTTTCCTTTTTAAGTCTTCAAATTAGATGTTTGATGAGCATTTCCTTTAGTGAGAGTCTCTTGGTGGCAAATGCTCTGAGGTTTTGTTTATCTGAAAATGTTTCCATTTTTTAAAAAGTTCTCTGAGTGTGAAATTCTTGGATGGCAGTAATTTCTCCTCATACTTTGGCTACCATTGTGCTATGGAATAGTCAGCAGTCTATTTTTTGTTCCTTCATGGATGATGTTTTCCCTGGCTCATTTTATGCGTTGTCGTCTTTAGTGTTTTGCGGTTTCACTCTGATATGTCTGAGTGTTGATTTCCTCTTGTTGAATCTACTTGGGATTCATTGGGATTCCTGAATCTGAGAATTGGTATCTTTCATGGTTTTTTTTATTTTTTGTGAGGAAGATCAGCCCTGAGCTAACATCCATGCCAATCCTCCTCTTTTTGCTGAGGAAGACCGGCCCTGAGCTAACATCCATCGCCAATCCTCCTTGTTTTGTTTTTCCCCAAAGCCCTAGCAGATAGTTGTGTGTCATAGTTGCACATCTTTCTAGTTGCTGTATGCGGGACGTGGCCTCAGCATGGCCCGAGAAGCGGTGCATTGGTGCACGCCCGGGATCCGAACCCGGGCAACCAGTAGCGGAGCTCAGGCACTTAACCGCTAAGCCACAGGGCCGGCCCAGTATCTTTCATGTTTTGATGATTAAGTGACTATTTTTTTGAATGTTGGTTTTCCCCTATTATCTTGATTCTCTCATTTTATAGCTGCAATTAAATGGTTGTTAGAACACTCTAGCCCAAGTGTTAGCATACCACTGGGCCCATTGGGAGCCACCTGGTTTTGTAAAAATTATTATTGGAATACAGCCACACCAATATATGATTTGTCTATGAATGCTTTCAGGCTACAACAGCAGACTTGAGTAGTTGTGACAAAAACCAGAATGCCTGCAAAGTCTAAAATATTTATTATGTGCCCCTTTAAGAGAAAGTTAGTGGATCTCTGCTTTCAGCCTTTGTGTCTTACATTTGCTCTTTCACATTTTCCATTCCTTTGTCTCTGCATTCTGAGTAATTTCTTCCTATCTATCTCCCAATTCACTAATCTCTTCAGCTCTATTAATCTCCTGTTTATCCCAATCATTAATTTGCTAAATTTAATTGTTTTTCCATAAGACTCATCTATGTCTTTCTCAAATCTACTTGATCGTTTTTTCTTCTAGGTCTTTACTCATGTTTTTGATTCCTTCTCATTTTTTAAAACACATTAAGGGGCTGGCCCAGTGTCGTAGTGGTTAAGTTCGCGTGCCTGCTTCAGTGGCCCAGCGTTCACTGGTTTGGGTCCCCAGCGTGGACCTATGCATCGCTTGTCAAATCATTCTGTGGTGGCATCCCACATAAAGTAGAGGAAGATGATCATGAATGTTAGCCCAGGGCCAATCTTCCTCAGCAAAAAAGAGGAGGATTGGCAACAGATGTTAGCTCAGGGCTAAACTTCCTCAAAAAAGAAAAAAAGATTAAAAAAATTAAAACACATTAAGCATGCCTTTTTTTGGATCCAATAATTCTAATATTTTAATATTGAGGTCTTTATGGGCCTGGTTCTGCTGTTTATTGTTTCTGCTCATTCTTGTTAATGGTGCCTTGTACCCTCAATGCATTTTGTGCTTTTTTTACTGTAAGGTTATATATCTCATATTCCCACGTGGATTTTGATTCAGACCTGCTTTAAGGATGCCTTCTTTTAGTGGGGATTTACATTTACTCCTTCCAGTTGCCTGGAGAGCACTACACTACCCACCCAGGTCTACTTTAACTTACATTTCCTGCTTATAGTTTTTCAAAGAAAAAAATGGTATAAGGGTCATTAATTCACAAAAAAAACCTGTTTTCCCTCAACCCATAACCAAGATCACAATAGAAAAGTGGAATGAATTTCTTTTCTAATTCACTCTTTTCCTGATAGCATAGCTCTTCCTCGATCTCAGTTTTATGTAGGGGTCTTAATCCTGCCTCTATGCCCTACATAGGTGCAAGGCTTTGGGGTAGTCCTGAACCTGAGGGTACATCCATGAAACCAAAGCTCAAGGCAACCTGGTGTCAGAAGATGCCACAAGTACAGCTGGTCTGGTGCCCCTACTTTGTCCTGGTCTCAAAGGGTTTCCTGGGGCTGGCCTCGTGACGTAGCAGTTAAGTGCGTGCGCTCTGCTGCTGGCAGCCCGGGTTCGGATCCCAGATATGCCCTGATGCACCACTTGTCAGGCCACGCTGTGGCGGCATCCCATATAAAGTGGAGGAAGATAGACACAGATGTTAGCCCAGGGCCAGTCTTCCTCAGCAAAAAGAGGAGGATTGGCACGGATGTTAGCTCAGGGCTGATCTTCCTCACAAAAAAAAAAAAGTTTCCCTCTTTCTGGCAAGTTCACTTATTCAATTAAAAGAATGAGTTTTTATTTTAATATTTTATCCAGCTTTTCAGAGGTTGTGTAGCAGAAGACTGTGAAAATATCTAGTCTGTAATATTGTCAGAAAGATTAGGTCAAGGTTGATTATATTTAATTATTTTAAAATTAAAACATCTGTATGACAAAAGGCCCCATTAAGTAAGTGTGGGATGAGGAGGAAGCATATACTGGGAGCTAATATTTGCAATTCAAATAAACAACAAAGAATTTGTGTCGTAGGGGAGCAAAATTTGCCACCCCAAAATATGCTACTTTGGCATATTGATTATTTTGAGTTAAAGTTACTTGAGAAAAAGCCAGTGCAAAAAGGACACTGTGACCCTCTCTGTCCTTCTGAAAAGCAGGAAATAAATCTCCCATGTGAAAAGTACCCTCCCTGTACCAGGAGGTAGAAAGACATCCTTGTCCCTAGTGTTAGAAAATTTAGGGCCGAGAAGGCTATATAAACAAACCTTGTTACTTCTTTACTAATTTACTACACCAAGACCAAACTTGTTTGTCTTGTCAATTCTTCCCAAACTTATTGTTTTTTTGTCTAAAAAGTGATAAGAAATTTTCGCAAATCAGGGTATATGGGGTAGCTATTCTGGTTTAAACCTGATTCAACCTGAACTAAAGAAGCCTGACTTATGGCCTATCAAATGTACATTGTACGTCTGCTTTAACTATTAACATAGAGAATGCATTAAACATTATCTCCAAGTAAAAGAATGCACTCTTTGAAGATAAGAATGAATACATACTTCCTTTCCTACAATGTCAGTATCAGTAATGCCAGTATTGTGTTTCTGTTTCCCAGACATCAGGGTCATGCCGACCTGCTAATCTGCAACTGAATATCTCTTTGGAACTTTGATGAATATGTATCCTGGGAGTGTTTGATGTATGTTCTCTGTTCTAAAAAGGTATAAAACTGTACTGAAAACCCTACTTCTCCAGAATGCTTTCTTCTTTTGTGGAGACTGCCTTCCTAGATTATAGTCCTCAACCTGGCTCAAGTAAAATTCACCTTATCTTTCTTATGTATAGAATGGCTATTGGTTATTTGCATTGACAAAAGTATAAAAAGCTTCCTGTTTGGGTAATTTCTTTATATTTTTATGGAGCCCCTGTACATCCAAAATTAAATATGATTTTCTCCTGTTCATCTCTCATGTCAATTTAATTCTTAGATCAGCCAAAAGAACCAAGAAGGGTAGGGGGAAATTCTCCCCCTCCATGACAGTGTACAGATTATACAAAGAAGTAATTTTTTTTTTTTTTTTTGAGGAAGATCAGCCCTGAGCTAACATCCGATGCCAATCCTCCTCTTTTTTCTGCTGAGGAAGATTGGCTCTGGGCTAACATCCATGCTCGTCTTCCTCTACTTTATATGGGACGCCGTCACAGCATGGCTTGACAAGTGGTGCATCAGTGCGCGCCCAGGATCCAAACCTGCGAACCCTGGACCGCTGAAGCAGAGCGCGAGCACTTAACCACAGTGCCACTGGGCCAGCCCCGAAGTAATTTTTTTTAATGGTCGAACAATCTCATAGAAAAATAGGCAAATCTTATAGAAGAACATACAGGCAAAAAAATTATGTGAAAAGATTGAAGGGGAGCAGAATATACCACCCCAAAATATGCCTCTATGGTATAAAGATTATTTTAAGCTGATTATTTTTAAGAGAGAGCAGACATAGGAAAAGCTCTGAAAACTGAGTAGAAGTTACCCTTTTGTAAGAAACATTTACTGTTATAAGGGAAATCTCCATTTGTAAGGGTGTCTCTCTCCCTCTCCGTATGGAGAAGAGAAAGATGACTTTAAATCTCTAGACACTTCTCAAATGGAGAAGGCAATGACTTAAATCTACATAACAACTTTACCCTTGTTTAATGTGCTTTTCCTGGTAACCTCCAATAACTTGACCTCCCCTCCCACCAACATCTTCTTTTGTCTTTAGCTGGAGATGTTATTTATGGTGATGGCTTGGGCCATTTCAGGAAGTCACTCTGTTTTCCTGGAAATCTCTCATACAAACAGGAGGTATACATGTTATTAAACTTCTGTTTCTTTTTCTCATGTTAATCTGTGTTTTATTACAGGGAGGGGTTAAAAAAATAGGCCCAAAATGGCCCCCACAACAGCAAACCAGACTTACTTATAGTTTCAGCCCCTCCCAGGAATGTGACCTTTAGACAGTCAGTCTGGAATTTCCTGAGTTGAACTAGTGAGGTAATCTGCATGATAAAACACCTGCCATTTCCTTCCCCCCAAAATAAGAATACTTGACCTGAAATAATCCTGTCTTTTCTTTTGTTAATAATTCCCTTGCCCCACACTCCTTCCTATAAAAACCTTCCATTTTGTACAGCCCTCGAAGCGCCCTTCTAGTTGTTAGATGAGATGCTGTTCGCTTCAAGAATCACTTAGAAAGCCAACTGGATCTTCAAATTTACTGAGTTAAACATTTTTTAACAGATTTAGTGGCAGCAGTGGGAATGAAGTGAACTTTTGACAGCATTTGGGGACAACAAAAACACAGGCATGGCACCCACGAAGCCCATTTTGAGTTCACTGTCTTTCTCACTGTTTCTGAGGGCCATTGCTAAGTTCCTCTCAGTTTGAGCTCCACTGTCTTTTTGCATTTGAGCTCTCGATCTCATTGGCTTTCCTTTACAGGGCAGGTCAGCTTGAGCTGGTAGAAGATTCTACCTAGAGCCCAATTGAGCTGGCAGATGGTACTACCCAGAGCCAAGCGTCTAGCCTTTCAAACCACAATTCTCCGGGTGGATAACCCCAACCCTTAGATCTATCCCTGGAGTCCACGCTGGGAACTGCTGACAGTTTGGTCTGGAATTCTACATTTGTTAGGAATTAGCCCCCAGATTCCACTCTGGGAACTGTTGGCAGCAGCTGAACTTCTCCATTTTGTTTGGAATCAGTCTGCAGTCCCTATATCTTGGGGTTTGCTGGTTCAGTCCTTTTCCCCAGCCCAAAGTTCCATGGGAATTGGTGGTTACTGGTCAGAGTCTGACTGGGTCCAACTTGAAAATTGAGCTGATTCTGGGATTGGACTGGATCCAATTTAAGCTGGACTGGGTCCAGTGGGAGGCTTCAGGTGAATATTAAGTAAGAACAAATTGCTATTGAGAATCTCAGAAGAAAAAAAAAAGCCTCAAAATTGGTGGGCACTTGTGGAGCATTCAAATGCTGTGAAAGCACTTGCCACCTCCCAACCCTATGGCAAGTCCCTCTTAGGTATTAGTTTGGTTCCAAGAAACCCAAAGGCCTTAGCTAAAAGAAATGAGATCCTCAAGTTTCAAAATATTGAGCAAGCCACCTTCTGGCACAACTCTTTACTTTACATCTAAGAACTGTGGTCCCAAGAGTTGTAGATATCTGCAAAAATGGCAAAATTTTAGCTAAAAACAACCTAGAATTCAAATGATCATTATTGGGAATGTTTCAGTTAGTTAAAACTTATGCAGAAGCTTACAAAAGGCTTCAAGATTTGGCATTGAACGATTCACTGCAAAAGACTAATGAAAAGTTAAAGAGAGAAGAGGTACATGAAACAAAAGCCGATAAGACTGATATAACACTGATGTAACTCCTACTGCCTCCTCAATCCTCCTCTATTTGAGTACTCATTCTAGTAATCCTTTGCCTGAATTGTTTTCCTGCTCTAAAAAAACTCCATGACCATAAACTAAAGCTTGTCAAGTTAAGGACCTTACAGACACCCTGATGTCTACCTTTGAAGGAGGGCTCCATATGGGCCTTTCCCAAAGTTGGTGGGACCCTGAGGGATTTCCTGGTAAACCGCTACATTATTCCCTTAAACAATCCAGGGGAAACTAAAATTAAAATTAATGGAGTTGTTCAATACTGTCATAAATATTTACGTTTGTCCTGGCTGAAACCTGACAAGATATTTTAAAAGATTTAATAACTTTATAATCAGAAATTTGGCCAAATTGAAAGCTGATATTCAGAGACTGATAGAATTTTTTTTAGGCCTTCTCCCCTAAGCTAAAATAAAACTATGTACCCAGAGAGAAAGAAGCAAATCAGAGAAAATTTAGTTGAATGGACACGTCAGTCCAATTCTTTTTTTCTTTCTTTTTTTTTTTTTTTGTGAGGAAGATCAGCCCTGAGCTAACATCCATGCTAATCCTCCTCTTTTTTGCTGAGGAAGACCAGCTCTGAGCTAACATCCATTGCCAATCCTCCTCTTTTTTTTTCCCCCAAACCCCTCCCATAGATAGTGGTACGTCATAGTTGCACATCCTTCTAGTTGCTGTATGTGGGACATGGCATCAGCATGGCTGGAGAAGCGGTGCATCGGTGCCTGCCCAGGATCTGAACCCGGGCCGCTAGCAGCAGAGCATGTGCACTTAACCGCCAAGCCACGGGGCTGGCCCCCGTCAGTCCAATTCTTTAAAGAGTTTACAATGGCTGTCTTTGTTCTACAAATGTAGTCTTTACAGGACCAAATGCATGGCTCTAGAAGTTTAATGTTCACCTGCCCTTTTTGCTAGTCCCCCAAACTTCACCCATTCTTCTCAAAATGCTTGAAAATATCAGGACATTAGAAACAGAATTGTCCTGAAAATATGCCCCCAAAACTCCAACTTGAAGGAAACTTGGATACCTTTTCTCTGCCTTTGTGATATACATTTTCTACCTCCATCTTCTCTAGAAACTAAGAGCCAGGGCTGACCCTGTGGCTTGGCAGTTCGGATCCGAGCACGCACTGACGCACCGCTTCTCCAGCCACGCTGAGGCCGCGTCCCACATACAGCAACTAGAAGGATGTGCAGCTATGACATACAACTATCTACTGGGGCTTTGGGGGAAAACAAGGAGGAGGATTGGCAATAGATGTTAGCTCAGAGCCGGTCTTCCTCAGCAAAAAGAGGAGGATTAGCATGGATGTTAGCTCAGGGCTCATCTTCCTCACAAAAAATAAAAAAAATAAAAAAAAAAGAAACTAAGAGCCATTCTTTGAAATGCAGATGTTTCTCATCAGAAGAAAAAAAGACAATAAATATTTGGAAATTGGGTTAATGAGAAATCTTACAAATCTTCTCCACAAATATTAGTGACCATGCGATTTCTGTTTGCATCTCTCTGCATGTATGTGTTGTGGATGTGTGATATTTTTGTAACTTTGGATGATATTACTAAAATTAATTTGTAAAAGAGCTCTATTTAATTGGGTTACAGGTCAAGCACTTGTAAGAACTGAGCATTCTAAAGTTCTCAGATATACAGAAAATAACTCAAATGCTTTTCAAGTTTACATGATCTGGAGTAATCTTCGGTAAATAAATGCTAGTTTAATTAAAGGAGCTATGTCTTTAAAGTTAGCAATATTCAATATAATGCAGATAAACAACGTTTATTCTACCTGGGTTTACTAGTTAAATTCATGTTATCTCTGTTGCAAAATTTGTCAGCAAGAAAAATAACTCAGTATGATGAAATTTTCATAAGTAATCTAAACATAGTTGTTAAGAGCAAGAAAATTAAATAAACAAAAGTAGGATAAAGAATATTTTAGGTGAACTTTTCAAATAGTGTCCCAAATCTTTTGGATTTTTGAAACCTTAAAGTTTTGCTAAGTTAAATTAAATAATAGGAAATTTATTGAATACCTAGGTTATTCCCAAATTTAAAAAAAAAAGAAACTAAAATTTAATTTTCTTTCATCTGCTTAAAAGGACAAAGTTTTTCTTAGACTGTTAGGTCTGCTCCTGATAAAGGGTAATAAAAAAAAAGCAAAGATTTTATGTTCTATCAAAATAATTTTCTGTGCTTTTTCTAGTCTTCGATTACTCAGTATAAAACAAGTCTTCTTAATATTAAAATAACTAAATTTTGTTAACAGATTAAGTTTCATAATGATCTGTGATCCTATTTTTGCAATTGTTTTAAAACTATTTTTATGTATATTTTTGACAAACTTCCGAAAATCAGATTCTAAACGAAGTCTTTTTGACCTGGAGGAAACTTTGGGATTTTTCTAGAGGGTTCCTAGAACAGTCCAAAAGATTTGTTAAACTAATTAGTTTTATTTGTTTTTTTTTTAAGAAAGGAATTCTTTTTTTTGAGGAAGGTTGGTCCTACCTTAACATCTGTTGCCAATCTTCCTCTTTTTCTGTTCCTCCCCAAAGCCCCAGCACATAGTTGTGTATCATAGTTGTAGAGCTGTAGCTCTTCTATATGGGACACCACCTCAGCATTGTTTGATGAGCAGTGAGTAGGTCCACGCCCAGAGTCCAAACCAGAGAACCCAGGGCTGCTGAAGTAGAATGTGCAAACTTAACCACTACGCCACCAGGCCGGCCCCATGTCTTATTTGATATATTAAATTACGTAGGAAGCATTGTCAAGTAAGAAGTAATGCTAAGCCTTCTTTATGTTGTATTTGCATAGGTATATATGTGTTCTAGAAGTTGTGTGAAATTTCTAAAAATTTAATATGTACTGATATAATGTTATCAGTCATAATTCTAGTTACTATCTTAAAATGTTGTAGGTAACAGAAATAATCAAATTTTTTTGTCAATTGCATTATAATGAACCATTTTTAAGTCTTTTGTCATTTGTAGTTACTCTGATGCTTTTGCATAAATGCTTCATAGAAAGGAAGCTCATAAAACTGAACTGGGTCTCTGTCTTCAAAATTGAGGCTTACACTAAAAGGAATGAATTTGAGTATCAGACAAATGCTCTGGGTGACTTTCATGCAAAGGCAGCAGCAACAGAATTTATAAAGTTTGTGGCACATGTAGGTGAAGACCATTCTGCTTCTGCAAAAAATGACCCCTCACTGCCAGACTTTTTCCATCCTGATGTCCTTGTAACATAGCGATAGTCTTCTCCTGAATCAGAGAAATTAAGATGGGTAAACAATGGCTGTAAGTTAAATGAGTAGTCAGGGCTATGGAAAACCCAGGACGGTGGCTTGTTCTTCCCAGCTCCCTGACAAACTCCGCTTTTTGGTTTTTACATTCCTGCATTTAAGAAAAACTATTTTTTTCCCCAGAGACCTCATAACCCCTCCTTCTGAATCCTTTGAACACCTTCAGCTGGACTTCATTTGACTGCCACTTAGTATGAGTTATCAATATGTTCTTGTTATTGTATGTATGTTTTTTGGATGGGTCAAAGCCTTCCCCCACCACAAGGTGGATGTCTTCACAGTGGCAAAGAAACTGTTGGAGAATGTATTTTCCACTTGGGGTGTAGCTTTCACAATCTCCAGTGATCAGGGGACCCACTTCACTGGGCTAATTGTACAAGCCGTAACAAAAACCATGCAAACTTTTTGGAATTATCACTGTTCCTACCATTTTCAATCATCAGGCAAGGTTGATAGAACTAATGAAAAAACTGAATTCAAGCAGAACAAGTATTAATTATATGGGACTGCATGAAGGAGGATGCTCTAATGTTTCGTTTTTCCAGATTAAAGAAATCTTTTCTCTTAAGATCTCTATGACTTACAGCAATTTGGTAACATTACCTTTGTGAACAAAGAAGAAACATTTACTTTTCTTCCCTATCTGATCCCTCCAGAACTAAGAAACTCAATGAGTATTCTTATTTTCACTTATATAAATAATCAGGCCAAGCTTTAATATAAACAAATTAGTTTTACTGTGATTATCTTTGGTAAAAAATGGGGGTAATCATAGAGAGAAAAATTATGTTTGCACATTTGCAGATATTAGATTCTAGTCTTGTTAATTGTCTTTGAGGTTTTGTTATATACCTGTAGATGTATACCTGTAGCATGGACTACCCTGACCTAAGGTATTGCCTTTGGTCTCGCCATGTGTTTGCATTATCCCCCTTGGAAAACAAACTCACCGGCAGACCAATGTGTATTGGTATACAACCTTCTGCTGATTTATTGCTGTCTCATGCTAGTAAGACCAGCTACTGTAAATCTCTAATGTCTTATGCTCAAGCCTATCATCAACAGGTTAAAAATGCTTTCTTAGATCTCAATTTAAAGAATCCTATTGGTCACAGTCTAGAGCCTGGAGACTGGGTATTCTGGAAGTGTCATCAGAGGAAGACAGCCCTTGAGCCCTGTTGGAAGGGATCTTACCAAGTACTCCTGATAACTGACACTGCTGCAAAACTAGAAGGCATTGAACCTTGGATATACATTTCACAACTGAAGAAGACCTTACCTGACACCTGGTCCTGTACAAATGCTGGAGACCTTCAAATCAAATTGACAAGGAAGAAAAGTAGCTGATATTGAGGTAGACTGCTTCCACCCAAGATGCCAGATAAAGACTTCCTTCTTTAATTAAACATGAAAACTTTTTCTTCTTTTCTTTCTTTCCTTTACTCTGGCATTGATCTGGAAAGATATCACCTTCATCTGTATCTCCCAGGCCGTTGCTAAGGGGATAACCTGTGAAATTTAGAATAACTTTTATTTTAGGCAAGGAGAAAATCTAACTGACCCCAGGTTTGAATGGGCAAATGCAGCAATTCCTGCAAATGAATCCATTAACAGTGCCATCTTAGTGGAAGTGCTTTGCGCCCTTACAGGATTTATCTTTATATATAGTGATTACCGTTCTCCTTGTGCCTATGCATGCCTAAATGACTGGTGCACAGCTGGTCTGTGCTTCTTAGGTTATCTAACTGTGCCCCTAGCTTTTCTAGAAAGGACCTACCAGGAGGTATCTATGACTCAGAGGTCACATTCTTTGGCAGGGCCTATTTCCCTGGTTAGAAGTAAATGCAAATGAGGCTATAATCAGAAATCTCTCCTTAGCTCTTGAAAGTATGGAAGATTCCATTACTAATACATTAGCTGCCCAGGAAAGATCGTAAGCCTCTGTGGCCAAAGTGGTTCTTGACAATAAAATAGTCCTTGACTATCTTAGTTGAGCAAGGTGGTGTCTGTGATGTGGCCAACACCACCTGCTGTTCCTGGATTAACACTTCTGGAGAAGTTGAATCTGTCAATGCAAAATAACCAATAACCATTCTATAGATAAGAGAAATAAAGTGAGTTTTTCTTGAGCCAGAGTGAGGATTATAACCTGGGAAGGCCTTAGAAAGCGTTCTGGAGAAGCAGAGTTTTCAGTACAAGTCTTATATCTTTTTAGAATAAGAACATAACATTAAACACACCCAGGATACATTTTAAAAGAGGTATTTAGTTGCGAATTAGCAGGTCAACATGACTCTGATGTCAGGAAAGGGACTAATCTGGGTGTTACCAATAAGGCATTACCAACAGGGTGTAGGAGGGGAAGTATGCACTCTTATTTTAATAGAGTGCATTCTTTACTTTAATGGTTAAAGCAGATGTACAATGTACATTTGATAAGCCATAATTCAGGCTTTTTAGTTCAAGCCAAATCAGTTTGTTTTTTGTTTTTTATTGTGAAATTTTTGTTGTACATTATTGTTTGTCAGTCACCATATAAATGCATCCCTCCACCCCTTGTGCCCACCCCCCATGCCCTTGCTCCTGGTAACCACCAAACAGTTCTATCTGTCCGTGTATTGGTTTATCTTCCACATATGGGTGAAATCATGCAGTGTTTGTCTTTCTCATTCTGGCTTATTTCATTTAACAGAATACCATCCAGGTCCATCCATGTAGTTGCAAATGGGATGATTTTGTCTTTTTTTATGGCTGAGTAGTATCCCATATTATATATATACCACATCTGCTTTATCCAATCATCAGTCGAGTGACACTTGGGTTGCTTCCATGTCTTAGCTATAGTGAATAATGCTGCCATGAACATAGGGATGCATAAGCCTCTTTGGATTGTTGATTTCAGGTTCGTTGAGCAGATACCCAGTAGTAGGATAGCTGAATCATAAGGTATTTCTATTTTTAATTTTTTAAAGAATCTCCATACTGTTTTCCACAGAGGCTGTGCCAGCTTGCATTCCTACAAGCAGTAGATCAGGGTTCCCATTTCTCCACAGCCTCTCCAGCATTTGTTGGTTTTTGTCTTGGTGGTTATAGCCATTCTAACGGGTGTAAGATGATGTCTTAGTGTGGTTTTGATTTGCATTTCCCTAATGATTAGTGATGTTGAGCATCTTTTCACGTGCCTATTGGCCATCTGTATATCTTCTTTGGAGAAGTGTCTGTTCATTTCCTCTGCCCATTTTTTGATTCGGTTGTTTGTTTCTTTGTTGTTCAGTTGTGTGAGTTCTTTATATATTATGGAGATGAATCGCTTGTCATATATATGGTTTGCAAATAGTTTTTCCCAGCTGGTGGGTTGCCTGTTCATTTTGATCCTGGTTTCATTTGCCTTGTAGAAGCTCTTTAATCTGATGAAGTCCCACTTGTTTATTTTTTCTCTTGTTTCCCTTGTCTGAATAGACATGGAATTCAAAAAGATCCCTTTATGGCCAATGATGAATAGTGTACTACCTATATTTTCCTCCAGGAGTTTTATAGTTTCAGGTCTCACCTTCAGGTCTTTGATCCATTTTGAGTTAATTTCTGTGAATGGCGAAAGAAGATGGTCTGTTTTCATTCTTTTGCCAGTGGCTGTCCAGTTTTCACAGCAGCATTTATTGAAGAGACTTTCCTTTCTCCGGTATGTTCTTAGCTCCTTTGTCAAAGATTAGCTGCCCGTAGATGTGAGATTTTATTTCTGGGCTTTCAATTCTGTTCCATTGATCTGTGTGTCTGCTTTTGTACCAGTACCATGCTGTTTTAATTACTATCCCTTTGTAATATGTATCACTTTGTAATATGTATATTGTAGTATGTTTTGTAGTCAGGGATTGTGATACCTCCAGCTTTGTTCTTTTTTCTCAGGATTGCTTTAGCTATTTGGGGTCTTTTGTTGCCCTATATGAATTTTAGTATTCTTTGTTCTATTTCTGTGAAGAATGTTCTTGGGATTCTGATTGGGATTGCATTGAATTTGTAGATTGCTTTAGGTTGTATGGACATTTTAACTATGTTTATTCTTCCAATCCAAGTGCATGGAATATTTTTCCATTTCTTTATGTCATCATTGATTTCACTCAATAATGTCTTATAGTTTTCATTGTACAGGTCTTTTACTTCCTTGGTTAAATTTATTCCTAGATATTTTATTCTCTTTGTTGCAATTGTAAATGGGATTGTCTTCTTGAGTTCTCTTTCTGTTAGTTCGTTTTTGGTATATAGAAATGCAACTGATTTCTGTAAGTTGATTTTGCACCCCGCCACTTGGCTGTAGTTGTTGATTATTTCTAATAGTTTTCTGATGGATTCGCTAGGGTTTTCTATATATAAGATCACGTCATCTGCAAACAGTGAGAATTTCACTTCTTCATTGCCTATTTGGATTCCTTTCATTCCTTTTTTGCCTAATTGCTCTGGCCAGAACCTCCAGTACTATGTTGAATAAGAGTGGCGTGAGTAGGCACCCTTGTCTTGTTCCTGTTTTCAGAGGGATAGCTTTCAGTTTTTCCCCATTGAGTATGATGTTGGCTGTGGGTTTGTCATATATGGCCTTTATTATGTTAAGGTAATTTCCTTCTATACCTATTTTGTTGAGAGTTTTTATCATAAATGGATGTTGGATCTTGTTAAATGCCTTCTCTGCTTCTATTGAGATGATCACATGGTTTTTATTCCTTGTTTTGTTAATGTGGTGTATCACATTGATTGATTTGTGGATGTTGAACCATCCCTGTGTCCCTGGTATAAATCCCACTTGATCATGGTGTATGATCTTTTTAATGTATTGTTGTATTCGGTTTGCCAAAATTTTGTTGAGGATTTTTGCATCTATGTTCAGCAGGGATATTGGTCTGTAGTTTTCCTTCTTAGTATTGTCTTTGTCTGGCTTTGCTATCAAGGTGATGTTGGTCTCATAGAATGTGTTGGGAAGTGTTCCATCTTCCTCTATTTTTTGGAATAGTTTGAGAAGGATTGGTATTAAATCTTCTTTGAATGTTTGGTAAAATTCCCCAGAGAAGCCATCTGGTCCTGGACTTTTATTTTTGGGGAGGTTTTTGATTACTGTTTCAATCTCTTTACCTGTGATTGGTCTATTCAGGTTCTCTATTTCTTCTTGATTCAGTTTTGCGAGGTTGTATGAGTCTGAGAATTTACTCATTTCTTCTAGATTGTTCAATTTGTTGCCATATAGTTTTTCATAGTGTTCTCTTATAATCTTTTGTATTTCTGTGGTATCTGTTGTAATTTCTCCTTTTTCATTTCTGATTTTATTTATTTGAGCCTTCTCTCTTTTTCTCTTGGTGAGTCTGGCTAACAGTCTGTTAATTTTGTTTATCTTCTTGAAGAAACAGCTCTTTGTTTCATTGATCCTTTCGACTGTTTGTGTATTTCAATTTCATTTATTTCTGCTCTGATTTTTATTATTTCCCTCCTTCTGCTGACTTTAGACTTTGTTTGTTCTTCTTTTTCTAATTCTGTTAGGCATAGTTTGAGGTTGCTGATTTGGGCTTTTTCTTGTTTATTACGGTGGGCCTGTATTGTTATGAGTTTCCCTCTCAGGACTGCTTTTGCTGCATCTCATATTAGCTGGTACAGTGTATTTTCATTTTCATTTGTCTCCAGATATGATTTGATTTCTCCTTTAATTTCATTGATGATCCATTGGTTGTTTAGCAGCATGTTGTTGAGTCTCCACAGCTTTGTCACTTTCCCAGGTTTTTTCTTGTAGTTGATTTCTAGCTTCATGGTGTTATGGTCGGAAAAGATGCTTGTTATGATTTCAATCTCCTTAAATTTATACAAGCATGCCTTGTTTCTCAACACATGGTCTATTCTTGAGAATGTTTCATGTGAGCTTGAGAAGAATCTGCTGTGTTTGGATGGAGTGCTCTCTCTATATATATCTATTAAGTCCATCTCATCAAGTTTTTCATTTAAGTCCATTATTTCCTTATTGACTTTCAGTCTGGATGATCTATCCATTGATGAGAATGGGCTGTTAAGATCCCCTACTATTATTGTGTTGTTGTTAATATCTCCTTTTAGATTTGTTAGTAGTTTTATTAACTTTTACATACAAACCTTTATGTACTTTTGTGCTCCTGTGTTGGGTGCATATATATTTAAAAGTGATATGTCTTCTTGGTGGAGTGTCCCTTTTATCCTTATATATTGCCCCTCTTTGTCTCTTATTACCTGTTTTATCTTGAAGTCAACTTTGTCTGATATAAGTACGGCAACACTGTTTTCTTTTGTTTGCCATTAGCTTGGAGTATTGTCTTCCATCATTTCACTCTGAGCCTGTGTTTGTCTTTAGAGCTGAGATGTGTTTCCTGGAGGCAGCATATTGTTGGGTCTTGTTTTTTAATCCATCCCACCACTCTGTGTCTTTTGATCGGAGAGTTCAGTCCATTTACATTTAGCGTAATCATTGATATATGGGGGCTTGTTGTTGTTATTTTATCACTCTTTTTCCAGTTCTTTTTCATTTCTTTTGTTTCTCGTCCCATGTGTTTCGGACTACCAATTCAGTTTGATAGTTCTGTATGGGGGTTCTCTTAGTTTTCTCTTTCTTTATCGTGTGTGATTCTGTTCTGATTATTTGGTTAGTGGTTACCATGAGGTTTGTATAAAAAAATCTCATGGATGTGTAAGTCCATTTTTTGATGGCCTCTTATTCTCTTAGACTAAGTCGATTCAATCCCTTTCCTTTTCCCCTTCTAAGTTATTGTTGTCACATCTTATTTCTTCTTGTGTTGTGAGTTTGTGTTTAACATGATGAGGTTATATTTATTTTTGGTGCTTACCTTCCCTTAATCTTTGGTTTTAAAATTAAGTGTTTGCTAATCTATTCTGACAGAGAGCTGCAATTTTTCTTGTTTTGTCAACCTATTTTCCTCCTTGTTCAAAACTTTGTATCCCCTTTACTCTTTTTTTCCTCAGGCATGAGAGCCTTCTTGAGCCCTTCTTGTAGTGGGGGTCTTGTGGCAGTGTACTCCCTTAGCTTTTGTTTATCTGGGATAGTTATTACTTCTCCATCACATCTGAAGGATATTTTCACTGGATAGAGTATTCTTGGCTGAAAGTTTTTGTCCTTCAGAATTTTGAATATAGCATTCCACTCTCTCCTAGACTGTAAAGTTTCTGTCGAGAAATCAGCTGAAAAGCCTGATAGGAAATCCTTTGTACATTATTTGTTTTTGTTTTTTGTTTTTGTCTAGCTGCCCTTAATATTTTTTCTTTGTTGTTGACTTTTGCCAGCTTTTCTACTATACACCTTGGAGAGGGTCTTTTCGTGTTGATATATTTAGGAGATCTATTTATTTCATTCACTGGTATTTCCAGCTCCTTCCCTAGGGTTGGGAAGTTCTCAGCTATTATTTCTTTGAACAAGTTCTCTGCTCCTTTTTTCCCTTTCTTCTCCCTCTGGAGTACCTGTAGTCCTTATGTTGGATTTCCTAATTGAGTCAGATATTTCTCAGAGAGTTTCTTCATTTCTTTTTAGTCTTAGTTCTCTTTCCTCCTCTATCTGGAGCATTTCTGCATTGCTGTCCTCAATATTGCTAATTCTTTCCTTCATTTTGTCAGCCCTGATACTTAAGGCTTCCAAATTTGTCTTTATCTCCTCTTTTGTGTTTTTCATCTCTAAGATTTCTGATTAGATTTTCTTTATAGTTTCAATCTCTTTTGTGAAGAAATTCCTGATTTCATTGAATTGTCTATCTGTGTTTTCTTGTATTTCATTAAGCTTTTTTATGATGGCTCTTTTGAATTTTCTGTCATTAAGGTTATACATTTCTGTGCTTTCCAGGTTGACTTCTGGCTGCTTGTCATTTTCCTTTTGGTCTGGAGATTTAACATATTTTTGCATAGCACCTGCTGCTGTTGGCTTATTTTTCCTCATAGTGAAAATATATGGTCGCAGTTTCCTCTTGCCACCGCTGGGTGAGGGTCAAGTGCTGTGTATTCTGGCCCGCCTCGATCCATGGGCACTCTCGTCCACTCCCGGCTGAGCTGAGATGTGGCTGAGCTGAAGTGCGGCTGATCTGAAGTGCAGATGAGCAGAGGCTGCTGGGAGTGAAGTGTGGGAACAGCTAGAGCTGGAGCATGGGAACAGCTGGGACTGGAGCACAGCCAGGCCGAAGCAGCTGGGGCTGAAGTTGAAGTAGTGGGGGTGAGTTGAAGCAGCTGCAGCTGAAGCACAGTTGGGCTGAAGAAGCCAGAGCTGCAGCACTGCTGGGCCGAAGAAGCTGGAACTGGAGTGTGGCTGGGCCAAAGTTGCTGGCATCAAGTTAGCTGGAGCCTGAGGGTGGCCAAGCCAAAGCAGCTGGAGCCAGAGGGTGTGCTCGAGCCGAAGGAGCTGGGGGCAGGGCATGGTCGAGCTGATGCAGCTGGGGCCCAGGCACAGTCGAGCCAAAGGACCTGGGGCCAAATCACAATCCAGCTGGAGCAGCTGGGGCTGTGGTGAGGTGGGCCCTGAGCTGCCACTGCCTCTGGTGCGGGGGTGTTGGCATGCCCCAAGGCTGGTGGGGCCTGGGCATGTGGGGGCCACTGCCTCTGGGGGTGGGCTGAGCTGAAGCGCAGGTGTGCTGAAGTGCCACGCGGGCATTCCGGGTGGGGGAGGGGCGCTTACTTTTGCCTCCCCGATCTCAGAAGACGCTCACCTTGCTGTCGCTCTATGCTCTCCTGAGGGGCTAGCTTGTCAAAAGTACCCTCACAACAGTTCCACTCCCTCCATAGGGGGATTTCCCAAGGGCTTTGAGGGGTCTTGGGGAGCACCAGTTTTCCCGCAGAGAGCCAGCTCTCTCCCCCTCCCTGAGAGCTGCATGGTCTCAGTCTCTGGGTTGCAGTCCTTGGAGAAGGAGGGGAGATCCTCTTACCTCCTTCCACTTACTCTGGGGATTCCAGCACCTCAGTCCTCGGCTGCACAGCTGTCTGGGTGCTTCAGACGTCCCCTGTGTTGTGTGAATAGCTTCTGTTGGAATATGAATGTCCTTTTTGTTGTGTCCTGGAGGGCGAGAGTTCAATGGGGGACGCTCACTATGCCATGATGCTGACATCACTCCCGAATCAGTTTTGAAACCAAATAATACCCCATATACCTCAATATGTGAAAATCTCTTGTCAAAACTCAGTTACATAAGATCACTGAACAAGACACTTGGCTTGAAAAGATGACTCCTTCAACAAGGTCTTTCTTTGACTTGTTTGATTGTGCTTGGTTTAGATCTTGGGGACCATGGCTCTGAAGTGCACTCCAAATGTTAGGAATTATCTTGGTTATTATAATCATAATAATCCTCCTGGCACATTTTATTCCCTCAAAAGCTTTAAATGCATGTTTGAAGCCACTAACTGCCAAGCAAATGATCTCCCTGTGACTAGAACATCAGACAAGAAGTGAAAGAAAATTACCAATTAAAGATTGTGAACCTGGAACCATGACCTGTGAATATCACACAGAGGATAAGAAAAAGGCACAGGAACTACAGAGCAGTAGCTGAGAGTGGCACTAGTGCCTTAATTTTTAATCATATCTCTCAATTAGGCTGAGAGTTTTGATTAAAAGCAGAGGATTGGGGCCAGCCCGGTGGCACAAGCGGTTAAGTGCGCACGTTCCACTGCGGCGGCCCGGGGTTCGCCGGTTCGGATCCCGGGTGCGCACCGACGCACCGCTTGTTAAGCCATGCTGTGGCGGCGTTCCATACAAAGTAGAGGAAGATGGGCATGGATGTTAGCCCAGGACCAGTCTTCCTCAGCAAAAAAAGGGGAGGATTGGCATTGGATGTTAGCTCAGGGCTGGTCCTCCTCACGAGAAAAAAAAAAAAAAAAAAAAGCAGAGGATTGTTAAAAAGATAAATAACAGGCCCAAAATGGCTCCCACAACAGCAAACCATGACTTATTTACAATTTCAGCCCCTCCCAGGAATGTGATCTTTAAACAGTCACTCTGGAATATCCTGAGTCGCACTAGTGAGGTAATCTGCATGATAAAATTTCTGCTATTTCCTTCCCTGAAAAATAAGATGATTGGGCCTGAAGTAATCCTTTCTTTTCTTTTGTTAAGAATTCCTTTGCCCCACCCTCCTTCCTATAAAAACCTTCCATTTTGTACAGCCCCTCCAAGTGCCCTTCTAATTGCTAGATGGGATGCTGCTCAATTCATGAATCACTTAATAAAGCCAATTAGATCTTCAAATTTACTCAGTTGAATTTTATTTTTTAACTAGGGTCTAGCCAAGAACATAGAAAGGTAAAGGAAAAACTATTTTTTTCTCTCCCACAATACGTTAAATTCAATAGTAAATAGGAAAGAGTGAATATCTATGTCTTAGTCCATTTGAACTGCTGTGACAGAATATCATAGACTGGGTGGCTTAAACAACAAACATTTATTTCTCACAATTCTGGAGGCTGAAAAGTCCAAGATCAATGCAGGAGCAGATTCAGTGTCTGGTGAGATCTCACTTCCTGGTTCACAAATGGCAGCCTTCTTGCTGTGCCCTCACATGGTGGAAGGGGTAAGTGAGCTCTCTGAGGTCTCTTTTTTAAGGACACTAACCATTCATGATGGATCCATCCTCATGACCTGATCACCTCCCATAGGCCTCACCTCCTAATACTATGACATTGGGGATTAGGATTTCAACATATGGATTATGGAAGGGCACAAACATTCAGTCATAACAACCTAAGACCAGGCAAATCCACTTCAACACATCTTACCTATAGAAACACTCTGCATAACACATGGACACGAAAATGGGTGCAATAATTTTTATTGTAATATGAGTTGTAATACTGAAAAATTGAAAACAATTTATCTGTTCAACAGGAATTGAGTGAATCAATTCTATAGCTGCATGGAATGTTATACAATATTTAACATGAATGAATTAGATTTTTACATATCAACTTGGAAAAATCTGAAAAACAAATTGCTAGGTAGAAAAAGGCAAAGTATAAAAATAACAGCTATAGTAAAATATTTATTTGAATTTTAAACACACAAAACCACACTGTATACTGTTTATGGATTCATATATATCTAGAAAAATATAAAAATATTCATCAGATTGATATTTGTTAACTTTTAGAAAGTAGTTCCTCTAGCAAGGAAAGCAGGAAAATTAGCACTATCTGCAATGTTCTTTCTTTTTTAAGAGAAACATATTGTGAGATAATAGAAAACATATATATTGGTCTCTGGCCCCAATTCCTAGCAAAGAGTTCCTCAAACCCTTGTAGTTTCCTAAGTGATAAATGCATCTCTTGTTGTAATATTTAGTCTTTGACCCCATCCGTGACACAGGGCTCCTACAACCCTTACAATTCCTTGGGTGATAGGGGTGTCTTTTGTTCTAATGAGGTGACTTTATTTGGGCTCCTGGATAGCTCCTGGATGGGGGCTGGTCACCAGAAAGACCACGCCAGTCTTAGAAGCTTGGAATTTTTAGCCTCACTCCCCATTTTCCAGAGAGGGGATGGAGACGGAGTTAATAATTTATCATGCTGACATGAGGAAGGCTCCAAAAAATCCCAATAGCACAGGTTTCAGGGAGCTTCCAGGTGAGTGGACACATCTGATACCAAACCAAGTGGACTCGCCTCCTGGTGAGTTAAATGAGACTCTACACCAGTGGAAGTTGTCTCACAAAGTAAAGTGAATTTGCAGCAAATAGGAGGCCGTGAGGAATCATTTCCAAAGTCATGGCATCCTCAAACGAAGGGAAGCAGGAACATTTATTTCTATTGGGGAATGAATATTCAAAAGGGAGTGGCGGGTACGCTGAAGATTCCGGTAATGAGGCTTAATCTCCTCCTGAAGAGATCTTCGAATTAAATAAGGCAAGGTCATGGGCGTAGCACTTGTAGGAAGGCTTGGTTAGCTTCAGGGTAGTTGCTAGCTGTGTCTCCTTAACATAAAAAACAACCTGGAAAAACAGTTAAATGCTTCCAAACCCACCCTTGAGTTCCTCGGGGCACTAGTTGGTGACACATTTACACAGGGAGGGTGACACACCTCAGCTCCACAGGAAGAGAAGCTCCTGCACTGGGAACCCTCTCAGATCTTGCCCTGTGTATCTCTTTATCTTTTTTTGTGTGTGTGTGAGGAAGATCAGCCCTGAGCTAAAATCCATGGCAATCCTCTTCTTTTTGCTGAGGAAGACTGGCCCTGGACTAACATCTGCGCCCATCTTCCTCCACTTTATATGCGATGCCCCCACAGCATGGCCTGACAAGCGGTGCATCAGTGTGTGCCCGGGATCCGAACCTGGGCTGCCAGCAGCGGAGCACACGCACTTAACTGCTACGTCACAGGGCTGGCCCCCTGTATCTCTTTATCTGACTGTTTATCTGTATCCTTTATCACATCCTTTAATAAACTGGTAAACATAAGTAACTATTTCCCTGAGTTCTGTGAGCCACTCTAGCAAATTAATCACATCTAAAGTGGGAGTCATGGGAACCTCCAATTTATAGTCGAATCAGACGGAAGTTGTGACTAACTGAGGACCTACTGCTTACAATTAGCATCTGAAGTGTGGAGGGGTGACAGTCTTCTGAGACTAAGCCCTCAACCTGTGGAATCTGATGCTATCTCTGGGTAGGTAGTGTCAGAATTGAATTAAATTGTAGGACACCCAGCTGGTGTCATAGAGAATTGCTTGGTGTAAGAAAAAATTTGCACACATTTGGTGACCAGAAGTGAGGTGTTCTGTGTGAGAAATAAAAGAGAAATACAGGAAAGAAACACACAAGAGGAAGGACTGCGTTTTTCCCTATACAAGAGAGAAAGACATAGGAGTTGGGAAATAGTTTTTCATTACACATACCTAAAGAAATATGGTAAAATATTAACATCTCTTAAATTGGGTGCCATATATATATATATATATATGTCTGCATTATTTTCTGTGCACTTCTGAACATCTAAACCACTTTACAATTAATTTTTTAAAAGAGAGAGGACAAAATGAATGAATATAAAACTTGCCAAACAGTTTTTGACAAGAACACTTATGAATAGGGATTTGAAATACCATAAGGCTTTAAATATATATATAATATAAACAGATATAAATATGTGTTACTGCCACAGGAAAATATAGTTAATCAAGATTACAGAATATAGTCCAGAAAAGGGTCCAAGTGTTGACTGAATTGTAAATTTCATGAGAATTTTTATGGAATTTTTACTTGTTTTGTTTTTCTGAATTGCAGAACCTAAACAAAGCCTATTACAAAGTAGGTATTCAAAAAATATTTGTCGAATGAATGAATATTCCTTAACCATGTCATTTTGATAAAATATAGTATTTCAATTCTACGAAAAATGGTAAATAAATTGCTCAATAGGTAAGATTATAGGATATTCATCTAACAGGAAAAAACATAACCTTTGTCTAACCCTATATACAAGAAAAATCTAGCATGAATAAAGATGTAAAGATAAAATAAAACTATGAAAGCATTTCTTAAAATTGATAAAGGCTAATGGTGGCTATGATATGAGTGAAAAAAACACAAATCCAAATTGCTAGAGAAAATGAGAACTGCTAAAGTCTTTTGTCATGTATTCTGACATTATGTACTAAAAATACATATGTGTTTGGGCACAAGAGTTCCAATCTTGTTATTTTATTCATAAAAATAAAATATATCAATAATCAAGATTAAATATATAAACAAATTTTTAACAATAGAAAAGAAATAGATAAGCAAATAGAAGAGAATTACATATTTCATGATCTCAAACATTGGTATGTAAATTAATAAGCAAGGGGAAATTTTTGGAAGGATACACCAAGCTGTTAACAGGGATGAGAGTGGTTTTAGGAAAAAAGAAAGACTAAACCAAAATAAAAAAAAAAATATGTATGCTACAATGTAATATGAAAATACACAATATAAAATTATTGATAATATTTCTTCAAAATTGTAAGAAATGAATTGTTTATGGTGAAAAATTAGAAAGTAAGCTAGACTAGAGAAAATCTTGATCTTACTAAAAGATGGGACTGAGGCAATTTTGTTTTAGATTTCTATTGTTATTTAAATACTTTTTTTCAATAAGGTAACATTAAATAAGAGTAAATAAAATACTGAAAGGAGAAGTGTAATGAACTTCAGATGGAGGAAACATTGCTAATCAATTCAAGGAAACTAGAAGATTTAAAGAAAATATTTGATAGGTTTAGCACCATAAAGATGTAAAACTCCTGCATGGTAAAAGAAAGTATAATCGAAGTCAAAATACAAATGATAGAGTAGGGAAAATATTTGTAATATCCATAACAGGAAAAAGTTAATATCTCTGATATTTTAAAGGCACCTACAAATTAGTTAAAGATAAAAAACAACCTAATAGAAAAGAAATATCCTAGTATATGAATCAGCAAGTCACATAAGAGAAATTGTAAATGGCCAACAAACATATGAAAAGTAGGCACCTTAATTATTAATTAGGGAGATACCAATTGAAGCAATAACTTCTCTGCATATCTAATTGGCAAAATTTTCAAAACATGGGTAACACTCATGATTGGCACTGGTACAGGGAAACTGACACATTTACAAACAGTTCATAAAAATGTGACAGCAGAAGATGGGGAAGCCTCAAAGTATGCCTATAAATTTCCCTCAAATCATTGTCTGACTCCTAAAATGTGCACGTGCAGGGCATACTCCAAGAAGCCCAGTGAAAAGCAACATCTGGAAGACTGAGAAACTGAAATTTCAGCTGCTTCTCTCAACAAAGGAAATAAAGTTTGGAGCTTGAATTCCTTCAAGTTAGAACGGTTGGTAAACAACTTGGAGTTTCCATTGAAACTCTCAAGGGCCATAACAGAGGATTAAAATCTATGGCTAAAGACTAAGGAATTGCTCTAAGAATACTGGCAAAAACAAAACAGACTAGCCCTTAAAACATATAAAAACAAATCCCCACTGGTTCAAAGTGTTTGGTCAATAATTTGTCTTCCTGGTGGAACAAAAATAAATGCTTTTCAGAGAAAGCCTATAGAATCCAGAGTCTCTATAACTTATTCTCTGGTACACAGTATATATGATAACAATACAAGCAAAACTCACTAAATCTGTGAAAACTGTGACCCATAATCAAAAGAAAAAACAGTCAATAGAAACTGACTCATACGTGACCCAAATACTGAAGTTAGCAATAGCTTTAAAACAGATACTCTAATTATATTTTAACTTAAAGAAAAATATTGCCATAATGAACAAACAGATGGGAGAAATTTCTGCAAAGAAATGGAAATATTGAAAAGAACACAATGGAAACTCTAGAACTAAAAAGCAAAATGTCTGGAATGAAAAAATCATTGGATGGGTTTAACAGTAGAATGGAATGGTAGAATAAAGGATCAGTGACCTTGAAGACAGATCAATAGAAATTATTCTATTTAACAAAATGGATTTTTTTTTTAATTTTTAAGACTACAGAACTTCAGTGACCTCTGGAGTAATATTGGGCATATGTGTAATAATTATCCCAATTCTATTTGAATTCCAATATGGATGAATATTCATTATAAAAATGCCAAACTATTTTCAGTCATGAAATTTTGATTAAATAACTACATTGCTAAATATGACACTCATATTCCATAGGATCTGAGGGATCAAAAATATTTTCAAAGAGAATTTCAGTTTCTTGGTAAATAATGAGGAAGTAAAAACACTTTAAAGAAATGAGACACCTATCTATAGGCCCAATTTCCCTTCCCCAGTCCTTCCTTTTTCTATAATTTTTGGCCTTTAAGTCATTGCATGACTTGTTTTGTGATTACAAAAGTTAATGAGAGATTTGTTTAGTTCAGAATGATAAAGTGTTTTCGGGTGGGGTGAGGTAGAGGATAGAGGAGTTTAAGATAATTGCTATCTAAAAACCAATTAACATCTTTGATGGCACCCTACCATTGAGGTCCTTTCCCTCCATTCCAGTCCCCTCCATTTTTTATCCTCCTCCTCCTATATGTTTCGTCAGAACTTTACTACAGCCTAAAATACTTCTATACACACATACACAGTTGAAGATAAATATAACAGACCCTTGGTAAAACTATGTGGTCATTAAAATATTTATTCTGCCCACAGCCTCATATTTTACCTTCCCTAACCCTCTTGGGTCCATCACTTTCCTCACAAGAGCCCTAGCACCCTCTCCTTCTCTCCTAATAGTTGCCTATTTTGTACTTTGGAGGAAATGTTTATGTTCTAAGTAAAAAATGCTCTTTCGAAGCTATTTGCTTGTTCAACTTTATTTCCTGGAAAATTCAACCCAATCACAACTTGTGTGGTCTCTTAAAGCAATACCTGAAGGTGATGATTTGAAAACAAAAGGCCTCCCAGGGGCCCGCCCGGTGACGCAAGCGGTTAA
Source organism: Diceros bicornis minor (assembly GCF_020826845.1). NCBI lineage: Eukaryota > Metazoa > Chordata > Mammalia > Perissodactyla > Rhinocerotidae > Diceros > Diceros bicornis. The sequence continues at coordinate 13,729,073 of NC_080746.1, forward strand.
GTGTGCGTGCTCCGCTGGGCGGCCTGGGGTTCGCTGGCCCGGATCCCGGGCGTGCACGGAGGCACTGCTTGTCAAGCCATGCTGAGGCGGCGTCCCATATAAAGTAGAGGAAGATGGGCACGGATGTTAGCTCAGGGCCAGTCTTCCTCAGAAAAAAGAGGAGGATTGGCATCCGATGTTAGCTCAGGGCTGATCTTCCTCACAAATAAAAAGGCCTCCTGAACCCCATCACCCTCAAATTCTGCAGCTTCAGGATAAGCTGGGGCAAGCTTGGCTAAGGCAAGCCTGCCTGCAGCTGTTGGAGAGCTGTGCCTGAGAGTTTCTAGGGTTGAAGCCTCTTCCTGCCAAGTTCTCAAGATGTGACTCTTCTCCTGCCAGAACACAAATTCACTGGAAACATCTTCCCACTAGTTTTCACTCCTCGCCACTTTCCCGTAAACCAGTCAGTCTTCCCCTCTCTGTAATTTCACAATTCTTTTCTTTTAATGCTTTTACAGATTTTCAAAATAAGACTTTTTTTCATTTTTTCAACTTTTTTTATAGGTATAAATTAATGCATGGTGATCATAAAAATAATTGTAAAATTGAAAAGGCATATAAAAGCACTTAACCTCTCTCATCCATAGACAACTGATTTAAATTAATTTTTTTATAATTTTATTTATTTTTTTTCCCCCAAAGCCCCAGTAGATAGTTGTATGTCATAGCTGTACATCCCTCTAGTTGCTGTACCTGGGACGCGGCCTCAGCATGGCTGGAGAAGCGGTGTGTCAGTGCGCGCCCGGGATCCGAACCCGGGCCGCCAGCAGTGGAGAGCGTGCACTCAACCACTAAGCCACAGGGCCGGCCCTGATTTAAATTTTTTACTGAGTGGTTCCTTTTGGGTTCATATTCATTGGAAAGTATAATCTCAATAAGTGTGTGAGTGAATTAGACGGCCAACAATTTTGTATCCTGCATCTAAAGCCCAATGAGAGAGCACTAAAATGAAAGGTATGAGGGACATATTTTAGACAGAGTTCTGGAAGGATCCAGGAAACCAGGGTCCTATCCAGGTCCATCCACTAAATCACTGTATAACATGGACTAAGGTCACTTTATCCCCCTGTGATCAGTTTCCTTATCTGTATAATGAAGGGGCTAGACTTGAATAACTTTAGGTTTACTTCCTCTTAACATATGTTATTTATTTTCTTGTCCATTCCAATTTGCACTTGACTTTCCTCTACATTTGTGTTTTGTGATTATTTGTTTGTATCTGTGCTTTTCTGTTAAATTAGTAAATTAGTCTTCTTATTCTTTGCATCTGCCCAAATACAGTGTATAGCATCTAATAGGTGCTCACTAAAGGAGTGAAGGATGGAAGGAAGGAAATTCTAAACAATAAGAAATAAAGAATAAAAATTAAGAATAAAGAATTCTTAAGAATAAGAAATAAAGTTTTTACCCTGTCAAAGAAAGACTCAGACAAGAACCTTTAAAAATAAAACAGATTTACTTACAAATTTTACTAGAGAGTCTAGACTTTTGAAGAATTGCCTCATCAAATTAAAAATATAACAAGTATTTAAAGAAAAAAAAATATTTACTGAAGTTACCAAGTTTACAGTTAATCTGGTCATAGTGGAAAATGAGAATTTTCTAAACAATTTTTAAATCCATAAAAGTCATTGTTACTGAATCAAGTTCACTTTTGCCTGTTACTCAGAAAGCCAAACACACAGATGACGAGATTACAGCAGAGGGAGGGTTTTAATCACAAGGCAGCCAAGTGAGGAAGTGGGAGAATGAGTCTCAAATACACCTCCTCGAAAAAGGTGACACAGGGATATTTGTGGGGTAGGGGGACAAGGTGGTCTGAAATGTAGAGACAGATGATTGGAGGTGAGGAGAAGTGAGGTAACTAATGATCTGTGCAAGCGTAGCCAAACTTCGTGTCTCTTCACAGGATGCATGTCCACAAAATGGCGGCAGCCTCATGATCTGAGGGTGGAGTTTTAGCTCCTTGACATCAAAAAGGTCACTTGTTGAGCATTTGTGCAGGCCCAGTTGATGGGTTGATGATCTCAACTAGCCTGAACTGGACAAGGGGTCCTAATTTCTGAAAAACAGCTTAAGCATCCATTACCATGGTGACTCAGGCACCAGGGAGATGTTATCAATAGGAACCTAGTGTGAGTCAGCTATTGCCTAAGCAACACAGTTAACGATGGGTGGCTGAACAACTAAAAGCTATAGTTAGCAATTGCAAAAAAAAACTTTAGTTACTTGCTACCTAATCATCAATGGCTAACTGTTTATCAGTTTCATCATCACATATCTTTAACACATCAGTATTGCAAAGGCTAGGAACAAAGTTGTTTTTGTTAGGGAGTCAGTAATTTATAGGAATTGCTCAAGGTTTCATTTATTTTAGGGACTAGAACCAGACAGGATGACCTTGTTTGTTTTCTGGGGTGGGGGGAGATTGTTTATTTATCTCAGGGCACCAGGTATTGGTGGTGGTGTCTTTGTTCTTGCTGCTGCTGCTATTATTGCCTTTGCTATCGACCTTAGAGGTGATGTGTACATTTACCCATAATTTAACAAGGAAGGTGGCAGTTTCAATCCCACAGCCCTCAAAAAGAATAAAATCAAAAAGGGTTAAATGAGCCAGAACAAGTGTACAGAGCAGATTTTTCCTATAAAGATAAAACAAGGAAGACTTTCAGTAAAGATAGATTTCCTAGGTCATTCTAAGTTCCTTTTTCTTTGTTTGAATATATGAGGCTGAAAGGGAATCCTTCCATCACGTAAAAAAACAAATTCATCTGTTTGCAAATTACAAATTAAATGTCAAGACTATAATGTTAAGTATTCTGTGGAATAACGTAGAAGGCTGTCCCACTGGGAAGGGCATGAGGAGAACTGGAGGTGGGAGGGATGCAGAGGAGTTGTCACTGCAGTAGAAGGAATTTTTCCTTATACTCACATACATTTACACCTCCACACATCCCTCAATGGTCTGGCCTTTTTTTATCTTATTTTATTTTCCTTTTTTTTTTTGAGACAACTCTGAATACTTAGCCTGAACTAACTCTGTGTGTCCTCTAGAAATCAGGCTTGTTCTGTCAAGGGATGGACTTGAAGGGGTCATGGAAGGGATGATGGGGTGAGGGATTTATTTGCCTGAAATCTATTTGGAAGGAATGTGAGAGGGGCTTAAGTACTTGTAGAGCAGATGTTTACTGAACCGAAAAATGGTTGTTTTTAGTGACCATTACCATGGCTCTATGTTTGTCCAGGATTGTAATCCCTTGAACACTTGGCTTAGAAGATCTTTACGCCTATTTACTAAGTCATGAAGACTAATGTACATACAGTGTCACTGGGAAATTTTTGTGAAGAAAATGAATATTGAGTAGAGTCTTCAAGTTTGTAGACTCTTCACATCGGAGTGAGATATGGCTTGATGAAGAGGAAGAAGGACTTTTCAAGTTGGGTGTATATCATGCGCCAAAGCTAAATGATGAAGTAAAAATGAACTTTATATGTATAGAAAAATTGACATTAATAATAGTTAACCAGAGCCGGCCCAGTTGTGCAAGTGGTTAAGTGCCCGCGCTCCACTGCGGCTGCCCAGGGTTCGCTGGTTCAGATCCCAGGCGCGCACCAACGCACTGCTTGGCAAGCCATGCTGTGGCGGCGTCCCATATAAAGTAGAGGAAGATGGGCACGGATGTTAGCCCAGGGCCAGTCTTCCTCAGCAAAAAAAGAGGAGGATTGGCAGATGTTAGCACAGGGCTGATCTTCCTCACAAAAAACAAATAAATAAATAAATAATGGTTAACCAATGGCTTTGAGGCTAATAAAAGGAAAGAAGATTACCTGCTTGAGTCTTGGTTCTCTAGGAAGTTAGGGTTGAGTTCAATTTGCTTGCCAATTTAATAGCAATAAAGCATCAAAAATAGTGTAGCCAGCAGTGGTTCCTCAAAAATTTCCCTCAAATTTTTAAGACTATTTTAAAGTTCATGTTCCTGTCACCTTTGGATCCCTCTCACTGCTCCTGGTTCACCCACCACTGTCATCAACTCCACTTGCCTATTTTCCTTAGCTAACTGATAACATCCTCACTAAAGTGTTTGCAAAGAATAAGTGTTACCCTAACCATTTGGATGTTTGAATTTAAAGGGGAACTATAGAAGACTCAGAATAATCCAAGACCAAAAATAATTACTCTCCAATGGTGGATTTTCAGGTATATAACAGGGGTAGACAATTTTTGACAGTGACCACCCTGCTACTGCTAAACTTCTATCATATACAACATTTCATAGTGAGACTTCAGATAAGGCAATCCCTAGGTATCTTGCTATAGTAGAAAACAGTATCTTAGACCATTTTAAGATATGGATTCTGATTCCTACTATTTACACTGAGTTCCACCAAGACTGCTCTACCTGTGCCCAACTTAAAGCACAGTTGAATTCAAAACCACAAGAAGTGATGATTCAGTACAAAACTGCAAAGAGATCATTTGTGCCTACTGTTTACATATCATAGATTACACTAGAGTTCTATCCTATAAAAATATTCACTTAGGGCCTGGTTTATCACACAACGTTGTGAAATTAACTAGAGTTTTGTAAACTGGAAAATGGGAAATTAAAAGCATGTACAAATGTTATGAATGTTTTGTCTGGTTTGTGTAGATTGCTGTGACTCCAAGCTATTTTAATATATGCATGCTAGCTCATATTTATCTTATTTACTTTTTCTGCCAGATCCCAGGAAATAGTAGTGATTTGTGGTTATTTACAGGAGAAAGCAGAGGCTGGGAGGAATCTGAAGTTGTCAATTAACATATCCTTTGAAGGAATGACAGAAGGAACAAAAGAAAATTTCAGAGGACCTCAAGAGATGGGAATAGACCATAACAGAGAATCTGAGGCAGGTGATTCTCAGGAGCCAAACAGGTAAGCACTTAGCATCCAGGTAGATAATCAACCAGTAGTAAAGTTTCCAGCTACCAGGATGGTGTTGGAGCAAGACTCCAAGCCGGGGAGGGGATGGAAGAGAAGCCCAGTTACTATAGATGTACGTTTGAGTCGGTGGAAGGTTGGGGAACGAGGGAGAAATTTGGGCCTCAATATCCAGGCAAAACCTCAGTCTTCAGAATTGACTGATAGAAGCTGAACCACTTGATCTCAGGTGCTTACTATCTCCTGCTGCAGGTCAGGTTTGCTCATGGGAATGAGATGAAGAACATCACCTGAAGAGGATTATCTAGCAATGGCATAGAGGCATGCAGAAGCCAGGAACATACCTGAGCCTACTGTTTCCCTCTATGTCATAGCACCACTTTGCAGTTCCTTTGCTACTTCGTGTTCTAGAAATGCTTTCTTTTCTTGCAGGAATGCTATTTTTTCAAATTCAAACTCTGAAACCATGTTTTCTGGGTGGAAATTTGTCATTTACTAACTCTACGGCCTTGGTCAAGTTACTTCACCATTCCGTGTCTCAGTTTCCTCATCTATAAAATAGAAATTATAATAGTCATGTCACCTCACAGGGTTGTTGTGAAGATTACAAAGACCTAATACCTGTAAGAGCACTTAGAACAGTACCTGGCACACAGTAAGCACTATGCAAATGTTTGCTTTGATTATCATTACTTTTATTTTTTTAATTTTAATTTTATTTTTAATTTTTTTATAATTAAAAAATATTCTTTATTTTTTACTTTGAGAAATTCATACTTTATTCTGACTTGAGTCAACCACAAATTTTGTACTTGAATTTGTAATCTCAGCAGAAGCACTGCAGAGCAGAAAATTGGCACATCAGAATTACACTCTGAATCTGTAAATGTGATGATAACCTGATGTGACTTTTAAAAGAGCTCTGGGAAATTTCCTAACTGCCTTCAGATTCTACGCACCATTTCTCTTTTCCGTATCTAGTAATTTTTTCAAAACCCAGAAACTTCACCAGCCATTTTGAGGCACCTGAGTTCTAAAACAAAAGACAGCATTTCATATTTTGAAAGCAAGGAAGAATCAAGATTTTTTTTCAGTGACAGTTGCCCACTCAGAGGAAAATCTAATGTGAGTCCTTTTCCTGGTAGCCAGTGGTTTAATCTTTTTAATGTTTGTATGAAGGATTCAGACTTGTGGTGGCTAAAGCATACACATGGGGAGGCCATCTTTAAGAAAAAGAATACTGAAGTACAAATACAGATTAGTTACAAAAATGAATATGTATTTTAAACAAGGGGGAAAAAATCACAACAAACTGCAAGTTTGAAAAGCAACGAAATACTATAAATATTACACAATCCATAAAAATAACATAGTATTTTATTAGCTGATGCTCCTCTTATTAGCTGATGTCCCTGGGTTTTCAGCTGCGTATTCTTTGACCATACAACAATGATTTTGTAATATCATTTTCTACAGAGAGAATGGAAAGTTAATTTGATTTTTTTCTAACATGGTTGACTGAAACGTGTCTTATTTATTTATGTTTTAGAGAAGTCACTTTCAGCTTCACAACATATCATTTGTAATATATAAATATGTAGGGTCTTATTAATGTAAGATACACCTCTACAGTGCATTTGTAATAGTATATGCTGCTTTACAGAGTATACACCTGACAGCAGAGAACTTCTGCTTGGAATAGGAATCAATAAAACTGTCTGCTTAGTTTCAGTTTCACATGACCAATGACGGGAAGAATTTTCACAGACTCACTTCTGGCTTCGTACAGTTCTGGCTCTGAGCATTTGAAATCTTGCTTCTCTTCCATGACCCACTGTTGCAGAAACACCTCCCAACGCAGAAAACCTCTCCTCAGAGGTGCTAAAGAAAGAAAACACTTTTATTATTAAATAAGTATTATATCAGTATGCGATGAGCATCAGAGGTAATCTGCTAAGAGATTGCAAAGACAGAAAGAAATCGCACCATTTTATAGAGCTAACCAGACACAACCCATTACATACATGTTTTCAAGATAAACAATAACTAGTCCTCAAGTAACAGGAGTAGGTAACACCATTTGTAACACATAGCTCATCCTAGATTCATTTGGTAATTGGAGTGACCATCTGTGCTAGCTAATTGGCTTTATCCAGAAGAAAAACCAACTTCTCATTTCTTTATGACGGGAGCAACTTGGAGCAAGGTGCCCACAGAGGCTCCTAGCCTCCCACAGACACTGTGAGATACGGCACTATCTCCCTTGATGTTTACATTTCAAAGAGAGGGCTCCCAGGTCCTTGAGAAAGACATTTCTGGGTCATAAAGCTGGCAAGAGGCTTACTTCACTTCTAAAAAAATTTACACACATTTCAAAAGAAAGAACTTACAAGCGTTCAAATGTAAATGCTCTGAGAAAATGGAGAAGGGAGAAGTCTCTTCCCTTATTTTCAACAATGAGAATTAAGACTCTAATTTTTTATTTTTATTTGGCTTACACCACGTACTCCAATGCTTTCTGGAGTCTCTCCAGGAAAATCTCTAGTCTTGTTCTTTCAGGTCATAATCCCCAGGTGAGTCAGTCCAGTGAATACCTCCAGAAATAATTCCTAGGGCTATTTGGTTCCCTAATGACAAAGTTCTTCCATTTAACCCTGGTCCTCTTGTTCCCAGAGAATATAAGCACTCCAGGGGAAAACATGAGGGAGATGGAGAAAAGATTGCTGGGCCAGCAGAGAGAAGACAAGCACAGCTCTACCCTGTACCTGGAGCATCACTGTCTCCTCTAAAATTGTCCCGCTGCTAAGCCAAGTCTACCTTACACGTGGTGATTTTTCTCACACATGGTGATTTTTCTCTCAGCATTTCCAAAGTGCTTCCCTGAAATTCACTTCATTCAGGGACCACCTCAATTCCAAATATATTTGTAAATATTCCAATTGTGAATAGGTTTTAAGTTGTCTCCCATTGGAGCTCCCAGACCCGAATTACATCGAGATATATGATCTAGCAATCTGATTTAAACATCCAAATATTACAAGTTAGATTAAAAGTGTGCTGAATATTATATAACAAAAGGATGGTGCAACCAAAACATATGGATGAGTTCAGCAGTGTGTTATTATCTTATTCCACACATGGACCTAAAGAATTCTCGTTTAAACAGGATATCTAATTGAATATATTTTGGTCTTTATTGGGACTGACTAACCTTACACAAAAAGGAATAAGTTAAGAAACACTGAGATTCTCCCCTCAAGAGTAAAAGACAAGAGGAAAGAGGAAGGAGACAGAGAAGACAAGACTGTGTAATGTCATAAAAGGTAGAAGAGAAGAGAGTTCCGAAAAAGGAGGCAGTCAGTGGTATTGACCACTACAGCTTGATTTAAAAAAAAAAAAAAAAAGCACTAGGAAAATCCCTTTGGATTTCAAAGATTAGAAAAATATTTAAGAATGATCTCAGTAAAAATATCCTTCCAAAATGAAGAGCATATAAAGAGATTTCAGACAAACAAAAACCTGAGAAAAATTTTTGCCATCAGACCTTCACTGCAAGTAATGTTAAAAATTAACTCAGAATGGATCATAGACCTCAATGTATAAAAGAAAACACAGGAGAAAATCTTTGCAATCTTGGGGTAGGTAAAGATTGCTTAGGATGCAAAAAATATGAACTGTAAGAAGAAAAATAATAAATTAGATTTCAAAAATTAAAAACTTCTGGATATCAAATTATATTAAAAGAAAATAAATAGTAAGCCACAGACTGGGAAAAAATATTCTCAATTTTTTTTATCTGACAAGGGACTCAAACCTAAATAAAGAATTTTTATGATAATAATAAAAGGAAAATTAATCTAATTTTTTAAATGGACAAAAGATTTAAACTAATTCTTCACAAGAAATGATATATGAACATCATAAGCATATGAAAATTTCTCAAATCACTAGTCACCACAGAAGTGCAAATTAAATTAGTATTGAGAAAATCCTACTCCTGCTATAACTACTTTTTCTAATTGACAATAAAAAATGTTGGTGAAATGTGGAGCAACTAGAACTCTCATACATTTGTTGCTGGGACTGCAAAATGGTGCGACTTCACTGGAGAACAGTTTGGCTCTTTCTTAAAAAATTAAACATACACTTACCTCCTACTCAGGAAATTCCCTCTTAGACATTTACACAAAACAAATAAAAACATATACCCACAAAAAGATTCCTACATGAGTGTCCACCACAGCTTTGTTCATAATACACAAAACTGAAATAATTCAAAAGCTCATCAACTAGTAAATGAATAAATAAGGTGTGGTATATTCATACAATGGGATACTACTCAGCAATTAGAAGGAATGAACTTTTTTTTTTTTTAAAGATTTTATTTATTTATTTATTTTCCTCCCAAAGCCCCAGTAGACAGTTGCATGTCATAGCTGCACATCCTTCTAGTTGCTGTACGTGGGACGCGGCCTCAGCATGGCCGGAGAAGCAGTGCGTCTGTGCGCGCCCAGGATCCGAACCCGGGCCGCCAGCAGCGGAGCGCGCGCACTTAACCACTAAGGCACGGGGCCGGCCCAGGAATGAACTTTTTATACTCAACAATATGGATGAATCAAAAAGTTTTGCTAAGTGAAAGCATCCAGACACCAAAGAGTATATATACTGTATGATTTCATTCATATAAAATCATACAACAGTCAAGACTAATCTATGAACATAGAAATCAGATCAGTGGTTGTTGGGGTGGGAGAAAGGGTGTTGAGGAAGGCTAATGGAAAATAGGCACAAATCAACTTTTTGGAGTGCTGAGAACATTCTAAACCTTAATTGAAATAGTGTTTACATGGTGTATACATCTGTCAAAACTCATTGAACTGTATACTTAAAATAACTACATTTTATTTAATGTAAAGTATATCTCATTGAAGTTTATTCTTTTAAAGTTACAATTCCAATTCTATTTTCCTGTTTTGCAGAGTCTCCCCCAACAATTAGTTATGCATCCTATATCCATCAACTCGCTAGATGACCCTCAACATTTTAGCCCTGTCTTTTCACTTATCACCAAAAGAGAGCTTACAAGAAAATCAAATACAATTAAATTTTGTTCACGCTTTCATTCCTGCACACCTAACCATTTTTCATATCATTAATTAAATTTCCTATCCTTGATTCAATTCAGTTCATTAGAGGATCCCACTTAATTATTAAGACAGCACTGATTTCCCATCTTGGAGAAACTGAGAAACTCAAGATCTAACTCATAAAATCACAGCTTCTCTGACTTTATCTCAGGAGTGAAGGGATGATTGGTACCAATTAGAATTTAGAAAACTGCAAATTCCTCAGCTTGACTTACGAACAAACTTTTAGTGAGACCTTCCATGTCTCCTGGGAGTCTCTGGAGCACATCCGTGGAGACTGATGTCCCAGAGGAAGCTATGCAAGGGCCCCACTAACAAATCATTATTTTGAGAGAAGAAATCTTGACCTAGTGTGAACTGATCTATCATTCACTTTCAATACGATTCTCCTAAACATTGAAGAAATCCTGCCATTTCTTGAAAGCTCTATGAACAGAATTCAGCGATGTGTAATAGCACTTGCCTTAAATTCTAGAGAGATTCATTTTCCTAGTGCAAAAAGGAGAAGGACTTTTTTCTGTTTCAATTAGACTGCCTTTATAACCAGTCTCTCTGTTTCTTTCAGTCCACTTGCGGACCAGGACACACCTCAGGACCGGAAGTGCTTCCCCAGAATCATTAGGGCTGTGAGTATCGGTTTGCCACAGAGAGGGAAAGGGTACTATTTTGGATACAGTTTTGCTCTTCTCTATAATGAATAGATACAGCTAGCCTTGATGTCTCGAAGCCTTGAAATAAATTCCAATAAATTAATTTCAGTCTCCTGTAGGAAAATAATAACAATGACTTGATTTGCACCTCCCTAAATGAAGGAGGTGTTTGTTCACTGCATCTTAGCCAGCACCATCAATCCTTAGCACAGTCCCCCAAATAGTGATTCTTGATGCACTTCCCTTTGTGGAGCTTATGGTATATATTCTGAGTGTTACTGCTTTAAAGTTGTACACCATTGGGCATCTTCCAATTTACTACATGATCAAAACTTTAAAAATTGAAATTGGCCCCCATCAACAATTAAAAAACAAAACATGTAAACAAGCAAAAGCAAAAAAAGAAAAAGGAACTTACTAACTTTAGCCCAAATCCAGAAAAAAAGTTAATACTTTTCTACTTTTTATCTTCTAAGACTATGAAAAATTTAAAAAAAATAAAAGATCTTTTATTGCAACAACATAATTCAGAAAAAATGATTCAAATCCATCTCAAACCATTGAGCAGTAAATAGGTTAAGCAAGCTATCTGTATTCAGAGCAATGTGGAGAAGCTGAGAGAATAACCAGAACACAGGAAGAAACACATATCCCTGATTAGGGAAAGATGGAGCAGAAAGGTTTCATGCAGCAAAACATACATAAAGAAAGGCTGGGAGGGCCGGCCCCGTGGCTTAGCGGTTAGGTGCGTGCGCTCCGCTGCTGGCGGCCCGGGTTCGGATCCCGGGTGCACACGGACGCACTGCTTCTCCGGCCATACTGAGGCCACGTCCCACATGCAACAACTGGAAGGATGTGCAGCTATGACATGCAACTATCTACTGGGGCTTTGGGGGAAAAATAAATAAATTAAAAAAATTATAAAAAAAAAAAGAAAGGCTGGGAGCAGCAGCAGACTTGGAGACACATGATTCAACAAACAGTCCCAGTTGTAACATGTCTTCAGCATGTGAAATATGATAGATAGCAGCATTTTATAAACATATGCATGTGTCAGTCTACATAAATTTATAGGTAACTGGGGACACATTAACAAGTTATCCATTTATATAATCAGTCAGAAAATATCTTTTGAGGGCTTATTTTGTGCTGAGCCCTACGCTTAGCCCTGCTGATACTATTGCTGCCTTCAAGGGCCTTAGCATCTATGGAAAAAGCCAAGCAAACAGGAAATACAATTTTGTAAGCGTTCAGATATAGATATGCGCAGGGTGTTAGGGAGGCACGGAGAGTAACACCTTAACTAGACTGGAGATGGGAAGTCAGGGAAGGCTTCCCATGAGGTGGCTCTTCAGCTGAGATCTAGAAGTCAGATAGGACTTAGCCAAATAAGGGAGAGATTGGGAAAAAGTATTCTAGGCAAAGGGAACAGCATGCATAATAATTAGGAGACAAGAGAGAGGATAGCACTTTCAGGGAACTAGAGCAGGGGTCAGCCAACTGTTTTTGTGGGGCCTGATAGTAAATATTTTAGGCTTTGGGGGCCATATAGTCTCTGTTGCAACTACTCAACTCTGCCATTGTAGCACAAAAGCAGCCACAGACAATACATAAACAAATTAGTGTGGTTCCAGTAAAATTCCATTTACAAAAACAGGGTCATAGTTTGCCAAACTCTGAACATGGGTAATTCAATAAGTACAGAGCATGGAATGGGGAAAGAAGAAGGAAGAATGGCAAAAAATCGCGTTGGAAGATGAGGTAGGTAAGACCAGATCATCAATGGCCTTGACTGTCATGCTGAGGAGTTTGGATGTTACACTCAAGGTTCTGAGGAGTGCCATGGTCAGAATTGTGTTTTAGAATGACCACACTTGCTACAATTTGAAACATGGATAGGAAAGAGTATGGCAGGTCAGGAGACAGTGAGTCTAGTTAGAAAACTGTACTCTGATCCTGATGAAAGATGATGGCATGAACAAAAGTAGCCTAGATGAGATGGAAAGAAGAGAACAGACCAGAGAGTGAGTAAGGAGGTGAAATTAACAGAGCTAGGTAACTGATTGATATGGGGAAATGAGGAGGAACACCATATGACTCTATGTGTTACCACTTTTCTAAAGAAAAAAAAACGCCTAGAGTATACAATTAAATTTGTTAAGTGTATAGACTGCAGTGTTTAAGTCAGTATTTTAACTCTATAACCTTAGATTCCTAAGGTTACTTTCCTATGTTCTTCTGAATATTGCTTTTACCTGCTAACTCGAGACATCTAATCTCCCTCAAAATCTCACTTCACGCGTGCTCACAACCGAGTCCAGTCAACTGTCCAGACAACTCTCGCCTGGTTCCTGCCACTTCTCTCTTGCTCTGCGTCCCCTCTACTGGGCACTGCTGGCACTTCTGCTGGGGCCACTCCTCTCACAGGCTCTGCCACTTCTGCTGGTATTGTTTCTGCTGACACCATTGCTGCTACTCCTGGGTCCTCATAGCACCAAAGCCAAGCCATGTTCCTTACAAAAGTAGAGAGAATCTGTGTCTCTCTACATGAGCCTCGCTTTGTCACTTGGAGAGAACAGCAATGCTGTCTGTGACCAGGATCTCAAAAGAGCTCCTTCAGTCACCACCTGCAGCTCCTTCCTCCCCAAAGATAAATGTGGACATGTGTTGGGGAGGAAGGCTGACACCGTATTTTCCACACACGCACATACACACATTTGCCCTGTGTTAGCAAACTTCCAGACTCAAGATTCTCCCCTCCGAAAACTTCATGGATCCATCTTGTAAACTGCTTCACAGGAGACCTGCCCCACCAGTTAGCTTATCAGAAGTGCCTGGACAAGCCTGACTCCCAGCTTCAGCTCAAGTTGGATTCTCTGCTCTAGTTCTATTTCACAAACATTGAGTCCTTGTCTGGAATGCATTTCCCCTCCCTACTACACTCTCTTTTCCTCCTGAACTCCTCTAGGACTCGGCTGAGGCAGCTCCTTCACTGGAAAACCTTCTTTAACCCCTACACAGGCTGGGTAAGGGGTCCCTTCTGGATGTTCCCAAAACAATCCATGCATAACTCTATACTTCCACTCACTGGGTTATACTGTAATTATTCTATATGGTGTCTCTTCCTATCTAAATGATAAGCTCTTTAATCCCCTAGCAGGACTTGGAACTCAGTAAGCTCTCACTAAGTGCTTCTAGAATAAATAGCTCTAAATCTCCACATTGTGGAATGTGTAGCCCTTAGAAATTTTGAATTGGCCAGGAGAGACTGCCGCTCTCCTCTGCATGGGGAATGAAGATAAATCTATTTCTACCCTATTTAGAGGGACTGGGCTCACGGCCAGTTATATTGGCCATTCGTACAAATTCAAATACTTCTCTGTCTCTCATAGTTTCATGGAAAAGAACTGGAGCTTGTGACATCATAGACAAAAAAATAATCCTTTCCGGGTCTAGAAAAGAGGTGGAAAGGAATGGAAATATTTTTTTCCCCTCAGCTTCTAGAGAATTAGTGTTATCTCATATGGGGATAGAATTAACATATCAATGAACTGTGAGCTGCCTCTTTCATGCTAAGTTTCCTATATACTTTGGAAATGGTGCAGTTCATTTCACAGTAATTTCCATTACACGCTGCTAAGAAGAACCATATGGAAGAATATCTTCAATATGATAGGAAGTAGTTTTACTATTTTCTAGTGAATTTTAGTAGAACAGAAAGTTCTCAGCCTATGAATTTGCATAGACAAATAGGAATGCTTTGCTTGTATAGAAAGATACTTACAAGCAAAGGAAGGTTTTGATAGGAATGTATTTTCCAGGATTTCCAAGTTTGTTATTCTTAGCATTTGCTAGGCTTTTCACTTTTTTAGGCTAGTGTCTGCAGATCTTTATCCAATAGACATATTCTAGCCACTTCTATATAGTAGGCCCTGATTCAGCTGGTCTTGGAATTTTGAGTTAAAATTTAGTACATTTCCCTACTTGCTAAGCAATTTTATCTATTTAGTTTTGAATATTTTTTTTAGTCTACTTTGAAAAAATGAGTCTGAATTAGAATTTGGAAGTGGATTCTTCAGAAAAAACATGTTCTATTATGTAAGTTGTATCTCACCGCTAATAAATAACAGCAATGATTCTTGCTTCAATGACATACATGTGTATAAAATCAGCTTTCTTAAACATATCTGTAATATAAGTCAAGAATTTTCTTTCAGAATATAATATGAGAGTGTGGATTAACTTCTTATGAGCCCACAGCTGGGCTTATGTAGATAAACCATTATCTACATTGTTCATTTTAAATAAACAATAAATTAAATAAATTAAATTTAAATTAAAAATAAATTAAATAATCGTATGGATTTTTTACAGATAAACCATCACATTACGATGATTATTCTCATAGCTGTATAAGGGTGAAAGAGTACATTTTTACTCATCAAGTGACTTAGTACTTTCAAAGTCCATTTAAAAGCTGGTTTAGCTGACAAAAGAAGAAGCCAAATCATGAGTAAGAAAGGAGAGCTTGGTGTTGTCAACCTTTAAAAAAAGAGAAACCAGTTTAAGAGACAGAGTGTTTATCTGGGATCAAAAAATTGCAATTCAGGAAGCACAGATTCAGGTAGAAACTCAAATAGTGTTCCACTTACAGGTTAAAAACAAAAGGATTTTATGAGAAAATAAAAGAAAAAAAATTTCTGGAAGTACTAATAAGCTAAGTTGTCCCTGGCTATACATAACTGATTACTGATTCTATCTTAAAATGGCAAGTCCATCATCTTCAGTCTTGTGATCAGGATGCCCGTTTCTCTGTTAATTTCTCAAACAATTAGTTGTAAAACAATGGTGGTTTTATCCCAGTCCATAGGTTTGGCCCAGCCCAAGGTTCAAGACAACAAGGCAGTTTCTCTGGAAAGGCAGCTCTAACTCCATTTTAAAATGGCTCCACTGGCAGGCCTGGTGGTGCAAGCGGTTAAGCGCGTGCGCTCCGCTGCGGTGGCCCGGGGTTCACCGGTTCGGATCCCGGGTGCGCACCGATGCACTGCTTGGCGAGCCATGATGTGGCGGCGTCCCATATAAAGTGGAGGAAGATGGGCACGGATGTTAGCCAAGGGCCAGTCTTCCTCGGCAAAAAAAAGAGGAAGATTGGCAGATGTTAGCACAGGGCTGATCTCCTCACAAAAATAAAAAATAAAAATAAATAAATAAATAAATAAATAAAATGGCTCCACTAAAGTCAATTTTGACAGTGTTCATGTGTTTGTGAGGGACAGGGAGTGCCCTGAAGGCCCTTAAATGGAATAGAATCCTCCGTTTTTCCTCTTTGGACTATATTTGAATGTGAGATTCTAAGGAGATACTTTCTTACCTGTCTTTTTAGAGTATCAAGTGACATGAGAAATGGCACGGCAATCACAGAGTTCATCCTCCTGGGCTTTCCTGGTATCCAAGGACTGCAAATCCCTCTCTTTGTCGTGATCTTTTTCATCTACATATTAACCCTTGCAGGCAATGGTCTCATTATTGTCATTGTCTGGGCTGACCCCAGGCTACAAATTCCAATGTACTTCTTCCTTTGCAACTTGTCCTTCCTAGAGATCTGGTACACCACCACAGTCATCCCCAAACTGCTGGAAACTTTTGTGGTGGCAAGAACAGCTATCTGCACCCCCTGCTGCCTGCTGCAGGCCTTCTTCCACTTCTTCCTGGGCACCACTGAGTTCTTCATCCTCACTGTCATGTCTTTTGACCGTTATCTGGCCATCTGCAAGCCCCTTCACTACCCCACCATCATGACCAGCAATCTCTGCCTGCAACTGGCCCTCAGCTCATGGGTCGTGGGCTTCACCATTGTCTTTTGTCAGACGATGTTGATCACTCAGTTGCCATTCTGTGGCAACAATGTCATCAATCATTTCTACTGTGATGTTGGTCCCATCTTGAAAGCAGCCTGTGCAGACACAAGCATTTTGGAGCTCTTGGGTCTCATGGCAACCATCCTCGTGGTCCCAGGGTCACTTCTCTTCACTACAGTTCCTTATATCTATATCCTGTCCACCATCCTACGGATTCCTTCAGCCACTGGCCGCCAAAAGGCTTTCTCTACCTGTGCCTCTCACCTGACAGTTGTCTCCCTGTTCTATGGAGCTGTTTTGTTCATGTACCTGAGACCCACAGCACACTCCTCCTTTAAGATTAACAAGGTGGTGTCAGTGCTAAATACCATCTTTACACCCCTTCTGAATCCCTTTATTTATACAATTAGAAACAAGGAGGTGAAAAGAGCCCTGTGGAAGGCAATGGCTTGTCCAAAGACTCATCATCCAGAGTGAAACACGCAACACATCAAAATAAACTTAATGCAGATACAAAAATTAAACGTGAGAGAGGATTATGAAGGAGATAAATACGTAAAAGCAAACTATGATGGTTAGGGTCCCCTATAAGAATTTGTTACATATTAATGAACCAGGAGTCCTCCTTGAAGAGGAGAAATTACCTAATTCTCCAATAAGGAAATCCCAAAATACCACTAGATGCATGAGGTAGAACTCTGGACTTTCTCAATTATAGACTGAAAATAGAAACCACTAATGTCAGGGACAATTGTCAGTAATTTTGCAAAAAAAATGTAAGAAATCCTGCTCCCTCTTTGTTTCTAATAACCCCCTTTGCCTCATCTCCTTGTCAAAGGTATAAGGCATCCCAAACCTCATTTTCTCAGTGCTTATTTTCTTCATAGTAGAAGTCTCCTGAAGTTTCCTAATCAATTCTAATGGTTTTTCAAAAATTCTTGAAATGAACCAGGTTTTTGTTTGATAATATCTCAATAAAGGGACTTCCATCTTGATCTAGTACAAATTTTTAGATAAACCGAAAGGTGTTTATTCCCAGATAATACCAAAACTTGAGGACATCATCTGAAAATTTCCAATTGGATTATGCTAGTTTCTATGCTTCAATCTAGGAAGGCCATGTGCCTAGGAAATCAATGGAAATCTCAGAACCAGTATAATTATAAATGCTTTCTTGCTGGAAAACTCAGGCCCAAGGTTACATTAAGTTCAGGGTTTGCATGTAGGGTTAGCATGTAAGGTCCCTCAAGGCAGGTGACAAATCTATTGGTTTAACCTTGTTCTCAGGCAAGACATCTAGCAGAAAAAGCTTTTAATAGAATGATGATGCAGGTGATTCACAGTTTGTAATGATGGGTATTATATATGTCCCTCTTCCACCAGCAAAGAAAGACTATCATTAAAAGCCCATTAAAACTATGCCTTTTCAAAAAAAGGATTATTGCACATTCTTTATTATTAAATTGAAAATTGCAAATGCAAAACAGTGTAATGAGGTGAAAATGTGATTATCTCAACTGCTGTACGTGATTTTATCTTAGAGAGGGAGCTGTCTTGGGGCTGGGCAGGGGAAATCAGTCATTTGAAGACAAAGAGAGAGACCCTAAGGACATGAATATTATCAAGAGCCCTATCATCAAAAGAATAGTTTAAGTTGTCCTGAATGAGAAAATAAGGGTAATATCTATTGCTCAGCAGAGAGGAAAATGGCAGATAAAGAAAAGAGAGGAGAAAGGAGCCAAAAAGATGGAATGCAGCAGAAAAGTCTATGGGAGGAAGCCAGTGGAAATTCTCCAAAATTGGGGCCACATTTCTACAATGTTAATGTCTTCCCCCCAAGCCTTCAGTAAAGTCTCCACCATTACCAAATGCATGTATGATGTCACATGCATTAATATGTGTATGTGTGTCTGTGTGTGTATGTGTTGTATATGTAAGTTAAGGAAGAATTGAGTTTCACGTCTGGAATGATGTGATTTGAATTAGAGACAGCCCGTAGAAAATCTCACAGCAATGGCCACAGAATATGCAGAAGTTTTAGGAAGAACTTCAGACTTTCATTCACTTGGGTGTGTCTCAGGTAACCTAAATCTAGAGGAGTTGGGACACCTGTTTTATATTATTATTTAAAAATATTTTCTAAATCTGCTTTCAAGTTTTATAAACATTAGTTTTCTTGGGTCTAGCCTATTGCCTTAAGACTTTCCTGTTTGATGGCAGACAGAAGGTAACATAAAACACCTTGACAGATCCTATAAATGAGAGAAGAACAAGTGTAAGGGTACCTCCAGGTTTCAATTCATGAAACTCAAAATAGACACTATTTATTCATGCATTTTTCCTGTTTTATGATATATTGGTATCATATACCAAGCAATGTGCCTGGTATTGATTCTGCTGAAAAAAAATATTTTTGTAGTCTGCCACTGAATCAGTTCTAGGAGTTGGAAATACCAGAGTTAGAGAAGCCTATCCAACAGTAAAGCTTCGTTCTTGCTTCCTGAACATCAAGAATGAAATGAGTTACAAGAAGACTTCTGGGCAGCCCTGCCTTCGATCTGACTCTCCTTCACCAATATGGGAGCCGCCAAAGTCACCAAGGAGAGTGTTGTCTACCTCCAGTGTCTGCAGGAGCTGGAATACTGTTTTTAGGAAAAGGAGCCCTGGCCACAGAGACAACATGCCCAAACTTAAGACTTCACACTGCACCCTACTGTTTCTTAGAGCTCTAGGGCCCAAATGTCTTTCCAAAATGTACATATCCCACCTTTCTCCAAGAGAGTAAGAAATTGCACAGGGACCCATCCTAACAATATCATAAACAACCTCCTACTTAGATCTCTGGGTATTAACTATTTTTCTACTATCAGTAACTCTAATGACAAGATTGAACTCATGGAAAATCTGAGCCAAATCCTTGGCAATGAGCTCTTGAGCTAATTTGTTCGTGAGAATATACTGTGGGGGATCAGAATTTGCCACCCCAAAATGTCTCTTTGGCTTGATTATTTTTAAGAATAAAAGACTCAGAAAGAAACTTTGACCTTCCCCCTAACTGTCTAAAAGAATTTAAGATAGAAGGCCTGTTCCAGGAAGGAGCTATCACCATGGATAACTCTAGATGGGGTAGGCAGGAAAGCACCTAGCAAGGCCCATTTTATCAGTTCTCTCTGGGGTCCCATTGCCTGTAGATGGCCCAGCAAATATTTGTTTACCAAACATTTGCTTTTCCATCTCCATGTGAATTGCCTTCTTCCCCTTTGAAGTCCCAAACCACCATCCCCAACACCTTCCTTTGTCTTTAGCTGAAGATAGCATTTTAGGTGCTGGTTTCGGCCATTTTGGTGAGTTATTCAGTTTTCCTTAGTTTCTCCCATATATACATGTTATTAAATTTGTTTGATTTTCTCCTGTTATTCTGTTTCATGTCAATTTAATTCTTAGACCAGCCAGAAGAACATAGATGGTAGAGGAATATTCTTCCTCCCCTATAATACACATTTAAATAAAGCAGTGTTTCCATGATGTTCCACAATATATTAGTTATTAAAAGTGGGGCTCAGTATTCAAAGTGAAGGAGATGCAGAGCTAGATAAGGTTAAGCAGGTTCCTTCACTACTCAACTTCTCAGAATCTTAAATGCCATCTTGAAAAAAAATTTTCCAAATCTCAAGCTTATGTATATGAAAGCTCCTGCTATATGATCTTGGACTTTATTAAGAACTGCGCCCATAATTACTGATGTAAATCAGTGCAATGACCATCCCAAAAGGAGACTTTACAATTTCTCTCTTTAACCAATCACATGATGGCCTTCACAATCCTGCCATATTTGGGCAAAACTTCCTCTCCTTATCTTAGATCTAGCCCTTCCCTTTTTTTTTTTTGGTGAGGGAGATCAGCCCTGAGCTAACATCCGTGCTAATCCTCCTCTTTTTGCTGAGGAAGACCGGCTCTGAGCTAACATCTATTGCCAATCCTCCTCCTTTTTTTTTTCCTTCCCCAAAGCCCCAGTAGATAGTTGTATGTCATAGTTGCACATCCTTCTAGTTGCTGTATGTGGGATGCGGCCTCAGCATGGCCGGAGAAGCGGTGCGTGGGTGCACGCCCCAACCGAACCGGCCGCCAGTAGCGGAGCGAGCGCACTTAACCACTAAGCCACGGGGCTGACCCCCTTCCCTTTTAACTTAGAAAGACTCACTGAAGTCATATTTGAGTGACGCAGCTCTCCCTTACCTAACAAGAAATAAATTCAGTTTTATTTTTTCAGTTCTAATGATCTTACTATGCACTATAAACCCCAAGAAGAGGAAAGAGTGCATGCCTTTCCCAAGCCAAAAGTGGCTACAGACCACTTTTCTCAATGTGCCATAAACTAAAGATTGCCCGCTGTCTTCCTTAAGGTGTACCTCTAAAGTCATCTCTGTTTTTGTCAAGATCTTATAACTCCATGATATTGACAAATGCCCAACTAACTTAGAGATAAAATTTTTAAAATTCAATACAAGAAAGTCTGAAGTACAACACAGAAAGATTTGGAGATAATTATATATTTACCAAAGTACCTGGTGCCTGACCAAGTGGCTCACCACCACTTTGAATTACAAATTCTCCTTACAAGTTTAAATGACTCCAATTATAAAAATGCCATTTACATATAGCTCTTCCAGAACCACCCACTTTCTATACTTGGTATTCAGCTAGGCTTGGACTGAACAACTAGGAGAGTAGAACTGCTACACACACTTCCAGTTGAGCTCACTCCACTAATTACCCCTGCCATTTCTTTGATTTTTGCAAAATACTCTCTATCTTAAGTGCAGAAGCAAGCATTTTCCTAATAATTAGTTCTTTGCTCTTTATCAAATATTGTTAAAGAAATAATAACCCAATGCCCCCATATCCACTACTATGGCTTTAGTCCAAGTGCTTGACCTACAATAATAGCGTCCTAAATCACCTCTCCACATCCACTTTTGGACCCTTTCATTCTCTTCATGGCCAGAGGAGCTTATAAAAATGTATACCTAATCATGTCACTTAATGAAAATCCTTCTACGGCTTCCCATTAACTTTAACAGATAATGCTTAATTTGGTCTATAAGACCCTTGGTCTATCAGATCTTATCCCTGTCCACAATACCAGGCCCACATCACACATTTCTCTATTGCTCTCTGGCCCCAGACACACTAGTCTTCTCTCGGTTTCTGCAATACCCCAAGCTTCTTCCCATCTCAGGGCCCTTGCATACACACTATTTCCCATTACTTCAAATATTCATTCTTATTCACCCCACTTCCCAGACCCACCTCCAATCTCAGCCTGCCTAGTCATCCTTCAGCACTCATCTCAAAGGTTACTACTGAAGAAAGCTTTCCCTAAACCCCTCTCTACCAGCACCACCACCAGGATTAGGATGTCCAATTATAAGCTCTCATAGCACTCTGTACTTCTCCTTTATAGAAACTTCCACAATCATAATTAACTTATTGTTCAAGTTATTTAAAACTGATTCTTTCCTCCCAAGCTCCTTCATGTCATAAACAGATACCATATGAAAGTTAGCCCCATGAGGACAGATATTTCATCTTCCTTGTTCTCCACTGTAATCCATACACCCACCACAGTATCCTGCAACAGTAGTTGCTCAATAAATAAATCACTGATGAAGGACCAAATAACTAAACTGACAGAACACAAGTCACGTCACACATGGATTATATCCTCTGCAGTTCTATTATGTAAATATCTTATACTCCATGTTTTCAAAGTGGAAATTAATTACCATAGACAATATTAGATTAGAATTCCCAACTTACACCATTTACAAAATAAAATAAAATAAATTCAAAATCTAACCATAAAAAGGAGAACAAAAAAGTAGCAGAAGAAAATATAGGAGGAAGCCCTGATGACTCTGGTGTGCAGAAAATGTTCTTAAACAAGACATGAAATTCAAAGCCACTGAGAAAAAGTGTATCAAATTTGAAACTTTAAGACTATAAACATAGTTAGAATATAAGCTATAAAGGTGAAGAAAATACTTGCGACACATATGACAAATGATTAGTATCTAGAATACATAAAAAACATCTAACAATCAATAAGAAAAAGACAAAAAAAATCCAACAGAAAAATGGGAAAATTTATAGGAAACCTACAAATTACCAATAAATGTACAAAAGGACATTCAGTTTCACTATTAATCACAGAAAGGCAAAGTACAACAACGAGACATCACTTTTTATCAATCAGACTGGCCAAAATTTACAAGTTTGGCAACACGAAGCAATGGCATGGGTATGGGGAAAAATATTCTCATACACTGCTGTTAAGAGTATAAATGGTGCATTGATTTGGGAAGATAATTTGGTATTATCTATTAAATGTATACAACCCATGACCTGGCAATATCTTTTCTCAGTATCTGTCCCAGAGTAACATTTGCATGTATGCACAAAGAGAATGTTTATTATATCATTGTGTGTGACAGCAACAATTGTAAAAAACATATATTATCAATAGGCAAATGGCTATTCAGACTATGGAACATTATGCAGAAAGTAAAAGGAATATGAGAGATCTGTATGCACTACTATAAACAGGTCTCCAAGGCCCATTGCTAGGAGAAAATAGCAAATTGAGGAATTCAACACAAACACACACATACATGCATGTACACATAAAACAATACTATGTATTTTCCATGAATACATGTGTATTTTATGTAAAAGTATAGAAAAAGTTCTGGAAGATAAACACACCAGACTCAATAGAATAAACTCGTCAGAGAGATGAAGCAGCCAGGATTAGTAAAAGGTCATTAGCTTTATCTATAATGTTTCAAATGTTTAGAAGAACATATTTATGTATTATTTATTAACTTGATATTTTAAAATATTAAATGAGATATATAGAGAAAACAGTAGGCACACAGTAGCCTTTCATGAACTATATATTGCCCTCCCTCCACCAAAAATGATGGCTACCTTGGGTTCAAACACAAACAGATCCCAGCAACGTGTCCCATGAAAATGAAATGTGTAAGCACAGTTGGGGAAAAGAAGGCCCTCATGTGGCAGGTGGAGAGTGGTGACTTAAGGGGTAGAAGGGATAGAGAGAGTAAAAAGGGAAATAGCAGGTACAGGCAGAAATATCATTGACCCAGACAAAAGTGAGTAAATGAGATCAGGGAAGAGAGTCTCAAAGTAAAGAAACACACAGAAATACTTAAAGGGAAATAAAGAATGATACTATTAACTATTCTCTTACTGAGTTTACTGTGTTCACAGGCAATGTATCATCTCATCTTCAGAGCAACGGTATTATTACCCCCATTTTAGACGGGCACTGAGGTTCAGAGAGGTGGAAAGATCTGTCCGAGGCCCTGCAACTGATGGCGAATGCACGAGCCTGTATTCAAACACTAAACTGCTCTCTCTTCTACCTTGCTTCGCAGACAACGCAAAGGAACAAAAATCAAGAAAAATACGTAGAGGTATAGGCACCAAAATCAAAACAAACAAAAGATCAAGAACAGAAAAACGAAAAGAGAACCCTTGCAGAAGGTATGTGTGTAAAAGGAAGGGCTGCTCGCTGCAGACAGGAGCGGGCGTGCGACCGGAAGCGGCCTGGGCCCCTGGCTTTTCACACTGAATCCTCCGGGGGGCACGGAGCCTCAACCCTCGCTGGGCACATAGAGAGGACCAAACCTCCCAAAGCCTAGAAAGGCTCCAGCCCGACAAGGAGGCGGGGCGAAGGGCAGCTTCCGGTTCCGGGCGCAAAGGCCCCACGTGTTCCGACCCGCCAGGCCCCGCGCGGCTCGGATCTGGCGGCGCTGCCTCGGCCGGGAGTGGGTGAGGGACAAGCCGGGGCAGGGGAGGAGCTGCCGGAGCTGTCGGAGCCGTGAGTGCTGGGGGCCGGGCCGGGCCGGGTCGGATCGGATCGGGCTGAGCCGGGCAGGGCAGGGCTGGGAAGAGGGGGAGGGATCGAAGACCCCGCCTCCCCGGAGCCTGGGGAGATTGTACTGTCGTGGGGAAGAGGCGGCGGCAGTGTAGTGAGGGGGCCACGGCGTTGTGGTCCTCGTGTCTCCTGATGGCCTGAGCAGGACCTCCGGAGACGCGATGGCGCGCCAGGGTTCTTTCTTTCCAGCCACCGCCCTCCGCCCCCTCCTGAGGCCTGCAGAAACGCAGTTAGTCTGTACCTCCCAATGCTTCCGCGCCAACTGCCCCCCGGAACCGAGGCAGGAGTAGTCTAAGCCCCTTTATTTCCCGCAGCTTTCTCACCCCGCCTCTCAGATTGCTCAAGAATCCCCCCGCAGGCTCGCTGCCCAGGCGAGCCCCATCGTTCCACCACTAACCACCCCTCCAAGATTCACGCAGATACGCTCACCCGTGATCTTATCACCCGTGATCATACTAGGCCTTGGAGACCATCTGGCCTGTGGCTCTTCAGCTGCCACTGTGACCGACCCCGAGCTTCCCCTCAAGCCAGTGGCTGCTGTCTCCACTTGCAACTTCCTCCCCCCCCACCCCTCCCCAGTCTTGGCACTTCTTCTCAACACCAGCGTTACCCTCAGCAAGAATAAACGGGCCCCTGCTTCTTGTCTGGTTTGGCTAAAAGTTTGTTAGTTTGTATGCCATGGACATGCAATGTTATCTTGGAAAGGTGTCAGCCCAATTCTTATCTTTCTGGGCATTGGATATTCTGTCTCTGGGATTTGATAACCCTGTCTGCCTTGGTACCTGTACTGACCTCCTCAAAAGTAGGCTCTTAGGCCTACCTCTTTTTCAGCCACCTTGGTTCTGGGGAGCAGTACCACCTCCAGGCTCTCGCTTAGAGGCTAGGCTTAGAACTGTTGCTTTTTCTCTGTCCACGCTGCAGGTGACACCCAGGGCAGCCTCACTCAGAAGCCACAAGGAATGCTAGTGGAGTCCCTCATCCCTCCTCCCAGCTTCTCTTCCAAGCTGCCCCATGGGCCTTGATCCAGAAAGCCACTTCAGAAAGGTTGTGGGGTAGCCATGGGAGGCTTGTTGGTGGGAAGTGTGTGACAGTGAAGCAGTTAGGGTTTGTGGCCATTTGTCTTAGGTAACTTTATGCTATTACTGTCTGACATAAGAGGGTGGGCAGGGTTGGAGGGAGGAAGGGAATTTTTCCTCCTAGGACCAAACACCTGGGATACATAATCTTGCCCCCTTTCTTCTCCAGCTGTACCTCTTTTGAACTCTTTCTGTGTACTATATTACACTAGACAGTTCAAGGGCACAGCAAGGTTTACTACAATGTGAGGGACTCTTGGGCGTTACAAATTATACAGATGAGGTAAGTTACAGGTTTACAACATTTTTTTTCCCCAGTTAATTTGGCACAGGCATAAAACGTATAACAGCCCTAGACTCTTTCTACTTTTGCAAACTCTCCTTTAAATTTGACCAACGCTGGAAAAGTTGGATCCTTTCTGCTTGAACCTCAGATTTACTTCCTTTGCCTTAGGTACTGCTTCTCAAATTTATCATGCATCTTAAGCACTTGAAGGCCTTATTAAACACAGATTACCGGGCCACCCCCCGAGTTTCTGATAATAGGTCTGGGCCGGGGCTTGAGAATTTGCATTTCTAACAAGTTCTCAGGTGCTGGTGCTGCTGGTCTGGGTTTCTCACATTGAGACCACTGCCTTTGGCCAAACTTCTTCACATAAACATTGCGGTGGTTTAGAGATCAAAAGACCTGTGTATGAGTACCTCTGTGCTGAAACCAGTACAGTGATCCGGTGTGGGTAATTTAACCACTTAGGTCTGAGTTCTTTCGTTTGTAAAATTAAGAAAGTGTATTTAAAACAAACTCCAAATGCTAAATTAGAGAGGAATATTGATGAGTTTTTCCTTTATTTTCTTAATTCTCTTGGTAGAACCTTCCATTTTGATCATATAGCTTATAACCATATTCTCAGTTTTGGCTATGAATCTCTAGTATGCTCAAGTCCCTGCTGTTTCTTAACTACATGTTAAATTCTTTAAGGTCAGAGCCTGCGCTTTTCTCATCTTTCTCTGCCCAGCACCTTGAATTGTGTGGGACACACAATTGATGTGCAGTAGATATTTGTGGAGTGAATGAACTCTATCCGCTGCTCTCTTACCCCCTTGAAGAAATTTTTCTCCGCTAATCCTGTGCCACATAGTAAGGCAGTATATGGCTGTGCCACCTGAATCCCCCCAGGAGATTGGAATAAATGCTAATGCCAAATTGCAATAATGTCCCTGTGAGTGGTTTATTACCCAGACATCCTGGCACCCACTGATTTTCTGAATTTCCCTCCTTCTGTATCCAGATTGGGGGAAGAGAAATAGACAGCTTAATTAAATTGAACACACATTTATTGAGTACCTTTTCTACCAAGTGTTTGACAAAGTGTTAGGCACTGGGAATACAAAAATGAATAATGAGGTTCTTACCCTCAAGGCAAGGCTCACAGTGGGAGATAAAGACACTAAACAGTGCCCACAGAATGGCATTCTGGGATTAGTTCTACTTTGGACCATGAGTTAGTCTGAGACTCTTCAGATTCCTCTGATCCAGCAGGCATGGGTCCCATCCTTTATCTTCTCATCATATTCGAGGAAGCCTTAGGCAAAGCCAGAAGGAAGTCACCTAGATACCCAGCAGGGAGTATCCTGACAGAGAGTGTTAATTACAAAACTAAAAACATAGTAATGCCTTTCGAATTGACTCCTCTGAATTATCCATATTCATACTTCAGGTCAGGCTGTATTTATAAGATATCTTATGCTGTTATTTTTCATTAAATAATGGTTCCTCTAACTGTACGATTGGCATTGAACATGTTCATTGTAGTAATTGGATACAGCTAGTTTTATTCTGGCTGCCAAATGAAACCTGCTGCCCTCATCAGAGTGGGTGCTAAGTTTGGTGACCACCCTTTTGCTACTTCAGGTTAGTATGTGATGTTCTGTTTTAAACTGAGGCACGTAGATTGACCTGCTTTATTTAGGCCCTTAACCACCTCTGGGTAGTAAGTAACTCTTAAGGTTAAAAAGTCTAGCTTCATGTTGGAGATTAACCAATATGATCATCATGGCCAGGTGTTTAATTCTGGACTCTTAAATCTGTATTTGGCTTCTAGCCCTTCTTGACTCTTAAATAAATCCCTCTCACTATCCTAGGCTAATACATTATGGCCCAAATACACAATAAGGAAGCCATATATTCCTTGTTACTCTCAAAGCCCCTCCTTTATCACCATCAAAAAGCTGGGTAGTTTCTCAAAAGATGATCTAGCTCTTTGCCTTTAAGTAGAGAATCATCCCCATTTTCAAGATGATTGATGTGACTTGTCCAAGATAACAACACATCTTTAGGCGGTAGAACACAGGTCATCTACCTCCAAAGGCAGAACTATCAACTATTCAACACTGCCTCCTTGGCCTGTGGTACATACTATAGAAAACATTTTAATTAAAAATAAATTGAATTCTGATTTTTATAGCTTTATTTTACATTTTTCATGGTTTTTTGTTTTTTGTTTTTTGTTTTATAATTTTATTTATTTATTTTTTCCCCCAAAGCCCCAGTAGATAGTTGTATGTCATAGCTGCACATCCTTCCATTTGCTGTATGTGGGACGCGGCCCCAACATGGCCGGAGAAGCAGCGTGTCGGTGCGCGCCTGGGATCCGAACCCCGGGCCGCCAGCAGCAGAGCGCGCGCACTTAACCGCCAAGCCACGGGACCGGCCCACATTTTTCATGTTTACATTTACTCTCAATGACATTTTTATACCCACTTTATACCTTGATCCTAACCACAAAGTACAAAATTTCAGGGCAGAAGATATTTATGTCTTAGTCTCCACTGACTTCCCTGTGCTACACTACTTGTTTGGCCTCTCTTTTTATTTCTTCCTGTCTTCCCCTTCTCTACACTTTATTCTGTTTCTTTGAAACCTATCGTAATAAGCTTTGAGCCGCTTCTCCCCTTTCTACTCAGATATTTTATGTTGAATCTAACGAAGGAAGAAAAAATTTAAATGGCAAAAATATTTTAAAGAAATAATTCTTAAAGATGGTTTGAAGCATACTGATCATGAAGTATTAGAAGGCCAAAAGGCAGTGAATGCGTGCCCTTGCATTACTTTTGCCTTCTGGGTTAAGTTTTCAAGGGCCTTCTTGGGTATACTAACTGGGCTGCCTCAAATTCCCTCCTCCCAGTTAGAGGGGGACGGCGCTGTGGCATTGCTAAGCAGAAGCATTGCTAATATGGTCTTCAGCAGAAACCTATCTTTTAATGTTCCATCTCATCTGTGTTCCAAGGATCTTTTTTTCTGTGCATTTTAATTTTGTGGGGGGGGGTGGATTGTGATGAAATAAAGGACTATTTGCTTATCATTGAAATCTTGCATTCTTCTCAAAAGGATTTAAAGCAATTTGAAGGAAAGAGAACAAAATATTGAGTATCTGGCCTATACCAGGCTCTATGTTGAGTGATTCTGTATGTTACTTCCTTTACTCCTTAGAACAACCATGTGAGATAGATAGTATTAGCCACATTTTGAAGGTGAGACTGAGGCTTAGGGAGTGTCACATGGCTAATAAGTGAGGAGAGGGATCGAAACCCAAGGCTCCAAAGCCCCTACGCATTATGTGGAAAGCATGGATGAATATTTGTACATAGAACAATTAATGATAAAACAGAATCTTTCCAGTAGAAGGATCATACTGGATAATCTTTAAAGAACAATACAGCGTTGGAAAAGGACAATTAACAATTTTTATTAATTGATTTCTATTCTAGAGCAATGAGAGGAGCTTTGCAAGGTCTGGTTAGCCCCACGAGCAGTCATTCAAATGTCCAGGTTAGGAGCCTGCATTAGGGTAAAAGATAAGAATGGGGACTGGGAGGGATATAGATATCTGCTAAATATAATCATTTGAACCTCTCTGATTACTGTTTTCTTCTGAAGATTAATTGTTTGCCAATAAGTAGATCACCATCTCTCCTTTAGGTAGATTAAATTAAGACTATAAACCTTGTCATTTAGAGTTCAGAAAGATCGCCCCAAGTGGTAACATTTTAAGGTGGAGAACCAGATATCCTTTCATTGCCTACAGTTTTCTATTCTTGTCGGTAGAATTGAGTTAGGGCCTTCACTGGTCCTGGGGCCTCTCCAGGCCTAGACTTGGGAAGTGTCTCTGCAGACATTGCTTTAGAGCTTTCTGGAACCAAGTGTTTCACTCTTCCTGGCCTGGCTTCAGCCTCTCTACACTTTCCTAGTGTTTGGTTTTTATCTGTCACTGTGGAACCCTTCCAAGGACAGACCTTGAAGGAAGGTATTAGAATAGCAAGGGCAACAAATTGCAAGGCAGACTTGCAGTGTGGCTCAGCCCATGAATTGCAGGATAAAACACAATGTCCATTTTCTGTCTCTAATGTTACTAAAGTGACATTTGCACAGCACGTTTTAGTTCATAAGCTGTCACAGATCTCACCTAATTCTGTGAGTTAGGAAAGTGGTTATCTGCGGAGGGCTTTGCCCTCTACCAGGGCTTTTGTGTACGTCGTTACCTCATGAGACCCTCAGCAGCTCCAGTTACCTGGGGATCTGGGGCTGGAACGCACATCTTTGGATACCTAATCGGGTGCTTTTCCGCAGCACCACCGGCCTCCTGTTCCTTCCCATCTTGCCCCACCAAGAACTCCTCTTCCTCCCTTCATTCCGCTGTTGCTGATCTGTTTGCCTTCATCTCATCTTCCTAGGCTGCCAAAGTAAATACACAGCAAGCAATGGAAATCTCAATTCATGATTTCTGAAGGGCCATGAAAAATGGCAGCTTTTGTGTGGTGCTGTTACCTTTTTTCTTTGGAGAGCAAAGCCATGTGAGAGCAGGAACCGCCTGTCAGTGCATACTTCATAGAATCCATAGTAGGGATCTCTTGTATGTAGTGCTCCATGAAAACGATGAGAGTTCTTAGTCTGCTTCACTGGGCGTCGGTTCTCGGACTTTTACGATAATAGAAATCCCTTCATTAAGCCAAAAGACCCTATGTATCAATTCCATCTTCTCTCCCTGCCTTGCAGGGGTAGGGGGGTGGGGGATTGGGAAGCTTGGTCTGGATGAACAATCATTGTAGTTGCATTAAATTACTTGATGTCTGGTTTTGTGCTTATTAAAGTTGAATCAGATCCTCAAAGGAAAATGATTTTTTTTTTTTTTGAAACTCTAACAGTTTTGTGTGACTTAATGGTGAGTTATCCCTGGGCAACCTGAAGATGCCTTGTGGTGAGTTGTTGTTTCATCACTTTAGGAACCACTAAGCATATTCTGTTTTACTCACAAGGCAAAAAATAAATGTTTTTTCCTTATTTATTCATTTGTACAGCACGCAGTTTGCTGGACAAGTGAGTGAATAAGAATAAGATAGGGTATTTATCCTTCTGAAAAAAGACTAAAAAGCTTCATAAGTGTTCCGTGCGTGAGTACCTGTTGCTTGACAGGCATCATGCTGAGTGCTGGCTGCACGTCCCTGCCCTCAGAGCATTACAGTCTGGTGAGTTAAACGGCAAGATGAACAGTTTTTACCACACAAAACATAGATATGTCTGTGTGTGTGTTATGTTATTGGGGGGTGCAAGTTCCTATGGAGACAATCTGGGAGGATCAGGGAAGCCATCCTGGAAAAACTGAGATCTGAAGGATGAGTAGAGTTAACCAAGTGGGGGGTAGAAAAGGGCATTTCGGACAGAGTGAACAGCGTTGGGAAAGCCCAACAAGGGCGTAGAAAAGAGAGACAGAGAACAGTCCGTTGGAGCAGTGACTTTCAATGGGAGGAAAGGAGGTAGGCAGGGGCCAGGTCTTGAAGGGCCTTGAATCAAATTGTGAGGAGTTTAAATTTTATCCTATGGACAATGTGAAAACATTGGCTGATTTTGTATGTTAGAAAGTTCACCACTCAGACCTTCCTGCAATATTGTGGATGGGGCTCTTGCCAGTTATTAAATGCCCCCCCCTCAAAAAACTAAAGGTAATGTATAGATTCCAGAAATAAAAGCTAGAGGAGTAAGTACAAGCTGACTCCACCACAGCCCAAGGAGATATCAAACCAAAATAAAGGCTTCTAGAGTTTGGGGTTCTAATACCTATGCTCCAACAAGGAGATATGAATTAGGGAACTGGTAGGGATAGAGGAAGGATATGGAATTGAACCCTCTGCCAGCCTGGAGCCTTGAAGACCTACCACCTCCATGAAAATCGGTCTACCGATCAAGCAAATGGGCAAGGAAGTAGCCTTGAGTAAGACAAAAATCACTCACAGGCATAGGCCCAAATAATACACTCATCAGCATAGTTCGGGAATACTCTGAGAAATGAACATAAAAACTGATCCAAGATCATTGAGACCATTAGTACTTAAGTGGAAGCAAATGAAATTCTTTTCAAAGGGCTCAAGGGCTCTCAGGACTCCCAAAGAAAAAAGAATCACATTGAAGATGGGCATAAAATTCAAATAATTACAAACCACCCGAGAAAACAAACTACCATGAGTTAGACACAGCAGATTTAATAAGTAGGAAAATTAGTGCATGCAAATCTAGAGATTATGGAACTCTCTAAAACAGACTATGAAATTATGTAGTAAATGTTTGAGGATAATGGAAAAATGAAATAAGCATGAACAAAAAGGGATTTGAGGTATAGGTAATAAAAGTGAATAATACGGTCATTGAAATTAAACTCATATGATGGGCAACAGCACATTAGACACAGCTGTTAGGAGTGGATTAATAACCTTGAAGCTTATCTGAAGAATAGTAGTGAAGCACAAAAAGATTGAAAAATGAAGAATCCCTCAGGTTGCATGTGGAGAGTGGTCTGGAGGGGGCAGGACCAGGAAGACCAGTGGTGAAACTTGAACTGTGTCATTCATTCAGCACATTAAGTGCCTGTTATGTGGCAGCGCTGTATAAGGGCTGAGGACTCTGTCATTTTTTTAAAAGGTCCTGTTAGTACCTTTTAGTGGGTCACAATGGCTCGACCAGGGGAGTGGCAGTGGAGATGAGATAGATGAATTTGAAAAATATTTAGAAGGTAGAATTAATAAGATTTGGTGAATAAAAAAGAGCAGAAACGTAATGGAGAAAAAGATTGATTCTTCCTGTTATAGTCAGAAGCAAACTTCAAAGTGGAGGCTTATTAATTTAAATGCATTTTTTGTGCATTTTATTGTAGGTATTGGAGATTGATGCAAAGCACAGTCCATAACTTCAGGGAGTTTCAGAGGGAAGATAAACAATGGCTATATGACATGACATACTATGATAGAGATATGCCCAGGTTGCTATGGAAGCAGTGATGTCTAACCATGTCTAAGAGTAGGCAGAATGGGATCAAAGAAAACATCTCAGAAGACACAAAGCCTGAGCTATGTCTTGAAAGATAAGTTTAACCTACTGAAGGCTAAAGAGTCAGAAGGAACGGCATGTTCAAAAGCCAGAGAGTATGGGGCTTTCGTGTGGTTCACATGCATACACCGTGTGTGTGTTTGAAAGGATTGGAGAGAAGGGCAAAGGGAATAACAAGGTGAAGGTCAACCTAATATATAATGCTTAGAAGTTTGTATTTCACTTACAAACAAGGAGGAGTGATTGAGGATCTTAAGCAAGAAGGGGACATGACTAGATTTACCAAGAGCGCTTGCTCTTGTGATACTGTGAATGGTAACTTGAAGGTAACAGATCAGGGGGCAGTTGGAACGATCCAGATGAGAACTGATAAGGACTAAACTGTAAATCATGGGAATGAAGAGGGGACCTGTTAAGAAAAAATAAGAACACACCATGCAGCGTTGGGGGTAGGGGTGTGAGTATTCCATGCAGAAGAAACAGCCTTCATACAGGTGTGAAAAGACCCTATTGTAGGAAGATCAGCAATGCGTTCATTAGAGCCAGGTGATACAGAGAAAAGGGTAGGATATGAGTCTTGAGGATATCTTTCTAACAGTAAGTAGTTATTATTTTTAAATGTTGAGTGATGCAGTTGGAAGTGTACTTTAGGAAGATAATAGTTAACATTGGGGTGCCATCACTCTTCTAAGTATTTCACAGTGATACATTTAATACTCATCGTAACCCTGTTAGATGGAGACGGTTATCACCTCCATTCTGTAAATGGGGCAACAGGCGTAAGGAGAATAAGAACTGCCCATGGCCCCAAACCGAGTAAACAATAGAGCAAGGATTCAAACCCTAGCGGTCTGACTCCAGGACTCTCTTAATCTTGCACACCCTACGTACTTCTCAATGAGGATGCACGACAGAACCACATATAGCATTTCTAAAGCTACAGTTGCCTAGACTGACAATCAGAATATGCAGGAGAATGATGTGTGATACTATGTTTTGCAAAAGCCCCACAGGTAGTTCTCTTGCCCTGTCCTAGTTGAGTACTGCAGGGATCCCAGTTAGGAACTTACGGCAGTCCAGGCAAGAGATGAGGACCAGACTAAAGCAGTCTATTGGAAAGACAAGGAGGAAACGAGTTTAGAGGCCTGAAAGGAAGAATTGGTTTAATGAGCTGTAAACAATGGGGAAGAATCAGTTGAATCCAAGGATTACAAAGTTGAGTGTTTATTTAACAAGTGATGATCTCAGCCAAGACAGCATTCCAGGAAAAGGAGTGGGTTTGGGAGTAAGAATAATGAACTTAGTTTTGAACTTTGAATTTGAGGGTCTGTAAGTCTTCTAGTTAAAGATGTCTTAACAAGAGGAAGCTTGCTTTTTGGGGTGCCTGAGTAGTTAGTACCACATTTTCTAGCAGGTGATTATGAGTGTCTTTTCTCCTAGCCATTTTTCTTTTAGGTCCACAGGTCTCATGAAGTAGAAATGCAGTATTTTTCTGTGGAGTGTGAACCTTGTCTGAGAAAAGAGGTGGGGAAACATACCTTCAGGCATTCATCTTCCTATTCCAACTAGATCTATTTACAACATACGGTTATGGAGATTAGGGGAAAGAGAATTTAATAGTTTGGGGAAGTATTATGTGCAGAATTGTGATTAAACTCAGAACTGTTATCCCTGTGTATAATTTCATGCTTATACTGTTGTTTGTCTCTGCTTCTTTACCCCAGGTCCCTTGGGAGAAACTCCTCGAGGTGCCCAGGCTGAGACAGGGGGGTAATGACAGTGTGAGCTCTAGATGGTGTGAGACCACCCCAGGGTCAGAAAATGGCTACAGCCTTGGAACCAGAGGACCAGGATCTTTGGGAAGAAGAGGGAATTCTTATGGTGAAATTGGAAGATGATTTCACCTGTAGGCCAGAGTCTGTCTTACAGAGGGATGACCCTGTGCTTGAGACCTCGCACCAGAACTTCCGACGCTTTCGCTACCAAGAAGCAGCAAGCCCTCGAGAAGCTCTCATTCGACTCCGAGAACTTTGTCATCAGTGGCTGAGGCCAGAGAGGCGGACAAAGGAGCAGATCCTAGAGCTGCTTGTGCTGGAACAATTCCTTACCGTCCTGCCTGGAGAACTGCAGAGCTGGGTGCGGGGCCAACGACCAGAGAGTGGCGAGGAGGCAGTGACGCTGGTGGAGGGTTTGCAGAAACAACCCAGGAGACCAAGGCGGTGGGTGAGGAGGGGGAGTCCTGATCTGTGTGATGTGGAGGGGGACTATTTGCTGGAAGGAATGGATTTGGGGGTAGGGCTTACAGGGCCCCCATAAATTACCTTTTAAATTTAACTGGCTCTGCCCTTAGATTGCACCTAGATCCATTAAGCCCCATGGGGCAGAGGTGTGTATATGTGTGTTCGTGTGTGTGTGAGTGTGACTTCCTGGTTTTTGAAACACCTGCCTAGGGACTATCTTAGGGGCCTCAGCACCCAAGGGTCATATGGCTTTGGCTTTCCCTTTGGATGTTGAACCTCCACTTCCTGGGGAGGAGAAATTTGTGACTCCCTCAAAGGTTCTTATAGAGCCTCAGTCACAGATCCCCCTCCTGGGACAATAAGACAGGAAAGCAAACAACAAGGAGAGCTGCATGTGGGCTAAGTGGAGATGGGAAGGACAGGTACCTCGGAGCCCTGGGTGACGGGCAGGGTTGCGGGAAGTGAGAAAGCAGTGCAGTATCTGAATGTACCCCGCCTTGTCATGGTGAGGATAACCTTCGGCTCCTCCTTGCATGCCCCAGAGGAACTGGACTTTCCCCTCCTCATCTGGGTCCCTCTGGGAGTTTTTCTGTTGGCAGCTTCTAAAGTAAGCCCTGATGACAACCAAGACTTTCCTCCTGACTCCATGGTGACTGGAAGTTGGAATTATTCCCAGGTGACTGTCCATGTTCACGGCCAGGAAGTCTTGTCAGAGGAGACAGTGCATCCAGGAGTAGAGCCTGAGTCACCTAGTGAGCTGCAGGATCCTGTGCAGACCTCGACCCCTGACGAGTCCCATGAGGAGACTACACAGAGCCCAGATCTGGGGGCACCGGAAGAGCAGAGCCCATGCCATGAATTGGAGTTCCAGCCCCTGCAGGAGAGCGGTGGGAAACCTCAGCAGAAAGTGGGGAGGGCGGCACAGTGTGGGGAGGGGGATATTTCTCCTGCACCAGGGAGGCTGAGTAGATCGTAATGGGAATAAATCACAGAACCCAGGGTGTTGAGAGGAGACAGTACCAGCTAGAGTCCCCCGTAAACAGGGCCAAGCTTAGATAGCAGTATTAGTTATTCTCTCGGCATTCCAATAGTGTTATAGGTGGTGGCATTGGGATGACTCGAGCTGCTCTTAGGCCAGTTTCTTGCTTCCTACCTTCCCACCAAAGATGATGGGGGATGCTCAGCTCTTTGCCAGTTATGGGGGCCACTGCATATCACTGATCTCTGCCTTCTTTTCTTCTTAGACGTTCCAGTGCCCCAGGACCCAGACCTTCCTGAAGAGAGGGACACTGGAAACCCAGAGATGGTTGCCCTTCTTACTGCTCTGTCACAGGTGCGCCCTAGTTTCCCTCTGTACCACAGAGAATCTGAAGAACCGGTGGCCATTAGCCATATATGAAATGGGTCAGACAGGACACAAATTTCCACTCTCCTTTGGCCAGTTTAAGTTCTCAGTTCTGCATGTGTCTGGAAGGGGAGGAGTTGCGTCTAATGAGATCAGTTATAACAGTCTCAGTTGGATCTGCAGGCTCCAAAGCCTCTTTATTTGCCATTGACCAAAGGGGCTAACAAAATGGGATTATTTTGTAACATTCCAGTACAACTCTGAGGTTGTTGAATGAGGGTTTGTTTTTGTTTTTTAGGAATAAACTTGATAGTCATTTGTAAGAATGACTGTGCTGCAGAAACAGTTTCTGAAATTGTGTAGTGTACTCTTCCAGGGTCAGGCCATGACATTTATGAAACATTCACCGTGGTCAGAGCCCCAAAACTGAGCTATTTGGCTGGAGAGTTCATCCATGTTTTTTAGATTGTAGTCTAGCTAAAGAAAAAAATCCTGTTTCTGCTCTGTAGACTGTGTAAGTGATAAGGGAGATTTGATAAGGTCAGTTAGAGAAAGCTTCCTAGAAGAGACAAATTTTTACAGAAATGTAGGTAGCATTAAGGCATCAAGTAGAGAGTTGAATGATAACTTGGAAGACTTGTATTTTAAACAATGTCTTCAAGAAGAAAAAGAGCATAGGCTGGTCCTGAGGGAAAGCAGTGGGACTGGAGGGCACAGGAGTAGGCCACTGCAGAAGTAGAAGGTCAGGGAGCAGCAACAGGGCGAAACACAGGTTTCCTGAAAGGGAGCCAAGTGTCCCATTTGAGTTCTTTTTGTCTCCTGGGTGGATTCTGCCTATACCAGTGACTTTCATTCCAGGAACAAAATATGAGGCTCCATGAGGCATCACATCTTCATTATATCCTTGTGTTGTTCCAGGGGTTGGTAACTTTCAAGGATGTGGCTGTATGCTTCTCTCAGGACCAGTGGAGTGATCTGGATCCAACACAGAAAGAGTTCTATGGAGAATATGTCTTAGAAGAAGACTGTGGAATTGTGGTCTCCTTGTGTAAGGAATTTCAAGTGTTTGCAGAGTGTTCTGAGCACAGAGATCTTTTTCGTATTGGAAATTATGGGGGTCTTAGACCTCAGACTGTATGCAGTACACTTTTCTTATGCTTACCCCACCAATGAGATTGAAGGATTAGCTAAGGAAGATGATATCCTTCCAAGTTAAAGAGAAGAGAAGATGCTTAGAAAGTGGTTGGAAACTTCTAATAAGAAAATAAAGTTGTAATATTATAGCTTTAGTATGTTTGAGGTAAGCATATGAGTTTTGAAACAAGCAATAAAGTTGGAAATAATCTACTTATTTGAATATGGGAAAAGAGGGTAGCATTTACAGTTGTACAATTATTGAGTTGTAGGCGAAAGGTAAGAGATATACAGTACTTGGTTAGAGGTGCCCAAGCTAAAGAGACAAGATTTGATCAACTGACCTGGCTATATATTTGTTCTACAATCTACCAAACAGAAAAGATCTGCTCTTAACACAGGGAATTACTGAACCAATCGTAATGTCCTGTTTTCCTTCTCTTGAGCAGCATTTCCAATCCCCAGACTAGATGAGATCTCCCACGTTAGAGAGGAAGAGCCTTTGGTCTCAGACATCCCAGAGCCTCAAGAGCCTCAAGAACCAGAAATCCTGAGTTTCACCTACACAGGTGAGGAATGACAGAAGGAATCTTCCCCCCCTGAGCTGCCAGTTCCTCTCATCAGTGCTGCTTTCTTCCGCTGGGGTACCCCCCTCATTGGTTCTTCTACCATGTCAGCCATTACTGTTATCTCCCACTGAATGCCAAATTCTTCTATCCTTTTCCTCTTCCTCACCCCTCCCATCATTTGTGTGAGGGATACGTAATGCAAAATAGTGAGAGAAAAAAAACCAGGACCTTTGGAATTGCAGCTATACCATTTACGAAGCAGGTCACTTAAACTCTTGCTCCTCAAGCTGCACGTGTGTGAAATGAGGATGATATTTGTCCATACTGAGGATTGTTGACAGCATGAGATAACGTATAAGAAGGTGCCTGGCACATGGTAGGCTTTGACTTTTCTGGTTATTTTCTTCTTTCCCAACCTCTGCAGTTTATGAAATATGAGCTTCTCTTTATATGGTCTTGCCCTCCCAAAACTGTTTAAAAATCCCCACATTGTTAGAAGGCATCATTACCTCTATAATTTTCCCTTTTCTCTTCTCACCCTCTCTGCAGGAGATAGGAGTGAAGATGAGGAAGAGTACCTTGAGCAAGAAGATCTGAGTTTTGAGGACCTACACACATCTATTTTGGGAGATCCAGAAATTCACCAGACCCCAGATTGGGAAATAGTCTTTGAGGATGATCCAGGTAGACTTAATGAAAGAAGATTTGGTACAAATATTTCTCAAGTTAATAGTTTAACGAATCTTCGGGAAGCCATGCCTATCCACCCCCTGTTAGGGAGACATCATGACTGTCCTGTATGTGGAAAAAGTTTCACTTGTAACTCCCACCTTGTTAGACACCTGAGAACTCACACAGGAGAGAAACCCTATAAATGTATGGAGTGTGGGAAAAGTTACACACGGAGCTCACATCTTGCCAGGCACCAAAAGGTTCACAAAATGGGCACTCCTTATAAATTTCCCCTAAACCGGAAGAATTTGGATGAGACCTCCCCTCGGGTCCAGGCTGAGAGAACTCCACCTGTTGAGAAACCCTATAGATGTGACGATTGTGGAAAACACTTCCGCTGGACTTCAGACCTTGTCAGGCATCAGAGGACACATACAGGAGAAAAACCCTTCTTCTGTACTATTTGTGGCAAAAGCTTTAGCCAGAAATCTGTGCTAACAACACACCAAAGAATCCACCTTGGAGGCAAACCCTACTTGTGTGGAGAGTGTGGAGAGGACTTCAGTGACCACAGGCGGTATCTGGCACACCGGAAGACACACGCAGCTGAGGAGCTCTATCTCTGTAGCGAGTGTGGGCGGTGCTTCAACCATAGTGCCGCCTTTGCCAAGCACCTAAGAGGACATGCCTCAGTGAGGCCCTGCCGATGCAATGAGTGTGGGAAAAGCTTCAGTCGGAGGGACCACCTCGTCAGGCATCAAAGAACACACACTGGTGAGAAACCGTTCACGTGCCCTACCTGCGGAAAAAGCTTCAGCAGAGGCTATCACTTAATCAGGCATCAGAGGACCCACTCAGAAAAGACCTCCTAGCTAGGTCCCCATGAGGGGAGATCTGCATTCAGCCCTTACCCAAGGGTAGGCCGAGAGAGGCCCTCTTGCCAGCCTGGGAAGACCTTTTCTAGGAGTCTCCCTGACTTGCCCCAATCTACATAACCTCTTCCCACAACTAAATAAAACCCCCGGGTAGAACCTCTCAATCTTCTACTACACCTTTAGGGGATTTTTTGCCCAAAGTACAATCTGAATTGAGGCTTCTCCTTAATGGGAGTGCTCCTGCCTCTACCTCATGGGTATGAAGTAGGAGAATTAGAAGACTTAAGAGGTTGTGGTTTTTATATGTTCCCCAAAATAGGCTGTT
Organism: Diceros bicornis minor; assembly: GCF_020826845.1. Classification (NCBI taxonomy): domain Eukaryota; kingdom Metazoa; phylum Chordata; class Mammalia; order Perissodactyla; family Rhinocerotidae; genus Diceros; species Diceros bicornis. The sequence goes on from NC_080746.1 coordinate 13,769,263, forward strand.
ACATATCCTCAAGACTCCTTAACAGCCAAGTTTAAAGTGGCCCGGGACAAACCCTTAGGTTTGGTAAGGGACCAGCCTTTAGGATTTTGTCCTTACCGGGCTCAAATCTTAAAGCACACAGCCCTGAACTCAAGGCAGGAGATTTGCATCCTGATGGCTTTGCCACACATTCACAGGATAAGTGTACAAATCTCTCACTGATTCACTTCTTCACCGTGCACTTTCCTTTGATACTGGGGAGAGATGGGAGAAGTGTTTGATGGGTGGAAACCTCAAGGCTGCTTCACATGGACCTTGTCAGGCTGCTCCCTTCCCCAGTCTCAACATGATACCAGGTGCCAGACACAGCTAGAAAGGAGGACCTAGTCAGAAGCCTGTTTCCTTGTGGGTTTTTTCCTGTTAGAACACTCGTGCCTCCCCTTCCTACTGTCCTACCAGTCTCTTGGTTTTGTCCCTAGCACTTCTGCTGTAAGTGAGGTGTAACATTTGGGTGCTGAGGGATTCAGTAAAGCATAATGAAATCATTTACATTCTCACATATGTACAAGTCCACCTACCGCACCCTGTTCACATGGGTTTGTAAGGGGATTTTGGAACACTGTCGGCTTACAAAGGCACTATACTAATTATAGAATCATGATTGACTGGGTCACTTCATTTACATGAAGAAAACTGGAGAAGATCTGAGATCAAGTTATGGAAAAATTAAGAAAAACCTGTTGCTGCTGGCTAAGGCCATCAAGACTATTCTCCTGACACCCAACCCCCATCATCCCTGCTTTGGTTCTCTGATATCAGGGAAAATTATGAACCCCAGTACCTGGGACCCTGAAGAATTTACCAGGAGTAAATGGCTTTCATGTATTTGCGTTGTTTGCTTTTTCTTATGTGATTTCATTTTCGTATACTTAAGAACTAAATAGTAGTATCTTATGACCCAAGGATCTCTGTTGCCTGATAAAGGTCCCGTGGAGTTGAGGCTGAATAATTATGAACCTCACTTGCTCTGATCATGGGAGTGGCAGGACTGGGGAAACCGTCCTCCATAAATGGAGCACAGGGTATGGGATTAAAGCATGAGAAGGGAGACTGTCTTCTGTGCCTGGTTTCTTCTCTATCTCTCAATCCATTATGTGCCAGTGTACACCAGAGGACTATGGGTGGGATGCTAAGGCCTCAGCTCAACAAGAAAATTTTCATTTTGGTCAGTAATGATATTCCGATTGAATGGTTTGGTTTAATACCAGTCAACCATTGTCCTGGAAATATACACATAAGAAATAAAAGTAACGCCGGCAGCCAAGTTCCCTGGTTTCTGGGACTTTCCATTTTACCCATTCACTTTCCAGAGCTTTGGTTCCTGGTTCTCCTGAAAAGCATTCATACTCACAAAGAGATCTGGGAGTACAGAGTAGTTTTCCATGAGGCTAGGGAAGGCTTGGCATGGTTAGCAGAGCCACAGATGGAGTAGATGCACACTGAGGTAAGATCTGAGTCTGGAGTTTGCAGAAGAGACTGTCCTAATATGCAGACATTTCTAAACCATGGATGTGAGGTCTAAGCACAATTTGTCCTGGGTGAAATGTCACAGCCTCAAAAGATAATTTTTCCTAGCTCATACCATTTATGGAAGTTGAAAAATTCTGGAGGTAACAGAACAAACTGACTTTTAAATCACTGATTTATCTGCATTGTTGCATTAAGTGAAAATCTGTCAAGAGAATTCTATGTAAGGTAAAGTTTGAGAGACTGATCTAGTTTGTTGGAGCATCAAATAGTTATTTCATCCCGTGCAGTTTCATATACTGACACTAAATGTCTGGTCTCTTGTAAATTACTGTATTTTCTGAGGTTCTTGGAGGGACATGCTGTCTCCTAAATCTGAACACAAACAGAACCACAGTTTTCAGCAGCTGGGCCAGTACAAGAACCTGGAATGAGCAAGAAGCAGTACAGCTGAACATAGGGAGATTTTGGGGCTCAGATGCCCTTACCATTCAGAAGCGTCCTGTGCAGAATTTGTTAGCAGTTGAATCCCAGTGTTCCTGAATATCACACTAAATAAAAGTTTCTGAGGAAGAAAAAGGTAGGATTTAGAGGAAGATATTATTTGGAGGAAGCTATAAAGTAGACTAAATTAATCGACAGAGAATTGCTAGATTGTTGGAAATGATGAAATGTGCTAATAAAGTTATGAAATTAAAATGGTAATATTAGAGTATTTGACCATTAGTTTAGGAATAACCAAGCAATATTCAGCCTCTAACCCAGAGGTCCAAGAGAAATAAATGGAAAGAGATAAAGCAAAATATATTTTTATATCTGGAACTTAGGCCTCAAACTCTAGAGCAGAATCTAGTGACCTCAGATGCACCGCATGGAGAATTTTGTTTATTGGATTGACATCAAAGTACTGGAACCAAAGCAGCCTAAAAAATGTTGCCTCTTTCTCCAAAGCCCAACTCAACTAATGGATCTAATAGAAGATGCATTCTTTCCTTTGAGCAGCAGAATAGTGAACAAGGAAATGCACCACTGAGTCCTGCAAAGTTGCCAGGGACCCTTTGCTCCAGTCATCCCTGTTAAGGCTAGGAGCCTCTAGATCACTCCTTTGCATGAGGAAAATGAGATAATATGCCCCCCACCAAAAATCATTTTGATTCACCAGGCTCCCAGGAAGGGCTGCAACACAGATGAGTGTTAATTGGGCCCCATGATGGTTTTATTGAACTAAAGCTGTACTGAGAAATAGTAAATTATAGTATGCTGTGCAGATTAATAATTTGATGCTCTTCCGCACCAATATTTTTTAGTTTTACCTCTCACATCTCCCTCAGCTGACCAAAGTATTTCTTCATCCACAATAGCTCTCCTGAGAGAAATATACATATGTTCTTTTCTCTCGCCTTATATTTCTAGTGATGTTGGCTGAGTGACCCATTAATCTATTTTTTGAGAGAGGAAAAAATAAAAATCCCCAAAATGGGTGCCCTATCCATGTACTCACTAACCTTTGTTTTGGCAGAGTATAATGTTCTTAAACTTGAGCACATCTCTTTGGAAGTGGAATAACTTGACTTCTCCTTGGGAAAGTCCTGAGGAGCAGGCAAGGATAAGTCTTGCCCTCTCTTTAGATACCAACCTTTGTAAGTTATCCCTAATAATAAGAAGAAACAAAGAATGGTTGTCAGTGCAACAAAAGTAAGGATATCTCATCATGTGCATTTCCTACTATTTTTCTTGTGTGTGTATGCTCACGGAGGTTTCAGGTAGAAGGAGGAAGATGGAATGCAATTTGAATCCTAAAAAAGGAGTCAATCAGCACAGAATAGATTTATGGTAATCTATAAGGATGGGGATTCTTCGGAGGAGACTGGGTGCTAAAGAACAGAACTGTAGGGATTATATAAAGATTTCCAGAAGCTGCAGTATTAGGTAGCTGAAGCAAGAAGATCCAAGACAAAAGGGTATGAAGAAAAATAACTAAGTCTTCATTTAAATAGAGTATAAATCTTAGCTTAGTAATGTTCTGTGAGGAATATACCAAGGCTTCAAAAAGACCATTTTACAGGAGGATAATTGAAACTAAATTCTCAGGATTTCCTGTAAGACTATGGCTCTGGCTCTTTTACCTGTGGTTCCTTCATTAGTTGTACATCTTTTCACTTAGAAGACTCCAGGAGACTCCTTGTCAAGTGAAGGTTTCAGGAAGAGGGCGACAGCAGTTGTTTGATGCTTTGGTTCATTTACTGAATCTCTGCAAATCTCTACAGAGAAGCAGTTTTAAGGCAAAAGCGCTGTGGTGCAGTTGGAAGAAAACATGCAAAGTCCGGAAACATCAGTACAAAAGCAAAAGACTGGATTAGCAAAGCAACGAAGGAAGATCTCTGTTTCCTTCCTCACCTCTGACAAGATATTCTGAAAGGCCCTCTACTGAAATAAAACTATATTTTGGATAAATTACTAAAATAGAGAACAGAAATAGCATGTAAGTTGGGATAGAGTGGTCAGAATTTAAGTGTTTTAGTGTTCATGAATTGTTCAAGGCAAAAGCTGAAAGATGTTGATTAATTTCAGACAGTAAGTATGCGCTATTATTAAATTAATACATGAAGTATGCACTGTACTACAGTATCAAAGATACTCATTACAGGAAATGAAATAGAGTAAATAATATCCTAAATAGTGGAGGGAAAACTGGAAATAAGAATTTAAAACAAAAAAGTGGGAAGGTAACTCAACTGTCCAAAGAAAGGCAAAAAAATGAGCATAGAGAAGGTGGGAAAAATAGAACTACAAAGATGACAGAAAGCCCAAATGTATGAATAAAATAGAGTAAATAGTGGTTAAATGATAGAGATTGGTAGAGTGAGATAAAAAGTAAATTATAGCAATAGACTATATATCAGAGATACACAAAAATATAAGAATAATGAAAAACTAGTAGTGAAAGAATATGCCAGGAAAATGTTAACCTAAAGAAATCTAAGGGAGTTATTTTAATATTGACAAAATTTTTTTATACAAAAAGCATTATGAGAAGTAAGACTTCTACATAATTAAAAATTTAATCCACCAGGAATGTATAACAGGTCTACATTTCTATGTGTCTAATGAAGTTGCTATAGATTATATAACAAAAATTGGTATAATTACATTGAACTGACAAATCCATCATTTTAGTAAACAATTTAAATACACTTCCCCCAGTTATTGATAGATCAAGCAAATGAAAAAACCATGAGGATACATATTTGTACAACTCAATTTAAAAACTATGGACCATAAAGATCCATGCCTCACAATTATAGAATACATATTCTTCTGAAACAGACAAACATTTAAAATAATTCCTAATGTATAGTGCAATAAAGTAAGTCTCAACAAATATCAAGTGAGTGTTATATAGATGATGTTCTCTGACCACAATATATTTTATTTGAAAATCCACAATGACAAAAATTTTAATATATATTGGGAGACTTTTAAATGTCCATATAAATAACTCTTGCATTAAAGAAGATTTATCAGTAAATGGAAATTTACTAATACTTAGAACTAAAATGAAATGTAAATGTTGTATATCAATACCTTTGTGATGCAGGGAAAATAGTACTTAGAGGGTTACAAGAGAGGAAAAACTAAAAAATTAATGAGCTAAGTGAGCAACTTACGAATTTTTTAAATAACAGAATAAACTAAAAAAATATAGAAAGTAGATAACTGCAGAAAGTAATGACAAAATAAAGTTAAAAACCTAGTTCTTTGAAAAGATTACTAAAACCTCTGGCAATATTGATTAAGAGATGGAGATAACAAATACAGTAAATAATGAGCTACAGAAAGGTCAATATGTAGATAAATATCAATACTGATTAAAACAAAACTAATGTCTTATGAAATTAAAACACATGTCAATAACATGTAGGATGGAGAGAGTAGGTAAAGTTAAAATGTTCTAAGGTTCTAGCATTATTGGGAAAGAGGTGAAATACTATGCTTTTTAGACAGTGATAAGGATATATGTTGTGATCACCGGGGTAATCACTAAAAGAATAGTAAAAGAATGTATAACTGACAATAGAGGGAAAATAATGAAGTTGTAAAAAAGTAATGCAAATAGGGGCCGGCCCCATGGCCTAGTGGTTAAGTTTGTCGCACTCCGCTTTGGCGGCCTGGGTTCAGTTCCCGAGCATGGACCTACACCACTTGTCAGCAGCCATGCTGTGGCAGCCAGCTACACACAAAATAGAGGAAGATTGGCACAAATGTTAGCTCAGGGCAAATCTTCCTCAGCAAAAAAAAAAAAAAAATGCAAATGAAGGCAAGAAAAGAGAAAAAGGAATATAAAACAGGTGAGTCAAGTAGATAACAAATAGTACGATGGTAGCTAAAAAAACCCAAATATATAAATAATTACATTAAATGTGAATGGATTAAATACCCCAATTAAAGACCAAGCTGACATTATACACACACACACACGGGTGCGCGCAGGAGGCATATCTTAAAGAACACAGGAAGGTTAAACATAAAAGTCCCTCTTCAAAACGAATTGTCCCTGGAGAATAGATATAGCCAAGAAGGGAATAGGAAATTTATCACAGTACTAGAGGCAGAGAGAAGAACACACCATGAGAAGACATGTCCTGAGCCTAAGAAAAGAAGCAAATTTGAGGGAAAGAAATGGGATGGGGGTGGGGAGGAATAGAATGAACATGGAACCACCTGCTATTTTTTAGTTTGTGATCTCTTCAGTTACCACTCATTTGTTGAGTATAGTCTGATCATTGCATGCTGAATGCTTAATGTAGCTTATTTAATCACCAAAATCTGTGTTACAAGTACTTTTACTCTTATTTCAGAGATTAAGAAACTAAGGCTGAAATGACAGAAGTAGCTTATTCAAGCTTACTAATCGTTAGCAGAATGAGTTCAAAATCAGGGCTATCTGGCTGTGAAGCCAGTTGTTATTTTTTTAATTGACGTTTTAATGGTTTTTAACATTGTGAAATTTTGGGTTGTACATTTTTGTTTGTCCATCACCATATATATGACTCCCTTCACCCCTTGTGCCCACCCCCCACCCCCCACTGCCCCTGGTAACCACAGTACAGTTTTCTCTGTCCATGTGTTGGTTTATATTCCACATATGAGTGAGATCATACAGTATTTGTCTTTCTCTTTCTGGCTTATTTCACTTAACATAATATGCTCCAGGCCCATCCATGTTGTTGCAAATGGGACAATTTTGTCATTTTTTATGGCTGAGTAGTATTGCATTATATATATACCACATTTTCTTAATCCAGTCGTCAGTCGAGGGACACTTAGGTTGTGAAGCCAGTTATTTTTACAAAAATATCTTTCTAGAATAGAGCAGAGGAGATGGGATGCATAATGTCAAAAGAAGGAAGAAGAAAGGGAGTAAAAGATGTTGCTATTTGTATCAGTCAAATACTGCCAGATAATAACACAAAATTTTGGTAGCTTACAACAATAAGCACAAATTAGGCTTCTGCATCTGCACGTAGGCTAGACTTCCAGAAGCTGATCCAGGTGTGGCTGGGCGGCTTTGCTTCTCCCTGATAATCCATGGGTCAGCTGGGGCATGCCTTTCATTCTCCTCCTGGGCTCAGTGGGGCTAGCCAAGGTGTATTACTATTATAGTGATTGCAAAGGTGCAAGAAGGCAAGCCTAACCACCAAGTACATGTTAAGCCTAATGTCTCAAGTCTGCTACATCCATCTGTGAAAGCAAATCAAATGGCAGAGCCCAAAGTCAAAGGGTAGAGACTTTCACTATGTTTTTGGTGGGAGAGACTGCTAAGTTATGTGGCAAAGGGCTTGTACATAAAGGGGTAAAAAATGAGAGTCAACAACTCTATGTTCTCCAAGCAAGAATCACAATTCAGTTTTTTAAGGACTTTGCATTCATGCTGATTTGGAAAATGCCTGTTTTTATAAAAGTCTTCTAAGATTAGTCCTCTTACCTACACAACATATATAAAGCATTTCTGTTTATCATTTTCCTTGCGAGCTGATAATGGAGAATGGGATCAAACACTTAACCTTATCAATGATCAACTGGATGATCCAAATGCCCTGTGTAACCTTTATAGAAAAATCAAGAGCAGACTTGCTCTTGATTGCTCCCCGGAAAAGTTTTCATTTATTCATTCATTTAATAAATATTTATTGAGTGCCTTCTGTATACTGGGCACTGTAATGGGCTCTTTTGTCTATTCACTAATTCATTCAACAAAATTGAATGTAGGAAGAGCTGGGGGAGGGGGTATGAAATAGAAGATGCAAAGATGAATAAAACACAACATGCACAGAGGGCTGTGGGGATCTATGTGACAGGTGACATTATTACTCATTAAACATTTATTGCATACCTGCTCTGTGCCAAGCATTGTGTTGGGTACAATGATTACTAAGAGCTCTGTTTCCAAGGAATGCGTGAACTGGTGGGAAAGACTGGCCTCTAACCTAATATGTGAGATGTGCTGCAGTAGATATATTACATAGAAGAGGAAAGAGATGGTCAGTTTTGCCTGAAGAGATGATTCAAACAAGACAGTCAGAACAGGGTAGTGGCTAAGAGCACAGGCTCTGATAAATAGATCTATGGACCTGGACTTGACTCTTACCTCCATCATTTCCTTGCTATATGACCTGGGGCATGTAAGTTACTTAACATCTCTAAGGTTTCTCATGAGTAAAATGGGACATTAATAGTTCCATTAGAAGCCAACATTTTTATTAGTTGTTAAATTAACCCAAATTGCTTCACGACTGGACATATGATAAGCCAGGCTGCTACCACCCCTGTGTGAGACAACATCGTGTATCAGGAAAGCCCTGGCCACATTTTCATGATGACCTGACTCTGATTCTTTCTACTGCTCCTATGAGCAATGAGAAAAGCACCTCAGCTCCTCTAGGCCATCATGAATGTCTCTGTTCTTACAACTTTACAAGCCACTGAGGGTAAGAACATTACTTGAAATCAGTTTTCCCTAAGGCACAAAACACACTGAGGAAAAAAAAATTCTCTCTCGACTGAGATTCATTCAGATGTCCACCCACAGTTGCCACACAGGGTTACCTAATGGGAACCAGACGATCGCCCAATAATCAGTATCAGCCTTCAAATATCCTGAATTGTGGAGCCATCCAATAAAATTTAATAATATGAACCCCTCCCATTTTCAAGTAAATCTTCTGTCGCCACAAATAAATTTAGTCCCCCAAATAATCTTAATACTGTCTTTTTCCACAAAGGAAATTAAATATCCCAACTATGTGGTGTTGTCTTTTCATTCTAGTTCCAGTCATGAAGGCCTGCACGGGGCCTGGATATCTTCTCCAACGGTGGGTCAGAAGCTGTCTGCTGTTAGTACCCAAAGTGGCTCCAACCTACATCTCTCGTTTGTCCTACTCTTCCAAGAATCCAGAAAGTTAAAGGACATAAAGGATTATCCCAGCACCAGCCCCACAACCCACAAAGTTTAAAAAACTCAAGGACGTCCTTGAACCAGCATGACCTCTGCATCACCAATTCCATTATACAATAATGTTCTCAAACAAAAGCTATGTTCTCACATCTATATTGCCTTCTAAATCCACATCACTATTTCCAGATACAAATAATAGCAAAGATTTGTGTAACTAAAGGGAAGAAATGATAAGTACAAAAAAAAAGTGATAAAGAGAAAAACTATGGTTTTGGCTTCTCTAGAGTACAAATCAATCCAAGTCCATAATTTACATGGAGAGAAATCTCCCCTTAAGAAGCTTCCTATGGTCCTAGGGGGAAATTCATCTGCCACGCAAACTGTCTCCACTCTTAAAGAATGGATTTTGAAATCCTTCTCTTTTTGCATGATTTAGAAGTTCCTGGCCTGGTTGTGGTTTTTCTGAGTAATCCTTTCTTTTAGAATCCACATTATGTATTTCAAATCTCTTAATTTCCCTTCCCAACCCTTAATTCCTGTACACCTGGCTTCCCGTTGCTGAATTCTTTGGAGTGAGGGGTAGTGAGGTCCTCTGGTGTGGTTTACAGCCTCCACTCCCCTGTATTCCAAAGCCAACAAAGCAAAGTTCATAGGCTTGTACCCCCGCCCCACCCCAAATCCCGATCTCCTGCTCTTATATCTGTATTTTTCCAATTTCAGCAAAATCCTGTCTTTCCTAGGCCTATGATGCTAGTGGTGGTTCTTTCCAGTCTTGTAACTCAGGGACCTGAAGAAAAACAATGTGCTACACTTTTTTATCCATTGTGATTGGGATCAGGAACTTGTCAGTTAATCTAAAAGCTGACAAATCATTTTTTTAAAAAGAGAAGGATACACTCATGCTATACATTTTATTTTAATTTCAAACATGTAAATCTGTGTTTCTTCATTTTTAAAAAAAATTTACTTTATTAATGTCATATACTTAAACCATCATTCTTAGTATTTTTAATATTTTTATTCTAGTTTTATTGAGATATAATTGATATTCCCCATTTTGCAAAGCCAGTATTGCATGATGATAGTCTGAGTTTGATTTTGGACTTCTAGCCTCTAGAACTTTGAAAGAATAAATTTCTGTTGTTTTAAGCCACTCAGTTTGTGGTAATTGTTAGGGCATCCCTAGAAAATGGATACAATAGGGTTCTTATAGAGTAAGTTAGTGACACAGGTGAAGCATTGTTGAAACAGGCACATAGTGTTCTAGCAGTGTCTGCTCTCATTAATCCCCAGGGTCACACAGTGGGACAGGGTGGGGCCAGATTTAAAGTGTCAGCAGAGCCAGGCTCCCTCTGAAGGCCTAGGAAAGAATCCTTCCTTGCCTCTTCCTGGATTTTGGTGGTTGCTGGCCCTCCTTGGCGTTTCTTGGCTCGCACCTGCATCATTCCAACACGTGCCTTCGACCACACATGGCAGTCTTCCCTCCGTGAGTGTCTCTATGTCTCCAAAACTTCCTCTCCTTACAAGGACACCAGTAATTGGATTTAGGGTCCACCCTATTCCAGTGTGACCTCACCTTAGCTTGATTACATCTGCAAAGACCCTATTTCCAAATAAGGTCACATTCACAGGTACCAGGTATTAGGACTTCAACAAATATTTTGGGGGACACAATTCAACCCACTACGCCTAAGAGAAAAGAATTATTGATTATCTAATTTTACAAATAAGGAAATTGAGGCACAAAGAGGTTAAGTGACCTGCTTAAGGTCACACAGCTAGAGAGCAGTAAAACCAACATTCAAACCCAGGCTCTCAATCCAGCTCCCAATTCTTGCTCTTAACCACTATGTAATTCTCCCTCTAAACAGAAGAGGGAACCTGAGGGTAGCGAGTGCGGGGCCTGACACCATCAAACCAAAGCCTGAACTCTGAGCTGCCCTAAGCCTAGCAAATGAATCCAAATCTCCGCGCTCAGGTTCTACTCGCCTGCAGACCTGCATTAGCCCCTGCAGTTTAAGGATTGACCACTAGAGGTCGACTCCCAATGCTGGAGGCGTGTTCCCTCCACATGGACGCTAGGTCTGCAAAACTAGGCATCAGGTGGAAAGAAATAGGGAAGTGTCAGGGAACCCCAGTTTTTGAAGGCTCCCACTGCTGCCTCAAATTTTCAAGAGATATATGTATAAAAACTGAGCTACTTGTGACTAGCTAAGTCTTTGAACCTCAAACTCTCCTATGCAGTCAAGCTGGGAGGCAATATATTCACCTCTGGCAATCTGACCTGAGCAATCTTAAAAGACAAGTAAAAGTGATCAGAGTTCCTGAGGAATACAGTACAAAAATATTGCACGATGCCCATGGATCTTTTTTCTTATTACACCAAAAACCCGTTAGTCCTTCTCAGAGATGAAAAGAAGTTGGGGTAAGGAGGCGGAAGAGAATTGTGTTCTCACTGAAGCCAATACGCCAAATCTATTATTCTTCGTGAAAGCAACTGGCTAGCATCTACCTAAGTCAGAAACCTGCGATTTGTCCCAGATCCTTTCCTATCCCTTCCTCTCTGTATCCCATCAGTGATGCTAATTCTCAGTTATCGTAATGACCCACATCTGGGCCCGCCTCTCATTTTTCCTTCTTCCCCCTCCCCCTCTGCAACGATTCAGACCTCATCATATGAGTTATTACAATTGCATTCTCACAGATTTGACTGCTTCCAGTGTTACCCCTCCATAACTCATCCTCTACACGATTGCCAGCAAATATCCTAGATCTTAAATCACATCCTACTACTTCACAGCATGAAGCTGCTCAATGGCTCCCCGGCACGAACAAGATGGAATATAAACACCTTAGCTGTGCATGCAGGCCATTTTCTCATGCGGCTTCTTCTGTCCATCCCCCACTCTGTCCATGCCCCACTCTTACCTACTCTCTTACCTGCTAATTCCTTTTTATTTTGAAAACTCAACTCATGGTTCACATCCCCCAGAAGTGTGCTCTCATTTGCCCTTCATTTACTTCTCACGTGGCCCTTTGAACATTGTATTGTGGTCATCTGTTAACTTTTCTCTTGGGTTTGTTTGCCTCTAACACCAAGCACAATTCCTGGTACATAGTAGGAAATCACTGTTTGGGAACTGGTACGACGGAAGATAAAAAGATGGAGACATAGTCCCTGACTTACCAATTTAATGAAGATGTTATTTTGGGGAGAAGACCAGAGAATACTTCCTTTGACCAGTGACCGTGGACCATGAGCTCCACAAGGGAGATATAAGCAGAGAAGAAAGTAAGGTAATTAGTTGAGGCCTTAGCCCCAAACCCCATCACAGAACTTGAGTAAATATGGCTGAATACCATATCCTACCTTCACCCCAAAGCCCAAATCTGAGTCTCAGATCTTACCACTCCAACATGAAGAAATTTCAGAATATATCTGCTCACAAGAAGTACAAGAGGAAAGGTGTAACAGAATATGTCCCAGTGCTTAGAATATAGCAAGTCTAAGACACCTCCCACTGGCCTTTCTCAGAACGGACTGCCACCCAGGCCTGTGCTGTCTGACAGTGTGGCAGTGTCTGAGAGGCCAGACCACGTGAGCTCTAGCCTCTGACCTGGACAGAGAAGTTATCCATGGGCAAAGGGGCATTATCATATTTCCAAACCCAATCAACCATTGCAACCTCTCTTCTTCTTGGCAATGGGTTGATTGAGGAGTAGTGAGTAGAGGGGAAAGAGAATTGAGAAGAGCAGGGAACTTCACCTCTCCTCCACCTCAGTGTGCTTCATGGAGAAGTATTTTTACCTAGGACCATCTTGTTCTACGTGTAACCCTAATAAAGGCTGGGGTCTCTCACGGCCTACTGTCCGCGGGGATTTACACTCGCAGGAAAACCATATCTAAATCCAGAATCCTTGAAAAATAATAAATATTTTTACTCCAGTTTGTTTTAGAGCAGTCAGGTTTTAGAGCACACCTATGGTTGTTAGTACCTGTAACAGTGCCTGCCACATAGTAAGTGCTTGATAAATATCTGTTAGATGATGAATGAATGAGTGAATGAATGAATAAACAAATACCTATTTTAAGGCCTTTATTATAATACTTCACTCTGATTTTTTATGTTTCTCCCTTACTTGCCTATGAGCTCCTCAAGTCTTTTGAATATACTTCAGGGTATACACTAGGACCTGCCACAGGGCTAGACTATAGTAAGCACTGATGGACTGTTTTACCTCTGAAAATCACTCTCAGCTTTTGAAAATGTGAACAGTCACTGAAGAAGTTCAAGTCTTCCAAGTCTAGACTCTAAATAGATTTGAAATGAAAGCATATGTGGAATTTTTTTGAAAAATATAGTATTCAGGGGCAATGTAAAAAATAATCTTAAAAAGAATCATATAGAAGGGAAAGCTCAAATGGAAAGACTAATGAATTATCCAGCCAGCTGACTGGGAATCTTCTACGTCTCATTCACTCTACTGATACCAGATGGCGACATTTTATCATGATTGTCTGCGTCCTGGCCGTTTGTTAATTTATTCAGCAAATGTAGCGAAGGAGGCTTATGCCAGGCACTAAGAATTTATAAATGAATGGCACATAGACTTTGATATCAAAAGTTTATAATCTATTGGGAGAGTATATAGTTATACAGACAATTAAAAAATAAAATAATGATGACACAAAATAATAGCTAACATTTTTTTAAGAGACAAAAGACCTGAAAAGACACTTCACTAGCAAGGATATCCAAATGGACAAAAGGCACAAAAAAAAGATCAACATTAATTATCAGGAAAATGCTAATTAAAAGCTCAATGAGATAGTATTATATTTTCATTACAATGACCAAAATGAAAAGGACTCAGAAAACCTAGTGATGATGAGGCTGCGGAGCAACTGGAAATCTTGCACACTGTTGCAAGGAATGTAAACTGCTACAACCACTTGGAGAACTGCCTGGTATATCTACTAAAGCTAACCCTACAAATACGCTGCGACCTAGCAATTCCACTAATGGGTATATACCAACAGAAATGAGTGCTTATGTGCACCAAAGACATGCACGGGTATGTTCATAGCAGATTATAATAGCAAAAAAAATGGAAACAACTCAAATGTCATTCAATAGCACAGTGTATAAATAAATTATAGTATATGCACAATATACGCAATAAGTGGAATATTACATAGCAAGGAAGAAAAATGCTGCTACTTACAGCATCATGGATGAGTCTCACCAAGCATAATGTTGATTGAAAGAAGCCAGACTCTAAAAGCACGTATTACATGATTATATTTATGTAAGTTCAAAAATAGGAAAAATTAATCTATGATGATAAAGGTCAGAATATTGGTTGCGTTGGGGAGCAGAGTGGATTGTTGACAGGAAGGGAGCAAAAATGAGTCTTCTGCTGTGCTAGAAGTGTTCTATATCTTGATCTAAGTGTTGCTACACACGTATATACTATGTAAAATTTTTTTGAACTGTATAAGATTTGTGCCCTTCATTATGTATAAGTTATTCCTCAATAAACAAGTAAATAAAAAGAAAGCAGTAGTTAACATCGTTGAATGTTTATTAGGTGCAAGGCATTTTGTCAGTACATATATTTTCTCACTTAATCATCACACTAATTCTTTTATTCCAGCTCTATTGAGATATATTTGACATATAACATTGTTTAAGTTTATGGTGTACAAAGTGATGATTTGATATATGTATATATTGCAAAATATACCACAACAAGGTTAGTTAACACACCCATGATCACATAGTTACCTTTTGTGTGTGTCTGTGTGTGTATGTATGGTGAGAATTTTTAAGATCTACTCTCTTAGGGGCTGGCCCCGTGGCTTAGCGGTTAAGTGCGCACGCTCCGCTGCCGGTGGCCCGGGTTCGGATCCCGGGCGTGCACCGACGCACTGCTTCTCCAGCCATACTGAGGCCGCGTCCCACATATGGCAACTAGAAGGATGTGCTGCTATGACATACAACTAACTATTGGGGCTTTGGGGGAAAAAATGAATAAATAAAATTATTTAAAAAAAAAAGATCTACTCTCAGCAACTTTCAAGTATACAATACAATATTGTTAACTATAGTCACCATGCTGTACATTAGATCCTCAGGACTTATTCATATTATAACTGGAAGTTTGTACCCTTTGACCCCCTTCACTCATTTCCCCATGTCCCTGCTCCTCTTTGCCCCTGGCAATCACCAATCTACTCTCTGTTTCTATAAGTTTGGGTTTTCTTAGATTCCATATATAAGTGAGATCTTACAGCATGTATCATTCTCTGTCTATTTCACTTAGCATAAGGCCCTCAAGCTTCATCCAGGTTGTTGCAAATGGCAGGATTTCTTCTTTTTTTATGGCTGAATAGTATTCCATTATATATATATATAGATATATCTATATATATCGCATTTTTTTTAATCCATTCATCCTTTGATGGACATTTAGGTTGTTTCCATGTCTTGGCTATTATGAATAATGCTCCAAAGAACATAGGAGTGCAGATATCTCTTTGAGATAGTGATTTCATTTCTATTCCAGAATAGAAGTGGATATGTACCCAGAAGTGTGATTGCTGGATTATACAGTATTTCAATTTTTAATTTTTTGAGGAACCTCCATACTGTTTTCCATAGTGGTTACATCAACTTACATTCCCATCAACAGTCCACAAGGGTTTCCTTTTCTCCACATCATCACCAACACTTGTTATTTCTTGTCTTTTTGATAATAGCCCTTCTAACAGGTACGAGGTAATGTGTCATTGTGGTTTTGATTTGCATGTCCCTGATGATTAGAGTTTTCACAATAATTCTAAGAGGAATGCCCAGTTACTAATCCTGGTTTACAGCTCAGGAAGCTGAGGCTTAGAGAGCCAGCTTGCCCTCGTGCACATAATGTGTGCGTGGCAGAGAAAGAACCTAGATCAGTTTGGTTATAAAGCCCACGCTCTACTCTGTTATTTAATTGTTTCCCCATCTTACAAGGCCCAGTTTGAGTGACGAATTCTGTCTTATGAGGAAGTAGATTAGCAAAGCCCCCTCAGAGAAATCCTCAAAGAAAAGGATGACACATTTTGAACCAAATTAGTAAACCAAAATGTCAGCTTTCCTTGCTTCCTCCCAGAACTATGGAATCCTGGATTTGGAAGGAGGTGTAGAGATCATCTAGTCTAGTCCAATCTTTTATTTTATTTGTGAAAGAAATAAAGCTCAGAGTGGCAACAACACTCACTCGATGTTAGCAAAGAACAGAGCTAGGGTCAACTGGAAAATAGCTGACCTTAACCAGAGAGGCTAAGCAACTGCCCGTGGCCACCCAGAAGTAAGCGGTGGAGCCAGTATCTGAATCCAGGCCATGTGACCGCAGAGCCTGTTCTCCCAACCACTGTGCTTTTCAGGGTCCTGACCCCCAGCCCCGTGCTCCATCCGTTGCTCCAGGCTGCCTCCCTAAAATACGCTGAAAAGTCAGTACACTGGGAGAGACTGGAGTGCTCACTGTCAACTGGAGGTGCGGAGGCAGGCAGGGAAACTGGCATGCTTGCCACATCAAATCAGGCCAGATCCAAATGCAAACAAATTGGGAATTGCTGGTCAATCAAAGTCAACTTTGTTTGAGCAGAAAGAAAACAGCATTGGGAAACTACCCAATTTAAACCAAGGGATCATTTCAAGACTTGAATTTAGACCCGGAGGAAGGAAAGCCCAGTTTCAGCAAAGTTCAATTAAGGCATAAAAAATCCAATTTATATCCAATTGGTAGGCCTGGCTCAGCACTGGGGTAAGATGCTTATCTGGCCAAGGCGCCACAGCCCAGAGTCAACAGTTCATCCCAGCCTCTCTCTCTCTCCACCCTTTCCATCTGCCCCAGCTCCTTCCCCAATAGAAGTTCTTCCCAGTTTTTCCCAGGACTTTTGCAATCCTTGCCCACTTCTCAATGTTCCATTTCATTTATCAGTGGTCTAATACACCGATGGTCTTTGACTTGGTACAGTTGGCCTTGTTGAGTCTTTCCTGCATTGCATGAGTTGCTATAGCAACTGAAAAGAAATTACCACAAACTACAAACGTGGCGGCTTAAAACAACAGCAA
This sequence comes from Diceros bicornis minor, assembly GCF_020826845.1. NCBI lineage: Eukaryota > Metazoa > Chordata > Mammalia > Perissodactyla > Rhinocerotidae > Diceros > Diceros bicornis. The sequence goes on from NC_080746.1 coordinate 13,786,345, forward strand.
TTTATTCTCTCATGGTTCTGGATACCAGAAGTCCAAAACCAGTAACACTGGGCCAAAATCAACCTGTTAGCACAGCCACACCCCCTCTGAGGGCTCTAGGGGGGATCTGTTCCTTGCCTTTTCCAGCTCCAGGTGACTGCCCACATGGCATTCTGGGGCTTGTGGCTGCATCACTCCAATTGCTGCCTCCATCTTCACAAGGCCTTCTGTGTGTGTGTCCTCTCCTTTGCCTCTCTTTCACCAAGACCCACCCAGATAATCCTGGATAATCTCCTCATTACAGAATACTTAATTTAATTACATCAGTTACCATATAGGATAGTATTCAGTCTTTTTCCCAATAAGGTAATTTACAAGTTCCAGGAATTAGGACTTGATCTCTTTGGGTGGCCATTATTCAGCCTACTCATTTCCAAGCCCTACAACTATGGAAAGATAGATTTTAAAAATAAAAAACCCTCTCTAACAACCCACTAAAAATATCACCATTATCAAGAAGTCCTCTCTTCTACCCTCTTCAATCTGACTTTTTTTCACCATCCCCTGAAAATACCCTTGTCTAGGCTGCCAAATCCAGGGATCATTTCTCAGTTCTTATCCTACTCTCACAGCATTGGACATAGCAGAGCTCTCCCTCCTGGAAATTACACGCCTACATTTCCTTCTCCTCCACTGGCTACTTCTTTCCAGTCTTCTTTCCTGAATCGTCATCTTCACACAACTTCTGAACATCAGAGTGTCCGTGGCTCAGTCTTTGGACCTCTTTCCTTCTTTATCTATTCTCTTTCTCTGAGTGATATAATCCTGTCCCCAAGTTTTAAAGCCACCGATATGCTGATAATTCTCAAACTTACATCGCCATCCCAGCCTCTCCTCTAAACCTCCAGCTTTGATAGGGAACAGCCTACTTGACGTCTCCACTTGAATGTCTAACAGGGATCTCAATCCTAACATGGCCCAAATTGAGCTCTTGATTCACTCGCCTCCCCAAACCTGCTCTTGCCCCAGTGTTCCCCATCTCAGTAGAAGACTTTATTTGCCCGGTCACTCAGTCCAAAAAACTGGGGGTCATCCCTGACTTCTCTTTCTCACGTGTCTTACAGCCAATCTATCAGCAAATGTTATTAGTTCTATCTTTTTAAAAATTCAGAATCCTACTACTTCTGTCCACCTTGACCACTGTCACCTAGTCTAAGCCACCATCACTTCTTACCTGGACTGTTACAATAGTCTCCTCACTGGTCTCCCTGCTTCTTCTCTTTCTTCCTTACAATCTATAAAACCACGGAGATCATTTTAAACACAAATCTCATCACGTATTTCCTTTCTCAAAATGTTCCAGTAGCTTCCCATCATATTTAAAATAAAATCCAAAGTCCTTACACTGGTCCATGATGCCTCTCTGGTTTCATTCCTTATTATTTCTGTCCTTGCTCCTTGTACTCCCGGTACACTGGCTTCCTACTGTTTTTCAAATTTGCATTTCTCATGCCTGCCTCAGAGCCTTGCACTTTCTGTTCCCTCTCCGAGATCACTCTTCCTTGGATATTTTTCCAGCTTGCTCCTTGATTATATCTAAGTCTCTGGTCAACTGTCATTTCCTCGAGGAGACCTCTCCTGACACCCTACTTAATAGCATTTCTGTCACTCTCTAGCCCCATACCATTATTTATTTTCTTTAAGACACTCATCACTACCTAACATTATATTATGTATTTAATTGTCTAATTGGTTAATTTCTATCTCCCCCACTAAAATATTGATTTTCCGAGAGCAGGGAATATGTCTATTTTTGTTCACCACCAGATCTGCAGCACGCAGAACAGTGCCTGTGCCCCTGTGCCAGACACAGAACAGGAACGTGTTAGATATTTTCTGAATGAATGAGTGACGGGGGGGGGGTGGCTGGGAGACATAAGGTAAGATCTTGGAAGGGACCTGCCTCCACGCCTCCAACGACAGACTCGGATAACGTAGCTGTGCTTCCTCGCAGCTGGAACACGCCCACCCCCTCCGGCTGAATGTGGGCTCTACAGAACAGCAATTGCCTCCGCCCCCATCTCAGCTTTCTGACCAGCCTCCCGGAGGAAGCAGGCAGGGAGGCCACAAGGCAGAAAAAGCTACCTTAGAGGACAGAGCTAATGATAGACTGTTCTTGTACTATAGCAACTGCTATGACATGCAAATGCTATGTGTTTAAAAAAAAATGAGTTACCTATTGCAATTTTCTGTAAGCTCTTACTAAGAAAAGCTTCACTTGATGCCCACTTCGGGCAGCAGTTGAAAAAGAGTGCAGTCATGGTGTGAATGCTGTCCACGGTCCTTTCAGGGGCTCTGTGGGGCGCAAGCCAAACATAATGCCTTCTTTCCGCTTCAGACACCACTCTCATCACCAGCACCACACCTACGGAAAATCGGTATTTGCTCAGTGGCCGGGAGAAACCACATAAAGTAGAAAAGCAGTATAACATATTAATGAACAACCGAAATTTTAGAGGCAAGCCTCACTTTGAATTCCTAACGTATGTTGTTAGCTGTGTATTCTTGGGAAAGTCACTTATTGAGCCTCAGTTTCCTTATCTGTAAGAGGAAAATAATGTCTGTCTCCTAGGGCTGTTGTGAGGATGGAATGTTCTAGCCCAGCACAGGGTCTCAGTGACTCCTAGCAGTTAGCATCATTACCCTTAGTTGGTCTTTAGGAAGGAATGGAGGGTAAGGAGGAGAACAGTAATGGCTAGGACATCGACATCCTGTGACACGATTGGCATTGGAGTGTGGCCAGCCTGCTCTATGGAAGCCATAGAATCACAGAAAGATAGGGTTACAAAGACTTCAGGGATATTAAAAAACAAAAAAAACCCTTGCATTTTATAAAAAAGAAATGAGCTCAGAAAGATGAACTGATTTGCCCAGAATCACACAGCTAGTTAATGGCAGAGCCAGAGCTGGAACCCAGATGTCAGACTTTAGTCTCTTAGCTGTGCTGCCTGGTGTTTCCCACAGCCTGGGTGATTGTAAGCCCTCCAGCTCCCACCACTCCCAGGCCTCAAACCACACAGCAGGCCCAGCTATCAGCAGATGAGCTCAGACTCAACCACAGGCTCACCAGGCCTGCAAAGATTCTCTGTCCCCCTGGCCCCTGCCCCCATTCTCTAATTTTCCTTCCTCCATCCATTATGGCCTGTCACCCCCAAACTCCCTGCTCCCCACTCCCTCCCAGGAGAACGCCACACCATAGGCCCGTTAGCCTATTGCAGAGTAGAACGTTTCCTGGAGGTGAAATGAAGGGGAACTGCACGGTCCGTCTGAGGATCCCTGTGCTTGCATGGCAGCTAACACATTCAAGGTAACGCTTTTCCCAGGTGAGGCCTTTGTAGGGTTTCTAATTCATTTGCTATCCTCCAAAGCCCTTGTTTAAGCTTGCTAGTGATGCCATATTACCAAAGTTTCCATAAATTAAAAACAATGGCAAACACCCAGATCCCTTAGGTCAAAGGCCACATACCTAGAATTGCCTGTCTACCCATTTCACCTCTTCATTCCTTCTCCTTCAAACATTTTTTACATATCTTCTCTTCTTCTGGGCCCTTTGAATGGAGGAATCATTCTGAACCAGGGTTCAAATCCTTACTTGCTTTCACCAGCAGTGTGACCCCTCTGTGCCTCAGTTTTCTTATCCATAAAATGGGGATAATAATATTATCTCTTTCATGAGGTTATTGTGAGATTGTGAAATATGTTTAAAGCACTTACATAAATGTCTGGAATAAAGTAAACCCTCCATAAATATTCTCTATTGTTATTATTATCGTGATGATGAGGAAGATTGACCTCTCCCATTTTAAACAGGAATTTACTGTGGGCCTTCAGCTGTGCTATAATATGTATTTCTCCCTCTTTCCCTCCATAACTAAGCATATTGTAGTGCATTACTTAACGTGATCCCCTTCTCTGTTGGTTCTCTTGTCTAGTAGCCAATGTCTGATTTAGAGAGAAGCTCCCATCTGGGCAGGGACCAGACCTGGTTAACTCTCTGAGCCTTACTCTCCTCCTCTGCCAAATGGATCTAATCCCATGCACTTTGTACTGCTAAAAGGATTAACCGAAATAGCATCATTAGAATAAGTGGTAGATGTTGGGTATTTATCCAAAGAACTTGAAAACACCAATTTGTAAAGGTACATGCACCCCTGTGTTCATTGAAGCGTTATTCACAATAGCCAAGATTTGGAAGCAACCTAAGTGCCCATCAAGGGACGAATGGATAAAGAAGCTGTGGTATATATACACAATGGAATACTACTCAGCCATAAGAAACGATGAAATCCAGCCATTTGTGACAACATGGATGGACACTGAGGGTATAATGCAAAGTAAAATAAGGCAGAAGGAGAAGGTCAAATACCGTATGATTTCCTTCATTAAGTAGTAGATAATAACAACAATAAACAAACACATAGGGACAGAGATTGGATTGGTGGTTACCAGAGGGGAAGGGGGGAGGGAGGAGGGTGAAAGGGATAATTTGGTACATGTGTGTGGTGATGGGTTGTAATTAGTATTTTGGGGGTGAACATGATGTAATCTATGCAGAAATAGAAGTACAATGATGTCCACCTGAAATTTTTACAATGTCATAAACCAATGTTACTGCAATAAACAGAAAATTAAAAAAAAAAAAAGAATAAGTGGTAGAAAATATTGTCACCCTTATTCCTGATTATCTGTCTGTGTAACTTGACTAGTACTAGGTTTACTATAAGAAATTGTCCATTTTTATAGGTCAAAAACAGTCAAATCCCAGCAATTTCATATGGTTCGATCTTATTATAGTAGCAATAATTGTAATAAAAACACCACCACCCAACATTTATTTAATGCTTCTATATGCCGGGCGCTGTCCTTTTTGGTTCACATGGATTATACCATTTAATGTCTATGACCCTAAGAGGTATGTGCCATTATCATCCCCATATGTCAAATGCAGAAACTGAGGCACCTGGAAGTTTAGTAAATGTCCAAAGGTAACACAGCTAGTAAGGGGACACAAACACGGGGAGTTTAATTCTGCGTTCACATACCCCAAAATACTCTCTACTGCTAGGCCTTCTGAATCCAGACTCTTCCACGTTCTTGTCCATCCGTCCTTCAATCCTCAAGGACTGGAACCCTGTCCCTGATATCCAAGCAGTGGCTAGGCCCCCCGACCTGATGAGAAAATGCCCCGAGTCTGACTTTTCTTGAGTATGGCTTATTCCTAGTTTCTCCATCACTGTGTTCTGTCTGTCCAGGGAACACTCACCCATTATTCATGCTGGACCTCCCTAAGGAAAAGTGCTTTACTGCATAGCTCCCCATCATATGTGCTGTCCTGTTAGGCATATGCCATGTGTACCAGACAGCACTTGCTCCTTCCACTTCAGCTAAGTTTGTCCCCTCAGTCCCTTCCCCATTCCTAGGAGGGTTCTAGTGTCACATCCATGCCCACCCCCCTCTGTCTTTTCCTGCTATCTCAAGCAGATCATATCTAGCCCTGCTCATGCATATGACGCTATGGGGAGAATCCTGGGGATGCAGAGACCATAAGACCAGGTCCCTGAATGCAAAGGGCTTGTGATCTCATTGGGAGACAGAATCTAGAAAAAGAAAAAGGTAGTGCATACTGAGTGATGATTGAGTGGCACAAACATTTATTATGCAGTAAAGGCTTAGCATTAGGGAGAGAGTGAAGAATCGTGATCAGGATACAGTCCAAACAGTCCCTATTTATCATCTGAACCAAATCCAGCACCCCAGTATTAAAGGGAGCCCAACAGGGATACAAAGGGAGCTCACCTAAGAGGCCAGGTGACAAAGCAGATCTGGGGAGTGTCCCTTCATCTCCAGCCCACTCCATGTAATGGCGGTAGCTGAATCCCGTTTCTGCGCCTCACTACACATGATCCTAAGCCTTTCATCCACCAATCAGGAGTCCAGTGACCACAATTTAAATTCTCCCCAGTGCCTAGCCTGGCTGGGCCACAGTAAATTGCAGCCTAAAAGCCACCTTCTTTTTGTTCAGACCCACACAAACCATGCATTTTCAGGTGATGTTTTTTAGCCCCCCTTCCTCTAGCTCACCACGCTTCACTTATCTGCAGCCATTAAGTCTATCCACAGGCAGGTATCATTCATGACCAGGAAATCAAAATGAGCCAGTGAAACAAGATATTTCCCCTCTCTTTTGCTTGTCTAAATGGAGAAAGATTCCAATGGTGATCAGAGAGCAGTTGGCTGCTCAATGCCCTTTTCTCTCTCCCTGCGTGGCAAACACAGAAATTATTTTCTGCCAAGAATATGGGCCAAGACTAAATTCAAAGACATTAATAGTACAATGAAGCCAGTCTAAAATCTTCACATCTTGGAAGCTGTTACAGAATCTGTTCTGGAAAAGGGTGGGAAGGAGAAATCAGAGGTTCATTGGGTGGAGACGTATGAAATGATTAGGCCCCTATGTCCAGATAGAACTACAGGGTAATCATCTGCATTTACTCTAAAATTCTCAGAAATCTGTATTTCCAAACCCCATTCTAAAGACTCATATCTGTATATGTGGGGATTTCTTTACTATGTCCAGCTTTTATTCATCTAAGATAATTTATTATTGATGATAGCCTTTTCTCCTGAGCTTCTGTTGTTCAATAAGATTTTGGAACTTAGCAGTTTTGTGACTAAAGATCAGGCCCCATTCACCATCACTGGTAGAAGCAGACACTGGATAAGGTTAAGGAGGAAAGCAATGGGCAAGGCTCTGGTCCTAGCTGGCTCAGGCCGCCATAACAAAATACCACAGGCTAGGTGGCTTAAACAACAGGAATTTATTTTCTCCCAGTTCTGGATGCTAGAAGTCCAAGATCAAGATGCCAACATGGTCAGTTTGTGGTAAGTGCTCTCTCCTTGGGTTGCAGACAGCCACATTCTCACTATGTGCTCACATGACCTCTTCTTTGTGCATGCACAGGGAAAGAATGTGCAAGCAAGTGAGCTCTGCCGTCTCTTCTTATAGGAACACTAGTTTCATCATGAGGGCCCCACCCTCATGACCTCATCTAAACCTATTAGCGCCGAAAGGCCCCATTTACAAATTCCATCACATTGGGGGTTATGGCTTCAAATTATGAATTTGGAGGAGGGGACACAATTCAGTCCACAGCAGCATTGTACTATAGATCCTCTCTGGTACTATATGAACCATCCTGATCATAGATGGAAGAGTCCATAAGGTGCAAGACCACATATGTCTTTGACAGCTTCTCCTGTGTTTTCTGTAGGCAGCTGTGGTTGGTACAATGTGGTGTAGTTTCTGTGTTGTAGTATGATCTGCACTGGACTTGCTGAACTTGCAGTCAAAAGACAGAGTTTCAATCACCTCACACTTTTTAGGATGGCTACTAGCAAAAACACAGAAAAATAATAAGTGGTGGTCAGCATGTACAAACTGGAACCCCCATGCAATGATGGTAGGATTGTTAAATGGTGCAAATACTATGGAAAACAGTATGGTAGGTCCTCAAAAAATTAAAGTAGAACTATTATATGATTCAGCAATTCCACTTCTGTGTGTATATCCAAAAGATATCAAGGAAATATCAGTATAAACATTTTCATAGCAGCATTATTCACAATAGCCAAAAAGTAGAAGCAACCCAAATGCCCATCAGTGGATGAATGGATAAATAAAATGTTTGTTTGTTTATTTACAAACAATGGGATATTATTCAGCCTTAAAAAGGAAGAAAATCTTGTCACATGCTATGACATGGATGAACCTTCAGGACATTATGCTAAGTGAAATAAGTCAATCACAAAAAGCAAATACTGTACGATTCCACTTTTAAGAGATATCTACACATTCATAGAAACAGAAAGCAGGATGGTAGTTACCAGGGGCTGGGGGAAGGAGGAAATGGGGAGTTGTTGTTTAATGGGTACAGAGTTTCAGTTTTGCAAGATGAAAAAGTTCTGCAGATCTGTTGCACAACAGACTATACTTAACACTACTGAACTGTACACTTAGAAATGGTTAAGACAGTAAATTGTACGTTATGTGGTTTTTACCACAATTAAAAAAAATACACACTCATAGGTTTCAGGTCCAACCTCAAGCAGGTGCTAGCAATGAGACATCACTTAAACTTTCTAAGCCTCAGTTCCTTCCCTTGTAAAATAGGGGGTAATAATGTCTTTCTCTCAGACTTACAATGAGATTTAAATAAGACAAAGTAGATGGGAGTGTTGTGGACAATTCAGTACTATACAGAAGTGGTGCACTAGCATTTTTGCTGGAAATTGCTCTGCCACAATTCCAATAATATTTAATGCATTAGTTACCTGGGAGTGTGTTAATTCTGTCCTCTACAAGGACCCTTCTGCAATGCAGGCACCAGAACTGCCTGCCGTATCAATTCCCAGTGTTGGAGGATGCTGTAAGTTTTAAATGAAATTTTGAGATTGACAATATTATCATCTAGGCAGCAGAAAACAGAACAAGTCACTTGGGTCTAAAAGCATTCAACTAGGATTTGTAAATAGTAACCTGGGCTCATTAATGATTTCTGTTTATTAGTGAGTGGTCAAGAAGACTGGTTCTATGTGATTCATTCCCCAGCTGCTACTCAGGAAAGGATAAGCCAGTAAAATCCATTTGTGCACTGTGAAATACTTAATGCTCTTTTACACTGATGTTATCTCATGAAAAAAACCAGTTTATTTATAAAGAGGACAGCAGAAATCAAGAAGTAGCACATATTCATACGAGCCTGCCTGTCCATTTCAGGAAGCTTTGCTCCCAGGTTCCTGAGTTTTGGCTAAAAGATGGGGACAAAACATAAGTTCCCTTCTACTCACAGATACTAGGAAGCCAAGGTCCTTTTTCCTTGGTTCTCCTACTAAAGAACAGCCAAAAGCAGAACTCAATTCTCCTATGGGTATCTTAAAAAGAGGCTAGAAAAACACTTTTAGAGAGACAATCTGTATTCCTTCATTCACAGACTGTTCTCAGAAGGCACTTGTCACAAAACCAGCAGATGGCCTGTTCAGACTGCCCTGCTGCCCACTGCAGGTCTGTGAGGAGGGATATGATCAGCACCTGAGTGGGTTCCAGAATGTTAGCGACAAGGGAATAAAAAAATCCACAGCACAGTTAACTCTTACTGAGTGTGACAACATAAGGGAGCAATGAGCAGTGATGGGGCTAACCCCAACGAGCAGGTAATACTTTTAAAAAGTTGAATTTGACCTTTGTATGTTGCTATTTCTTTTAGAAAATTGATTTGGAGGATGTAACTTAAGGGAGCTTTTCTCTGTTTGTTTAGGACCATGCATCTTGGTGTCTGAAGGGCCCAACCAGAAGTATTTTTGCTGTTCCTCTAAGAAAATCTTGAGTTTTCATTCCAATTCATATCCTGGTAGCCTGCTTGTTATGTCAAAAATCCTGAGGTAGACAGGCAAAAGAGGTACCCCGCCAAAGTACTGTCACGAACACATGCAAACCTCACACCTAGACTTCATTGGAATGTAAGCTCAGTGAGGGAGGGGATTTTATGTGTTCTGTTCACTGGTTTAGTGAACAGTTTAGTTCACTTCCCATCATTTGGAAGAGTTCTGAGCACGGAGTGGTGCTCAATCACTATTTTTCAAATGAACAAATGAGTGCTTGTGTGCACTCACACACACACTTACACAATTGATGAGAGTAGAGTAGTTTCTCATGTGAGGAAAACACACGCATGTCATATATGACTGAATATACGACTGAGGGTGACTAATTTTCTTGCTATCATGATGATGTCTAACACATCTACAGCTTGGAAGAAAACATATAGTGATACATGCCTTATATCCAAATATCATGTCTGGACACTAAGAATGAATTTAGTTTCGAGAATCTTACAGTTTGAGAACACAAGCATGTAAGTAACGGGAAGTATCAAAACAACTGATTTGATACTTAGACTGAGCAGCCAAGAATGTCAAAACCTGAAAAATCAATCATATCGTGATTGAGGACATCCCATCATCACGGCTCAGGGTCTAGTCAAATTACTGCTTCATTACTTTCTTTCTGAGATTTAATTTATAAAGATTTTACCTGACTTGATACTTGACTATTAATTTGTGATCTTGTTGTGAGTCCTTGTAAAATCACACATTTTAGATTTTTTAGAAACAGATTCCAGCACGTTACACTTTTCAAAGAATCTTTATATGTGTTACCTAATTTAACGTACCTATGCAAAGACTGAGGAAGATCAAACTTCTAAAGTCCAGGAAGGCTGAGAGATTATCCAGTTTAAATTTTTCCTTTCCCTCCACAACATGTCCTGAGTCTTAATCTTAGGTACCCTGAGGCTTCCCTTTATCATGGACTAACTAAGAGGTAGAATTGAGATTTCTTACCCCACAGGTAATTGAAATTAAGGTTCTGGATATGTGTGCCCCCTAGTGTTGGTGAGGTTCACAGTGGTTCAGAATAGAATAGAAAATTAAAAATCAGGGCAGGTAGAAACAGGCCCAAATACTTCATTCCCTAAAGCTAGGCAGGGAAAACCTTACATAGGAAGCCAGTGAGAAAGTGTGTGTGCATGTTTGTGTGTGTGTGTGTGATAGAGAGAGAGAGAGAGAGAGAGTGTGTGTATTTTGCAAGAGTCATCAGACCTTGGAATCAAATGCTCAGACTTCAGATACTGCCGCCCCAGCACCACCTCTTCCGCCCAGGCACCACACTACTGATTCTCACCCCTGGCTACGCATCAGAAAAATCTATTATTCACTGCATGTTCCCACTTCAGAGATTCTGATTAATTTGATCTGGGGTAGGGTCCAGGCATCAGCATTTTTCAAAGCTACATAGATAATTCTTACATACAGCCAGAGTTGAGAACTACTGCATCATGCATTGCAGTAGCTTAGATGAAGTTAGATAGAACTTACCATTGATGAAGTTGTTTGATCTTGAACCTAGGAAATTTATAAATATCATCTTCTGGGCTTTAGAAAAGAAGAAAGTCTTTAAGATACAGATAGTGAATTAAACGTGAGTCTATCTACACTCCCTCCTGAGTTTCCACTAAAATAAGAGTAAAAGTTATAAACCCATAAGGACAGATAGAACAGGGTGGAGAAATCAACAGGCAAGAGATACCAGCAAAGTTTTGCAAAATGGAATGCAAAGAGAGGAATAGAAACTGACATCATAGGGCTGGAAAAGCTAAAACCTAAGTGTCTGCAGAGGGGAAGGTTGATGAGAATCAAGCTGATTTGTGTTCTAGAATACTTGAAAAGGCTCAGAAATTGGAGGCAGCAGATACAAAAGTGGAAAGAGGGGTGGGACGGAAAACAGGAGACTAGGTTGAAAATCTATATAACAAGCAGTCAGTCCCTCAGATTCTCTCCTCAAGTATGAGAAGCCAGGTGACTCCTTCTCTCTATCATAGAAGGAACTAGGTTATTTTCTGGAAAAAACAAATCAAGAGTCCTCAGACAGGATACCATCACAGTGAAGGATGGAGAAGAGGCACTGTACTGACAAGAGGAGGATTCAGAGGAAGTTTCGATTATCAGCTTTGGCATCCAGTCTCCTTCAGCAGCTTGGCCTCAAGAATGCTGACTGCCAAACAAATTCCCCCCAGGCTAAAGATTGGACGATGTTTCTCTGGAGAAACTGGAGAACCTCAGGGGAAAAAAAGGACATTTAACATACCCACAATAAAACAACTGTTTCTCTGCCACATCACCATAGAGTAAAGGCAATGATTTGACAAGCCACAGCAATTATTCCTGAGATCCAATCAGCTTTTTTAGAGCTTTGCTCTGAGTGGATAGCTAAGGATCTTGAAGAAAGCTTCTATCCAACTACAAAAAAACAAAACAGAAGAAACGGAAATCAAAGGAACTAGAAACAGAAAAGATATTAAAATTATAATTAAGGTTCTCAGAAAGAAAAGAAAGGATAGTGCATCCATGAAGGAAGAACAAAGCACTATAAAAAACGAACCCTCAGAAAACAAGAAAGAGGTCTCAGGAAATAAAAATGTGGTAGCTTTGGTAGCTAGTCTCCAAAGATGTACCAAATGAACTGTGCTTCCCAATATCCACACCCTTGCATAGTCCCCTCTCACATGGAATCTGGTTTGGCCCTGAGACTCACCCTAACCAATAAAATGGGACAAAAGTGATGTTCTCGCTTTTGGCCCAAGCTTTAGGAATATCTTGCAGCTTCTGCTTTTGAAAGCTCTGAGCTGCCATGTAAGAAGTTGGGTACTCTGCTGGAGAGACCACATGGAGAGGTCATGAGAAGAGAGAAAGGTCCTGAAACTACATGGAGAATGAGAGGCTCAGCCCTCTCAGTGTCCTAGCTGAGTCATCTTCCAGCCATCTGGCCAAGGCATGTCTGTGAATGAAGTTGTGCTGGATATTCCAGCCCCATCTGCCCTCTGACGGAGAGGAAGACCACATGAGAGGCCCCAAGCGAGATAGATGAGCCCCAATCAACCCACAGAATCGTGAAAAATAATAAAATGGTTGCTATTTTAAACCACTAAGTTACAGATGGTGTATTATGCAGCAATTGATATCTAAAATTATTGCCAAAATTAAGAAAATGAATCTGAGTTGCATCAGACTTCTTAACAACCCTGAAAGCTAAAGGACCATGGAGCGATAGCTTGACAAGCCAGGGCAAAGGATGAGAGTGCATTTTTCAATCCACTGAGTTTTATATTGCTCAGTAAAACAAGCAATCAAACGTAAGTATGGATTAAAGAAGATTTCATGCAATGTCTCAAAACAGCCACATCTTGTGCAACCCTTCTCAGGAAGCTATTGTCAGATGTAAGTCAACAGAACGAAGGATTAAACCAGAAGTTCTCAATAGGGGGCAATTTTTCCCTCCAGGGATATTTAGCAATGTCTGGAGACATTTGGGTTGTCATAAGTGGAAGGGGTCTGCTACAGGCATCTAGTGGGTTGAGGCCACAGATGTTGCTAAATATCCTGTAATGCAGAGGACAGCTTTCCACAACAAGGAATTATCTGGCCCAAAATGTCAATAGCACAAAGGCTGAGAAACCCTGGATTAAATCAAGAAAGAAGACGTATCAGGAAATAAGATTTCCAAAAAAGTAGATTTGCAAAGAAAACTCCAATAGATTTACAGGACTGCAGCTGTATTACAGGCTCAGAGAACAGCCAGTCCAAATTGAAAAGGGATCATAAAGGATTCCAGTATGAATATATCTAAGAGAAAAAAAACAAAAGGATATAACTGGAATAATACCTGATTATTGGAAATAGTATTGGGAGGGGAATTTATAGTTCTTTTGAAAAGTGGAAAGTTTTAGTGATAAGGTCATGAACAAGTAAACAAATTTTAAAATGAGGCAGTTATTAACTTCAGAAGAAAAGAAAAATTGTGCAAGAAAGGAAATACAATTATATTCTCTTGGCTCAGCAGGAGGGTATTATACAGTAGTAATAATATAATTATAAAATAATGATAATAGCCAACACATATATGGCTTATTATTACTAAGTGATCTACCTATATTTAATCACTTAATCATCACAAAAATTTTGCGAAGTAGCTACTATTACTATCCCCAGCAAAGCCCTAGAGCAATTAACCAATTTGCCTGAGATCGCACAGCTACAAGAGGCAGAAGGATTTGAACTCAGGAAGTCTGGCTCCAGAATTTGAGCATTTATCTACTATCCTAGGCTGTTTACTAATTTATTTATTTATTTATTTTTTGTGAGGAAGATCAGCCCTGAGCTAACATCCATGCCAATCCTCCTCTTTTTTTGCTGAGGAAGACCAGACCTGAGCTAACATCTATTGCCAATCCTCCTCCTTTTTTCCCCTTTTTCTCCCCAAGGCCCCGGTAGATAGTTGTATGTCATAGTTGCACATCCTTCTAGTTGCTGTATGTGGGACGCCGTCTCAGCATGGCTGGACAAGCGGTACCACAGTGCACGCCCAGGATCTGAACCCAGGCCGCCAGTAGCAGAGCGCGCGCACTTAACCGCTAAGCCACGGGGCCGGCCCCTGTTTACTAAGATAAACAAACTAAAATTTGTGATATTCACTTGATATGCATGATATGGCCAGGGAGCCAGCAGTTACTAAATGTCTGGACTACCACTCCTGGAACCAGAGTTGGAGGATAGAGAAGAGGAAATTAGAGTGTGAAGGTGCTAAACCTTCACCTACTGCAATAAGAACTTTATATGTATATATATATATAATTGGGAAATAAAGAGATAGCCGCACAAGCATATTGTTTTGAAATATGGAGGAAAACATCAGAAGAAACAGCTAAAAGAGATTAAAGTGGTTGCCCTGAGGGGATGGGATTCAGGAGTGAAGAGGGACAAAGCAGGGAAGAGTTTTTATTTTATAAGCTTTGAAGTACTATTTGGCTTTAAAATTATGTATATTTATTACTTTGATAAAAAAATAAAATTTAATTTAAAATTTAATAAACTTTCATTGGTTTAGGGTTGTTGAGACTTGTCCTACCTGGAAACAGAAGCATAATCCAATGATTCTTTTTTTTTTGTTTTGTGAGGAAGATCAGCCCTGAGCTAACATCCAATGCTGATCCTCCTCTTTTTTCTGAGGAAGACTGGCCCTGGGCTAACATCTGTGCCCATCTTCCTCTACTTTATGTGGGACGTCGCCACAGCATGGCTTGACAAGCAGTGCATCGGCACGCGCCCAGGATCCGAACCTGCAAACCCCGGGCCGCCGAAGCGGAGGGCGCACACTTAACCGCTGCACCACCAGGCTGGACCCCTCCAATGATTCTTATAGTGGCCTTTTAGGTCAAGGACCATGGAAATTGGAATATTGCATTTCAGGGAGTGGCCTAAATTACTTTTCACATGTAAGGCAATAAAATCATTCAGAGTAGAGACCCTTGTCTTGAGCCACCTCAGACTCGAAATGATCCAGTTGAGTCTGGAACCATCTGTCTTCCTCCACGTGGGGCACTTCCATGACACAGCCTGTGTGATATCCAGAGGAACTCCTTCATGGAGAGAAGCATGGAGTATCTCAGGCGGGAAGGGGTCTTCAATGAAGGAAGTGGAAGATTGATAAACTCTATCCCTGTGTACAAAAGATGAAGGTCAATTGTACCAAAGGAAGGAAGATTGTGTCAGAAGATCAAGGCTAACTCCACTTACATTTCAAGTGAAGACTAAGTACAAACATTAGGAGACTTTTTCGAGACTTCTGGAAACTTACCCAACTATTGACTTTTTTAAAAACCCTCTTCTCTTGCTCTGCAATGGTCTCAGACACCTCTTCTGCACCCTTAACATCCTCTCAGCCTCACTATCTCGGAGGCCTTGGATCACTTGTTCCAGTCCTGCTCTCTGTAACAACCAGCTCGTGCAGGCACAATTCAACAGTGCCTGTCTCATGCCTGAGCTGGCACGGCTTAGCTCTTGTCCAGGAGATTCGCTGTTGACAGTGAGGTAAGAAACCAGTTGAGCTGGACGAGTTGGGCACTTACACAGGAGCTGCTCAGAAGCATGGGTGAAATTAACCCTGTGTGACAAACTCTGGCCAATGGAAGATGGGCTCCAGTGGATAAATTCTTCTCTCTTCCTCCCCCAGAGAAAATGTCCTGAAAAGCAATCATGTTTAGCTTGGGAGATCCTGTGAAATCAAGCGTCTAGTCCTGCTTCACATCAAGCGGTGATCTACTCAGTCACATACTCCTGGGTTGCTTCTCTCTCTTCCTGCAATTCTCTTTTGCTCACTCCCACTTGCTGGGATTGCACACTCTAACCAAGTAACAGCCCACAAACTGGTGTCTCAAGGTCCGCTTTCGAGAAACCAGACTTCAGACTTCAAAAATGTTAAAAGCCTCACCAAATATAAAACAGATCATCTGAATAGTCCTATAACTATTAAAGAAATTGAATACATAATTTGAAAGCTTACGAAAAAGAACTTTCCAGGCCCAGATGGTTTCGCTGGAGAATTCTACAAAACATTAAAAAATAATTAGCATCAATTCTACACAATCTCTCCAGAAACTAGAAGAGGGGCAAGTACTACCTAATTCATTTTATGAGTTTATTATTACTCTAATACCAAAACCAGACAAAAATAGTGAAAAAAAAATGTAAAACTTCAGGTTTATATGTCTCATGAACTTAGATGCAAAAATATTTTTAAAAAATTCTAGCATAGGGCCGGCCCCGTGGCTTAGTGGTTAAGTGCACGCACTCCGCTACTGGTGGCCCAGGGTTCGGATCCCGGGCACGCACCAATGCACCGCTTCTCCGGCCATGCTGAGGCTGCGTCCCATGTACAGCAACTAGAAGGATGTGCAGCTATGACATACAACTATCTACTGGGGCTTTGGGCGAAAATAAATAAATAAATAAAATTATTTAAAAAATGCTAGCATATTGAATCCAGCAATATATAAAAAGAATTATATACCCCAACCAAGTGGAGTAAGGTCTGGAATAAACCAGTTAGGCTGATTCAATATTTTAAAATCAATCAATAGATACAGAAAAGGCATTTGAAAAAAATTCAACATCCACTCATGATGAAAACTCTCTGCAAATTTAGGAGAACTTCCTCAACTTAATAAACAGCACCTGTAAAAATCAACCGTTATGGGGCCAGCCCAGTGGTGTAGTGGTTAAGTTCGAATGCTCCGCTTCAGTGGCCCAGGGTTCATGAGTTTGGATCCCAGTCGTGGACCTATGCACTGCTCATCAAGCCATGTTGTGGCAGCAACCCGCCTACAAAATAGAGGAAGACTGGCACAGATGTTAGCTCAGGGCTGATCTTCCTCAAACAAAAAAAGAGGAAGATTGGCAACGGATGTTAGCTCAGAGCAAATCTTCCTCACCAAAAAAAAAAAAAAAAAAGTCAACAGTTAGTATCATGCTTACTAATGAAACACTGAATAAGATTAGGAACAAAGGAAGGATGTCCACTCTTACTACTCCTATTAACATGGTAGTGGAAGTCCCAGTCAGGGCAATAAGGTGAGAAAAGGAAATAAAAGGGATACCAATTGGAAAGGAAGAAATAAAACTGTCCAAATAATGCAGATGACATGATTATCCATGTAGAAAATCCCAAGGAATCAACAAAAAAGTTCATACAACTAGTAAGTGAGTTCAGCAAGTTCACAGGATACAAGATCAACCACAAAAATCAATTCTATTTCTATATATTAGCAACAAACATGGAAAACAAAAACTAAAAACACAATACCATTTACAATTACTCTCAAAAAATAGAATACCTAGGTGTAAATCTAACAAAACACATATGGATTTGTATGCTGAAAAATACAGAATGCTGATGAAAGAAATCAAAGAAGATCTAAAAAAGTGGAGAGACATACCATGTGCAAAGATTGAAAGACTCAATATAGCAAAGCTGTCAATTGTTCTCCAGCTGATCTATAGATTTAAAGCAATTCCTATCAAAATCCAAGCAAGAATTTTTGTAGATATAGGCAAGCTTATTATAAAATTTGTATGAGAAAGCAAAGGAATAGAATAGCTTAAATAATTTTGAAAAAGAAAAATAAAGTAAGAGGAATCACTGTACCTTGTACTAAGACTGATTTTGTAGATACAGTAATCAAGACAGTGTGGTATTGTTGAAGGAATACACATATAGATCAATGGAAGACAATAAAGAACACAGACACAGACCAACACAAGCATGCCCAACTGATTTTTGAAAGATGCAAAAGAAATTAAATGGAGGAAAGATAGTCTTTTCAACAAATGGTGATGGAACAATTAGACATCTACAAGTAGAGATCAGGAAGTCAAGATGGCGGCGTAGCCAGACTCTGAACTCACCTCCTCCTGTGGACACAGCCAATTTACAACTACTCGTGGAAAAATTACCCCTGAGACAGAACTGAAAACTGGATAAGAGGAATTCCTGCAACAACGGACAATCCTAATTGAGGTGGAAGAGGCAGAAACTCCCTTCTGGAGAAGAAAAATGCCGCCTTCACAAGCCGCAGCGCCTCACGGCCGCCAGGGAGCAGCCCAAAGGTACGAAGCCCTCCCTGGAGGAGTGGGCCCCTGAGCCGGGGAGCGCCCCCGCTGTGGGCATTTTGTGGACTCAGCACAATCGAGATGAGTGGCAGAATATCTGACTTTGCCTGCTACTAAATCATTGGGGAGTACTCCCAGAAAAGCTGGTTCACAAAGAAATTAAAACCAGCTCTTAAAGGGCCCGTGCACAAACTCACCCATTTCAGAAAGCAACCTAAAATCACCAGAAAGAAAGGTGCGCAGTGCTTTGGTGAAAAGAGACTCACCTAATAGGCCCTGAGTGCATCTCGGTGAGAGGTGAGACCTCTCCAGGGACTGGGACATTGGCGGCGGCCATTGTTGTGGCCTGGTGTGGGCGTGCTGACGCAGACTCCGTTGGAGTTCTCCCTGGGGCCTGCTAGCCCAGGTCTACCCCACCCCCTAGAGCACCGATTTAATCCAGCTCAGCCAGGGCAGGCAGCCCACCTTAGAACTGGCTCCACCCAACAACAAGCCCTCAGGCAACCTGAGGGCCTGCATAGATTGGTGACTGGATTCTCTGCAGCCTGGCAACTGAGCCGACTTCAGTGGGGCAGGGTGTCCACAAGGAGCGGGTGGAGAGTGTGGGGCGGTGGCGGAGCATGTGGGGCTCCCGCCGTGGAGAGACTGGGTCCGCTTTGGGAGGTCGGGGCACGCACACAGGGCAGGACTGTGTTGCCTGTGTGTGTGGGCCTGCGGGCGGCAGGTCTTGGCAGCTGCAGAAGACTTGTGCTTCTCAAAGACCCACACTGGGGGTTTGCCCCACCTTCCAAAACCTGAAATAATTGGGTGCTCCTGTGCCTGAGGCCAGCCCCACCCAGCTGCAATCCTCAGAGAGCTGACAGGAGACCTAAGGACTGGAGGCTTATAGCAATTGTAAGGCCCTGAGCCTAACAACATGCCACGCTGGGGGCCTACTCACTTAAAAGAAATACTACAACACAAATGTGGTATTAGAACTTGCAGCCAAATGTACTGGGGCTCCCCACACCTGATAAAGAGACTGAAGGGCCCACAGCAACTACAAGCAGCTGAGCATTACAACAGCTGGCCAGGAGCTTAGCTCGGCCTCCCTGGGCACCTATAGGGAAAGCAAACAGGCCACAACAGAAGGACACACGTAGCCCACATAGGGGTCACCCCTGAAACATTGAGAACTGAGGGAAGCACACTGCAGGCCCCCTAAGGCATCACTTACATAAGGTCACCTATTCAAGAGCAGGAGACATAGCTGACCTACCTAATACGTAGACACAAGCACAGGGAAAGAGGCAAAATGAAGAGGCAAAAGAATACATTCCAAGTAAGGGAACAGGACAAAACCCCAGAAAAGGAACTAAGTGAAACAGAAATGAGCAACCTACCCAACAGAGAGTTCAAACAAAGAGTGTTAAGGATGCTCACTGATCTGGGCAGAAGAATAGATGAACTGAGTAAGAATGTCAGCAAAGAAATGGAAGATATAAAAAAGAACCAATGAGAAATGAAGAATACAATACTGGAAATGAAAAATTCACTAGAGGGACTCAAAAACAGAGTAGAGGATACAGAAGAATGGATCTGTGAGCTGGACAAAAGACTAAAAGATATTACCCAAGCTGGACAGGTAAAAGAGAAAAGAATTAAAAAGAGTGAGGACAATCTCAGGGACCTTTGGGACAACATCAAGTGCACTAACATCCGTGTTATAGGTGTCCCGGAAGGAGAAGAGTGAGACAAAGGGGCAGAGAATCTATTTCAAGAAATAATAGACGAAAACTACCCTAACCTAAGGAAGGAAACAGACATCCAGGTACAGGAACCACAGAGAGCACCAAATAAGATAAACCCAAAGAGGCCCACACCAAGACACATCATAATCAAAATGTCCAGAATTAAAGATAAAGAGAGAATCCTAAAAGCCGCAAGAGAAAGTCAAGTTACATACAAAGGAAACCCCATAAGGCTATCAGCTGACTTCTCAGCAGAAACTTTACAGGCTAGAAGAGAGTGGCACGATATATTTAAAGTGCTAAAAGGAAAAAACTTACAGCCAAGAATACTCTACCCGGCAAGGTTATCATTCAAAATGGAAGGAGAGATCGAAAGTTTCCCAGACAAGCAAAAATTAAAGGAGTTTGTCACCAAGAAACCAGTGCTACAAGAAATGTTAAAGGGATTGATTTAAGGGGAAAAGAGAAGACCACAAATAGGAAAAATTACCTATTTCCATGATAAGAGGGTAATGGATACAAATGCACAAAAAAGACATTAGATATGATATCAAAAACATAAAAGGAGGGAGGAGGGGAGTTAAAGAGTAGAGCTTTCAGACAGAGGTCAAACTAAAGAGACCATTAATTCTGTATAGAAGAAGAAAGGAACAGAGAAGGACTACTAAAACACTGAGGAAAAAAAAGTTAAAAAATGGCAGTAAGTACATACTTATCAATAGCTACTTTAACCGTCAATGGACTAAATGCTCCAATTAAAAGACATATGGTGGCTGATTGGATAAAACACCAAGACCCACATATATGCTGCATAAAGAGACACACTTCAGACCTAGAGACACTGACAAACTGAAAGTGAAGGGATGGAAAAAGATACTCCATGCAAATGGCAATGAAAAGAAAGCTGGGGTAGCAGTACTCATATCAGACAAAATAGACTTTAAAACAAAAACTGTAAAAAGAGACAAAGAAGGGCACTACATAATGGTCAAAGGAACAATCAAACAAGAGGATATAACACTTGTAAATATCTACTCACCCAACGTAGGAGCACTTAAATATATAAAGCAACTATTAACAGACATCAAAAGAGAAATAGACAGTAACACAATAATAGTAGGGGACTTTAACATTCCACTTACACCAATGGATAGATCATCCAAACAGAAGATCAATAAGGAAATATTGGCCTTAAATGACACAACCACAGATGGACCTAGTAGATATATACAGAGCATTCCATCCAAAAACCGAAGAATATACGTTCTTTTCAAATGCACATGGAACATTCTCCAGGATTGATCACATGTTAGGCCACAAAACAAGTCTCCATAAATTTAAGAAGATTGAAATAATATCAAGCATCTTTTCTGACCACAACTGTATGAAACTAGAAATCAACTATAGCAAGAAAATCAGAAAAGCCACAAATACGTGGACATTAAACAAAATGCTACTAAACAACGACTGGGTCAATGAAGAAATCAAAGAGAAATCAAAAAATACCTGGAGACAAATGAAAATGAAAATATGACATGCCAGAATTTATGGCATACAGCAAAAGCTGTTCTAAGAGGGAAGTTTATAGCAATACAGGCTTATCTCAACAAACAAGAAAAATCTCAAATAAACAATCTAACAATGCACCTAAAGGAACTGGAAAAAGAAGAACAAACTGAGCCCAAAATCAGTAGAAAAAGGGAAATAATAAAAATCAGAGCAGAAATAAATGAAATAGAGACCAAAAAAACAATAGAAAAAATTAATAAAACCAAGAGCTGGTTCTTTGAAAAGATAAACAAAATCGACAAACCTTTAGCTAGACTCACCAAGACAAAAAGAGAGAAGGCATATATAAGTAAAATCAGAAATGAAAGAGGAGAAATTACAACAGACACCTCAGAAATACAAAAGATTATAAGAGACTACTATGAAAAGCTATACGCCAACCAATTCGACAATCTGGAAGAAATGGATAAATTCTTAGAATCATACAACCTTCCAAAACTGGATAAAGAAGAAGTAGGGAATTTGAATAGACCAATCACCAGTAAGGAGATCGAAACAGTAATCAAAAACCTCCCCAAAATAAAAGTCCAGGACCAGATGGCTTCCCTGGTGAATTCTACCAAACATTCAAAGAAGACTTAATACCTATCCTTCTCAAACTCTTCCAAAAAATTGAGGAGCGGGGGAAGCTCCCTACCTCATTCTACGAAGCCAACATTACCCTGATACCAAAACCAGACAAGGACAACACAGAAAAAGAAAATTACAGGCCCATATCACTGATGAACATAGATGCAAAAATCCTCAACAAAATACTAGCAAATCGCATACAACAATATGTTAAAAAGATTATACACCATGATCAAGTGGGATTTATTCCAGGTGTGCAGGGATGGTTTAACATTCGCAAATCAATCAACGTAATACACATTAATAAAATGAAGAATAAAAATCACATGATCATCTCAATAGATGCAGAGCAAGCATTTAACAAGATACAGCATCCATTTATGATAAAAACTCTGAATAAAATGGATATAGAAGGAAAGTACCTCAACATAATAAAGGCCATATATGAGAAACCCACGGCTAATATCATCCTCAATGGTGAAAAACTGAAAGCTATCCCTCTAAGAACAGGAACCAGACAAGGATGCCCACTGTCACCACTCCTATTTAACATAGTATTGGAAGTCCTAGCCAGAGCAATCAGGCAAGAGAAAGAAATAAAAGGGATCCAAATTGGAAAGGAAGAAGTGAAACTGTCACTATTTGCAGATGACATGATTTTATATATAGAAAACCCTAAAGAATCCACCAGAAAAATTTAGAAGTAATAAACGAATATGGTAAAGTTGCAGGATACAAAATCAACATACAAAAATCAGTTGCATTTCTATACACTAACAATGAAGTAGCAGAAAAAGAAATTAAGAATACCATCCCGTTTACAATTGCAACAAAAAGAATAAAATACCTATGAATAAACTTAACCAAAGAGGTGAAAGAGCTGTACATGGGAAACTATAAAACACTGCTGAAAGAAATTGAAGAAGACACAAAGAAATGGAAAGATATTCCGTGCTCTTGGATTGGAAGAATTAACATAGTTAAGATGTCCATACTTCCTAAAGCAATCTATAGATTCAATGCAATCCCTATCAAAGTTCCAACAACATTTTTCACAGAAATAGAACAAAGAATCCTAAAATTTATATGGAACAACAAAAGACCCCGAATAGGTAAAGGAATCCTGAGAAAAAAGAACCAAGCTGGAGGTATCACACGCCCTGATTTCAAAATATACTACTATAGTAAACAAAACAGCATGGTACTGACACAAAAACAGACACACAGATAAATGGAATAGAATAAAAAGCCCAGAAATAAACCCACACATCTATGGACAGCTAATCTTTGACAAAGGAGCCAAGAACATACAATGGAGAAAAGAAAGTCTCCTCAACAAATGGTGTTGGGAAAACTGGAAAGCCACATGAAAAAAATGAAAGTAGACCCTTACCTTACACCATACACAAAAATTAACTCAAAATGGATTAAAGACTTGAATGTAAGACCTGAAACTATGAAACTTCTAGAAGAAAACATAGGCAGTACGCTCTTCCACATCAGGCTTAGCAACATATGTTCAAGCACCATGTCTGACCGGGCAAGAGAAACAATAGAAAAAAATAAACAAATGGGACTACATCAAACTAAAAAGCTTCTGTACCGCAAAGGAAACCATCAACAAAACGAAAAAACAACCTAACAATTGGGAGAAGATATTTGCAAATCATACATCTGATAAGGGCTTAATCTCCAAAATATATAAAGAACTCATGCATCTCAACAACAAAAAAAACTACCAACGCAATTAAAAAATAGGCGAAAGACCTGAACAGACATTTCTCCAAAGAAGATATACAGATGGCCAACAGACACATGAAAAGATGTTCAAAATCATTAACTATCAGGGAAATGCAAATCAAAACTACAATGAGATATCACTTCACGCCCGTCAGAATGGCTATAATTAACAAGACAGGAAACAACATATGTTGGAGAGGATGTGGAGAGAAGGGAACTCTCATACACTGCTGGTGGGAGTGCAAACTGGTGCAGCCACTATGGAAAACAGTATGGAGATTCCTCAAAAAATCAAGGCTAGAACTACCATATGATCCAGCTATTCCACTGCTGGGTGTTTATCCAAAGAAACTAAAAACACCAATGTGTAAAGATGCATGCACCCCTGTGTTCACTGCAGCGTTATTCACAATAGCCAAGACTTGGAAGCAACCTAAGTGCCCATCAAGGGACGAAGGGATAAAGAAGATGTGGTATATATACACAATGGAATACTACTCAGCCATAAGAAACGATGAAATCCAGCCATTTGTGACAACATGGATGGACATCGAGGGTATAATGCAAAGTGAAATAAGTCAGAGGGAGAAGGTCAAATACCGTATGATTTCCTTCATTAAGTAGTAGATAATAACAACAATAAACAAACACACAGAGACAGAGATTGGATTGGTGGTTACCAGAGGGGAAGGGAGGAGGGAGGAAGGCAAAAGGGATAATTCAGCACATGTGTGTGGTGATGGGTTGTAATCAGTATTTGGGTGGTGAACATGATGTAATCTATGCAGAAATAGAAGTATAATGATGTACACCTGAAATTTATACAATGTTATAAACCAATGTTACTGCAATAAACAAAAAATTTTTTTAAAAAATGACATCTACAGGTAAAAATTATGAACCTTGACATAAACCTTACACCATATACAAAAACTAATCCAAAACGTATCACAGGTTTAAATGTAATATGAAGCTATAAAACTTTTGGAAGAAAACATAAGAGAAAATCTTTAGGCTAGGCAAAGACATTAGATACAACACCAAAAGCACAGTACAAAGAAGGAAGATTCGATAAATTGGACCTCATCAAAATTAAGAACTTTTTCCCTGTGAAAAATCTTGTTAAAAAATGAAAATAAAAGCTACAGACCAGGAGAAAATATTTGTAACCCACGCATCTGATAAAGGACTTATATCTAAGACTATAGAAAGAACTCTTAAAATTCAACATTAATAAAGAAAAACAGAACAATTATAAAGTGTGCAGAATATATGAGCAGACATTTCATCAAAAAGGAGATATAGGTGGCAAATAAGAACGTGAACAAATTAAAATCACAATGAGACATCACTACATACGTTTGAGAACCACTAAAATAAAAAAATAGCAGCAACATCAAGGCTGGCAAGGATTTTGTGAGACTGGATCACTCATAGATTGCTGGTGGGAGTGAAAATGTTACAGCCACTCTGGAAAACTGTTTGGCAGTTTCTTATAAAATTAAACATGCAACTACCATATGACCCAGCAATTTCACTCTTGGGTATTTATCCCAGAGAAGTGAAAACTTAAGTGCGACACAAAAATCTGAACACAAGGGCAGGCCTCCTGGCTTAGCAGTTAAGTGCGCGTGCTCCGCTACTGGCGGCCCGGGTTCGGATCCCGGGCGCGCACCGACTCACCGCTTCTCCGGCCATGCTGAGGCCGTGTCCCACATACGGCAACTAGAAGGATGTGCAACTATGACATACAACTAACTACTGGGACTATGGGGAAAAAAAGGAGGAGGATTGGCAATAGATGTTAGCTCAGAGCCAGTCTTCCTCAGCAAAAAAAAGAGGACGATTAGCATGGATATTAGCTCAGGGCTGATTTTCCTCACAAAAAAAAAATCTAAACACAAATGTTCACAGCAGCTTTATTTAAAACAATGGTAACAACCCAAAAGTCTTTTTGAATGAATGATTGAACAAACTGGTATATCCATAGAATGGAATACTACTTATCAATAAAAAGAAATGAACTACTGATACATGCAACAATCCGGACAGACTTTGAGGGCATAATGCTTACTGAAAAAGTCCATCTCAAAAGGTTACATAGTGGGGCTGGCCCAGTGGCGTAGTGGTTAAGTTCGCACGTTCCACTTTGGCGGCCTGGGGTTCACCGGTTCGGATCCGGGGTGCAGACCCGCTCACCGCTCATCAAGCGGTGCTGAGGCGGCATCCCATATAGAAGAGCTACAGTTCTACAACTGTGCTACACAACTATGTACTGGGGCTTTGGGGAGGAAAAAAAAAACAAAAAAACCCAGGAAGATTGGCAACAGATGTTAGCGCAGGGCCAATCTTCCTCAAAAAAAAAAAAAAAAAAACAAAGAAAAAAGGTTACATAGTGTATGACACCCTTAATAAAACATTCAAGAAATGACAAAAAATTAGAGATGGAGAACACATTAACAGGGACAGGGATGGGAGTGCAGTGGAGTGGAGGGTAGGCATTTACGCAAAGATCTAGCATGAGGGTGTTCCTTGTGGTGATGGAATAGGTCTGGATCTTAATTGTGGGGTGGTTATAGAAATCTATCCATGGGATCAAATGGCATATAACTATACACACACAAGCACATAAATGAATGCAGGTTCAAGAAACAGTGAACACTGAATAAGATCTGTAGTCTAGTTAACATTAACGTACCGATATCAACTTTCTGGTTTTGATATTGTACCACAGCGGCATAAGATATCACCATTGGAAGCTGGCTGAGAGCTCACAGGACTATTTGTACTACATTTGCAACTTCTTGTGAGTCTATAATTGCTTCAAAATAAAACATTTTTTAAAAAATAGAGAACCTGGGGGTAGGGGGTGGGCACAAGGGGTGAAGGGAGACATGTATATGGTGATGGACAAACAAAAATGTACAACCAAAAATTTCACAATGTTATAAACAATTAAAACATCAATAAAAAAAAAAGCTGACCAAAAAATAGAGAACCTAAAAAATGACATTAAAAATTAATTCTAAAACATGGGGGCCCACACCATGGCATAGTGGTTAAGTTTGGCGCACTCTGCTTTGGCAGCCCAGGTTCACAGGCTCAGATCCTGGACACAGACCTACACCAGTTGTTAGCCACACTGTGGTGGTGACCCACATACAAACCAGAGGAAGATTGGAATGTATGTTAGCTCAGGGCTAATCTTCCTCAAGCCAAAAAAAAAAAAAAAAAAAAGATTGGCAACAGATGTTAGCTCAGGGTGAATTTTCCTCAGGGGAAAAAAAAAAGACCTACTAAATTTTTAAAAATGGCCTACTAAGTCTCCTAGAGCAGACTAAAATGACTGCAAGAGTCATTTTTCCTTATGCTGAAGAGAGATGTGGTCATGGAAAGAAAGCCCAAAACAGAGGCAACAGCTTAAGAGAACAGAGGAAGGTGGGCCAAATCTCCGGAACCTACAGGAGAAAAATAATATGCCTTGAGCAAAGAAGTGGGCTACTGAGTTGAAGTGGAAGGAGGCTGTGTGTTCACCGACATCAAGCACAGAGAAAATAACAGGGACAGACAGGTTGGAGCATATCTGGGTTTAGGGAGTTGGAGTGGGAGGAGAAAGACATCTCCGTGAGGGTGGTGGACTGACAGAAGAGGGAAATCACTCTGCAATGATAACACAGGGTCCACACTTCGGGTGCAGCAAGGATGAATGTTCAGCTTCGTGAGCACTGACTATCTGAGACGGAATCAAGCCCTTGCTAGCGGAGAACTGCAGCCCCTGCCTGCCTCAGATAGCAGGAGCTCTGCTTGCTCCCTCGGTTCTTCCCTCCTCCTAAGCCCCAGGCATATTAATCATAGTCATCATCACAACCTACATTTGCATAGAACCTTCTCATTTTTTCAAAAACGTTCCATATCTATGACCTCATTTGAGCCTCACTGCTCATTTGTAAGGTAGTCAGGAAAGGTGTTTTTTAACGTAAGAGAATTAAGAATTACAGAGGTTTCACTGACTCATGTGGATATGGTGCTACATTCCAGGTCTCTGGGCTGTGACAATCAACTCCGAAATATGAATTGTGTTCACTGTTTTCATCTTGGACCATGTCAACTCCCAGCCCACAGACTCTTCTGCAGTATGATATACAGCGAGTGAGAAATTCAGAGAGAAAAGCTACCAGCAAAATCCAGCCTCATAGAAAGAGCTCTGTTTTTCAAGGATCCATAATGATAAAGAAAAAGCATCAATTCATTTGTTCATGGGTTTTATTATTCTTAAGAAAGGAAAGTAAAATATGCAAATTTGACCCTGACTGGTTTTATGTTTTCAGGTAATTCCTGAGTCTTAGTCATACATCGGTCCTGGATTAATCAGAATTTATTTTTATCTCCCAACCTTCCACTGAAGCTTAGAGTGCTGTTCTCTGCCTGCTGGGTGAGGTTGCCATAGAAACTCTTCCAGGGGAAGCAGTGTCTCTCTTTATACTGTTGTGACTGCAAGCAGATCAGCCACTCCCAGACAGAAGAGTAGTCTGGGACTCAGAAAGTTCTCCCTCTCCTCTACTCCAAGATATCCTGTGCCCTGAGATGGGAAGTGTTTCCCAAACAGATCAGTGGTCAAGCATACCAATGAAAATATCTTTTCCTCCCCTAGTATTAGGTGCACTAGTAGAAGCACCGCCATGCTGGACTTGGCTTGTATGGGTTCATGAGACCAATGGGAGCATCTCCTCCCAAGTCCATGTTCAGGGATGTCACACTGGTAGCTTGAAATGAGCCCTGGTGGGAGTATTTACACCACAGAAATTGGTAAATCTTACAGATCAGAGCTTTTTACTTTTTTACCAGCTCACTAATGAGATAACTTATCTTTCTCAAAAACTCTAAAAAACTTCAGATTCTGAATACTTTGTCTTCCAAATATTCCCAGGTTATAGGTATCTCTGAGTCCAAAAGAGATAAAGTAACTTAGATTTACATCTGAAACTAGAGCCCTGGCCTCTTCTTCAACTTGTAGCACCCTTGTAAATTTTATGTACCTCTCTTATCACACCGTGCAGTTTTATTTTAAATGCATGTCACCTTCATTAGACTTCATCTCCTTGAGAGAAAAGATTCTTTCTTATGCGTCTTTGTATCCCTAGCACCAAGTATAGTGCCTGGTATCCAGCAAGTGCTCAACAGATATTTTGTGAATGATTTACTGAATGAATAAATGAATGCTAGGGCTGGAAGGGCAAAGAGATAAATCTAACACAGTCATTACACTGATAAGGAATGACTCCCAGGAAAGGAACAGTAACTTGCCCAAGGACACAATCATGTTAATGGTAGAGCCAAGATAGGAACTTAGCTGATATCTTTTTAAACTATGCCATGTTGCCACCTAATTCCAAATGCCTAGCACCTGTGAAAAATACCACATTTGATTTGTAGCCTCAGCCTTTCCTATTACCTCTGATCATTACTTCCTATAATCTTGTTACATGAGGAGCCCCCTGCAATGGGATTTCTCCTTCCTTGTCTGGGTATTTCCAACATCCCTCATATCCCCTGTTCCTGCCGCAGTGAGATATAACTACAAGGAAGGAGCTCCAGGACATTTCCATCAGACCACAGTGCCCTACTCTTTTTCTTCCTTCCTCCTTTCCCTTTCCTTCCCTTCTCTTCCTTTCTCTCCTCTCCTCTCGTCTCCTCTCCTCTCCTCTTCTCTTCTCTTTTCTCTCTCTCTCCTTTCCTTCCTGCCCCTAGTCCTGGATAGGCATCTTCACTTGAAGGGTAGGAACCTTTGATAAATCATATCTTGAGTTTTCTCTTCAAATCCTTAATGTAAAATTCTAAATCTCATCAATGCTCTGGATATATAGAAAGGATGTCACATACAAGGAAGAGTGAAAAAGAAAAAAATCACATAGATAGATTTTTTTTAAATATCACCTTTGCAGATGTCAATATTTCTAACATGGTGTCTCACTAAATGTTTCTTTTCTCCTTTGCTTCTTTCCCTACAACGTTGACCCAAAGCTCTTTTTTCTTTCCTCCTTCTCTTTCCTCTTCTTCTTTTCCTTCTCCTCCTCTTCCACCTCCCCCTTCTTCTTCATAAAATAAAATGTAAATGTTAAAAGTATGGAATAATGGGGGCCGGCCCGGTGGCATAGCGGTTAAGTTTGCACGCTCTGCTTCCGCGACCCGGGGTTCGCAGGTTCGGATCCCAGGCGCGGACCGACACACTGCTTGTCAAGCCATGCTGTGGCGTCGTCCCATATGGGGTGGAGGAAGATGGGCACGGATGTTAGCCCAGGGCCAATCTTCCTCAGCAAAAAGAGGAGGATTGGTGACAGATGCTAGCTCAGGGCTAATCTTCCTCACACACAAAAAAAAGTATGGAATAATGTACTGAATCCTCAACAGAATATTAGTTTATCAAAATGTTAATATGTTTTGGGTAGTTTTTACTAACAGGTACAGAGAAAAAAAGGCCTTTGCCAGGTCAACAGCTGCATACCCTGTCTTTGATGATATGTTGATTTGCTCCAGTAAAGAAAGCACATCTGAAACAGCAGCTGCAACTGAAGTCACCACCTAAGTAAGTTTCCAATAATCCATTATCATTCTTCAAGATCCACCTGTCTTCTGCACAGGTAAAAACTTCAACCATCAAAGCAAACTGTTAGAGCCACTCCCAGTCATCCAAGCTAAAACATTGAATATAAAATCTCTGGTCAGCGCACCCATATCAATAAATTCACCCTGCTCCAACCACTCTCATATAAATTCCTAAGATCCTTTTTTCAATAAAAGTTGTCAAAATCATGCAAATTTTTGGTATGTATGGTATCTTCTCATGGGTCATACTTGTACCTGACCCCTGGGGCCTGCCAGAACTTGTGTTTAGATCTCTAAAGATAGAGATCTAGAAACAATGAGAGGTGGTTAAGGTAAATCTTGAGGAGGATCAGTTCCCCCATACAAGACAATTCCCTCTGGCCAGGTCATTAAAGCTTCTTTAGGCAAGGTAAGTTAAATTCCTTGAACAGAGGAGGAAAGGCTATTTCTACAAGCAAAGGACGCTCAGTAGAAGTTTAGAGTTTAACGTTCTCAGTTTCATCAGAATCTGCCCATATGTCACCAACCTAATTTTCAGGGTCCCTAGTCTTCCCTATCAACGCTCTAACTTTTTCATGAGAGGCCCAGTGAGGCTGTGGATTCAATTTGTGTTGTATTTCAGCCTTTGAAGAATTAAACTTTACATTTGCTTTTCAGAAATCTCAATCTTGAGGCTACAGGACACAAAGATTTATTTTAGGGAAGTTACAGAAAATCTCTGGTTCTTTATCTGGACCTTGAATTGGGAATTTAAGCCCTGATCTCACTATTTTCTTTCCCCAAGTTCTCTAGTGAACTTGGAAGAAATCAATCAACACCACAGTCCTTTGTTTACATTTAAATGTTCTATGGCAACATCTTCTTGATCATCCAGAGCCTTGTCTTCTATAAACACTTCATCCTAGGCAACTACAGGTGATAACTAAATAATTGTTTTGCCATTACATGTCCTTGACTACTAGTATGCTGTTTACCAGCAGCAACATAGTCATTGATGGCTTTAAATTTAGCCAGATCAGAGAAGCGATTCAGATTCTCATCCTTCAAGTTCTGCTCCTCTGGAACCACATTTGGTTCCAGTAAAGTATCAATCAGAGAAAGAGAACCACTGTGAGTATTATGGATATGTGACGTATATATAAGAATTAAACCTCTTTTAGACCTTAAACTTTATTATAGTAATTAGACACAAAAGTGCAAGGAGCTAAGGAAGTGAAAGCCTGGAAGGGGAAGTTGGAGAATCAGAAAAAAGAGTCACTAAGCAGTCTTCCTGAAGCGCTGGCACAAGTGGACAATTCAGGGCTTGCAGGGCATTCTGAGAAGCAAACACGTCCAGCTGCTAAAGTGGGACTTCAAAGGGGAGACTATGGGAAGCTATTGCCTTTCTGTCAGCCGCCGCCTCAGTCGGTGCACAGCCAAGCCTGGGGCTGCTGTTGGTCATCAGGGCAAGCTGTCTGGAAGACAAGCTGGATACAGGGCAGAGGAGAGCAAGAACACGGTGGGACCCACAAGGCACCTCCGTGTCTGTCTGACTGTGATGAACTTCTGAGAGTAATGACTGCTGCTTCACTTTGACCTTCCAAATCTCATACAAGTTCTTCTTTTGGTCAACTCTAAACTGGACCCATACAGGGTAGGGAATTCTGAGAAATATAGTTCCCGGTTTGACCGAGTTGGCATAGCACATTCTAACACAATCCTCTAGGAGTATGCAGTGACATGAAGTGCACACTCAGAGAAGAATGTGGAAATACACAGAGAATCGTACAACCTGCTGAGAGACTAGAACAAACGTGATGACAGTTGCATTGTCAACTTTTTTTTATTTTATTTTGTCAGTCTGATGCTGAGAGATGTTAAAAGCTGGGAATTGAGAAGAGAATTATCACTTTGCTTCCTTTTTATTTTGACAGAATATTAATTTAGGAGTTTCCCTACTCCATATTTTAAATATTTATTAATCAAAAAGCAAGGAAAATGGAAAGTTACAACTCTGCTAATCCTCCAAAGAATCTTCTCTCAGGGAATAGATTCATTAAACATTACCATTCTAACTCTGTTGTCTATAAAATTCCATGGTTCTTCTTACTGTAAAAACCATTTAGTATTAAGAAATTTTCTTCACATAATTTATTAAAGTGTTGTCCTGGAGCTTCCTTTCTGGGTTGATTTTAGTAAATCTTCATGGAATTTTGGAAATAGATGGATGAACTAAATTATCTGTCATTGTCCCTTCCATTCCTCATTCTATAATTTTACTTAAGACATGAAACTCCTCCCATTGCTATTTCCTAATAATATGTGCATGCAGGGCGATTTTAGGTGATATCTGGAAAGATAGAACACAGTAGTAACAATTTGCATCAATAAGGAATTTTGATATTTACAAGGCACTTTCGAATATGTTTTCACATTTGAGTCTCAAAACAATGCAATAAAGTGAGCAAGGCAGATTTTGTGTCACCACGTTTATAATGTAGAAACCCTGTCTCTGGGCTTTTAAACAACTTGCTGTTCCCAGAGCTCTTTCAGTTCATCACGCATGATGAAACAGAAATTATGCAACTGATTACTATTACTGGGTCACGTGCTTTTTCCCCCAGGAGTGATTGATGGATTGCTCCACCTCATCCACACTCCATCGCCTGGTACTTTGTCTGATTAACACACAAATTTCGAGGTAGTACTGAAAAGAGAACGGGCTTTGGTAAAAGGAAGACCTGGGTTTGAAGAGTGGCTCCATCACTTACTAGCTTTGTGGCTACGGGCAAGCTACTTAATCTCTCTGAGCTTCAGTTCTTCCATTTTAAAAATTGGAATAGGGCCGGCCCTGGTGGCGCAGCGGTTAAGTGCACGCCCTCCGCTGCAGTGGCCCGGGTTCGGATCCCAGGCGTGCACTGACGCACCGCTTGTCAGGCTATGCTGTGGCATCGTCCCATATAAAGTGGAGGAAGAGGGGCACAGATGTTGGCTCAGGGCCAGTCTTCCTCAGCAAAAAGAGAAGGATTGGCAGATGTTAGCTCAGGGCTGATCTTTCTCATAAAAAAAAAAAATTGGAATAGTTTTTGCAAGGTAAAAATTACATTCTATAATGCACACTGTTAGAATGCCTAACAAAATGTCAGGCACATAGCAGGGGCTCAAATGCCAGCTTTCACTTATAAATTCTGCTCATCTCCTAAGGCTGAGTGCAGTTCCACATGAAGCCCTCCCTAACCTCTCTCTCATTTTTCCAATTTCACTTTATCCAATACATCTCAGGGCCCTACTTAATTGTTCTCTAATTATTTTATATCCTGTTATTTTTCATTCATTCAACAAATAAGTAGAGAGTGCAAACTGTTTTCAGATGCTATCTTAAACTCTGGATATAAAATAGGGAAGAAAGTACACACGTTCTTGCCCTCAAAGAGCTTATGGTCAGTAGGAAGCAGACCTCACATCAGTAAACACACAGATAGATGTACTGTAACAAATGGGGATATATGCTGTGAATGCAGAGAATGGGTTGCAGCGTGAAAGAGAGTTTAGTTTCGGTGGTGAAAGACATTCTCCTTGTGGTGACATTTAAGCAGAGATGTGAAGGATTAGAAAAAGCCAATCGTGTAAAGATGAAAAAATAGCATCTCACAGAGCAAGAATAGGAGGTATGAACACTCTGAATCGAGGAGAAAAACACTTGAAAAGCCAGTGTGGCTGGAACACAATGAGTGAAAGGGATGTGGCCTGAGATGAGGTGAGAGAGGCAGGCATGGACCAGACACACAGAACATTTGACTTAAGCAGAGTCTCCCAGAAGCAGATCATGAGACAAGATTTTGAGCGCCTGTTTATTTAGGAGGTAGGGGAGTGGGAAAGTGAGAGAAGGGAGAAAATGAGGGCAATAAACGGTGTGTTATTGAACAGGTCACCACTGGGGGCACTGGATCTCAATCCCCCTGGGAAACTCCAGGACACAGTATATATCGAACACACACTCAGGAGGCCAGGATGCTGGGCTCTTTATCAACCTGATTCCTATGCTCCTTATGGCATTAATTCTCTGGCA
Organism: Diceros bicornis minor; assembly: GCF_020826845.1. Classification (NCBI taxonomy): domain Eukaryota; kingdom Metazoa; phylum Chordata; class Mammalia; order Perissodactyla; family Rhinocerotidae; genus Diceros; species Diceros bicornis. The sequence goes on from NC_080746.1 coordinate 13,820,701, forward strand.
CTTCTGGCTTTCCATGTGCAGGCCTAGTACAGTCATGGGAAAAAAAACAAGCCCAGGGGCAGAAAGTTATAGAGGTATGCAGAAAACAGCCTTCAATGTGTAGAGGTGACTTATGAGAAGGTGGGGTGGGAGATGAAGGAAGCCATATTGGACACCTTATTCTATGTGTCCGATACATACAGTGAGGAGCCACTGATGGGTGTTAACAGTTGTTTAATATGATATAGTTTAGGCTATTAGTTTTGTTTGTCCAGGTACATTGTAAGATCCTTGAGAACAACGAGCATACTTTACATTCCTTTAGCACTAGCCACAGCAATGACACAATGCTGCTTATACACTAGGTACCAAATCAACATGTTTGATTGACTGTCCAGGAATAAAAGCACTGATGGATCCAAGTAAACTGAATCACCAAAGATCAAATGACAACTTTTACTTATGAAGACGTTCGGCATCACTCTCCCTTAAGTCCTTTAAAGTGGCCAAGTGGCACAGGACCCACCTTGGTATCCAGGGAGGTAACTATAATCTGGACTATTCAGAGGAAATATTTTAGAAAGAATTCACCCATCAGATGAGGGAATCAAACCCCTCTGAACTCTGAATGGGAAGAGTCATGTATGGTTGAAAGCACTGATTTTGGAGTTCCACCCAGATCAGATGGGGCCTGGGCTTTAACACTTATCAGCTATGGGACCTTGAGCAAATTACTCAACCTTATCAACCTTCAGTTTCTTCATCTGTAAAATGGACACAACAATGATTACATTTACCTCACAGAGTTAGTGTAAAGATTGGGTAAAATAATATTCTCTGCCCAATATGTAATTAGCATTCAGTAAATGTTATTATCATTATTAACATTTTGACTTTCCTTAGGGTTATTCTGAGAGGTTTTCTGGAATACAGATAAAAATTTACTCTCAAGTTTAGGCCAGACACACAGTCAAGAGGACCCTGCCATCTGCCTGCACTTATTTCTTCAAGCCTATACTTCAGGAAAAATACATCCTCATTTCCAATGGACAATTCTTCTGAGAAAGAGACTTTCCCTCAGGAATTGAGGGACACATTTGTAGAGTGAACAGAAGCATATGGGATGCCACAGAGAGGCACCCACACCCTCCTCTGGCCCCGTCAGCTGCCTGCTCTCACGAGTCCTGCTGTAACCCACCCACTCCCTGGAGAATCCAGAGGCAGATGCACAGGGCCTGTATCAAGTGTCTTGACAAGCTGCAAAAGGCCTGACCAGCCGGGACTGCACTGGGCTGCACCTTAGTATTTCTCTTTCCTCATTTGCATTTTTTTCTGATTTCAAAGAGATATGTTCTCTTCATAGAAATTCTGGAAAATGTATAAAAGTGTAAAAAAGAGGGAAAATAAACCTTTTTAAACCTTCTCTAGGATATGGTTATACTTACCCAAGACGTGTTTAGACGAACTTTTTGTAATTACCTTAGAGTCAAATGCTTTTATATTGTATCTGAACTAGGACTCTTTTATAATTTATACTCCCTTTCTTCTTGCTCTGGTTTGTGTGAAAACAAAAATTTCTGAGTCACTATTCTCTGCCTCTGAGTGCACGTGTTTGTCTACATTCGCACCCGTGCTTCCTGGGCACTTGAAGGAGCTGTCTTGCTCTATCGGCTGACAGGGGTAGCGATGCCCAGATCAAGGTCAGAATGACGCCACTGCTGGGGGCAGAATGGAGGGTACTAACCTCCACCTGGCAGAGACCAACAGCCACGTGGTGCCTATGTCAGGTGAGGAGTTGCCAGGCTCCTACGGAATAGTCACTGGCGGCTTTGGTGCTGCTGTCTTCCCGCTGCAGTTAACGAATTCCTCCAGCAAAGGCAGCTCCAGCTCCACAGCTCAAGTGGAGGCTTCCAGCCCAGCCTTGTCTCATTGGGAACAGACACTCATGCAAACAGAGAGCAGGAGGTGACTTTTTAAGGAAATCTAAATAAAGCTCTCAATCTCAGCAGCTGTTCGGGACGCTCATCTTACCTCCCTAGAGTAGCATGAATTTTGTGCTGCTGGGACAGGAACTTCTAGGAAAGCTGGAGCTATGCCGCTGCTCATTCCACGAGGAGTGTCAGATCAGCTGAGTCTGGGATCTGAGAAGTGAGAATTGGGGCTTCTCAATTCCACCTCATGAAACAAAATAAATAGATTACATCAGCTGGAACAGAGTTCTAGCTATTGTTCTGCCTCCTTCTTGTCAGCAAAGAAAAAGAAAAAGGAAAACACCTAAAACCACTCCCGGAATATGTATCTATCCTTGGTTTCCAATGTCTTTCAAGGACTCAGGAAGTTCTTCTTAGCTCAAATCCAAGTTTCCACTGCCATTTAATGTCATCTCATGTTTACTTCCTCTGAGAGATAAAGCTTCTTGGTACAAAGGAAGGTGGTGTAGGATAGTGTGGAAAGCACTCTGCTACTAGAGTCGGATACACTTGAGTTTGAATCTCTGCTTCCCCACTTATTAGCCATGTGACTTTGCAGACTTTTCCTTGCCACTCTGTGCTTCTGTTTCCTCGTAAGTAAAATGGGCATAATAATAACACAAATCCATTGGGGTTATTGTGAGGATTAAATGAGGTAACATATATAATGCTCCACAATTACAAGCTCAACGAATATCAGCTATAAATATAATATTAACAGCACTTACATGGCGCTTGCACTGTACCTGGCACTGTAATATAATTTTTAAGCCAAGTGTGAATTAGACTCTTTAGTTCTCTTTTTTTTTTTTTTTTTGAAGCCATCTTTTGTTGTTTATATGGCTTGGATTTTTTTAGCCACTTTCTGATTCTTAAAGTAGAATTTAAAGGAATGTAAGGTCTTTTGTCAATTTACTAAAAGAAATCATCCTTTACTTGGTCAGTCTCAGAAAATACAGGAATCCTCTTCTCTCTTTTCCCTCTGGCCCTGAAGATGAAGACTGAAGCAGTGGACCATTAGTGTTGATATTTAAAGAAGAAGCAGTTTCCTTACTCCGAGTTTCCACCTCAGCTACACACAAAAACAGGGCCCAGGGGTGTCTCTTCCCTCCTGCAAAAAAACAAGAGGCATCTTCTCTTCCCTCTGAGATTTGCCTCCACCCTCACAGCCTTCAAAGCCCTCAGGGGTCGCTGGCAATGCACAGTTGCTTATTTATTTGGGTTATATTCACGCATCATAAATGCCAGTTGCAGAGGGACTGTGATGTTATTAGAACTTAGCTTTGTCCTTTTATGAACAAACTCCTCTCATCACTTTCCTATCCCTCTTTTATTCCTGCTATAAAATATTTTAAAAGTATAGTCAAACCAATCATATCCACTAGTTTTGCACCAACACTTCTTGCTTAACTTCTTCTGCTATATATGGTCCCTTCTCTCCCTTCTACTGAAACTCTTCTTAAGGTCATCGGTGATCTCCTAATTACCAAGTGTCCCAGCCAATTTTTATCCCAATTAACTCACCACCACTCTCCAGCGCTCACTGGCACAGAACGTTCACTCTTTACTCCCTAACACAGTGCTATTTTTATCTCCTCTCATCACTGTGATCACTCTGTTTCCATCTCTGTTCCTAGCTCCACTGCTTCCTCTACCCTCCTAAATTTAGGCATCTTTAGATCTCTTATCACTTTACAGTCTCTTTTAAATATCATCCATTTCCATTACCTCAATTATCACTCTATGAGAATGACTCTCAAATCTTGATCACCGACCCATTATCTCTTCTAAGGACCTGATTTAAATTTCCAGACAATCTATCAGCATCTGGACCACAAAACATACCAAATAAGATCCAAGATCCATCATTTTTCTCCCCCAAATCACCATTCCTGTTAATTTCTAATGGCATAAGTTTTCCCAATCTACCATGACTAGAGTGACCTTTGCTCCCTTGCCCCACACCTGATCATTTGCCAAGTCCAATGTATTTCTCCAGAATCAGACATCGCCGCTCACACTGCCCTACATCAGCTCCTCCTTCCATCTTACTACAGCTACTGCAATCATTCTCCTATTTTCCCATTCCATGTCTCCTATTCTGCCAGATTCATTTTCCTAAACCCATTTCATATCACCTTACTCACATTAAAATCTCCAATGACTCCCAACTGTCTATCATACTAAGTCTAGACTCCTTGACAGGCATTAAAGACTATTTACTTAAACTTATTTTTCCAGCATTATCCACCATTATTTCTCTAAATGTGTCCAGTGATCAGATAAACTAAATCATTCACTTTCCCCATCTCAGGTCTGAAATTTCCTGCCTCTATACTTTTGCTCATGTTGTTTCCTGTCAAGAAAATCATGCTTTTCAATCACTTCCTGTTGAAATCCTATCTTTGCTTGAGGAAGGTTTTAAATGTGCCTCTTCATGTACCTTTTACTGCTGGAGATGCAACCTACCTTTCCTCTGATCCTCTATATTTTACTCTTAATCTACTTTGTATCATAACCATTCATAAATGTGCCACCTTCTCACCACTGATGTCTTATCCTCCCTACAGATTGTGTCCTTAATACTATTTTCCAAGTTCTTTTCTAGTTTCTGCAAAATCCAAAGATGAATAAAAATTTTCCTAATTTCCCTGGAAAATTCAAAACTACTTACCCAAAGGAAACTTGTATTAATGTTTCTCATTCCATTCCCCAGTGCATGCTTCTCATTCACCCAGAAGGTGAGTGAGTTCCTATTGCCCCTCCTTAAAGGGTGAAGAATCTAGAGAAAGTGGGGCCATCTTTACCACTATGGCGAGGGGGAGTGTTTTCTCGAAATCCATGTTGGAATTCAGAATGCAAATCTTTGCCCTAGATGGAAGACCACAGGCTAGTGGTGGAGACAGATCCCAAAGCACCCAGTTACAAGGTTGTTTGACAAAAGCTGTGGTAGAATTGTGTGCTATGGGAGCTGGGGGAGCCATCTCCATGATGGAGTGGGAGCAGGGAAGAATAAGTCTGAAGGCAGGATGAGGGAACTTCACAGCTATTCAGCTCAGTCAGGTTTTCTCAGCATGATTTCTTTAATCCTTCTGAAACACAAAGTCCAGCACTATGCCTTTCCCAAACACTAGGCGTAATCCCATCCTCAAGTACTTACAGAAATGCAACAATTTTTAAAAGCTGTTATTGTTCCATATCGTCTGGATATACAGGCCCTTCCCTTTCCTCCTTTGAGTCCTGGAGTTGGTGTGTTGAGTTCTTCCTGGCCACACACAGCTGCCAGGGGATATCTGGGTCCATGGTGAGCGAAGCATGCCAAAGAACGGAAAGCAAAGAATTGGTGGTTCTGCCACATACAAGTTGAGTGGCCAAGTTATTAAACTTCCTCTTGGATTTAGTTTCCTAAAAAAAAGAAGATGGCAATAGTGCCTACTCCTTATTTAAGAAGAAGGCAGAAAAAATAATATCTATTAAGTTTATGCTAAGGGCCAGGCATTACATCAGGTGATTTATATATTTAATTCATTTAATCCTCATAAATAGCAACAAGGTAGGTAGTATTATTAGTCTCATTTTATGGCTGAAGAAACTAAGGGTCAGAGGAATTAAATAATTTGCCCAGGGTTACAGAGGTAACAAGCAGAGTATCCAGGATAAACCTATCTGACCCCAAAGATATCGCTTTTCCATTACTCCACTCAGTGACTCCAAATCATAACCTTACTTGAAAACAGCAGTGTCATTCAGTGACAAGGGCCCCAGATTAAGAACCTGGAGAGTGCCACTTGCATCAACAAGGTGAGCCACTCAGAACACCCCTTAACCTCCAATCTACCATTCCTCTTCTTTAGGAAACGCTACTCATCTTATCAAGGTTGCACTCAAATATTACCTCTTTCAAAACTTTCCCAGCTATGCCCCCACCACCAGCCCCAAAGAATAATCTGTGACTCCATCTTCTAGGCCATCTGTATGCAATAGTCCTTACCACACAATTTCGCTGTTATTGTTTTAAAGTCAGAGACTAGTGCAATACCTGGCATAGAGTAAACACTCAGAAAAAGTCTGAATGAAAGAATGAAGTGTAACAGTACACAAGTCATTTAATCTCTCTAGATATCAATTTTTGCCGTCTTTAAAATACATGAATAGTCTCTCATATCTCACAGGTATATCAGGAGAATTCAATGAAATATGTTGTGTTCTTAAAAATAAAACCATTAGGGCCGGCCCCGTGGCTTAGCAGTTAAGTGAGCGCGCTCCACTACTGGTGGCCCGGTTTCCGATCCCGGGCGCGCACCGACGCACCGCCTCTCCGGCCATGCTGAGGCCGCGTCCCACATACAGCAACTAGAAGGATGTGCAACTATGACATACAACTATCTACTGGGACTTTGGGGGGAAAAAATAAAATAAAAAAATAAAACCATTAGATGAGGCCAAGATGTTGTTCCTTTTACAAAACAAAAACAGATCAACAACAAAGATGTTTTCATTCATGTTAATCCATGTGAGCTCTCTAAATGATAAGTGATTATAAGATTCTTGACCCTGCAAAGAAAAAAGGAGAGAGAGAAAGAACGAAAGGAAAAAAGAACACAAGATATGTTGGATTTTCTCATGTCTATTTACTTAGATTCCATACTTTTCCATCATACTAGAAGTTTTACTAGTAAGGTAGTTATATCTACTTTTTCTCACATATATATACATATACACACACAGTACTCAGCTTTGAACTTCACATTACATAATGAGTCATTAACTTTCTGACTGATTTGCACATGGAAGTGTCTTTTGATGGTGAAGGTCCTATAGGAAGAAGTTAAGTCCTTAAGACTTTGGGGACAAACAGCTTTGGATTTGAGTCATAGTTCTGCTGTATACAAGTTGAGTGAGCAAGTCATTTAACTTCTTTTATATTTACTTCCTCAAAAAAAAAAAAAGAGAGAGAGAGAATAATAATAGTGCTTACTCCTTAAAATTGTTGTGAGGATGAAATAAGTTAATCCACGTAAGGTGCATAGTATTGTTTTGGGCCAAAGCCTGCCCTCAAATAGTATTATGATTATGAAGATAATGCTGTTGATGATGAAAATGACAACAGAGGCGATGGTAAACCATGAAAAGCTGATTATTTCTCATCATTCTGAAGTTAACAGCTGAGCACATCTCTGTAAGGATTAAAGAAATAATCTAAACAGGAGCCTAACATCTTTTGATTTTATAGGGCTTTACAAAATCCAAAACACATCCACCCGATATTATTCCATTTGTGCTCCCAGCCCCTCTGGGAGGCAGACAATTAGAGAGAGAGAACTGGTTCAGAGACGTGGAGTGAGAATATCAGCAGCATCAGAGTAGAAGTAGCCGGGGACATAGGCCTCCCGTCGCTTACCTGGGGCTCATTTTGTGGTTTCTTTGTCTCCTTCTTCAATAATGTTTCTGATGAGCATTGAGTCAGTCAGGGCTCAACTGTTGCTCCTGCCCCAAACATCAGAACAACAAGAGCATCTAGATCAGCAGCTAGGCAATAAGGACACATTTCTCTAAAAGACTTTCCTTCTCCGTAGCCTCAGCGCCTGAGCCACATGCATGCCAGAAATGCATAAAGAATTATGCCAGCCTGACAGCAATACTTGAAATATATTATAACTTTTCTTCTGAGGAGCTTGAAGTACTTTATCATTATATTTATATTTTCTTTTTTTCTCATTCAAATGTTTGGATTATCATAACTACCTATAGACAGCTTTCTCACCGATGTGTAACCATGCGCTTCCTGGAGGCTGGTTACGAACAGTGTGACACTGGCTTCTTTCGTACACAGGTTGTGTTATGAGTCGGCGGTGGGCCCTCCTGAGTGTCAGGAAAGTTCTGGCTTCCCTACTCATTCAGATGAAATTCAATTCAATAAACATTTTTGGCCCCATCTTACCTGCCAGATTCTCTGCCATGTGCAGATCCAGGAAGGGACAGCATAGTCTGCTCATCATGTCACTGTTTCCTGTTCTAATCCCAAACTTCCCTTGGCCGGTCACAGTAACCACACAGCTGGCAGGCAGGATGAGGGAACGATCTGGGGGAGCCTGATATCTTTCAGTTCCATATGTGCTTTTTGGCCACAGTTTAAATTGAACATATTTCTTTCCTCTCCCTGTCTCACGGGGTGTGCACTATTTTTCAAAATCCACTTAGAACGGCAAAAGCAGGTCACTTGACTTGCCTTCCTTGAGCTCTGATTTCTGCATCTTGACTCTTAGGTCACGTATGTGTTGATCTTGAAATGCTTCTCCTGGCATTCTTCTGTGCATCAGGAAGAGGCCCACAGTGACTCCAGACCGTCTCCCTCGTCCCCAGTTCCCCTGTCACTCCCCATCCCTATTCTCAGCAGATGATTTTGCTTCCTGCCTTTCCAAGATCGGTATGCGTATCTTATGGTCTCATACTTTATCTTTACTCACAGTGTCACTGCCAATACTGTTCTCTCTAATTTTTCCACCATAATCTTAGTGAAATGGGTTTCTTTCTTCAGGAAAACTAACCTCTCCATGCACATCTCAGATGCCATTCCTTTTTCCCTGTCAAAGTTATTCCTTCCCCATCTGTGAATACCTCAGGCCTCATACTTCCCCCTCCACTTCCTCAGTCTCTGAGCATAATTGTCTGGAGTCCCCTTTAAGGAAGAGAGTCCCTCAAGTCCAGATATTCTCTCTTTCCTTGCCTATTGTGGCATTGCATCTTTCTGGATCTCCTCCCATTTCTCTGACTATTCTTTTTCTATTCCCTCTATTGATTATGGCCTCAGCTGTTCACTCTTTCCACACTGTTCTCACTCATTCATCCATCACAGATCTCACTATGATGATCACTATGATATGATCTCACTTGTTCATTCACTCATAGAGGATCTAACATCTGCCAGTTACCAATGTAGGCGTAGGAGGACAGTAGCGAACAGAACAAAGGAGGCTGCTTTCATGGAGCCTACATCCTGATAGGAGAAAACAGAAAATTAGCAAGTATGTAAATTTAAAATAAGATAATTTTGGATCGTGAGAGAAGATATGAAGAACAAGAAACAGGGTAGTGAGATGGAGAGTAGCTCCAGGTTGGGGAACTGGACAGGAAACCAGTTTAGAAAGTGTGACCACTTTCTAAAGTGCCACTCTAAGGAGAAGTCATTTGAGGCAAGACTGGAATGATACGAGACCAGCCATAAGATGAAGAGCATTCTAGGCAGAGGGAACATCTGGTGCAAAGGCTCTAGAATGGGAAAAAGCTTAGTAAGTTTGAGGCAAGTTTTTAAAAAATTAAGTGTAACTGGAATATTGTGGACAAGACAGGGAATGGTAGACATGCGTGTGAAGAGGTAGCCAGGGCTCAGGGCAGGCCTTGTTAGCCATAGTGAGGAGTATAGATTTTATTTAACTGCAATGAGATGCCATTGAAGGGCTTTAAGCAAGAAATGTGCATGATCTTACAGAGACAGAGTGCTCTGACTACTGTTTTTAGCCTAGAATGGATGGTTTCACCTATCAAATGTAAGGGGAAGATGATCATCAAATTGGAAAAGGTTAAAAAAAAAACAGCCAAAAAGAGTTGAAGCCAAAATGGCAAAAAGAAGGGAGGGATAACTTAAACAAGTTAAATGAGTTAAAAACTCTCAGAACAAGGCCAAATGTACTTTAGGGAATGCAAGGTACTTGCAAAAGTAATGAGAGCCACTGCCAAAAATCAAGAGAAATGTCAGAAGACTGAAAAGACCAAATGCTCCTGTTTTTAATAGAGGAGAGACAGAGGAAGTGGCTTATGCAAACTAGAGACAAGTACATTGTTCCTAAAACCTCACGTAAAATCCTCAAAGTGAATATTTAAAATGGGATTGATAAACATTTAGAAAACAACATTGTGATTATTAGGAATTAGCACACATAGACGTAAGAAAAAATCATGTAATATTAAGCCAATTCCTGCTGTGGTAGTGGCAGTGTTTGTAGCGATGGTAGTTGAGAGAGTTATCAGACTGAAAATATCTTGGTCACTCTATGTATTGGGGTGAGACTTTCAATAAAATCATTATCTCAAAGATAATTGGAACTTTATCAATAATCTATTCCAAATCTTTTTGTATGTGTGTGTGTGAGGAAGATTAGCCCTGAGCTAAGATCCGTTGCCAATCCTCTTCTTTTTGCTGAGGAAGACTGGCCCTGGGCTAACATCCATGCCCATCCTCCTCTACTTTATATGGGACGCTGCCACAGCAGGGTTTGATAAGCGGTGTGTAGGTCCGCGCCTTGGATCCGAACCCGCAAACCCTGGGCCACCAAAGCGGAGTGTGCGAACTTAACCACTAGGCCACTGGACCAGCCCCTATTCCAAATTTTTAACCTATAGAAGATTTTTTTTTCTATGACATCTCAGTAATTCTTTGGATAGCAACTGCTTGAACTTAACAAAAGGTAAGTCATTCGGCTTTGGAACGGTTTGAAAGATATTGCTGAAAATCTGTTTCCATGTAGATGTAAACCATTGATCCTACCTCTTTTCTTTGGATCATTATAAGTCTAATTCCTCTCACATATACCGTTTGTTTTAAATTTGCAGAATGTGTCATGCTATAAATATGGAAAATAGGGAGATATGCTTGGGTATTTGTTTGTGATTGAGCAACCATACCAAAGAAGTCTAATCAGTGGCTTGTTGCCAAGGTAGAGTGAGGTCTCTAAAACCATGCCAAAGGACTCTTCTTTGTTTTTTTCCTATCCACTTTTTTTAAAATCTATGTTTGGACCAAGTGATTGACAAGCCTAGAGATGGAAAAAAGCTAAAGAAGAGAGATATGTTGGATGATTGAATCTGCATTCAATAAAAATATGGACAGGATGTGATAATTGGTTGAAACTAATAAATTTTAACAGCAATAAGTGCAGAGTTTCATAAAAATTTTTCCAAAATTACCTGTATAAGTACAAAATGACTCTGCAACACATCGAGCGAAACATGCTTAGGGATTTTAACTGACCATAAGCTTACTCTGAGTGAGATATGGCTGTAAATGTATTTGAAGAGGCATACTCTCTAAGCAAGTATGGCCATAATTCCCCTGGATTTATGCTGGTCAGACCACACAGGGAACATCAGTTCCTGTTCTGGATTTCACTTTGAGAATCATGCCGAGAAACTAAAAATCCTCCTGAGAAAGTGACCAGGGTGGTTAAGGGTTTGAAACTACTAGGAGATACACTGGAAGAAACTTAGGAAGCTTAGCCCCAAACAAAAAAGTCTTAGGGGTGGGGTCTGGGGAAGCATTGCTCTTTTAAGGAAAACAGATTGAGGACCTCTTAATGGAGTTTGAGGAGGGAAGAGAAGTAAACAGAACTCAATCGAACATAAAGAACTTCCTTAAACAACTGAAGGGACTGACTTGTGAAGTAGTAAGCTCTTATCACTGACAAAGGTCAAGACTGTTCAAAGGAATGTTCTTGGGGGATTCATGAATTGGAAAGGAGGTTGAGTTAAGTCAACTTGAACTTCTCATCCAAATCTAATACACTATGCTTCAAGGGCTGGTCTTCAAAACAACATAGAGTTTATGGCCTGGTGGCTCCCTGCCCAGGAAGAAGATCCTGCCTTGGGGACATTCTGTTGCTCTGTGATATGTTAGGAGGGAGAATTTCCTGCATATGGTTCAGTTACAGTCAGCTGTTACCCTGCCGTTCCTTTTTGGAATATCAGTGTCAAGCTTCTCCTTTTGGAAAGGGAGCAGGAGGGGATGATAAGCTGGGAGCAGAGAGGTTCTTGTATTAACCTTTCACTTCAGTTTCAGGCATTCCTAACCTGTTATGTCAATTTGAGTCTATGACTGAATTTAAAGGTTCAGGTTTCCCTTCCAGAGATGGGGCGCAGGCACTGAAACAGCTGCTAGGACTAGGGAGTGGCTAATAGTTGGAAGAAGCCAAACCACAATCTATCGGCTTTAAACTAAAAAAAAAAAAAAGTGATTAGAGCGAGAGGGAGTTGCCCCCTCCCCCAACACCACTTGCGCTGACCTTTGGATCACCTCACCGAGCAGGAGGTGAACATGGGAACAGGTGCGCCTCACCCCTACCGCACTTCTAAAGAGGGATTGTCACGCTGCGGTCAGTGTGCCTGGAACCAATTAATCGAGGCTAGACGAAGGACAGACTGGGAGAACAGGAGGGGATGGGGTCCGGGGAGAGAAGCCGGGAGCCATGTACGGTGTACACTGCAGATGACATCATTGCCTGAAAGAGATTTTGCCCGCCCCTTCCCGAAGCTGGAGGCAAGCATGTCTGTGCGGGAGCAGGAGTGGGGTGGTCTGGAGAGTGAATTGGTGGGAGGTGTGATCGTGCTGGGGCGAGGTGTAGAGATGTGCAAGGCAGACCTGGAGACAGCCAGCGAGCTGAGAAATCGCGGCGGCGGGGGGTGTTTGCGCTCTTCCGGGCTCCGCCCCCCGCTCAGCGCCGTGTTCGGCCCTGGGAGGGGCACGCCTGTTTGGGGGTGGGGAGTGTGTGCACGAGGGGGTGGGTCCGTGGTGGCGGTGGGGGTGGAGAGCTGCCTGCGCATGTCAAGGCTGACTGAGCATACACGGTCAGGGGGGCCTGGAGAAGGGCAGCTGGTCACCCGCCACCCAGGGTCGGGGCCCCGGCACGATCCGGGAGCGAGCTCTGGGGAAGGGGCCCATCCTCCCCGCCGCACTCCACCCCCCGCCTCTGAAATTTTCAGCCAAACAAGAGCTTCCGCCTCCTCCCCTGCCCCCTGGACCTCCCCGGGGAGCCGAGGGCGGGTGTGGACGGCACTGAGGTGGAACGAATTTTGTAGCTCAGACGGGTGGCCCCGGTGGCTTCGGGTGGACACGCCCAGCTGGAGAAGCCGGTCAAGGCGGATGACGCCGGCGCTCCCGGGTCTTGGCGGATCCTGGTCGGAGCGTAGCTGTTCCTAGGGCAGGTGAGAGGTGGATCAGCATGGAACCTTTCGACAGCCCGGCCGCCTAGAGCCAGCCATGCTGCTCGCTTCCGAGCTGAGCTTTCTCCGAGGCGCAAACAAGAGAAGCAGCCGTGCAACTGGAATTTGAAGTTCCGGGGTGGGCGGGGAAGGTACTGTCCGTGGTGCTGAGCCGGATCCCAGCAACGGGCTCCGGGGAGAGCGTGCGAAGCTGCTGATCTGCTCCCTCGAATTGGGGCGGTCGGCTAGGGTAGCTTGGAGCTGAAACCCCCACCTGGCTCAAAAAGCCTGCAGAGCCTCCCCAGTCACCGGCGCTTGGCCCTTATTTCAGTCAGAAAGTCGCCCCCTTGGGGCAGTTCGTCCCAAAGGGTTTCCTCGAAAGTGTCTGAGAGGACGCAGTTCTTGACCAAGGGAATCTCTCTGTTTAGCTCTGGAAGTCACCCACCGAAAAAAGATGCCTGCTTTCAACAGATTGTTTCCCCTGGCTTCCCTCGTGCTCATCTTCTGGGGTAAGTACCAGCACCCTGCCATGTGAAATGCAGATAACAGTAATAACGCAAACAATAATAACACTTATTGATGTCGTTGGTGACAAAAAGGAGCCCTAGTTGGCTTCCCTCTGTGCACGTCTGCCAGACATGGAGATCCATAAGGGGTTCCATGAAAGCTGGGATTTTAAGACTGGAAAAATGCCTCCCCGCTTCGCTGCTGCTTTATTCTGGAACCTCCCTTGATGTTTTTTCCACCCCTCCTCCCGTTTCCTGTTAATTCCAAGGTATTTTTTTCTGTTTCCCTTTGCTGAAAGGGAATGCAGTCACGTTCATTATAAAAAATCTCAGTTGCAGTTACATTTCATTTCTCAATGAGTCGTCAATGAGTCTTCAAATTAATTTCTACATATTAAAAAAAAGCTGGATGCATGCATTTTAAGAGTGAAAATACTTCAATTGTTGATCCATCTGTTTAATTGTAATAAGGAAAACAGGTTTCAGCCATTTGTACCTATGTATTAGGTAAATAGGCACCTGGGAATTGCATCTTTCTTCTTTTTTGTGAACATGTTGAGCTAAGGTGCTTTGGTGTTTGGGGAGCTGGGTTTTTTGCTTTCAAAGACGAATAGGTTCTTGCTTGTCTGCTGTGGGGGAATGAGGTGACCTTCTCACTCCAAATAAGGGAGCCCTGCACTTACAACAGCAAGGCTAAGCAGAGTGGTGTCAGAGATGAGCTTGCAGCAGGGTGCCTGGATGTGTGTAGAGGGAATTAATGAGTTTACGTGATAATGTCTGAATATGTGGTTGAGAGAATGCTTTACTGTGTCAATGTATGCCTCAGTGTTTGAACGTGTGCGCTAGTGTATGTCTGAGCATGTTAGTATGGGCGTCTGAATGGCTTGGTGAGGATGTAGTTGTGTGTGTGTGGTGATTGTGTAATACTGGGCATCTCTGCCTTGGTGATTCTGATTAGATCTTCAGGTGAAATATAGAAGCTCTTCAGTTGATATATTGCTTTATATGATCTTAGCTACCTTCCTCCATGCTAAAAATCAGTAACCAAGATAATTAGAAGTGATTGTGCGCACTTGCCCTGTTGAAACTAGACATGTGGGATTATGCTCCCGTGGTTGCATGAAACTCATTCTGCCTGTGCAGCTCAGATATGCTGATAGGAATTGCCTCTTTGCCTTAGTATCACTTTATTAAGCATCCAGGACTAACTCTGGCAGCCAGCATTATCTGGATTTTGCCTGTGACTAGAAGCAGAGCCAAGCTTCCTGTTGAAGAAAATGCCTGATGAGAGAGTGCTGGGGAGGACAAAGAGGGAGAGTAACGCCAGTCCCAAGGACAGACTCCCTGCCATCCATCCCCAGTAGAGTAGACCAGACCTGAAGATGAAGCCGACATAATAGGTTGCCAATGATGTCACCTACCTTGAAAATTTAAGGCTGGGATTTCCTCAGGGGAGGCTAAGCCTAGGGACATGAGGCTTAGGAGAGATTAGTCTGGCTGGATAAGAAAGAGTGTGGGTAAAGCAATGGGAGATAAAGTTGTAGAGGAGGGTTGGGGTGAGATTCTACAGAGCCTTTCTTCCCAAACCCTAATTTAAGTTTTCAGCATCTCTGCCTGAATTCCAGTGGAGGAAGAGAGCATGATATTGTCCAAGGACCTTTTGACTAGGACTTACAAAACCTGGATTGGGGTCTTTGCTCTGCCACTAGCTTGCTGTGTAACAACCTTAGATTATCTAGTTCCTCATATCCAAAGTTTGGAGGTTGGAGCAGATGATATCTAACATCCTTTTCAGCTCCACAACTGAACGGTAGGGAAATATTTACAGAATATAGCTAAAATTGGCAGTGTGCGCACATTACACCCATCCCTCCTCATTCTCAGCATCTTTGTAATCTGAACATTGGTTCACCAAACTGAAAAGCTGCAGCGAGAAAGAGGGATGGTTCAGGAAACTTGGCTATTAAATGTAAGAGAAAGGGCCTCGCTTCAGAAATATAATTTCATTTATTTGCATGTAATTCTCGTATTGGAAAGCACTTAGCGTAGATGTGCTCTTCTTTCCCAAGCTGATTTTTCACATGATGCAAATATGAATGGAAAGAACTTTTTCCATTCTTTTATTTTCTGCATGTATTGAAAAAAGTTCCCTTATTTCCTTTAATAAAGTATATAGTAATAATAATAATTTTAAAAACCCTACATTTGCCTGGTGCTTTACAGTTTACAAAGCAATTTTCAATCCGTTACTTCTTTTGGCCCCCATATCAATCCCACGGGGATAGCCAGGGGAAGTAGTACTATTTCCAATTTAGAGACAAGAAAATGAGCTCAGGGAGGGGAAAGGACTTGCTAGAGAACTCTTGTCTCCTGATTTCAGTCTTACAGTGCTTGTTCTAGCACCTCTGATGGACACATGTGCTGCTGTGCAGGATTGCCTGATGGGCATCTGTCCTCTCATCCCTCTTCTGAGCTACCTTCCACTCCTCCCCCATGCCATTACCTTTCCTAGGGTCTCACTCATCCCTTAGCTCCTAGTGTCCTCTCTGCTCTTCCTCTCTAGGTCTGCTCTCCCAGATGTCCGCTGTGTTGGGGAATGTTTTCCTCTCTTCCCCAACTAGCCCATGTTGCATCCCATTCTTTCAAGGCTCTGCTAAGTGACTGTCTAATCTGATAGACTAAGTCATTTCAAGGTGTTAATATTTGCAAATAACTTCATTTATTCCCCCCTTTTGGAAAGTATTTACATTCTAATCAAAGCCTTTGTTATGTTAACACAAAAGAAAGCATTCTAGAGCAAGTTTAGGAGGGGCAAGATAGCAATGCCCAAAGACGAGAAAAAGATTTGGGGTATTAGAGGTGTTGGTTCAATACACATTAGTATCTACCTCGTTATAGATTGATGCTATTCCTTAGTTAAATATAATCATCATTAATACCTCATATTCTTCCTTCTCATAAGTTTCCTCATTATTACTATGGACATTGAAGAGGAGACCAAAGGTCAAATGATTTGGCCAAGATTATTCCAGGAGTTTATTATTTACAGTCAGCAATGTGGGTTGAACACCTACCATACATACAACCTTTTCTTGGATATCTAGAGAATTTCATAGAAAGAGAGGCAGTGGTGTACTGGAGACTCACAGGGTGGAGAAGCAGAATTCACTTCTTGATGGAAGGAGCAGCAAGTCATATTGCAAAGGGCAAGCAAACAGGGATGAGAGGATTTTGTGGCCATTTTGCAATGTACTATCTAGGACCTCATGAGCAGAGTTCTTATGCCTTCAAACTGGACTTTGGCCGGGAGAAGGGAATCAGTGGGGCTTGCTCTCTGGTGATACCTTGGATTATTATCATCTCAGGGGCAACTTAGGAAAAAGAGAGCTCCCATGCCATATTCACCATCCTGACTGCGTATATTTTTCCCTTCTTCCTTTAACTGTAAATGAGCTGTGTCCTATATTAAGACTAACTCATCTACTTGTTCACTAGAGAACATCACCTCTCACCTATTCAAGGATGTTAGTGCAGCAAATTATTTCTTTTCAAACCCCAACAGCTCCACTACTACCTTCATCCAAGCAAAACCATTGAACCGTCTCTCAGTGTGATCACTGTACCAACGTCTTTTTTTTTTTTTTTTAAGATTTTATTTATTTATTTTTCCCCCAAAGTCCTGGTAGATAGTTGTATGTCATAGCTGCACATCCTTCTAGTTGCTGTATGTGGGACTCGGCCTCAGCATGGCTGGAGACGCGGTGCCTCCGTGTGCGCCCGGGATCCGAACCCGGGCCACCAGCAGCAGAGCATGCGCACTTAACCGCCAAGCCACGGGGCTGGCCCTGTACCAACCTCTTAACTGTCCTCTTTGCTTCCACTCTTGTCTTTCCTCACCTCTTCAGTTCATTCGCAACATGGCAGTCAAATCATGCAATTCTGTATAAATCATATCATTCTTCCACTCAGCACCCTCCAGTGCTCCCCATGTCACTCTAAGCAAAAGCCAAAGTTCTAATCATGGCTGACAAGACCAGCTATGATCTGGCCCTGGCTTCTCTCTCCTACCATGTCTCCTTCTATTCTTGCTTTGTTCCCTGTACTTTATTGTGCTCTTTGCTTTCAATAAACACACTTCCACCCTTGGACCCTTGAGTTGCTATTTCCTCTATTTGGCACACCTTCACACAATTATTCATATAGTTTGCTCCCTCATTCCTTTCATTCAGTGCCTGCTTGATGTCATCTTCTCAGTGAGGCTGTCTCCAATCATCCTATGCACTCTCTATCTCCTCTGCTCTGTTTTGTTTTTCCTCATAGCGCTCATAACAATTTAGTGTTGCTTATCTTCTCTCTCCCTCAACTAGAATGAAGGCTCCATGAGAGCAGGTGTGGTTTCTGTTTTGTTCCCTGTTGTATTCTCAGTGTTTAGAACAGTGCCTGGCATACAGTAAGCACTTGATATATTTGTTGAATATATGAATAAATAAATTAAAGGTAAAAATAACATTAACAAAGTGATATTTGTACAAAGTATGTTCTTATAAATTATTCCATAGGATTCTCATGACAAATCTATTAGATATTATTTTCAGCATTATCTTAATGAATAAACTGAATCTCAGAGAGGTTAAATAGTAGATCAAACCCAGGCCTTCAGTTGCCAAATACCATCTTCATCCTGCCTCTATAACTGTAACTGTATATTCTTTGGTACATTTTCATATTCTGCTCTTGAAGTCATCATTATTGAACTAGCTTATCTTTACCACATGTCATTAAATATGAATGTGCCCCAAGGCTCTCTGCTACACAGAGTTCTCAGTGCACACTCTACACCTCTGCCTACTCAAAACTTTTGCACAGACAATGTCGTCGTCGTCTTCTTTTTTTTTTTTCACCAGGCCTATAATCAAGACTTCAAACTCATCACATGCTGAAGATGTTTCTGATCAGTTCTCCCTAGTTGTGGACCCTTTCTCCGCTAAAGTGATGGTCCCTGTGCAAAAGCAGGAGACTCTCTTGCACACTTCCTGAGAAGACCAACCCCAGCTTGCCTGAGAGTTTTAAAATCAATTAAATTTATTTTACCTTGACATTTTAAACTTTATCATAGTGCCACTAGTTTTTTTTTTTTGTGAGGAGATCAGCCCTGAGCTAACATCCGCCAATCCTCCTCTTTTTTTTTTTTTTTTTTTGCTGAGGAAGACGGCCCTGGGCTAACATCTGTGCCTATCTTCCTCCACTTTATATGGGACGCCGCCACAGCATGGCTTACCAAGCAGTGCGTCGGTGTGCGCCCGGGATCCTAACCAGCGAACCCCGGGCCGCCGCAGCGGAGCGCGCGCACTTAACCGCTTGCGCCACCAGGCCGGCCCCATAGTGCCACTAGTTTTTAAACTCTGTATTTAAAAATAAAATTTGTTGCCTTCTAAGTCAGTCAAATACAGTATTTCCTTTTTTGACTCAAAATTAGCCAGTCTCATTTTAAGCTCTAAATAAAGCTTTTTTCTGCTTTTAGAAAGAATTGTCTGCCAGTAGATGAACAGACTGACCATTTACAGTGGACTAGTTCTTAAATGACAATGTGTATTTTCATTTTTTTAGGGGTTCTGTTTTTATTATGAATTCATGAGAAGGTAGCATCAGAAGGGCCCTTAGAAGTCCTAATACAAGAACCCTCAGTGGTCATCTCACTTTTGAATCTTTCATACAATGAGGTGTAGACTCTCTTACCAAATAGTGTTTTGCATTTGTAAACAGCTTCAGTACCAGAAAATTCTTTATTGTCCTTAGTTCAGCTAAACTTACTTTCTTGTAACTTTTGGAGTTAACAGAATCTATTTTCTCTTTCACAGCCCAGCCTTCAAATATTTGAAGACAGATAAGTTCTGTGTCCAAGCTAAGCACTCCTAGTCCTCATATTTGTTCCTCACCAGACTTTGTCCCCTGTCCAGTCTCCATCTTGCCCCTCTCTGGGAATGTGCTCATTGAACAACTTCCTTTTGTAAAAGTGACACTCTGAATTGATCATAATAGTCCAGATTTGTTCAGAACAGTGCAGAGGAACCGTTCCTGCTTTGTTCCGCACATTGTACATCTGTTAATGCAGCCCACGTTTGCACTTGCTTTGTTGGCAGCCATGTCCCACTTTTGACTCACTCAGAATTTGCAGTCTGATATACTTGCCTTTTTTAACGGGCCACGAGTTTCTAGAGGGCAAGAATTATAAGTCCAGACCTCCGCGTGGCAGGCAAGGTGTCCCACAATCTGCTCTCTCTCCAGATTTTTAGCTTTGTCTCTCTCTATTCCTCTGCATAAAGCATTGCTCCAGCCCAGTGGACATCTCACTGCTGCTCTATCCTTCACTATGCATCAAAATTATGTACATTTTTCATAGAATACAGATATAAGAACTCTCCATGGCTTTAAAACTTTTGACCCCTCATATTGTGAAGCATATACAGAGGTTATCACAACATGAGTCCTATCTATCTTTCTAGCCTCAAGTTTCACCATCCTCCTCTTCCTCTTTCCTCAGCCCAACGAAGAATAATTGCCCCTCCTCTGGGAACAGAGGGTACTCGCCATGGTCTGATTTGATGGTACTTAAGATTATGTGTTCTCTGCTAGATTATAAATGCCTCTAGGGTGTGGTTAGGGTTTTGTTCATCTTTGTATCTCAGCCTAGCATCAGGCCTGGCATAGAGTAGATTTCAGTGAATGTTGGTTGAATGAAGGGGTGCATGGATGGTCAGTGGATGGATGCCTGTGTGCCCTGTCTCCCTCCTAGACTCTAAGTCTTTGAAGGCAGGGCTGCACCACATCCCCACTGCTTCCCGGGAGGCTTTCGGTCAATTCTGGGTCATCCATGCTTCTTCTCTCCCACTCCCTCCCTGTTCTGAGCATGTGTACTCTGGCACACAGGTGAAAGCATACACACATGTACATGCTATTTGCAAGTTTATCTGATGATTCTTCCTTCTCTGTCTCTCTCCCTCCTTCCTTGTTCTCCAATGCTTCTTTCCTGGTGTCCCTCTCCCCAACGCCTACTGTTCCCTCTCTGTCATCTGACGTCTCTCCAGTCCGTGCCTGCTTCCCCGTGTGTGTGGAAGTGCCCTCGGAGACGGAGGCCGTTCAGGGCAACCCAATGAAGCTGCGCTGCATCTCCTGCATGAAGAGGGAGGAGGTGGAGGCCACCACGGTGGTGGAATGGTTCTACAGGCCCGAGGGCGGTAAAGATTTCCTAGTATGTCTGACTGCTGACTGTGGACTTTCTTTTGCTGGCCTCTGCTGTTTTGTGCCTGCCTCCCGAGAGTCTGGGGAATGGTGATCTGGCAAACACTGGCTCTTTCTCATCAAAGCACTGACAGCTTCTCAGCAGATAACTGACAGGCTTAGTTCAGCTCAGCCTCTGTGAAAGGAAGGGCACTTGGCCAGCTGCCAGCTTATTCCTGGGTATAAGCAGAGGAAGGCAGAGAAAGATAAATAGTGTTTGGAGCCTACTGTGTGCTAGTCACCTGACCAGGCGGCTAGCAGGTGTTTCCATTTCGTCTTCCACACCATCCTGTTGGGTAGATTAGATTAGTAGAAAAATGGAAATAACACTAAGCATCATTATATGAGATAACATGGGTTAGCTCATTTAACTCTCACAATCCCAGTGAAATAAGAATGACAGAGATGACCAGGGCTGATATTCAGCTGGTACATCCAGTACAGCCACATCAGTGGGTAAAATTTTAAATAGTTCTATCATGGATACTTGCTGTGCCAAGCCTCTCAAGTGGCCCCACCACCATCCTTCCCACTAGGAACCCCTAGACCTCCCATGATCTAGAAACCAAAGAATCAGCACATGACAGAGCAGGGAGCCTCCAAGACTGTGCCCCTGTGCTGTGGCCAATGTCAGTTCTGACTGGTTGGTGTCAGTACTGAAATGGTTGTTACACACTTCTAATACCACCTGGGGGATGACCGTTAGTCACACTTTCACTGTCTCTGGAGCCAGGCTGCCTGGGTTTCATTCTTGACTCCACAACTTACTAGCTCTATGTCTTTAGACAAATTGCTTAACCTCTCTGTGCCTCAGTTTTCTCATCTCTAAAATGGGAATATAAACCATAGTTACCTCATAAAGTTGTTACCAGGATTCCTGAGCTTTAATTTTTAATGCATTTAGAATAGTTCTGGAATATAGGAAGCCCTATATAAATAAATGTTTGTTAGAGAAAAGATATATATATATATAAAGGAGGCAAGTGAGGCTCAAAGAAGTTACGTTAGTAAGAGAGCGTAGATTTGAACCAGGTCGTGTGACAGCAGATACAAAGCCTGTTTAACTGCACCACCTCGCCTTCCTGGAGGCAAGTTTCTCCTCCACAAAGACTTTTAAGAGACAACAGCAGGGTGAAATTGAGTTTCGCTCACTCTTCTGTCTAGCTTTCCTAAAGCTGAACTCATTTCTGACTCTATGCTGTGTGTGCCATTCTGACACAGGTTTGCCCCATCAGGTGCCAGAGCTGGAGCCAGTAGACTTCCCAGCGCCTGGCTCCAGGCTGGCCGTGACTGAGGCTAGTCCCCGGTTACAGGAACCTGGATGTCTTGGCCAGATGCAAAAGCCCCATGGGCCTCAGGCCTGGTCTTGTGCCAGCTGCCTACTCTGCTTCCAGGCCTGCCCAAAGTGAGGAGAAAGGTGGATCAAAAGGAGGAAAAGAAACTTAAGAAATTGTGGTGGAAATACAGAGCAATGCTAATAAAAGCTTTTGTGAAGATGGAAGTATTCATATTTGTGTTGTCCAATACAGCGGCCACTAGCCACATGTGCCTATTGAGCACTTGAAATGTGGCTAGTGCACCTGAGGAGCTGAATTTTACATTTTATTTCATTTCTACTAATTTAAATTTTAATGTAAGCAGCCACCTGTGGCAAGTGGAGACTAGAATGGATAGCACAGCTGTAGAGGAAAAAAGGCGTGTCAGAAGGTGGAAGTGTTTGAGAAAAGAAATTTAGAGACCACATTTCAGTTGTAATTCAGCTCAAAGCGAAAGACCTGATGTGTGCATGTCAGTTGGCAGCTCACTGCTCACCTGCGACACCTTAGCATCCTGGATCCCCTTCCTGTGGCCTGGCCTAGACTGCCCACATCCTCTCAGTGCCGAGCAGCTCGGACAGCCAGGTTTTGAGGCCAGGGCTTTCAGATGAGTTCATGACTGATGAGACTGCCTCTTTTGGTCTCTATGCCTTGTTCTCTCCCTGGCTGTCCCTAGGACACAGCTTACTCTCTTGTTCTCTCTATTTCCTTCCAATGGTTTCTTTCTCTCAATTTCCTCACTTGGTCTCCTGTGTGCTTCACTCACCTTCCTTTGTTCTTCTTTTCATCTCTTTTTTCCTGCCAAGCTTCTTCCTGCTTGCCCCTTTCTGCTTCTTGCCTTGACATGTCCATATGCCTTGGCACCTGTTTGCCTTTGTCCGTCTTTCTCTGTGTTTGCTCTCTTCCCTGCCCTCCTTTGAGCCTCCTCATCCCACCCCCACCCTCTGAGCTCCTTCTAACATTGCCGCCTGTTTTCCCTGTCCATGCATGATTCTGTTCCTTTTCTCTGCCCTCTCCCCATCTCAGCTCTCCTACCCTCTCTTCTCTCCTGGCCCTACCCTCCTCTGCTTCTCTACCTGCAGATCTACGAGTATCGGAACGGCCATCAGGAGGTGGAGAGCCCCTTCCAGGGACGCCTTCAGTGGAACGGGAGCAAGGACTTGCAGGATGTGTCCATCACTGTGCTCAACGTCACCCTGAACGACTCCGGCCTCTACACCTGCAACGTGTCCCGGGAGTTTGAGTTTGAGGCACATCGCCCCTTTGTGAAGACTACACGGCTGATCCCCCTTCGAGTCACCGAGGAGGGTGAAGCTGGGGCACGGGGTCTCTAGGGTGCCCTGCTCTTGGGTGGCGGGCAGTGGGATTCCACACAAATCAGACTCTTGCAGAGTGCAAAAACCAATATATTTGGAAACATAATATCTAAAAATGTCACCACTGGCTTGTCTTCCTGTAGTGGCCAGCCTCCTGCAAACTGCCCAACTAGCTTGCCTCTCTGTGCCTTTCCTCAAAGTAGAAAGGCTTGGAGATGATAGTAGAATGAACTCTTCCTGGTCCCTTGACTCTCATCCTTAGAGAAAGGGGACAGCCTCCATGAAGCCTAAAGTTGCCAAATCAGCTACGCCTTCTTCTGTGGCCTGGGTTGAATCCCATACTCACTGGGCTCAGAGGTTATCTAGAGTTCATCTACCCTGCTCTCTGTAAGCCATGCATACCTCAAACCAGTGGTGCTAAAACTTCAGCAGGCCTCAAAATCCCCTGCAGACCTTCTTAAAACTCAGACTTTCTGATTCTGTAGGTAGAGTCTGAGAATTTGCATGTCTAACAGATAGCCAGACAATGCTGTTGCTGCTGGGAACCACACTTTGGGAACCACTGCTCTAAACCAAAATGTGACAGGCTTTTGTCTTCTGTCTTCTGTCTTCCCCCACAATAATCACACAGCATCCCTTTCCCCATCGTGGCATCTCTCACTGCGTAACCTCATTCTCAACTGGAAGAAGGGGAAACGTTGATAGCTCTGCAGTCTTTAGTTTAAAATCTTCAGGTTTCCACGGCTTGTTCCTTATTAGGGTGGGAAGTCCTTTCATCAACCTAACTCAAATGTTTCTGTTGCAATCAAGTCCAGAATCTTGAGGGTGAACTTCGAGTCTTCTCATACACCGTTCTTGTTCTGCTTTCAATGGCCTCAGAGAACAGTGGCATCTAGCCTCATGCAAATGTTCCTTCACATGTCAGAAGAATGATATATGCACCACCCTTTGTGTTTTCTCACCCAGGCTAAGTGATAATTCCATTTTGCTTAGCCTTCCTCAAACCATCTATTTCCAGTATGTTCTTAGCATTATGGCTGCCCCAAGATGCAGGATGGTAAACAGGCAAAGGTGTGGGGCATGAAAGAAAGAAGAGGTCAAATTTAAGATAGGGTCTTCCTAGAAAAGGACCCCAGGAATCCTGGCCTACAGGCCACAAGTTTTTTTTTTATCATGTTGTTGTGTTCAAATTTATGAAGCCAACCCGAGAGCAAACGACCAAGTAAGAGATGTCATGATTTAGTCAGACAACATGACTAAAACGGAAGGTAGGTCAATCCTGAAAGTGCAGAAGGCCTCTCAGGCCACTTGAATCTAGACCTGATGAGCCACTTCCCCTCTCTGAGCCTGTCTCCTTTTGTGTACATCGAGGGGTTGGACTGGCAGCTCTCTAAGGTATTTTTCTGTTCAAAAGTTCCATTATCCTCTTCTGTTTACACACCTCTTCTCCCTGGGGGAACGGAGCCTGGCGCCCTCTACTGTTCACCATTGGGAACTGTTGGCTGGTGATGCCAGACACTAGGAAGGTGCCTCTGTGTCTCCACTTCCCGCTCTCTCTGGCTTTTGCCTCCAGAGATCCTTGAGCAGCCGGTGCAGTGTGTTAAAGCTGAGCCAGTCCGCCTGCCGGGCACCAGAGCCAGTCTTGGGTAAGAATAGAAGGAAAACAAGTTTGCTATCAGAGCCACAGAACCTCTCTGGATGTTAGGGCTGGAAGGAAGCTTGGCTCTCATTTAATCTAGGGATTCTTAACAAAGAGCAGGCATTAGAGTCACCCAGGGGCCTTCCTTCAGTGTAGATGGCTCCATACCACTCTTGTGGGTGTGAGTTTAGTAAATTGGGGTGAGATATGGCATGTGTAATTTAAAAATAACTCCCCAGGTGATTGGAGGGTGCAGCTCTGGTGCCCCTCATTTTGTGGCTGGGAAGACAGCCCTGGAAGAGTGAGGGGCTTGCCTAGGGACATGAAGCAAATTAGCACCAGAAGCAGGACTGCAATCCAGATCTTTTGCCTATCAGGCTAGCTCTATTTGCACTGCATCTTTTCCTTCTACCACCATCCCACTCCCTGTCACTTTTTCTTTCTTTCTTTATTTTCCCTCTGTGACCCCTTGGCAGACCCCCCACTCCCCCCACTCACGGTTCTCATATTGCTCAGAGCTACATACTCCGTGTACACACCATGACATACCCCACCGCATCTCCTCCATTCCTGTGGCCCCAGAGAATCTCCCTAGTTCTCTTTGTTCAAGCCGGACTTATCCTGGTTTAGGCTCTCAACTCCTGGCTCTAAGACAAAAATCTGAGGCTCTTCACCTAGAGGTGACTAAAAATACTGAGGATAGCTTCCTGTGTTACTGCTCCTAGGCTATTGCTTTTAAAAAGAGGTAGTGTGCTTTAAGCTGAGCACATCACAAATCAAGTAGAAGCAAACCCATGAGAAGACATTTGATGTGTATGGCATTCTCCTCTGTCTCAAGCTGCATCGATGACCTCCAGCTGCAGTTAGGGAACCTGGATGATCCTGGATCCCTTGGATCCTTCCCTGAGCTGAAGATTATGGATGTGGCTATGCTGGGCTTTTGAGCAAGGCCTTGGGGATGACTTGGGCCCTATGAATAACCAAGGACAATGAATCTAATTTGCTGGTGAGAGCTAGCAAGGGGAGACATGCCTGCAACTTCCTTCCCACTAGGAGGGACTACATATCAGGACATTTGCCATGTATCATGTTTTGATTGTCATTTTTGTTGATCATGAAACAACAATGATCAATATTTATTCATATTCATTCATTCAACAAATACTTATTGAGTACTTCAAATATTCCAGGATTAGACTACAGGCTGATAGTTCAGAAATAAATATGTTCTCAATAAGCACATTGTCAGTAGAGAAGAGAGAAAAATACATCCTAGTACAACCTGAGAGGTGTTATAATGGATGGATGAAAAGAGTGCATGGCGAAGGACGTGAATAGCTCTGCATGAGAAGCTGAGGAAGATTTCACAGAGGAGGGGGCTTCAGTGGAGTCTAGAAGAATGATTGGGGGGCTGAAAAGCAGGAGAGGATGTTAGGACAGAGGTAGCAGTGGAGTGTGAGATACAATCTAGGAAGAGGGAAGAGGAAAGAGGAATTCCCACCTATTCCAAACGACCACGGTGAGTATGAGAAGAGAAGTTTTGCTGGCTAACCAAATGGAAATGAGATGAGAAAGGCTGGACTGTGAATGGCCTTGCATGCCATGTTCATCGAGATCGGACTTTGTCCTGAGGGCCGCATGGAACATTGAAAGGTTTTAAGTAGGAAACTGGCAGGATGAGATCTGTGTTTCAGAAGTAGAACGCTGAGGATAGTCTGGTTAATACATGGAATCCTCCAGTGCTCTTTTCTGTTTGGGTTTGGAATGACCTGGAAGGAAGATGAACTGGGAAGGTCCCTGTTTCTAATCTAGACTTGCAGAGAACGTGCCCGGATCGCTGGTGGGCTGACTGCACTGGCCCTGTACATGTTTTCAGAAGCTCTCTCCCTAGTGCTACCACCTTCCGCCACCTACGCTCAGAGGACATAGGCAGTTGAACTAAGACATGTTCCTCACATCTGTGTAGACTTTTACATCTCATAAGATATTCTTAAATGTATTAGGTAATGTAATGGTGTGAGTTAGTATCCTCACTTTACAAATTAGGAAACTGAGTCTCAAATAAGGGAAACCACTATTCACACACCAGTAAGTAGCACAACTGGGAGGCAGCTATACATGTATCTCACTCGGTTCCAGGATTCCTTCCACTGCTCTCCTACTTCTTCTTCCACCCATCATTCTCCCTCATCCCTCCCTCCAGAGCATCTGAAGAAAGTGAGCGAGAAAGCTGGCAGACAGGAGAGTCGGAGGATATTAAATCTCTTTGACACCTCCTTGAGTTCCTTTAGACCCAGTACTTATTTAAGCCATACTTAAAAATAGGCCTCATTTATCTCTGACCCCAATGACAGCTCCGGGTTTGTTGGACACACATTCTGAGCCTCACTCTCCTCCTTGCAGCTGGAGAGGACTTCACCTCCGTGGTCTCAGAAATCATGATGTACATCCTCCTGGTCTTCCTCACCTTATGGCTGCTCATCGAGATGATATATTGCTACAGGAAGGTCTCAAAGGCTGAAGAGGCAGCCCAAGAAAATGCGTAAGTCCAAAGATGCCAAAAAATGATAGCTAGCACCTTCAGAGTGCTTGCTGTCACAGGTGCGGTGCTGAGCCATTTACACAATTCTCCACTTTCCTCACAACGACCTTTGAAGTAGGCAGCATTAATATACCCTTTTTCCAGATGAGAAAACGGAGCCTGGGAGGGTTTGCCCAAGACCATTATAAGAGGCAAAGCAAGGTTTGAATTCATGCCTGCTAACTCTTGGCCTGTACTCTTAACCACTAATGTAAAGCCCGTCAGCTGCCACTACAACCCCCCAAAATTAGCATTATTATGGCCATTTTATAGATGCTGAAGCAGTCTCATAGAGGTTAAGTGCCTTGCTGAGGCCACACAGATAATGAGAGGAGAGGCTGGGATTTAAACCTAAGCCTCTCTATTCCTAATGGCCATGCCCTTTCTGTCGCACTCAGCTGTTTGCTGGACACCATGGAGCTCATCAGGCCACCTGGGCACTGCCCTTTATTAGCTAAGGAGCTGCAAGCAACACGTTCTTCCCCCTGAAGCTTGACAGCAATGGAATACCCAGAGTAGGGGCTCTCATTCTCCAACGTCCAGACTGTACCTTGCTCATTTTCACCAAGGCCTTAGTCACTCAGAAATGAGCACACGTGAGAAATAATGGGGTGTGAGGGTCTAAGAGTCCACATGGGCCTGTTATTTGGGGAGAAAAAAGATAGAAAAGAACCCTCATAGATTTACAAGGCTAGCAACATTGCCAAAGTGATAATCTAAAAACCTTAGGCTATTAACACCTAGGAATGTTTGATAAAATAAAGTATCATTTTGCATGATATTTATGGTCTCAGGGAAGGAAAAAATTACAATTGACCAGATAGAAAGATAGAAAGAATGATATGCTAGGAGAGGTCCTTATTCCTGGTAACCTAGGTGCTTGGAGTTTAGTGCTTGGACAGGAAGTGCCCTCATTTGGACAGGAAGTGCCTGCACTTGGACAGGAAGCTCCCGTGCTTGTACAGAAAGCGCCTAGAATTGGGCCTGCACAAGAAACAGAGTTGGAACTGAGGCCCTCAGCAGAGCCAGGATCCTCAGAGGGCTATAACTCATGCAAAGGAAAATAATCAGTCCACCAGTACAGGGAAAAGCCAAGGAAACTTATCCATCTTGGCCTGACTCCAAGTAGAAACATAAAAAATTCTTGAGAATTAGTAACCACAAGCCTGGTCTCACACTGTTTGGGATTTAAATTTATACTACCCACATGGTGCAGGAACCTCTAAGCTGAGAAATTCAATAAAAAAAATTAGTCCCCAGACAGTAATAACTATGTAGAAGCAAATGAAAAATCATTCTGAAGGGACCCACTTTCAGTTGAGGCTTAACAGGATTCCCCAGATAAAGCACTGCTGAATCTGATTTCACAGTCTGATTCAAATTTCACAGATCCAAAACTAAAAGACACAGCAGGAAACAATCCAGCATGAGCAAGAGAAGTACCAATGACAGGATTAAATGCCAGGACTTCAGACACAAGAATGGCCTGATAGACTATAGAAAATAAGTTTGTTTAAAAGAGTTAAAACAATAAAAGGAGGAACCAAAAATGTAAGAACAGAGTAAGTTGCTAATAAAAAAGAACAGGCAAATTTGAATAGGAATAAAAAAAATCTGTAAATGAAAAATACAATCAATAAAATTTAAAAGTCAATGAATTTTTTCACCAGAAGATTGATACTGGTAACCAGAAGATCACTGTAAGGAAGTTAACACAGAATGAAGCACAGAGATATAAAAAGATGGAATATCACAGAGAAACATGAAGAAAAAAAAATGAGAAGATCAATTAGAATAGAATAGAGAAAATGGAGGAGAAACAATATTCAGAGATACAATGGCTAAGGAAAGGCATGACTCTGCAGATTCAGGAAGCACAGTATGTCCTGAGCAGGATAAATACATATAAATCTAAACCTAAACACCAACCATCTTTAAGCTGATAAATGGCAGCTACTTGGCAAATGTCATCTGTGTTGCAACTTTAGAAGCGTTGCCTATAATATTAGAAACATGTCAAGGATACCACCTCTTCCTGCTTCTGTTTAATATTATATTGGAGATCCTAGGTAGTGTACTAAGTAAATGCAAAGGAAAAAGAGTAATAATTGGAAAGAAACTAAATTATCATTAATCACCCGCAATATGATTACCTACACAGAAAACCCAAGGGAATCTATAGACAAATAATTAGAACTAGTAAGAACATTCCAGAAGATTGTTGTTACAAATGAAAATATAAAAATACAAAAATCACCTATATTCCAGCCACAAAAATTTAGAAAAATATTTAAAACATTAAAAAAATTTTTCAATTACAATAGCAACAAATACTCTCCAGTTCCTGGGAATAAATTTGATAGAATTGTGCAAGACCTTTAAGGAGAAAATTACAAAACTTGACTGAAAGACTTAAGAAAAGACTTAAATAAATGGAGAATAAAACCTCACTCTTATAAACATGGCAATTAATCTGCAAATCCATTGAAATTCCAATCAAAATACACATTGGATTTTTCAACGAACTTGATAAGCTGATCTTAAAAGTCAAATGGAAGGGCAAAGGGCCAAAACTAGTCTAAACCAAGGGATGAACAGATAGTAAATATTTTAGGCTTTGCAGGCTACACCGGGTCTCTGTCACATACCGTTCTTTGGTTTTGCTTCTTTGCTTGCAACCCGTTAAACAAGTAACAACCCTTCTCAGCCCATGGGCCGTAGTTTGCCGATTTCAAAGAAAGAATAGTAAATTTGGGGGAGGTGGCTGGTAGGACTTTTCCTATCAGATATGAAGATTTCTTATAGAGCTATTAAAGAGTTTGTGAGGCTGAGATAGGCATACAACACAGACAAACAGAACAAATCAGAGAGCCCCCAAATAGGTTGATGCTTATATAAGAAACAAATATGTGGCAGAGATGGCAGTACAATCACTGAAGGAAGAATGAACTGTCCAAAAAGTGGTATGGGGACAATTCCTTATCCATATAGAAAAAACTAAAATTAGATTCCCCATCTCTCTCACTAAACAAAAATAGTGAGTGGATTTAAAGACAAACTAAAATGTAAAGCTTGAAAATTCTATTAAGGAATTAGACTGTCTTTATTACCTTGGAATAGAGAGGAGTTCTTAAAATACAAAAGGCACAAATCAAAGAGGAAACAATGATAATTTTGATTACACTATACATAAAAATCTTCTGTTCATTACAAGAATCCACAGGCAAAGTTTAGAGACAAAAGACAGACTGGGAGAAGTTATTTCAAGACATGAAACTATCCAAGGAAAATCAATGAGAAAAAGACAAATATCTCAGAAGGAAAACTGGCAAAGCAAATGAGCAGTCAAATTACAGAACTAGAAACCCAAATAGCCTATAAACTTGTGAAAAGTTGCTCAACTTCACCAGTAATCAGGGAAATGAAAATTAAAGCAGCTATAAAATATAATTTCACACCCATCAGTTTGGCCAACATTTTAATCTAACAATACTAAGTCCTGAGAACAATGTGGGTAAGCGAGAATACTCATACACTGCTGATGGAAGGAAAAAAAAAAGCTCTTATTTTTCTAGTCTGCTAAAAGGGACATTCTAGTTTTCTCTCAGGAAACACAGCCACTCACAAAGAAATGCAGAGCTGTTCTGTAGACATTCTTGTTTCTGTGTGCTTGCTCCTTCCCTTTGCTTCTGTTCCCACCTTTGGGTACAAAAGCACTGATTCTCTTTCCCTATCTGTCCTCCTACAGGTCTGACTACCTTGCCATCCCATCAGAGAACAAGGAGAACTCTGCAGTCCCAGTGGAAGAATAGCAGAGAAGGGGTGTGACTTGAGGTGATGCACAGGGAAGGGGAGGGGAAGGTGAGGAAGGATGGCAGCTTGCACCAGTGACTTTGTCACCCATAACCAAAGTGACTTTAAATTTGGTCCCTTAGATTAGATTTCTACCCTACCCAGAATCCCCACCCTCGGGGTACTTCTTTGAGTTGAAGCCCAAGTCACAAAGCTCTGTGCGATGGCAGGCATTGAAGGTGAATTGCTTTGGCCTGAGTGTTGGGGCAACTTGAACTCCTTACCCATAGTAACAAAAAGTAATTCCCCCACTATCTGCTTTGTAAGGATCATGGATTTGGTCAAAGAGTCCTTGCCTAGGCTGGACTGGACTGGGCTGGAAATTCTCAGTTAGTTGTTTTATCATTGGTAGGTGGCCTGAACACTGAGGAACCGGATATCCCAGGTTCAATGATGTCAACAGCGTCAGGAGGGTGCCCCAGAGGCCACATCGCTTCCCTTCATGCATCCATCCTTCTATTCATTCATCATACCTCCACTCACCTCTGAACTTTCACCTCTGACTTCCTAACTCCATCAGACTTCTACACACCATAAGACTTTGCCAGAACTGAGGAGCCAACATTTCTACATGGACTCAACCTCACCTTGTCCTAGCTTTCAAGCAAGCAGCTCCCATGCCAACTGGACTTCTCCCCTGTACTCAACTGACTTTGTAGAAGTGCTGGAGGTGGCACACCCCGCTGCTCCTAATTGGCTGGAACTGGCTCATTTTCCATTGCTGCAAGTGAATGGATGTCTTAATGGAAGGAAGCAGGAATAATTAATTCAGTTAAAGCAAAAGAGTGTCATGAAATGGGATTCCTTGAAGTCAGTTTTTTTCAAGTTTCTAGCCCACTTGGCTAGAGCATCAGAGCAAAGCATGCCTGTGTAGGTTCTCCAGTGATAGAAAGTTCACTAGGCATGAACTAAAATGTTCTCTGGAGCTTGGTACCGATACATACCTGATAGGTCTCTAAGACCTAGGTTGGACTTAGTCCTTCATGAAGCCAAGGAAAGGAGACTTGGGAAGAGCTGCAAGCAACTTAAGTGGCTCTTAAAAGTCATAGAACATGTTCATGATCCTATTAGGGGAAGGTATGCTCCCTTCCCACAGGAGCACATCGCCTGAGAGAGCTGGGAGGCATTATTTTCCTGCAGGCATTGGAACTGAAATTCCTAAATTCCTCCTCTTAAAATTTCTGTGGATCAGTATTATTCCACATTTTACAGGAGGCAGCTGAGACTCAGAAAGTGCTTGACTGAATAAGAGACTTCAGAGGAGAAACTGGAGCAGAGATGAGCCTTAGGTACTGCCCAGTTTACACTTTGGGAGATGGGATAATTTTGTTTTTAAAAAGACTTTGAAATTGAACTTGGCTCTGGCCATGCCTCTTTCACAAGCACAGATTGGGGTGGATTGCCTGGCTGAGGTGAACTCTCATAGATTCAGGTAGCGAGAAATTGGCCAACAGAGAGAAGGACCTGAGGTAGACTTGAAGAATTTCCTTAGTGAAAAGATTTGTGAATTTGAAACATCCTGCAGAAGGAGACTGCATCTAGGAACGACATTTAAACTAAGAAACATGCTTTTTAGTCTGAGAGGGATAATGAGCAAACGAATAAGTGATAGAGAAGGGATGGGCTAGGTGGCTTCCAAATAGTTCACCTGTGAATCCATAATGTCTAGTGGTTTGTTTTCCTGGATTTTGGGAGAGCAGAGGAACACTGGAAATATTTGTCAATATCTCATGTTTCATTTTAATTGAGTGGTCCAAGTGTGATGTCCTTCAGCACCCAGTGATGAGAGAGGGGAAGGATGCTTTATGGGATATGAGAAGATGAAAGTGACTGGGATTCAATGAGAGACATGTCCCTCAGATTTGGGGGAATTTATAGGGAAAGATCATCTTCCATTGGCTTTGGGCCTCACCCGACACTCTCATTTTGTCATCTCTTCCATCTCTGGGGAAGTACTTGAAACAAGTCCTTGTTCACATATTCAAGAGTCTGATTTTATTGAAGAAAATACTTCAGTTTTTCAATACTTCAAGAAAGAAAGGATTTTCTTCAATAAAATCAAGGCTCTTCTTACTAGTAATTTCCCATATAATCCCTCTGAAATAAGGGACAGAATATAGATGATTCTTCCTACTTTATATTAGGAAAATAGGTCTGGATTACTGTGAGGTTTTCCTAGTCCCATGGCTGGTTGATGGCAGAGGCTGCAGTAGAAGCAAGCTACTTACTACCACCCTACTTTCCTCTTGGTTCCAGCAGACCACGCAGCTAACTTGGAATCAACTTTTATCTTTTAAAAAAGCCCAACTCAGATGCTTCCTGAGTGATTTTTAATGAGCTGAATGGTACCTATAATTTCTCTTATTTATCCTTTACAAGTAACCTTCTCTATTATTTTCCTTTTTCTAACTTCTCAACTCCTTTCATCCTTAATACTTTCATTAGAGCTATACGGTTTACAAAGCATTTTCATTTCAATTATCTCATTTCTTCTCCAGAACTAGCCCTGAGGTGGATATTACTAATACCCATGTAACAAATGAAGAAACCGAGGCTGTCTGAGGTTAAGCAGCTTTACCAAATCATAAGTTTGTGCAACTGGTCAATGGAAAGCTGGAATTCAGGTCTTCTGACTTCTAGCCAGTTCTCTTTCCACTTAGACCATAGTCGCTTCCTTTCCTCTCCTTTTTTAATGTCCATCTAGTCTTTGTGTCTCTTGCTTTCCTGAGATGTTCAACATCTTCTCTCATCCCTAATTCCACTCGACCGCTCCTCTACCACTTCGCTTCTTGGCAGATGCTAGAAATGTGCTTTGAGATCAATTTCATTTTGGTTTTCCCTTTCTACTCGGTTTGTATATCATTATTTCTCCTGAATTGCAATTAAACACCTTCCTGGGATACTTGATCATGACTATAAATCTACAAGGTACTGTGATCACTAGCCTACTTCATATCCTCACCCACCTCCCTGTTTCTCCCCATATTCCTACAAAGGACCCAGACTAATGTGCACTGCTCTGGAAGCTTTATCTGGCGTGCTGTTCTTTTTAAAGGGCTTAGAAATGTTCTCAAGGGCTATTATCACTTTAGGAACCCCATCTGTTGTCTTGGTGCTGGATATTTCCTATGACTAATCCTCAATAACACAATTCACTAAAGGTCAAGCTAGGCTGGGTCTGATTTTCCCTTGCCTACTGCTTAACAGCCATGAACCTGACTGCTCAACTCAGTTGGCCCTGTAAACACCTTGCCCTACTGACTTTTACCGTCAGCTCAGTCTTGTATCACAGCCCCAACTCCTGCATGGAAATACCCTGACAGTGCCTGTCCCTACCCCAACCTTTATTGTTAGTCAGTTTAAAAGCATTATCCCTTAGTTTCTCCATCCCCATACATCCACACACCTGGCTTTCTGATTCTCTGAGTTTCTGGTTTCTCCTTAACTGCCAAACTAGAAATGTTAGTAGGAAAGAAATTTTTTCAAAGCAGGAATATACTGGAAATATGTGTAGAGCAGTGAATGGTTAAGAGAATAGATAGTAGCTCCCTCTCCTCCCCACAAAACTACTAGATCAAAAAGGAAAATATAACCATCTCTGAATCCACTTGACATAAACCAGAGAGAAAAGGCTGTGTAATTGCATCTTTGCAGGAAGAAGCAGCAAGAGTTAGACATATTCCAGAATATATCTTGGTTCCCCTTTCCCAAGTTAATATGGAAAAGGAAAAGTAAAAAAAGCTTTCTTCTCACCTGCTTTTGTAAATGAAAAATCCCCAACCCAGTGAATTCACCTAGTCACTGCAAATGTATCTGAATAGTATTTGGTGTGCTCATTACTCCAATCATCCGTTCATTCTACATTTCAGCACCCACTCTTTGTCAAGCACCAATCTAGACCCTCAGTGTGCACCATGGTCTTAGGTCTGAAAAATGCTATCACCCAAGCCTTTCCTAATCTCTAAAACTCTACTGCCGTAGATAACTCATGTTGTTCTCCCCCCTTACTTAAGTTTATAGTAGGACCCAGTAGACAAGCACCTTAAGCAACTCTGAGTTGTAGATTAGACCCAATCTCTATCACAGGCCAGCTAAACCTCAAGGCTGGTAATATTCTTTTCCCCCGAGTCATCATTTGGCAAGAGCTATGTCCGATGGACAGTGTGTGTGATGGGAGGAGTGTCCGCTGAAGGACAAGTGCTTGTAGCTCTGTGAAATGCCGTCAAACTAGCAAACTCTTACAGTCTTGCAGCTGATGGAACTCTGCCACAATGTCCCCTTCATATTGCTTTTTCTGATTTTCCACCACCATTCTTTTTCTGAGCCCTAGAAATGTTGTTCCTGACCACCCAAGCTCTCCACAACCTAATGCCTGTATGTAGTGTTTTTCAGTAAACTCCATGTTTGTGTCAATAAAGTGTCTTTAAACACTGCTTGCTCTGGTCTTGCTCTGTGTCTGCTAAATATACTATGGCTTCTACCTACCTCCCCAGGCTGCATGGATTCCTGAACTCACAATCAGTGAATATATGCCCAGAGAATGAAAAATACATGTAACAGTCTAGAGTCCAACACATGATAAATGTGTGATCCAGCCTCTCCTCTCCCCTTTCCTCCTCTACCCAAATACAGACGAATACAAGAGTCACTTGTGTTCTCACCCACCTGACATCAAAGTTTCCTGCCAGGTGGCGAGGGGCTAACTGCAAGGAAGACATAATGAAGGGAGGGGCCCCATGATTCTCAGCTCTACCAGTTTAGGTAACATAAGGCAATAAAGCAAAGCTGTCTCCCAATGTCCATCTTCCTGAAAGTGCTAAGGCCCCAAAAGGGAAAAGTTCAACAAGAAATTGTCATCGGGATTCACAGTCTACCATAATCTCCTATAATAATAGTACTGATTAATAATGAAATAAATTATCTTAGTATTGGGGGCTGGCCCAGTGGCGCAGCGGTTAAGTGCGCACACTCCACAGGTTTGGATCCCGGGCGCGCACCAATGCACCACTTGTCAAGCCATGCTTTAGCGGCATCCCGTGTATAGTAGAGGAAGATAGGTATGGATGTTAGCCCAGGGCCAATCTTCCTCAGCAAAAAAGAGGAGGATTGGCATCGGTTGTTAGCCCAGGGCCAATCTTCCTCAGCAAAAAAGAGGAGGATTGGCATCGGATGTTAGCTCAGGGCTAGTCTTCCTCACACACACACACAAAATTTATTGTAGTACAGTACCAGCCTCTATACTAAGAAATACACACATGCATATACTATGTACAGTCACATGTCACTTAACAATGGGGATACATTCTGAGATGCGTCGTTAGGCAATTTGGTTGTCGTGTGAACATCACAGAGTGTACCTACACAAACCTAGATGGTATAACCTACTACACACCTAGGCTATATGGTACTAATCTTATTAGTTTATATGGGGTCAGTTGTTGACTGAAATGTTGTTATGCAGCGCATGACTGTGTATATACATATACATATAATATATATATTATATTATCTTTAAAAAACTGAGGCTTGGAGTAATGGATGGGGCCCAAGGTCACACAGCTGGTAAACAGCGATGTTGCAATTTGTACTCAGTTCTGATTCCAAAACTTCTTATCTATTCCACTTTATCAAGCTGCCTCCCTCCCTAGGAAGGAGGTCCTAGACGTTGTGTGGAAGGCTGTGCATACGTGTATGAGCATGCCTACACACACATGCCTTCAGGACTCGATCACATCTGGGAAGACCAAAAACATTTGGGACGATGAGCACTAATGAGTCAAGCAATAAACACACACACCCTTTATGATTTGTAGTTCAATACTTTTTTCTTTTAATTCATACTGTACTTCCATGGCTCTAGCTACTTTACATTAAGATTTGGCTGGGAAGCCTTGCATGTTTCTAGGTACTAGCAGTAAGTTTTCAGACCTTGCGCACAGCGCCAGGCAAAGTACAGTTACAGATCCAAATACAGATGGCCAGACAACTCAACTGCAATCAACCTGTGTTCTTTCCCATATATGGCCCAGTGCAGGTGTTGGGGGCTGCTCCCTCTGCCTCACCCCACTCCACCCCATGTCAATATTATCCAGGGGCCACTATGGCCTCTGACCCATCCCTCCCCATCTTGAAGTCTAGGTTGAGTAGGGGGATGGGGGGGGAAGCACCATGGGTTTGGGAAGATGGTCCGGTCCATGCAGAGAGTGGTCTGGCCTTAGAGTACAAGACAGGGAAATGTGGGAGCCACACACTATTGTTGGCAAAAATGGTTGCTTCTACTACGCAATCTCAGCACATGGCACCCAAACCCAGTGCCAACCCCCAGAAAGAGCCAGCTGTCTTGCCTGGAGCAGAGGGCACCATTTTGATGCTGTGATGTCTCACTGTGTTGAGCGAAGCAAGAATGGCCAAGGGGCAGAGATGACAATGTTCTTTACGCCTTCACATGTCGGGTAGATCGTCTGACATCAGCTCCTCTTGATAGGCAAGGTGCTTCTCGCCAGCAGCCAAGGCTCCAATTCAGGCTCCCAGGCCTGCTGAGGACCTCAAGTCACAACAGAAAACAATGCCCAAGACCCCTGAGCTGTCGCACAGAACACCAAAACGGAGCTGGCTGGGCCCATTACAGCCAAGACTGAAGCAGGAGTGAGGTAACAAGGCTGGGCAGAGAGATGGGAAGGGGAGCTCTCTACACCATGTGCAAATTCCTGCTCCACATCAAGAAAGCAGGGGTGTTAAAAGACGGCCTTCCAGAAAAACGCTCCTCTCGGACCCAAAACGCATCTTCTGGAAGAAAACAGAGGTGGCGGGGAGTGGGGCCAGCCTGCTGGAGGTTGGGGGATGAGGGTCAAGGATGTTGAGTGGTAGATGGGATGATTGTCCCACAGCCTAGAGACAAGGGGTAGGGAAGGAGAGAGTCAGGAAGAGAGGTTCTCAAGTTTCCTACTGGAGTGGACAGGTGAAGTCGGGGTGACGGGAGGGAGACCACAGCTCTGCCACCCAGGGTCAGAGAGAAGAGCGCTCTTTATCCTGGGGGCCCTAGGGAGCAAGGGCTGGCTTTGGCTGCCTTCAGAGCTAAAGCAGCAGCATAGTATGGCACAGAAAGGATCCTTCTGAGACCACAAACAGTCCAGAAAGATTCTTCCCCTAGTCCTTTCTCCAAGATTTCACCCTAGAGATGCTGCCTGCAAATGTATTAGACATGGCTGGCCCAAGCTTAGGTCAGGATAGGGACATGAGAGAATCCACTTCTATCAAAGCATTTCTCTTGAGGTTTCTTGGTCCTCCACCCTCCTTGTAATCCCAGGTTCTTACTGTTAGTGTTCTAAGGCAACCCAAGGATTTTAGCCAAAGCTTCACTTAATCCAAACCCCAACAAGGTTTGAGTGGAGCCAAAATAGAAGTGCTAGAACCAGGAATGACTTCTCTCCACTGTTTCTTCCAGCAAGGAGAAGAAAGGATGGATAGACGAAGGTCTTCTTGCCTGGGGATGGAAGATGGGCTCAATCCAAGATAATGCCTTTCTTGCCGTTATCCTCCTCCTCCCAGTTTAGAGAGAGTCCAAACAAAGGTCCCTTCCCAAACTAAGATTAGGCTACTGAAGGAAGAAATACCCTCCTAGGTTAACACTGAACACTACAGCAAGCCTGATCTCTCTCTTTCCCCCCGTCCTCTATCCATCTCTCCCGCCGGGCCTCCCAAGCCCTCATAGCCCCCAAAGAAGCAAGTTTTAACTACCCTGGATTTCCTGGGAGCCCAGACACTGCCTGATCACTCATCTAAACACCAGGGGAGCTCTAGCTCAGAAGGCTTGTTCCCTCCTGGCAGGGCACCTCCCAAGTCTGAGAAAGCCCAGCCTTGCCGGTTTCTGGCCAAGCCTCCAAGACAATGCCAAAGCTAGAACCTACCTTAGAGATAGTCTAGCCCAACTCCCTCCTGTTATAAACAAGGATACTGAAGCTCAGAGGGCGGAGTGACTTGTCCAATAACAGAGCCGGGACTCAGGTCCAAGTCACTGACTCTCAGCCCAGTGCTCTCACAGAGAGCTTCAAGTTACTGATCTTGCTGGCCTGGGATGTTATCCCCTTGTCCCAGGGGGAAAGGTGAGAGTTGCAGACATGACTGGCTTCTCCAAGGCCGATCTTGTCAATTCCTCCACAGTAAGCTGGAGTGGAAGTATAGACCCTGTAGCCGTTTTTCACCTGGTTAGAAACTTTGCAAAATCTTTGAAATTGAGTGCGAGCTCTCTAATGTTTTACTACATGAATCCCCACAGAAGGACTCCTATGTGGCCCGAGTTCTCATGTGAACAAAAACAAAAGAAGCACTGGCTGGAATAAATAACAGAAAAGGTGGTTTTGATACGCCCTTGCAAATAGCTACAAGCCAGGCTTTGGCCAGGAATTACAATTCACATGTTATTTATGTTTCACTCCCAGACTTATCAGCAAGGGTGAGTTCCCTTCTCTTTGACAGGTTATTGAATAAGGGAGAAAAGCTTTTGTTTGGGAGTGAATAGAGTTGTTGGTTTTCACCTGGTTTCAAAGTCAAAATTATTAGAACAGAGCATACCCACAAGAGATCCATTATTCTTCGAAATGAGGCAGCCGAGGGTCGTTCCCTATGTGTACACATTGTCTCCAGGGTTCAAATCTCCAGAAATCATGAGGGTTCCTTGGATATACTAAGCACCTCCCTTCCCCGTCACCTACTCCTCCCTGGAATGGGCCTGAGAGGTAAAGCAGAAGCAGAACAACTCTGTGTAACCAGGTCTACTTATATGACTTTACTCCCAGCAAAGAATGCTTTTTAAGTCATCCCAAAGGTCTCACCATGGAATCTTTAATTAATGAATAATTTAAATAATTACGTACAGAATAAATTAGAGAATTTACCATTTTTGCTTTCAAAAGTTTCTGGGAATAATTTTGGCTTCTGGCTACTCCAGCGGGGAAATATCTAGCAGTCTGCACTGTTCCTCCTTCTTGGGCTTGGGGGTCATGATCCTTGACCTTCACCAGGGTCTCCTATTCAAAATCCTGGGCAAGAGTGAGCAGCGACCCACTGGCCTGTGGGCATATGAACCCTTCAGATGGATTGCACTCAACTCCAATTCCTCACATCTCTTTTTCTAGGGGAAGGATATCAATTCTAGCTGATCCTGAGGAACTTTCTCATCCTACTCACTTAGGGGATGACCTGGGCATGTATCTTTTTGTCTTCTCATCCGAACCTTAGGGTAATAACAAGGCCATATTCTCAGATAGACTGAAAAGTCAAAAACTTTTCTTTAGTTATCAAAGTGGGATAATGCACAGGCCATTCCAAGGAAAGAATAAAACTTGCTCTTCTTTTAGGATAGATCAGTGATAAAATCTTCTTTTCCCTCTCCCCCTTGCATCAAGAGACCCACCAGAACAACAAGCGATCTGGAAGAGCTCTTCTTGCCAAATTGGCTACGATCCTTTCCTGATCAAGAATCGCTTTGAGCTCTGCCTGGGCTGGCAGGAATCCTGTGGTCATTATATGGAGAAATAGTAATTAGTGTATGAAAGATGATAAGTGTACCCAGAAGGGCCCCACAAGGTCAGATAAATGCATAGGTCCCAGTGAGACAACCCCGAAAAGGCCCTGGATGACTCTCATTCTGAACCCAAGATCTTTTTTCTACTCCTAGTGATCTCATACATCTCTAGGGCCAGAGACTACAAAAGGCTTTGCTCCCTCTGTCAGAACTCCCACTTTCAAGACTGAAAAACAGGATTTGGAATGGCCCCCACGGGGCAGAGACTCGATCTCGTTTTTTGCTGCCCAAATCCATGCACCTTTGCCAATCCATTCCTTCCAAAGGCTTAGGTCTTCTTCCATGTGCAAAGAGTGTCAGACAGTTGTCTCCCTTGGCTAAAGTTGGTTCTTCACTGAGAGCGAATGATGCTGGCAGCCAAAGGAATGGGTGGAAATCGGTGCTCACTATTCACCCAGCGTTCTGTGGTTAGACCTTACAATCTTTACATTGCTAGGGCATTCACTCTCTAAAACCCTAGAGGTCCTAGAACACTGTGATTCATTCTGGAAATCAAACTCAAAGTGAGTTAATTAGAGCCACAGACCTGACTTGCTTACAACCACTAAAAGAGGTTTAACAAGATCAAAAATGCTCCACCCTGGCTAATAAACAATGTGCTCTTACGGCACAGAGGAAAAATAGGGCTTTAGGCACTAAAAAGTGACACTTCACCCAGATCCAGCCTGGGAGAAGACCAGAGAGAAGGGGGTGGTGGGAAAGTAAGAAATTCCCAGCCCTTATTGGGTCCACACCCTACACAGGTTAGAGGAAGGTGCAGGGGGTGGGAGAATCGAGGAGAATACCCTTCCGAACACAAGTCCTCAGGAGCCTGCAGCTACAAGGCCCAAACCCACAAGTGTGCCTTCCTAGCTTTCCAGCAGCCTCTCCACCTGACTCTTGGGGTATGGTCCATGTAGAGGGGGTGGCCTCACATGGTATTTTAGATTGGGCTCCTGCCCTTGATGCTTCCTTGTTCACAAGAGAACACCTGGGGAAGCACACGGTCGGGAAGAAAAGATTCTCTTTTATTTTGGAAACAAATCAAAAGAGGATTAGGGAATGAAGCACCTTAAGCAATGCCCCCTTGAGACTTCTTTTCAAGACCCCAGGGTCTTCACAGGCATAACTTTGGCTCAACAACATTTCCCTTCTCAGAGCCAAGAATGGCCAGCAAGGGAAAGGGTGGGGACTAGAGGGTGGGGGGAGGAGGATCAGGGGAGGTCGGTGCTGAGAGGTGGTCCCTGCCCTCCTCGGCCCCTCCACTGGCCAGCACAGGAGGCGGTGCCGCTCCTTCTCCCTGGTACATAGGCATTATCTCTTTTTAAAATCTGTATATAATATATATATATTTATATCTGTATATATATATATTTATATATATATTTATATGGTCTATGTACATGTATTGCACAGGCCTCTTGCAGCCACCCCTGTTCCTGCCTTGTCAGTGAAAGCGGTTCCTCTTCTCTTCACTTTCTGATGCGTAGTCTCGGGACCTGATGCCGTTCTGAAGATTGATGAGTGAGTCCTTCATCTGTAAGACAGGGAACCACCCCAGCCCCGGGTTTGTGTCCTCAGTGGGCTTCTCCGACCAGCAGCACCCGCCACGCCTGTCTATGGCTGGTTTGCTACCATACCAGGGAGCTAAAGGGAGCTCGGCTCCTAAAACAAGGAACACAGTCTCAGGCAGAAAGGGGACAGCCAACCTAGCACCAGGAACCCCTAGGGTCAGGTTTGCTGGGACTCAATGACTTGTGGCCCTCGTATCACCGAATTAGGAATTCTTTCAAAGCATTTAATTGCTACCAGGAGTGCATTAGACTGCCACTTACTTGGTCTTCTACTCCTTCAGTTTGGTTTCCCCACTGATTCTGAACAGGCTGTACTCCTGTCTTTGCACATTTTGCCACATTGTTCCTGCAGCCTGGGACTTTCTTGCCTATTCCAATTTCACTCATCTATTAAGACCCAGAACAAATCCAAATTTTCTCTGGCTCACAGTCATCTTTCTTTTTCCTGGCCTCTCATATACCACTCACTTGGGCTCTGGGCTGCAGTCAGCTTTAATCGCTTTGTTCCATGTGTGTTGGGACTGCACTCTGTCCTGTCTTTCCCTTATACATCCCGGTTGCCAAGCAGAGAACTGAGCAGGCTCCTAGTCTTACCCATATCACTGAATTAAACTTGTCCTTAACTGAATTTCTTAACCTCCTTTAAGAAACAGACACATTAACATCATTAGGTCATGGATGGAGTCGATGGGGCAGTTCCAGCGGTAGAGTCCTAAACAGCCTGTCATACCACAACACATTTAAATACTGTCCCTAAGTCAGCTGCTCTGTTACAACACATTACAGCTAACATTTCATGGGAAAATGGTTATGTATTTTGAGAGCCTCTGGGCTCTCTGCCTAATCTACCACTTTCTTCTCTCTCGTACTTCTGTATCCTCTGTTCAGCAGGGATGAGGGGCCCAGCACTCTTATTTTTTTAATTTCTTTTATAATTTTATTTATTTATTTTTGTCCCCCCAAAGCCCCAGCAGATAGTTGTATGTCATAGCTGCACATCCTTCTAGTTGCTGTATGTGGGACTCGGCCTCAGCATGGCCGGAGAAGCGGTATGTCGGTGCCCACCCGGAATCTGAACCCGGGCTGCCAGCAGCGGAGCGCACGCACTTAACCGCTAAGCCACAGGGCTGGCCAGGACTCTTCTTTTAAAAGTTACTTTTAAAGGGAAAGAAATAAAACACCTATCTTAAGGCTTGTAGAGTCCACCGTGCTATAAATCTGACAGAGCCAAGGTCCAACTTAAGGGGACCCACACTAAAACAGAATTCCAAAGTTGGAAGAGAACTGAATCATCCAGTCCAAATGCACCCCCCCCCATTTAATTCATAAGTTTCTCATCCAACATCATCTTGTCACCCCTTGAGCACTTTCAGTGATGGAATCTCAGTCCTTCAAATCTCAGTTCTCCATTCCATTGCTGGAGAGCTCAAAACAGCTACCATAAGTAGTCTGTTTTTATTTGATGACTCGAAACCCAATTCCCTATTATAGCTTCTAGCTCTAGTTCCATCCTCTGGAGTTCCACAAGCAGTCTAACTCTTCCGCTTGTTGGACCTCAATGTCCAAGACAATCCTGTTCTCCTCCCAAGTCTTCCCTTCTCCTGAGCATACCTTCCATTCTATCAACCCTCCTTGATAGGACAGGGCTTCCAAACTCCTCACTATGTCACTGACCCTCGCTTGGTAAAAAATGTCCTCCTTATACGTGGCTCCAAAGCTAAACTTGATACTCTAAACACATTAAACTTCTCTCTCTTTAATTTAGAGCTAAGACCAAAGTGTGAAGGGGAAATAAAATTTAATGTTACTGAGTGT
Organism: Diceros bicornis minor; assembly: GCF_020826845.1. Taxonomy (NCBI): domain Eukaryota; kingdom Metazoa; phylum Chordata; class Mammalia; order Perissodactyla; family Rhinocerotidae; genus Diceros; species Diceros bicornis. The sequence continues at coordinate 13,865,060 of NC_080746.1, forward strand.
CTCCCATGTGCCATCAAATCCTGATAGCCATTTCACAAAGCAACGATTATAATTCCCATTTTATAATGAAGAAACTGAAGCTCACTAACATTAAATCCCTTGCTCAAGGTCACAAAACTAGTTAGTGATAAGGTTAGGATTCCGTCTCAGGTCTGGCTGACCACAAAACATAAGAAACCCCTTAGGAACAGAAATTTTAATGTAACAGGACAAATCCTCAGTCTCCTATCTTCCTAATTCTCTTGCAGAGCAAAGGTCTCTTTTTTTTTTTTTGTGAGGAAGATCAGCCTGCGCTAACAGCTGCCAAACCTCTTCTTTTTTTTTTTTTTTTTCCCCGCTGAGGAGGACTGGCCCTGGGCTAACATCCATGTCCATCTTCCTCCACTTTATATGGGACGCCGCCACAGCGGAGCACGTGCACTTAACCGCTTGCACCACCAGGCCGGCCCCAGGTTCCTGCTGTCTTGCAAACCAAATGTGAGCTTTTCATAAGATGTTACATTCTTCTGGGGAAAGGAAGAAGCTCACTCCCCTGATAAAACTAAGCTGATTATTGATTTTGTCCCAGGATGATTTTCTTAAATAGATGCATCTAGTTTTTAGAAGGAAAACAGGCAACTGTACTGAGAAGAAGATGTTATGAAGAGAAGACATAATACAGCCATCTTCCCAGACAATCAGTGTGGCCTCTGAGGAAGAGCGATATGCTGGCAGTTGTGTGTTTGTGGTCATGTTTTGAGGGCAGGGGAGGGGGTGGCATACATCAAAAGGAACTAGAAAGATACGCCCTCAGGGAAGACAAATCTCTATAAATAGGGGGTCTTTCTTTAAATCCCTGTCAGATGGCTATGGGTTACCAAGGGAAAAAAATTAGTCCTCCTTCTATCTAACCTACAGTTTTCCTGCTGCAAATCCAGTGTGTTGTTTCATTGTTATTATTTTGGGGAATACACTGGTGTTTCCAACAGCCCATTCAAGGATGGCTTTAAAATGAGAACAGTGGATGGCCTAGGAGAAGAATGAACGGGAGGATGGGGTCCAGTGGGTGGTGACGGAGATGGTGATCTTTCTCAGAGCATAGGGAAGGAGTTCCAACCCCAGGAGACTAGGGCAAGGAGAGAAGGTGGGGGCATCTCACCTGGTCGAGAAGCATCACCGAGGATTTGATGATCTCCCTCCATTTTTGGAGCTCAGTATCGTGGTACTTTTGTTGGGACTCTAAGAGCTGGGCCCATTCTGTCTGAGATTGGGGTAACCTGTGGGGTAGAAGAAGGGGTACCCCAGCAGCTGGAGTTATGCTCAGTTGACTGTCCTGTGCTCCCAGACCCCTAAAGGACAGAGAGTCACATCAGAGTGCTTTGCCCTCTGCTCACTTGTTTCCCCTATGCCCTGAATCAGAAGCAGACTGAAAGCATAGGGGCAGTTTTCAGAGCCTGCCTATGGACTCATCCCAAAGGATGATCCCCTGGCCAAGGGCAGAGGGGCAGTCCCAAGGAGACTGGGAGGCAGGAGGAAGGGCATGGTACTGGATGGCGTGGAGGTGGTGGCAAGGGGAAGAGGCCAGGATTACCTTTCTTGGAGCCTCAGACCCTGCCAGGCAGTGAGGGTCTGGGTGGTGTATTCTAACATCCAGAGTTTATAGAAGAGCATCATGTTAAGGATGACCAGCAGCACCAGACTAGGAAGGAGACAAGGGGAAAACAGCAATAGCAATGAGATATAATCTCAGAATGCATGCTCCCTCTGAGAGCCAGGGACACCCCCCACCCTAGAGGCTGCTATCCTTGACCACTGGGTGACCTGCAGCACTGCAGTGAGTGAAAAAGACAGCCAGAGGGATGCAGCAAGGGGGAGAGAGAGAGAGAGAGAGCAGCACTCTAATCTGGAGGGGCCAGGACACCGCGGGAGAGCCATGGCAAGGTGTGTAGGGTGAAGGCAATAGACAGGAGACACACGCGCCAGTCACCCAGAATCTGGCTGCATGAGGGAACAGAGGGAAGATGGAGAGGAAAAGAGATGAAGGGGTAAAGGAGGCAATCACAGAGCTAGTACCTGAAACAGATCCTAAGGGGAGCAAGGAAGAAAAATGGGGAGGAGGCAGACGTTAAAAACAGTCTAGTGTGGGGAAGGGGAAAGCTGCACTTCATCGAGTAGAGAGAGTGCGAGTCCACGAGAAAGAAACACCAGGACCAAAGACACAGCGACAAGGAGAGCTAGTAAGCAAGGAGCAGGAGAAAGCTGCTGTAAACAGACTCTTGGTATTTCAGGCTGATAAATCAAGATAAGAGTCCTCCTACCAACCCAACTTTAGGACACAACTTAAGGGTGAAACTGTGGGGGGAATTCCAGTGAACTCCAGCCCTGCCCGACAGGCCTCACAGCTGTGACCAGGAGGGCCCTGAAGCCATAGTCTCCCCACGCCCGGCCACAGTCCCGCATGGCTCCCAAGGTTCCCAGAGTCTGGGCCAGAACTGGTGAGAGAGGGACATGGTAAGGATGATCCAGGGGCAGAGGAGTTGGGGGGAAGGAGAGTCACTGGAGACGGGAAATTCTCTCCTGCTCTCAGCCTCAGTGGCTGCCATACAACAGAAGTTCATGGGATGGAGAGATGAAGACGTGGGTAAAGAGAGAATCCCGAGACAGGCAGAATTGGATACAAATCCTGGCTCACCACCTTAACTTTTCACCAAGTTTCCTAGCTTGTCTGAAACCCAGCGTCCTCAGCAGGACAATAACACCTACCCTGCTGGGGTTGTTAGGTGGATTAAAGGAATGTGTGTATAGCACCCTGCACACAGGAGGCCCTCCACAACGGGAGGTGTTCATTAAAGGACTAGGTGCAGACACACATAGGAAAAAGGAAGACAACATAAATGGGAAGATAAAACACAGATAGGTGGAAAAAAAGACCAAGAAAGAATGAAAATCTTATACTATGCCTTCAACCTTTCAAAGTGCATGAGTGTGTGTGTGTGTGTGTGTGTGTGTGTGCATGACACTGCATTTTTCACTTGCGCCTCCTGCACTATGGAAGATAGTATTCCTTAAACTGGCAGCTGCAAATTCCAGGGGCTACTCAGCTGTGCTCTCAGGGCTGAGTTCTCTGCAACAATCTCTAAATGTTGTGCTGAATTTCAGCAATACTGTCTCTAACTGTATCAGTACACACGGGGTCATCTGAATGCCCACCTCTTCAGCATGTGCCACACACAATCTGAGCACCTGCATTTGGGTTGTGTTTACAATCCTGTCTGTGCTCAGAGAAGGTCAAAGGACACCCCTGCACGCTGTCTGAGGGAAGGCTCCTTGGTGGTCTAAACAGAGAAAAGAGGTGGGAGGGCGCTGTCACCACGGGCAGGCTTCTGGTGGCTCGGGCCTGCCAGATACCAGGCAGCCTGTGCTGCACCAGTCCATCCCACATGCACGCTGTCAGCACACCCACCGCCTGAACCCTCTAGTGTTGAATGCTGAGGCCTGATTATCCTAGACAAAGCCCACAAGTTAGCTAATACCACACTATGCAGTCTACTCAGGTGAGCAGGCCTTCTCTACTTAAAGTAAAAAAGGCAGAAAGAGCTTAAACCCGGAACTAACCTGAGGTTAGTTTTTTATCTACCAAACCCAACATCAGAGATTTAACAGAACAATAGCATGAATCACATTAAACTGATGATGCTAAATTTGAATTTTACTGGTTTTCCAGTTGTCTTTGTGTTTTTGTAAAAGTATCTTGGCTTCTTATGCCACAGTCTGAAAAATGTTACATCTACTTTTATGTTACATATCCAAGTAAGGCTAACAACCACCTTCCTCACGTTCCTCACAGGCCCCTCTCCTTCATACGGGCCCAGGTTTGTCCTCAGCCCCATCTTCTTCCTCACACACTACACGCTTCTCTGATGATCTCTTTCACACTCCGGCTTCAATGCTACTGATAATTAAATCAGCAACTGCAGCCTAAACTCTCCGAAGCTCTCCCTGTCAGCTCCACCTGGATAACCTACGGCAACTCAGACATCTCTGGAACTGACAGCATCTTCTCGGACAACGTTTTGCTAAGTTCCAGATTTCTGTTAACGACACAGCCATCTGTGACACTTGAATCAGGAAGTCATCTTCCTTTGCTACATAACCAGAAGTACGAGTCTTCACCTTTTAGGATCTCTCAGCTCCAGTCCCTCATCTCAGCCTGACAGCCTCTAGCCTCCATCACTGTGGTTTACTCTCACTGGCCTCCCTGCCTCCAGGCCCTTCTTCTCTGGTTCATTCGCCCTATTGCCATCAGAGTGATTTTTTTCTTTTAAATGCAAATCCAACCATGTCACTCCAGGGCTTCCCTCAGTGTTTCCTGAGGGTATTCTGCCTCTCTTAAAGTGCTTTAGTGGAAACCTGACGGCCAGGAGGGTGGGGAGGGGGTGTTGCAGAGGTAAAACCAAACTAGAGCCAGTCTAGTGCCTGGTGCACAGCTGGTGGAGCCAGCGTCTGGGCAGCTCCCATGCCCCTACCCATCTGTGCCCCGACATTCTCACAGCACACCCCATCCAGGAAGGGCTGGGGTGTCAGGCAGTGGCTGAACCAAGCAGAAGAGGTGCCTGCACCTCACTGTGCTGGCTGCTCCCTGCTCAAACTGGTTACAGAAGTCCTGAGCAGGTTATGGGCTTACCTTCAGATAGCTGTGTTCTCCCACCTTACACCTTCATTTCTTTCAGCTTCCTTTCTCTCTAGCCCAGCGTCTTTCTGTGTAAGTTATTGAGCCTACTGTTTTCTAACATTATGGCACTTACTATAAATTGTTTACATCAAAATAAGCATATACTTTTCCTGGACTGTAGTCATTGATTTTCTCTGGCTACCCTGCCAGCGTGGGCCCCATGAGTGCATGGTCCTAATGCCTGGCATGGAGCAGACACTCAGAACATCTCTCACAAATGAATGAACGGGCTCATAAAACGCTCTGTAGCAGCTCCACGTTAGCGTTTATCCAATGATGTAGTAATTTTGAATTTCCTGTCTGTCTTACCCACTTGAAACTGAGTTCCTGAAGGGTATGGATGCTGCATGCAGCATTTTCCTCTGAATCCTGAAGGCCTAGCATACAGTAAATGCTGAATAAAACAGAGCAAAAAAAGCAAAGAGGCAAGGAATGACAGACAGAGCAACTGATCTGGAGACAGAAGACTAGAGGACAGAGAAAAAGAAAAACATAGCAACAGTAAGGGTGCTCATAGGCCTAAAGAGACAAGGGAGGAGGCAGCAAGGAGGAAAGGGAGGTGGTGGGGGCAGGGTGGAGGAGAGCCTGGAATCCCTTACACACAGCTGATAACCAGCAGCAGCTTGGACACGCTTTGCAGGTGGAAACCATTGGGAGCGTCCTCGGGGATATGCCGTGTCTGCGTGGAGCCTGTGGGGAGAATAAAGAGGCCATCACCATTGTGGCCCACAAGTCCACCGACTGCTGCCGTGACACTGGTCATGCACACAACTTCAGGGGATGACGGAGAACTCTCCATGATGCTGTCACGGCAATGACATGATGGATATACCCCACCCTCCAGAAGTGGAAGGTAAGCTCCTCAAGGGCAGGGTCGTGGGTTGGTCAGGCGAGGTGGACACTGAAGTCACTGAACAAATGAGAAAATCAGCAGACCTATGTAGCTAGGACATACAGATGCAGGACAAAGTCACCTGCACCTGTGGAAGGGCCGCAGTACAAGGCTAGGACTAGAGGGAGTCAGCTTTCAGCTCTGGCTTTATCCATAACTGGCTATGTGATGTTGGCAAGTCCTGTAACCTGTGAGTCAGTTTATTCAAATGCAATGTTGGTCAGAAATCCTATATGTAAAACACATAACATGGGAGCGCTCTGGTTGAGGCTGGGTGGAGGGACACGGAAGACTACTACTCTCCTGCTCTTCTTCTGTCCCTATCCAGCTCTGATGAACGCCCAGGGATGTGCTGAGCAGTCTGAAGAACACTGGGTTAGCTGCTCTCTAAGGCCTCTTACAGCCGTAAGTTTTCATGACTGAGCAAAGACACGGGGCTGTGAGTGGCTGGACAGGAAGAGAGCGACAGATCAAGGGAGTCCACTGCCTGGTAGGGCAGGTCCTTGGTGCGGCCAGGTGAGGGGGGCTGCCTTGGACTCCCTGATCTTTGTGTTATGAAGTAATCTCACGATCTGAGCTTCAGCTTCTCCCTGGTGCATTTCCCAAGAACGTGGAAGCTGCATACTTGAGCCTATCCAGGCAGCCACGGAGCTCAGGCAATGTGGAGGCAACAAACTCAGCAGAGCACAGAGATGGGTTCAGCAGGGGCTGAGGAACTTAAAGGGCAAAGAGAAACAGGTAGAGCATCCAGAGCCGCAGATGTAATGAATCATGTGCAAACTATATACAATCTATACCGAAGGGGCAAAATGAGCGTGCATGTACGCGCCCTGGCCCAGGCACGCGGCTCCAGCCCAAAGCCCTAAGACACACGACCTGTCCCCACCTGGCACACCTGCCACATGCTTGATCCTGTGGCCCACGTCTTCATCAGTGGGTGTGGTGACAGGGCTCATCACCTCTTCCAGGTGAGGCACCCGCAGGTGGGCATGGGGACGCTTCCTCCTCCGCACCGTTGTGGGCTTGCTGACCTTCTCTTTGGGAGACTGCCTGTGTATCTCAGCCAGGTAGGTGCTCTCCGTTTTGGTCAGCTCACTCTCTGCCAGAGAAAAAAGGCCACATCAGAGGCCACCTGCCCATACCTCCAACACAACTCAACACGGTGGCCTCTAGAAGCAACTCTGTCTACTCCTAGCTGAGCCCTCTCTACGAGAACCATTTTCCATACTGTATTCTGGGAAGTTGCCTGGGAGGGTGGGGATCCCTTAGGGATGCCTGTGAACCTCAGGAGGTACTGCTGAGGCCCAGCCCAGACCAAAGCCCTCTTCTGGGTTGTTCAACAGTGTGTGGAGACAGAGGTTCCCAACATCTGCAACCTTGTGTATACAATCTGGGGCCCATCACATTTCCTAATAGATGCATTCACAGGCTATTTCCTTTCTATAACAGAATTACCACCAGTGTGACTAGATCTGAGGTTCATTTTTTTTTGTTGCAGGGGTGATCATGGATCTCTTAATAATCTCATAAAAGTTACAGGCACAGTCTCTTGAAAAATGCACGTGTTCACATACGTGCCGAATTTTGTATCCATTTTTGGGCAGACTTAGGGACCCCACGATACTCCTTCACTCCCTCAGTCTCTCTCCCCATTCTCCGTGGTTCCCATTTCCCTGAATGGTGGCAGCTGAACAGTTCACCCGCTTCTGCAGTCCAACCAGCAGCGTGATTGTAGTGCTCACCTAAATGGCGGAAGTAGTCCTCCAGCCCACTCCAGAAGTTCTTCTCGATGAAAGTTTTCACTAATCCCCAGGGCTGTTTTCGGTAGCGCAGCTCTGTGGAGACCCTGAGGTATAAGCCGGAAACAAGATCAGCCATTTCCTGGGTGGAACTTCCACGGCCAGGAAAAGGAAAACTCAGGTTTAAGTCAAAAGCAGCTTCACATCTGTGCTGCATGTTATAAGTTAAAAAGTCCTTTCACCTCCATCACGTCATCTGATCTCCCTGGCCATCCCTTGAGGTCAGTAGGGTGACTGGATTTATCCCCATTTTATAGATGATAAAACTGAGTTTTAGAATATTTAAGCAGACCAAAGGCTAACAACAAGGGCTTCTGACTCTAAGCCCATAGTTCTTTCATGACACCACACTGTCTCCCCCCAGGAGAGATCCAGAGGGTGCCAAGCAGCCTGCAGCGAGCCATGGGGTCCTCCTCTCCTTCTCCTGAGACTAAGTCCCAGTCAGGCTCCAGGGCTTCATCACTTCCACCTTTAAGGGCGTCATCTGCTAGTGGCCCTGGCTCCTGCCTCTCCACTACACCCAGGACCTCGCCAGCTCTTGCATTTTTCTACATATTCTCTCGCACAGTCATGAGTCTCTCTACTGCCCATATCTCTGACAGTATCGGCTCCTTCATCTTGTCCACAGCAGCCCTGCTCTTTGCCTCTCCTTAGGTTCCTTTTCATCTGTCAATAGATTCTTCGGTTCATGCTCCTCATCTTTAAGCTATCTGCCCTGCCCTTATACCCCTCCTCAGGGACACCACCTCCACCTATGGCCTAATGTAAGCATGCCTATACCTGGAGCCACCTCACTCCCCCACAAAGGCTGTTTACCAGACTGAGGGTCAGCACCTCTCTGTAAAGGTCTACCTGTGGTCAACCAGCTACCTCTGCAGGAGCTGGACAGAAAAAGACATCCAATCAGAAGACACTCCAAGGAAGATGGAACTGAGAAACCTACACACTGCGGGGTAAGGACAGGGGAGACAGGAGGGAGAGAAATAAAGGAAGGAGGGAGAAAGAGAAGGGAGGGAGAGGGAGGAGTAGAGGCTGAGAGAGCAGCACAGAAACCAAAAAAAAGTTTTTGTTAAGAGGAAGAGAGGGGCTGGCCCCATGGCCTAGCAGTTAAGTGCACACGCTCCGCTGCTGGTGGCCCGGGTTCGGATCCCGGGCTTGCACCGACGCACCGCTTGTCAGGCCACGCTGTGGTGGTGTCCCACATAAAATTGAGGAAGATGGGCACGGATGTTAGCCCAGGGCCAGTCTTCCTCAGCAAAAAGAGGAGGATTGGCATGGATGTTAGCTCAGGGCTGATCTTCCTCACACACAAACACAAAAAAGTAGAGTATAACATAATCATGGGCCGGCCCTGTGGCTTAGTGGTTAGGTGCGTGTGCTCCGCTGCTCGCGGCCCGGGTTTGGATCCCGGGCACACACCGAGGCACCGCTTCCCCGGCCATGCTGAGGCCACGTCCCACATACAGCAACTAGAAGGATGCGCAGCTATGACATACAACTATCTAGTGGGGCTTTGGGGGAAAAATAAACAAATAAATAAAATTAAAAAAAAAAAAAAAGAGGAAGAGAAAGATGCAGGCCCTTTTTGAGGTGTGGGTATTCAGATCTTTCTGATTCCTAAGAGATCTCTCTATCTCTCTGTGGCCTTTCACTAAATCCCTATTTTATTTGAACTATGAGGAAATTTCTGCTTTGTACAACCAAAAGAATTTCGTCTCAGATCAGGTGTACAGTCTGATTCTTTTCAAATGGGTGTGTGTTTGACCTTTCGGTTACACTACAAGCTTCTTAAAATGTCAGGGTCTAAATTTCTGCCTTCCTTAAATGCACATCAGTGCCCAGCACGGACTCTACGCACAACCAGCATTCTAACTATTCGTTCAGTCAACGTTTCTGGACTCGGCTATGCGCCGGCCCTGTGCTGCGTACTGGGAGTAAGTGGTGAATGGAATGGGATTCCTGCTCTCCAGGAGCTCACCGTCTAACAGGGAGACAGACGGTAAATCACAATACACATAGCGTGGTGGAAAGAGCACAGTTTTGCGTTTCTAAGACGGGGATTTCAGCCCTTACTGGGCATATGACTCTTGACAAAGTTACTTAACTTAAATGACCCTCAGTTTTCTTATCTGAAAAATGAGGACAAATCCACCTCCCTGGGTCATTCTATAGATTCCAGTTCATGTAGGTAAGCACCTACACAGTACTTTATAAACTACAGATAAGCAATAAATAGCAGTAGTTATGGAAGTTTTACCAAAGAGATGTACATGGTGGTAAGGGAACACATAGTGGAGAGAACAATTAACTGTGTCTATACAGGGGTGTGTGTCTCAGAGGCTCCAGAAAGAAGATAGACTAAAGAATGAGTCAGCAGACCAATATACCCAACCTCCTCCTTCCTACTGAGGAGATAATGAATGTTCTCTAATATAAGGACCCCCACGTGCCCCAGGAACTCCCTGTGAACCCACTCAGGCCCCCCAGACACTGCACCTGAGTCGACTCTTGTTCCGAGCCACACGGGTGAGCGTGTAGCGGTTGATGGTGTAGAAGTAGTCGTGGTACGGCACGTCGTGGGTGAGGACTTCGGCATCTATCACGTAACACTCACTCTCCTGGCTCGCCTTGTACATGGTCTGTGGGGAGGAAAGGTCCATCGGACAAACCGAGAAGGAGCAAGATGGGAAAAGCACCTCCTTCCCCCATCTCCCCCACCCCAATCCCGACTGCTGAGGGGAGGACCTGGAACCTTTGGAAATGGCAGCATCTAAGCACGTAAGATGCTACCCTCTCAGGGCTAACAACACTTGCGCCCAGAAACTTCTTCCTAACATCTGTCCTTAATCATTCATGACAGAACAGAGGCTTTTCCAGCTCACTCTTTTACCTCTGCCCTCGACTCACCTGTGTCTCCCTGACAGTGGCAGTTTTGGGAGCCAGAGGATTGGTAAGGGTGATGGTGTAAAGGATCACGCGACTCTGGTTTCCATTCTCTTCCTTTTTCCATGGATGGAAGATGATATCTGAGGGTGGAGAAGAGCCCTGGAATGAGGGAGGGAAAGAGGCACATCCTCCCCACATCTGAATTTCCCATCCAAGTGAACTTCTCTTGACTGTACTGACTACCGACTGGCCTCCAAAAGGAAGCCAATGGGAGGGCTAGAGGAGGAGGGTGGGGGACGGGGAGTCAGAGCAGAAAGAGGCTCATTGTAGCATTGCCGAAATTCTACACAGGGCTCCAGAATGCTGATTGTTCCTGGGGCTGGGGCAGGAGGTCTTGGGGCCACCTGCGGGGGTGCTGGCAACAGTGGAGTCACTGTGGTGAGGGCCTGGGATCCTCGGGAACATGTCCTCTGCTCTAAAGCATGACCTCCCGTGCCCTCAGCATGCCCTCTCCTCCTGGCAGAGGGGTACGCTGATGCCCAAATGCTCTTTCACAGACTCAGATGCTTGGCAGCTCTGCGAGGCCAGAGTCATAGTTCCTGCTGTGCGGCAGATCTGGGGCAAGGGGATGAGGCAGGGGCACGGAGGTGCAAGGCATGAACTCTGAGAGTCCTAGATTTGAATCCCAGCTCCGCCTTTCTTAGCTGCATGACCTTAGGCACGTAATAACAGTCTGAATTCCAGTTCCTCATCGGTACTGTGGGGGTCACAATACTCGCACTCAGGGCGGATTTCAGGACTAAACGAGATAAGGTAACGTGCTTGGCGTACAGAGTGCCTACCAGTAAGTGGCAGCTGCTGTTCTGTGAGGCCTTGTTCACTGGCGAGCCTTGGGGGCCCAGCACCAAGTGCCTGGTGCACAGTGCGTGAGCATAAAGCTGCAGCATTGGGGGAAGGAGCAGCAAGCAGGGCCCTGTGGGTGCTCCGGCACTGCATACGCCAGGAGGAGGGTGCCCTGGGCCATCAGGTGGCCTGGAAAAGGCGGGTGCTTGGGAAGAGAGGGAAGAAGGGTGGACAGAGAGGGAAGGGTATGGGAGGCGCCAGCCCCAGGAAGAACGGACCAGAGAAGCGTCGCTGCTCCATGAAGTCCCGCTGGAAGGGCGAGTCAGTGAACAGGAGGTCATAGAGCTTGTCCACGCTGAAGTTGAAGACTTCGTTCACGTACTGCCGGCCACTCAGGTCCTCATAGAAGGCCTGGACCTCTCCTGTACAGAAGAGGATGAAGAAGTAGACAGTGAACGCAAGAGGCAGGTGACCCCAGGGACTTACGTCTCTGTGGCTAATGTGAGAACAGCCACCAAGGGTCAAGGGAGGCCATGCAGTAGGGCAGCTGGGCCCCGAGACTCCACTGTTTATGACTTCGCATCAGTCTCCTTCTTACACTGGCATGCTCTTTACTCTAGTTACTCCATTCATTCAACCTTTACAAGAGTTTGGGAGTGTACTATTTGCTTTTACACTTTCAAGCCTTCCTAATCAAGGTGATCTTCAACTAAAATTTAAATAAATAACTACTTCCTGAGCTTGCCTGAACCCAAAGGATCAGTTATCAAGAGTCTATACGTTAATCACAATTGAAAACAATGTCTTTGCAACTCAAGACATAGGTGTGCTCAAGGGAAGCTGATTAATCTGTAATAATCTGTTTATATAAACCTTCTAATGCTGGGCTGATCTGCAGGGCCGTGATCTCTAACTACATAAGGTCTGCTCTCCTTCCGCAAGGCAGCCTACTTCCCCCATGACTTCAATAACCTTTAATTCTCTGAAGTTTCCATCTGCCACAGAACATACCTGAGGGTCCAGGCGAGTTGCTAAAGACCCCGTGCTCCTCCCGAGCCCTCGGCACCCCACAGCCCCTAACTACCGTGCCTGCAGGGGCTGGTATCTGATCTCAAGCAGGATGCTGACATTTCTGGAACCCCCTGTAACACTGAGAAGGCCAGGGAGGAACTCAGGAGCATCCTACAGGGTCAGTCTCTATGACTGTATAGGATGGATATCGTGCCAGCGCAGTGGAGGGAAAGTTCACTTCTTAGTTTACATGAATGGCACCCCCATTATTATGCAGTACCCAACCTGTGCAGTCATTTGCACTGGCCCCGCATCCTAGATGGGAGTGGGGAAACCAACCAAAGGAGAAAACCACTACAGGTGACCTGCAGGAGAGACTGTCCAGAGATGGATGAGTGAGCACGGCCTGCATACACTCACTAGTCACAACCTACCACCAATTCAATGGAGGTAAACCATCAACCAAACTCATGAATACTGAGATTTGGCTTCTCGCCCCAGAATGTAAGCAGCAGCATGTTCCCGAGTAAGGTCCTAGACGCTAACCCTATGCAGGAGGGAAGTTAGAAGCTTTCTATTTAGAAATGTTAGAGAGAAAGACAGTCTCCAGAGTCTGTCTGCCCCAGCAACACCTTTCCTTCTAGCCTGGTCTGACATTCCCACATTGGAGTCACTGAAGCAAGTTTCTATTGAAATCTAATTATATCCAGGGAGCAGCTGACTGGCACTTTCCTGGTGGCATATAAACATTGCCCTGCCTTGCACTCTAGGAGGGACAGAGCTGCAAGGCAAGCCAGTGCCAAGAGGGGGTACATTTAGTGACAAGACTGGATGGCAGGACAGAGCATCATCTGTTGAGGAAAGAAAGGTAAATATGGAACAATGAGAATCCTGCAGTGAGTACCTGAAAAAAGATACCTACGCTAATAACAACTGCACTTTTTTTTTTTTAAAAAGCTCTGTTACCCACCCACCTTTCCACCAGGAACCCAGAGACTGACTCCAGTCTCTACAGAGGGACATCCTTTTAGCCTTCAAAATGGAAAGAGGAAAGACCACTCTGCACCCATTTTCAAATGCCCACCTTCATCGTGGGTGTCGGAAGAGTCACTGAGCTCGGTGGGGATGTCTTCATTGTCATTGAAGTCCAGTGAAGGGGAGTTCACCGGCGCGATGATCTCAATCTTCTCCCCGATGATGTTGTCGATGGCGAGCTCCTTCTCCAGGGACCCGTCGCCCTCCAGCACCTCCTCCTCCAGGGGCAGGCCGTCAAACTGGGATGGAGACAGAGCCGTCACCCAACAGGGGCAACCTGCTCTGGACCCACTCTCCAAAGGGAGGCTGGGGACCCGGCCTCAGGAGCCCTCACATTGACAACAGGAGCCGGGCTGGAGTCCCGCTCTGGGGCTTTTCCCCAGCTTTGCCGTGCAAGACAGAGAAAGCAGTACAAGGTTCTGCCCTTCTCTTGCTCACCACTGAACAGCACACCAAGCCCCACAAGTCAGCAGCATCGGCTCCTTCAGTCACAGCTTTCCCAGAGCCACATCCCCACCATGCTAGAACAGGGGGTCCTGCCTCTCACTAGCACCTGGTTTTCTAAGAAGTTCAAAAGGCTTCCTAAGCATTTTTTGATTCATTCTCCCATTCGCCCTGGAAGGGAACAGATACAATTCTTTACATTTTAAAGATATCCTCAGAGGCAGAAAATGGAGACTGGGCATCCAATGAATGATGTTTTCATTTTAAGGCCAGGTGGTCTGACCCCTAAGCCACAGGAATACAAGGCCCCCTTTTCTGGGAATCCTTCCTGAGGAGCCCCACCCATTCTTCTACCCATCAGCTTACACCTGGACATTCTTCTTCATCAAGCTTCTATCCCCTCTGTAACCAAGTCCCAGAGGACAGCGGTCCTTCTTGCACATTTGTATCTCTTTCACAAAGTCTAGCACAGTAGGAAAATAAATTGGAGTGCATATGCTAGGAACTCAATAAATATTTATTGAATGAATGAATAAACAGATAACAGTTCTATAGTCCTATATTCATGTATGACTTTCACTTTAGATCCAGGCAGTAAAAAAAAGACCCGGAATAGTTCTCCACCAGAGGGGCTGATCTGCAGCAGCCCATCAAGAGCAAAGCTCACACAATGAACTTGAAATGTTTTTATCTGCTCAGAAGCCAAACAAAATCTTGTACGCAAAGCACTGAAAACCCAGCTCTGCACCCTGGGACTACACCATCAGAAGGCAGAGAGCCCATCTGCTCCAGGATGCCTCCTTGAACAGACTGACCACAATGTAACCAATCTCCCTCTACCTGCTCCCCAGGTTGGGGCTCCGTGGAGTTGACTAAGCTAGGAAACACTGGCCTCTTGATTGGGGGTGGAAGCAAAAGGCTTTCCGCCCATACCGAGACAGGGGCTTCGCTGCTCCCTGTGGATGTCAGTGTGCTGTTGGTGATGGATTTCTTGGGCAGCTGTGGACTGGCATCTGGCTTGGTCTCTATGCTGCTTTTGGATGAGCTGTCATTCACTTCATTCTCTTCTACGGGGATCTCTTCACAATAGCTGAAAAAAGACACCATGAGCCCATGTTAACCTCAGTGGCCAAGACTGCCAAGTGTTCTCAGAACTTCAGACCTGTCTATCCAGCCAAAACTATGTGCTTTCCTACTTCTTTACTTTGTATATGATCCTCCTCTAACCACCCCGCACCCCCAACACTGCTCTCCTGAAACTGCCTTCCCACCTTACACCACCCTCCCTTAATAAAATTTCTGGCTCACCTTTTCCAGGCACCCTCCTTAGGTTTATCCTTACCTAAATATGATCATTATTTGTCTTAAACTATTTTTTTTCCATTGGCATCCCATCCCATCCCAACCTGGCCACTTGAATCAAACATCTGGGCTGTGAGCATACATTTCATTTCCCAACAGTGACTAGGACAGGACTCTGGACATGAGAGCCCTTCACTGGTACTGCCCAGACTGTGGATCATAACTAGTGAGCTTCTCTGCACTGTACACCTGAAGGGAAACCCTCTTTGAGATAAAGGTGGGTGCCTTTCTAGGGACACCTCATGGATGCCACTGTAGCCTCTCCCAAGGGAGAACTCATCATCGTCGCCATCAATATCTGACTTATAGTTTACAAATTATCTCATGTGGATGCACAACAACTCTGAGTAAATCATTACATGTATTTTAGAGGTAATCAAATAGACATTCACAGAGGTTAAGTGATACCATGATTAAGTGTCAGAAATTGTACCTGACCCCAGGTGTCCATACTACACAATTGATGTTCTTCCCTTGCTTTCTATTCCTCTGTGCCTCTCACACTATCACCAAGCCTCCACCTACCTTCCAACCTCAAGTATGCTTGTATCCCTTTGGGGTCCCATCTTTCCTAACCTATCAACAGCAGTGACACAGTGATACTCCCTTTTCCTTAAAACTTCCTTACCTTGGCTTCTAGGATACGAAACTCTCCTAGTATTCCTCCCACCTCACTGGATGTTCTTTCATGATTTCTTTTGCTGCTTCTTCCTCTTGTTGAGTGTTCCTAGGCCCCGTCCTTGATCTCCTCCTCATGTCCATTCAGTCATTTGGTGGTTTCAGCCTATCTCACAGCTATCCACTAATAACTCCCAAGTTTATGTCCCTAGCCCAGACTTCCCCGGTGAACTCCACACTCATATACACAAATGCCTACGTGACATCTCCTCTTGACTAAGAGTCACCTCAAACTCAACCTGCCTAAAACCAAGCTCCTGATCTTCCCCTAAAATCTGCTCTGCCTACAGTATTGCTCATCTCAGTTTGGAACAACTCTATCCGTCTAGCTGGTAAATTCAAGAAAACCTTAAAGCCACCTTTGGTTCCTTTCCAATCCATCAGCCAATCTTTCAAGATATTTCTGGTTCTACCTTTAAAACATATTCAGAAACTAACCATTTATTGCCATTTCTACTGCTATGCCCCTGGTCCAAACCACCATCATCTCATCTAAATGATCTAAATTATTCAATAGCCTCTTAGCCAGTCTGCCCTTGCTCCTCTTCAGTCTATTTCAACCCAGGAGCCAGAGTGATCCTGTTAAAATGTTAAGTCAGATCTTATCAATTATCAATTCAAAGCCTTCCCACGGCTTCTCATCCCACTCTGAGTAAAAGCCAACCATGGCGGTGGCAAAAGGCCCTCAGAATCTGGCCCCTGATCTCCCTGACCTCCCTCTTCCCACTGGTCCTTTGTTCATTTCACCCAGCTGCCCCTGGCTCTTCCCTCTGCCTGGGAGGGTCTTCCTGCAGGTACCCTCAGGGTTCACTTCCTTCAGGCCTTACTTAGATGTCATTCCCCAGTGAGGCCATCACCAGCATCCTAGCCTCTCTTGGAAAGGCTCCCTGGGCAACCTGCCCTCTACCTCGCTCACCCCATCGTGTTGAAGTCGTCATCGGGGGGCACGTAGTCCTCGTCGTCACTGGTCAGGCCCAACTCGTTCCCGTAGCACTGGTGAACGAAGTGCCAGAGCTCCTTGGGGCACAGGGGCTGCAGGAGACAAGAGAGCAATTCTGATCCTTCCTTCTTCGGGAGAACACTCTACACAGAGACACTGAGTTGAGCTGGAATCCCACGAGGGTAGGAGAAGCCAAACTCCACTCTCCCTAGCCGAACTAAAAGGAGAGCAACGCCTCCAAGACAACCTCATCCACCTCCCTTTCCCTCCTCTCAGGATCTTGGAAAGACACCAGTCTTCTGCCTAAGAATATGGCTTTTAGCAAAGCAAGGAACTTGGCCTATTCTCTTAACTTTGATTTGCATAATGGGACCAACTGGCCCCTCGAGAATGGTAACTGTCTACCTTTTGCTCCTATAGATGAGGTCCAGCATTAAGCGGCATAAACTGATGTTACTCTGGGGACAGAGTGATCACAGAGCTTCTGATTTGGACTCAAAATGAGCGCCAGATGTCCCTTGAGCCAGTCTCCTCCACACTGCAGAAATCTTCTCATACTAAGAGTGGCCACACAGGCCCTGCTGGATCACATCCAAGAACGAGGTACAACCTCAAAGGTGTCCCATTTCACAGTTAGACAGTTTCTGTGGTTAGAAGGCAGCCTACACTCTCAAGGTTTAAGGGAACTCAAAGGTCATCGCATCCAACCCTCTCTTGACTACCTGAATACTTCCTTCTTTATTCTCAAGTAGAATCAGTTTTGCTACAGTTCTACGTATTAGTTCCAGTTTTTCTTATTTCACTAGGTGTCTACCTGTCCTCCTCAAAAGCACTGTCCTAAGAAAAGTTAGCCCTCATGAGGTTCAGAGTTTCAGAAAAGTGGCAACAGAATGTCAAAGAACTAAGATCAGAGGAGGAGACCATGAATGAGTCTCGAGTTGGGAGGAGGGGGAGAAGGTGGTAGGGATAAGTATGTGAAAAAGAGGACAAGAACATTAAGAAAAACGGAAGCAGTCAATACCTTTAAAAAAAAAAAAAATCAAAGAATGTTTCCCATCAATAGATTTGATAAAGAATCTGAAAACTCGCCGAACCCATCCTTTCAAGGTATGGTTTAAGAAGCAGGCAGCTGGCAGGATGCCATGAGCCAGGGTTCCAGTTTTCCACCTAAGGAGAACTGCCTAGAAGGGCACAGTCAGGGCTCTCTCTGAGCCGGCAGGGTTCAGGGGTGGCAGGTCTCTGTGCTGGCCCTCAGTGCCCTCTCCTTTATCTGGACCTCCTCTCTCCTACGTATACCATTCACCCTGCCTGAGACCCGTTTGCCTATCTGCCAAACCACGTCCCCCCTTTCTTAACAATCCACCTTCTCCATGCAGCATTCCCCAAGCAGTTCCACCCGGCTCAGCTTGTCCGACCATAGTCAGGACAAGCACAATTAGCGGACCCTATGCATCAGGCAGAACTCTTACAGTTATTTTGTGAGAGCTTTTGTGAACCATATAGATGACCCTCTGTCTTATTTAAAAATGACAGTGCTTGTGAACCGAAAATTCAAACCTGCCAGTGGAGACTCAAACACGTTATCATTTTACCATTACTGATGGCTAATAAAGGCAGAAGATCTCAGCTCAAATAAGTTACCAGGATTTATACCAGGGCTATATAGACTTTCAGGTTAAAAGAAACTCTAAATAATGAATCTTCTCAATTTTCTTTAGATAGTAATAAGTTTGGGCTCAAGTCAAGGTAGATACACACATATTTAAATACATAAATGTCACATATAATTATAATGTTATATAATTATAATTTTATAATTTTTTCTCTGTTTCTTTCTCTGGCTTGGAGGCTGTTTCTCAACACCCCACGGCATCTGAGGGGGAGTTCTCTAAGGGCCACGACCAAACATCTCCTTCATCTGCGTCTCTTCACAATGTCCTTCAAACACTCGAGCAGTCAATGGGTGGCTGTATTAACTCTATTTTCCCGTTTTCTGTATTTTTGAGGCTCTGGCATCTGAGGCCTTGCTGACTGGGGAGGGACTGCCCCCTCCCAGGGTTAGCTAATTCCTAGAGATAGAAAACAACTTGCCCAGGGTGGAGGTGGGGGTCCTTTCATAACCAGCCAATCCAAAGCCCAGACCCCCAACGAGCTTCTTTATCTAGCTCTTACACTCCAGGCCAATATTCCTCTGCCCTAATTACCCCAGGGACAGGCAGCACGCAATTAGAGACAGTCTCTATAACCCGAAGCCTGATGAAATTATTCAAACTGGCCAATCCTAAACCTGCTCAGCCTGCTTACCCTGCCTCATCCATTCCTTCCATGAAATCCACAATAAAGACTCTTGCCCATGCTTTCCCCTTGCTTTCTCTGCCTCCCGACAGACCCCGGGGCTTCCCTGTGCGGCCCTGCGTGGCAGGATGTGCCTCTGCTTCTAGGGATCTGTAAGTGCAAAAACTTCTTCCTTCATGATAGTCATTCCATGTCTGTGCGTCTTACCTGATTGAAACAAATCCTGGTACATTTTAAAACAGTGGTACTGAAGTGTCTGAAGTCAATGAGGGCCTCACTCCAGGCAGCAACGAGGCTGCTCACATAAGAGGCAATATGCTACTTTCAGGACTCAGGTCAACACCACCAGTGGGAGAACACGTTACTCACCACAAGTCTGGGGGACTTCCAGAACCATGAGGAAACACTGGAGCTGGCCAACGCCACAGTAAGAGCAATCTCTCCACAGGACCCACATCCAAGGGGAAAGAACATTCTAGGTGGATATGCATCTTGAGGCTGAGGGAAGTAGCTAGGCAGTACTTACCTTTTCAAGGAGAGCATTCTGCCAGAGCCGGAACATCATCATGTATGTCCTATCCCGGGCTCCAAATGAAGTGAAAAAGTGCTAAATTGGAAGAGAAAATGGCAAGAAATGCCTATTAGGACTCACGATATAACGAATGGAGACATGGTGCTCCTTCCTTCAAAAAAAAGCTACTGATTACATCCTTAAACACCACTGACTCTCAGTTATCCGTGATCACAGCACAGGTACTCTAGTGATGGTGATCAGCACACCAGGGGCCTAGGTACTTGGGACCTCTAAGTCCCCACGGCAACCAAGTCCATCAATATTCACCAACACTTTCCTCAGTGCTTCTCTGTCTGGTTTGAAGCTTTCATAAAAACTTCCTTCACCTACCTACTGGAACTGGGTAAATGGTGAGCTGTGACCCAGCCTAAAGGGAAGAAGACAAATCCACCAACACACTCACCTTTTCAATCATTAAGTCAACAAATATCTGAATATTAAGGCTAGGCACTATTCTACACGTTTTGGGTACAATAGCAAACGACAGAAAGAGACCCCTGCTCTTACGGTGCTTACATATTAATGAGGACCCTTTATAAAGGGTGGGAAGAAAGTGACAGGAAAACCAGATTTTACTGAACACACTGTAGGTGCTTCACAAATGCTGTTCATTTAAACCACATAAAAGCCTTGGAAAATAAACATAACTGCTAACACCTAATCAAGAGAACAGGCTGGTAACCTTAGGTGACTTCTGTAATCACAAAGCTGACTCATGCCAGAAACAGAATTCAAACCAAAGATTATCTGACCCTAAAGTCTCATGGTTCTTGCCACTGAACTGCCTGGGTCCAAGGTCACAGTGGACCTTGTGTTCAGCAGAAACCTAGGCCACCCCTAGCCCTGAAGCTATCAGTCTTCAGGCTCTAGTTAAAGGTCAAAGATCACAGTGTTTTCTCTGCCCTAAATTTTATCTACCACATTTTCCACATACCAATATGGACAACCCATTTCCTATCAGACTCCTTATCCCTCTTGGTGAGCTAAGCTAACACATAATGAAAACAACTTACATTTGTATAGTGCTTTACAATTTAGCATTTTTAAATGTCTGATATCATTTCAAGACTCTGTTAAATAGGTATTGCTGGTTCCATTTTACACATGAGAAAATTGAGACTCAGAGAGGTTACGTAACATGCCTACCATCACGGGACTCAAATTCAGGTGTCCTGGCTCCAAGTCCAATGTTCTGCCATTCCACCCTCCCCCCTCTCAGACTCCAAACACCCTGCCCACCATGGAGGTGGCTCCTGCAATCTGCATCACCTTACTGCCTCTCCCTCCAATCCTACTGGCCTCCATACTGATGCAATGATTAAACTCTACTTACTTTTTCCGAGTCAGTGCAAACTTGGATGGCATTGGGAATGAGGCGAGCTGTTTTTTCTTTAGTCATGGAGCAGATGTCTTTCAAACGAACAGTCAGCTGGCATGGCCACAGGGACAGAGAATGGACAACAAGCAAGAAGAGGCATTAACAGAGTCAGACAAAGAGTGTTCACATGGCACCAGTGCAGACAGAGGAAATCAGATCACAGTCTGTGTATTTCTAAATACATAGAGGACCTCCTGGTGTCCTGGTAGGGACCTCCTTAGAGACCATCTGGGTTAGCCCCCTATTTCACAGAGGCCACACAGCAAAGTGGTGACTGAGCCACGCCTAGAGCCCAGGGGTGTCTTGATTCTTGTTTGGAAAAGCATTCTTCCTCATTTCTACACAGTTTGATAAATGTGCAGAGGTTCCCCACTATTTGCCACTTACAGAAACACTGGCACTGGATGGGACCACAGAAGTTATCTAGTTTATCTTTTCCACTTTATTTTGTAAGATGAGGAAACAGAGGCAAACAAAGAGGCAAACACAGCTAATCAGCTGCAGAACCCAGAAAGTATACAAGCCAGCTCTGAGTCCCAAGGCCAATGCCCTTTTTACTCTACTATTCTTCCTTCTGCGGTGACTCCTGCCAAACATTTACCTGCATTTGCCAAAAGCAAATGCTCTCAATGCTCTCTTATAAACCCAAGAGGGAGGGAGGCGAAGACATAGTAGGGGAAATCTATGCTTCAAGACTCAGACATGCGCTTCTGTTAATTATACAAAAGCTTGGGTAGAGCATGAAGTCAACAAAAGGAAGAAAGTCGGAGCAGCTTGCTCAGCCATAGCCAAGGGGACAGCCCAAGGGAGGGAACCCCAGGTCTTTACCAGAGTTTCCCAGCGGAAGATGTTGCTGTAGAAGCAGATCCAATTTTCCGAGAGGTAGAGTCGGCCCTGAAGAAGAATGTCTCTTTGGAGTGCACATGAGTAATCTGTGGTAGGATGGGGGATAGAGGAGCTCAGAGACAGGAAGCATTTTCAGCAAAACACCACAAATCAAGCATGCCACCCCTCTCACCAGCCTGGGAGAGCCCAACTGCCTACTACTGACTAGCTGTGTGAGACACTTGAAGTATTGGCAAGGGAATCCCTAGCATCTCATGATCAGGAACATGAAGGATGTGAAATACACTACTGCTGAGAGACCAAGGAATGGATGAGATAACAGAAGGAGGAACAAGTGAGAGGCAGAAAAGGCCAACAAAATTGAACTAACACCCCTCCCCCATTTGCAATTACCCCAACCCCTTCACTGCTGGACCATCTGCAGAGATAAGAGTGGCAGTCACTCCTTCCAGGTTGGGCTCTCTCTCTCTCGAGGTGGGGGCGTGGGGGTCAGTGCCCTGGACATCCTCTCTCCCTGTTCCAGACAGACGTTCTCACTTGGGTTGGCTCTTACTTGGGGAACCTCTAGACAGAAGCAGGCTGAGCGCAGTCCCCTGGACTCCCTGACTTCCTCTCTGTCCCCACACCCAGGTCACCCAGCTCACCAACAATGAGGCGCTCCGTGTCTGGAAGCTGCTTAAAGAGCTTTCTGAAGTCTTCATTTCTCTGCTTGTAAGTGGGGCTTAACACCTGCATGACAATGGACAAGGTTAGTAGGATGTTCCCAGGTTCTGTGGTGCAGGGTGCAGGAGGAGCACCTGCTTGTGCGTTTAAAAGGCAAAGATGAGGCTCTGATATCCCATAGACCCTAGGAGGCCAAGTTACGCAAAGGGGGCTTGGTACAGAAAAACATGATGGAGAGAATTTGATACTGCAAAAGGCTTTGAACCCAGTGTCCATCAATGGGAAAAGGTCAAACATACTAAGCAGGGCCCACATTACATCCCAAGATGAGAGAGGGAGCTTCCTGGAACCTACCATGTCAGCTATTGCTGTTCTGCCTTCTGGCTATTGCTGTCAAGGCAGCACCACCTTGACAGTGAAGCAGGGGTCTGAGGGGGCTCTCCAAGCCCCCCAGCAGGACCCAGCTATGATGGTGCCCAGCGCACCCCTTAGAAAAAGTTATCATGACTAACAGAGCACTTGGTTGTATGTGAAATTCATGATGAAAATCATAAAACATAAGACTAGTACAATGTTATACGTCAATTGTATCTCAATAAAACTAGTGGGAAATCACACTTTTACAAAGACTGGGTTTAAAGAAAAACTTATAAAACTAGTACTAGAATAAGCCCAGAAGTAGAGAATTTAAAAGCACAGCTGGCAACTATAGGCATACAACCTTCATTCCCACACCTTTACAAGATTATCTAATCCAACCCTTCATTACTGATGAGGATGCTAAAGCCAGAGAGCAGTCCCCTGCCCAAGGTCCCCCAGTCCACCAGTGGCAGACCTCTCAATCCCTGGTCCTGTGCTCACCTCCCACTACCACCTTTGCGTCCAGATGCCCCTGAGCCCACCTAGCTTTTTGAGTGCCTCAGTGAGGACTCATACTCATCAACCGCCTTAGCAAATCCTCCCTGGAAATTCCATGAGCCAAGAATCCTGCTCCTTCTGAGCTTACAATCTTAAAATTAAAAAAAAAAGTGTGTCCCATAGACAAAAGGCACCCAAGGATGATACATGAAGTGCACAACTCACGAAGAGCCGTGCATCGCGACAGAGAGACATCTGCCCTCCACCCAGGCGCTTTGTTGATCATCAGACAGTCCTGGTGATGGTGACAGATGGGTCTTGGCCATTTACACTTTCTCACCTACTTCCCTAGGAATGCATTGGCATACAGCTGTGGTGACGATGGAATGAATAAGCTTGGGACTGTTCAGTTTTTGGCTTTCTGCAAAGCTAAATGGCCCACAAGGAGGCCGAGGCTGTGGCCTGAACACATTCATAGCACACACTGACTACCTGAGCTAGGAGGCCCAATGACTTTTGTGCTAGAAGGAGTAAGAGTATTTCAGAAAGTTGGGGGGCGAGAAAATGGCATGATTTAGTTTGAGGAGGTTTTTCAGAAGAGAGAGAGAGAAGAAAGTGCTTTCAACTTTGTCTATAGTTCATTTGAATTTTAAACTTTTCTTTTGGCTTCTTCATAAAACAAGTTGTAACAGTGCATGCCCCGCTACCTTCCCCAAAGCAATCTATGTTGTAGAGTCCCAAACTTCAGGAATCACCTGAACCAAGTATCAGGGCTACTGGGAGTGAATATTTGGAAGCCAGCCCATCCCGTGACTCCTATGGCTAGAAAACCCCTCAGAACACAATGTTCCTCTGGCCCATGTTAATATCACACTGAACTGAGATGTCCAATCTCAACAGCTGCCTGGCCTCACAGAACAGAGTCCACACAGTGAAAACCCTTGCTGGACCACCTGACCATCAGCAAGTTCCTCATTATGTCCAATGGACCTTCTAGAGCTACAATGAAGCTCAGGTGCAAAGAGTTATCACCATGTACCAAGCACCGTCTTAAGCCCTTCACATACATCATTTCATTTGACCACAGGGTTGTCTCCCTCATCTCATTTACACACAAGAAGTTGAGGCACAGAGAGGTTCAGTAGCTTGCCCAAGGTATGTGGTTACCAAGTGCAAGATTGGACTGTGAACCCAGGCAGTCTGACCCAGGGTTCCTGGTCTGAGTCGTCACTCTCTGTTGCCTGAGGGTCCCTGCCCCAGCAGAGCACACTCTCTTGGGGAGGAGATGTTCACCTACTTTGAGGCCCCCCACTAGCATTCCATGCCCACAAATGGATCCTTTTTGGGGGGATATTGAGTTTTGCAAGATGAAAAAGTTCTGGAAATTGGTTGCACAGCAATATGAATGAACTTAACACTACTGAACCATATACTCAGAAATACTTAAGGCAGTAAATTGTATGTTATGTGTATTTTACCACAGTTAAATTTTTTTAAAAACTGTATCAGTCAAGTGGGTCTTTATATTTACAAAGTTCCAATATCAGCCTGCGGACCAGCCTACTAGGTGGCCCCAAACCCCCTTCAGATGAAACTGGACATCAAGCACCCAGTTACCTGCAGCCTGCAATTCCTACAATTTCTAATGTTCTTTCCCTATTGCTCTCTCACCCTTGCTTCTCTCACATCCAACAGGAACTCAGACATCTACAAAGGTGGAGGTGCAGGGAGTCCGGCCATAATCTCCAAACTGGAGGCAAAGGGAGGGAGCTGCTCTGCTGCTTTCCTTGGAACAAAGCTGTAGCTGTGGGGAGAGGGAGGGCAAATCCAGCCCTCACCTCTGAAGTCAGCCAGTTCTACAAGGACTGGCTTGGGTGCAGGGACTCATTAACCCAGGCTTGCAAACAAATGCCCTGATTCTACCAGGCTGCCAATGTGGACGGCAGGCCAGCCTTTGCCTCCTAGAGTGTAAAGCACAGAGCTACATGAGATTGGCCTGCCACCATATATCCTCCTGCCACCAGAGACCATGACCCTCTCCCTCCCACCTCCATGCCCTTAAAGCAGTCTCCTCCAAAGGTGAGGCATGGCTCACCTATCTTAATGTTAAATGGCCAAAGAATTTTGGTTCAAGGACTGTCAAATCTGGGGCCCTCAGGTGGCAGGGCCAAGTGGGGGCTGACAAGAGTGCGGCAGAACTGTCACACAGGCACAGAGAAATTAGGGTGCACACTCACAGCTGGGATTTCCTCAGATCCATGCCAGCAACAGAGTTCCTCACCAGCAGGTATATCCGTGAACCTCTTCAGGTACCACTGCAAAGGGTGGCTGTTCTGCTCCAGCAGGAGGCTCCAGAGGACCCCAGATTCCGTCAGAGATTCCATTGCTCCTACAGCTCCACTCCCCAAAGGAGCCCCACTCCTTGAGCTTTGATTCCCTACTGTCCCCACAGGATAAACAGTCAGTCTCGCCCAGGCTGAACGCAGAAGGGTGACCTCTGGCTTCTTGGCAGACGATCTATGTGACCCTGAGTGCCCTCCTTTTCTCTCCTAGAGCTCTGTTCCAGAGTGAAATTTCACAAACGGGAGGATGTGGTCAGCATGGTTCTTGGGACAGGCTGGCCGGCCAGTCTCCCATGGCCAGGGTGTGCTTCATCCCACTCGGCTTCCACAGTGTGGCTGGTCTTCAGGCTGAGGCTGACCCAGGGAGGGTGTGGTGAAGCCCCTCCTCCCGGTCAGTGTGAACAGCCACTCCAAGAAGCCAGCTGAGGCCAGAAGACGCAGACGACACAGCAGGTGCAAAGGGAAACTGCGCAGGAAGAGGATGACCCCACAGCCAGGTCGAGGTCCACCCCACCAGTTACTCACACACAGCAGAGCGGCTCATAGTTGGTCTGAAATGTACAATCTCTCCTCCGGGCGGGCGCTGGTTGCTATGACTCATGGCCCTCTCCCAGGCAGAGCGGCCACCACTGGCTGTGGCAACAGGGCCTGCTCTCACTCCCACCCTACACACACCCCTTCCTCCCAGACCATGCTCCTCTTGGCTGACCAGCAAATAACTTCTTTGTTAGATTCTCCCAGGGTGGGAGGGAAGGAGGGAGGGTGGGTGGGCAGGGCCAGAGCCCTACACATGCTTCAAGTTACAGGATCTGGGTGATGGTGCTGGCCAACGTCCTCCAGTAACCCCCAGCCTAGCCTGGCCTCCCCAGCAGATGTTTCCTGCAATGGAAAGTAGCTGGCCAGGGCTCCAAAGGGGGGAGGGGGAGGGGGAGGTGCCAGAGGCACCACTGTTATGATGAAATCCGAAATTTGACTCAAACAGCCAGGGATTTCTTGAAGACACACTCTCCGCTCACTGACCCATCTGTCCACCAACTGCCCTATAGCAGCAGCAGCAGCAGCAGATTTGGAAGTTGAACACATCTCATTTCAGACGTGCTCGTGGGGAGAAGTTGGGCAGATGGCCTGGAGAAGTTGAGGTCAGCTCCGGGGTCTGTCTGGGGCATCTCCTTCCCTTCCAGGGATCCTGCCCTGCCTCTTGCCCTAGCATGAGGGGGATCAAAGCAAGAAGATTCCCAGGCAGCTGCTCAGACCTTGAAGGCCAAGTTATCCATGCTAAGAGCAGAGAATTTGGCCCCAGGTCAAAAGTTGACAGCCAAATGCAGGGAAATGGGATCTCCAGGAGATGAACGGGAGCCAGGCCAAGAGGGACAAGAAGGGCTCCAGGTAGAGAAGCAGGAGAGGGATTAGACAGCACTGGGGCTGGGAAGACCTGGACTCCCAGGAAAGTGAGACCTTTGAAACAAATGGGGCACCTCCCTCACCCTCCCCAGCTGTGCCCACCTTGCCAGGAGGAGCTCAAGCCTGCGCATAATGACAAGTGGTGCCTTTGTCCTAGGAGTCTTAGCGATTTGATGCAGCAGCAAACTTTAGCATACTTAAACATGACCTAATGAATGCAGTAAAAATGTAGATTTTTGACTCCCAAACCCAAGGATTCTGATTCAGAGGAACCCAGGGTCTCCCGGTTAAACACTGTTGGAGAAAGCAGAGGAAGAGTCTGAATCCTTCCCCAAACTCCTGTGTCCCCCTCTCGATGTACACACCCTGGACGCAGCCACTACCCCCATCCATCACGTCATGCAGGGTCATGACTCCCTCAGACCACCATCTTTTCCAGGAAGGATCTACGCCTCAAATACCTTTATATCTTCTACAGCACTTGGCACGATGTGTTTTAAATGTCAGCTGCTCAAAAACTATTTACCAAATGACCTCATTCCTTATACACCTCCAAAACTGTTCCTGTTTACATGTGCACACACCCACACAGATCCTCAGCTCTATATGCATGGCTTCTGGGTGCCCCGTCCCTGCCAACACTCTCCCCACCACACATGTGAGCATCTCCCTGCCCTGAGTGTGTCAGCCCTATCCCAGCAGTGCGGTAGCAGAACTCAGCAATTCCATTTTCCAGGGAGACCAGAATGCCTCTCTCCTGGGCCACACCAGACCCCAAGATCTAGGCCGTACATAGACCTGTGAGGGCTGAATCCTTAGAGTAATTCCCTGCAAACATGTGAGTCTGGCTGGGTCAGATGAAGGGATGACCACTTGGGCTGCAATCGGGTGAGGCAGGGGCAGGACACACCCAGAGAGATAACCCCCAGAGAGGAGTCTCGGTGTGCTCAGCCTTTATCTCCTACACCCCCTCACAAGGGCTGGGCAGGGCAGGGCAGCAGGTAGCTTCCAGCCTGAGGAGAGGGAATTGGCCTTGGGCTAAACATTAACTCTATGACAAACACTGGGAGCTGGGACCAAGTGGTACCCCCTCCCTGGGCACAGCAGGGGGGAGAAGGGGGTAGAGGAGCCCAGGAGAAAAAAGATGGACTTTGGTGGAGTACTGGCCTCACCTAGGAAGAAATCAATTAAGACCCTCAAGGGAAACTCTGGCCCTCCAACCAAATCTGTGTCGAGAGGAGCCAGATGTGGGATAAGGGGAGAGTGGAGATGGGGGAGCTGATTGAGCAAAGAAAGAGGAGAGCCGGGGGTGGGCATGGGGGTAACACAGAAAGGTGGAGAGAGGAGTGGGAGTGGGTCTCCCCTGGAAAGATGGGTCCACTCTGGAGAAAGTTAAGGATGGTTGTCAGGGGAATGGGGGTCAGGAAGACTCTTCAAGATAATGGGTAAATAACAGAGGGGAGATGGACGCAACTGGAGGAAGCAGTCAGTCCCTGGAGAAAGATACCAGGCTCCTGAGGGTGTCACCGGCAGTTCCCCTTTCAGCACTCCTGCTTCCTTCACCGTCCCCCTAACATCTGAACTCCATTCCTACAAAGCTTTGCTCTCTGGCTCTCAGTCTTACACCTGCCAGACTTGCTTGGTCATTCCACAAGATCAGCACCATCCCTTCCTCCCCGCCAGAAAGCCAGCATCCCTAACCTGGGGGGTTCAGGCAATCTGGGTGCTACGTCTAGGCAGCTGCCAGGGTCTGGGCTGCCCTCCGCTGATCTCAAAAATTTCCTTCCCTGGGTTACCACGGAGATGACTGACCCCAGGAAAGGGAGGCGAGGCAGATGAGGACAGTACCTTACCCACCTGAGGCTCCAGGGAGGAGACTTCTACGACTATTTGCTTCATCCGAGATGTAAGCCTGCTGCGCCCAGCAGGGGCCATCTTAGAGGGGCAGACTGCACCCCTCACACCCCCAACTTTCCCCTTGGCTCCCTGCTGAAGCCAAAGCCCTGTTTCTGCTTATCCCTCCATCTCACATCTATTGGGGCTGCACCTCCCAAGCTGGAGGCCTTGATGAATAAAATTGGGATGGTCAAGGGGGGGTGTTAAGGGTAAGATCAGGCCTGGGGGGACTCAGGGCAGTTGCAGATGGCCCGGCCTTCAAACCCCACTCTTGACCTGAATGTTCCTGGGGTTCAGCCACTTCCCTTCGTGGGATGCACTCTTTAGCCCCAGGTGGTCTGTCACCATGGTGACACCTCCTCCTTGGCTAAACAGGTAAAAGCACAATGCAGAAGGGGCAGGTGAGGGAGGAGGCTGGGAAGCCGGCAGGGAGGTGCTGGGTGGGCTTCCCCTCACATCAGCCCCAGATTGCTCCAGTGGGCCTGAGATGTTCTCACGACGGTCAGCAACTCTGTGCTGACCCTCGCTGTCCTGAATCTGGCCAGGGCGTTTCTAACTGTCCCCAGAGCTGGGGATTACAAAGCCTTTACCTATTTGAAGGACTTCCAGTGCAATGATAGAGCCTCAGGCAGCAGAACAGACACAGAGCTACCACCAGTGTCAGGAGAGAGACTTTAATACAAACAGGGCTGCCAGCAGAGCTGAGAAGGAGAGACAGGGTATCCTTCCCGAAGGTCAGAGTCTAACCAACTCAGGGCAACACAGAGGCAAGTAGGAGGATGGAGCAGACTCAGGGAGAACAGAAAACCAGGTCAAAGCAAAAGGGCAGGGCAAGGGACTCCTGAAAACACACGGATGAACTATTGGGGGCAATGCTGGTGAGCAGGGGGTTGAACTGAAGTTTCCTGATGGGGCCTCTGCACACGAGAGCATAGATACATGCACGGCGCACTGCAGGAGCAGGGTGTCCAGCCAGCCAGGGGCACAGGCACGGGGAGCATGGGGCACTCCACACCTGTGTGCATTGATTCAGGTGGCTCTGGGAAAACACCCAGGTCATAGCGTCATGATTGACCCAGGGCAGTCGTGCCTAAGGGAAAGCCATGCTCAGGCCCCTGCCCACAGATAAGCACACTAGTACCATCAGAGCATGCACGCATGGGGGTGACACTTGCTGTATGCAACAGGCAGAATCTTGCTGTTCTACAGACACCCAGAAGTGGGCGAGCCCAGAGCCAGGGCACTAGTCTCAGGAAGAGAGCAGAGTTATAATTGGAGGAGGGGGTCCTGGTGTTACTTGAAGGCAGCCCCTCTAGGGCTCTACCCACTATGGCAGCTGCTGATTCCCCTCTGAATGTGACAACACATGAAGAAACAATGGAAAGATAAACTAGACACAGCTCCTGACATCTGCAGGTCAGGCCAGCTAGAGGTCCGTTGTCACCTCCCAGCTTCCTACCATTTGCTCAGCTTCTGCCTCTTCCTCCCAAAGTCCACCTGCCATTTCTATCCCCCTCCTCCACACTGTTCCATTCTGCTCCCTGTCTCAGCACCAGGTCAGGATGTCCACAGTGGAAGTTTAGCAGGACCAGGAAGAGGGCAGCACCCAGGACGTGGAGGGCAGACACAGGGGACCCTGAATCGGGGCGTAGAGGCGGCGGGAGCAGCAGGAAGACATTGTGGATGGATCCCATGATGTCTAGTGCAGCTGAGTTTCTAGAATAAGCCCCAGTGTGAGAGCAGGAGTCCAGGAGCAGGGAGTCAGGAGGGAATCACTGAACGCTGCTCAGCAGAGTCCCTCGTGCCCTTGGCCCCTGTGAGTTAATGATCTGTTGCTGGGTGATCAATAATGTTTCTGTAATTCAACAGGGGTGAGGGGTGGAGGGTGAAAGGAGGCAACCTAGGATTAATCGAGGGTGAGAGGCAGGAACGGCCTGGCAAACGAGTGTATTTTGGAGGAGGATTTTACACAGAGACTTGCAGAGTCAGTGAGGGCTGACTGTTCCCGCATGTCTCCAGCTGCAGGTGGACTCAGTCCATCAGGAAGCAGGTATCCGGCCAGGCCCGGCTCCTCTGCTGTCTCTCCCTTATCTGTCATCGGAACCCCTGACTTCTGGTCGCCCACGTGGCACCTGGCCCTTCCAGCCAAGAGGCAGCATCTATTTCTAGCTGGTCATTCTGCTGAGCGCTCAGAGGCCAGTTCTTACATGTGGGGCTGAGGGAGAAGAAATTAGAGGTGAAAGATGGGAGAAAGACCAGAGAAGAAAGAAAGTAAATCCTGCTAGAATCAGAGAGAAAGAGAAAGCCAGCCAGGAGATGGAAATCAGAGAAAGGAGAGGCAAAACGGAGGTGGAGAAAAGAAAAAAGGGGGAGTCAGGGAGGAAAGGGTAGGGAAGAGCTAAAGAAAAGGAAAGGTTGAGACGGAACAGAAAGAGCAAAGAGAAGCAGCAGATGAGAGGGAGAGGGCAGAGACTAGCAGCAAAAATGGGTACTTTTCACGTCCACATCTGGCAGTTTTAACTGTCTCATAGGTCTGTGGCCACGGGTTTCCTGTTCCCCTTTGGGGGCATTAGTTTTGCAACACTGCTCAGAAGGGTGGAAGGTTCCATCAGGCAAGGATGCGAGGTCCCCACACAGCACCCCTCCCTCCCCCACCTCTTTCCCACACACACGGAGCTTCTCTTTCCTCCAGGATGTGAGCTCTAAGCAGCGTGGGGAGGCCATGAGGCCAGCTGAAGTCCATGGGGGGGGGGGTCCAAGGGGCAGGGTGGGGGATCAGGGGGTGGAATCCAGCTTCTCCCCCACGCAAGCCACCTCAGCCCTCAACTCCCCTCTCATCAGCACAGCCCACCAACCTCAGCCTTGTTTGTGCTGGGTCGGGCTAAGGTGGGTAGATTGATCAATTCTGAGCTGTCCAGAGATAGGCAGGTGTGCTGAGCAGCAGGAGGGCGGGAGCCACAGGGCTAACTGACATGTGCTTGATTTGGGGGACTCGCTGAGCTCTATAGGAAAACACCCCCAGACACATACACCAGTGATTCCAACCCAAGTCCCTACATTAAACCAAGCCTTGCCCTTACCCAGAGTGTTCCCAACTTCTGTCATTCACAGCCACCTTCCCCCACACCTTCCCCATGCCCATGTAACCTGCCGAGGTAGAGCCTGGTGTTAGGAGAGGGGGAAAGATGGCATCCACGAGATCAATCAGTCAAGTGCGGGGAACGCAGACTCAGAGAAGGAAAGAGGATGATCTGAGGCCAGGCCATGGTTGCAAACAACCAGTCTCTCCACTGACAAGTCCCAGAGGGCGGAGCACAAGGAGTAGGGGCCAGCTGAGAAACTTCAGACAACTGCTCTTCAGAGGAAAAGTTCAAAATCTTGGGGCCCAGTCTATGTGACCGAGGATGTGGCCTCTGCAGGGACTGTTCACTCCATAATACGGTTCCTGGGTATGGAGCAGCTGGCTGAACCACCCTCTGGACGACCCCAGGCTACACCTTCACCAGACCCAGAGCAGTGGATGTCTTCTAGAAGGAGCATGCCCTTGGAGCCACTGAGGTATGCCTTGGTGCAGAAGTCAAATTCCATTACATGGGACAGCCTCTCTACTAAGAGGGGAGAGTTTTCTGGCTGCATTTCCCCCAAACTGTCTTGGTTAAGGAAAGGAAACTTTGGCCCTAAGTTCAAGCCCCAGGGCTGTCCCAGTCCCGCAATCTGTCTGGCCCAGGCATGCCTCCCTGACTGGTCTCTTCCCTGAGGGTTGGAGGAGCCTGGTCCAGGAGTCTAGGGGAGCATAAGGCAGGCCATCCCTCCCTCGTCTCTCTGAATCAAATCCTCCCTCACCAGCAGTCTTGGCCTGCTACAAAAGATAACCACTGTATCTGTTTTTGAGGGAGGAGGCTGGTCAGAGGAAGAGCCCACCTTTCCAGGCCTCAATTTACTCAAGCCCATGGGGGAACCAAACTATTCTCCACACCTCAGCGTCCCCCTGACCACTTCCAGCCCCCACCCGCTCCACAGGTACCCAACAAGAGGAGAAACAAGGATACTTACATTATACCAACTCTGGCTTTTCTGAAAGGACAAAATAAAAGAGAAAGTAAAATTAGTCAGGGAAGAGATGCTGGGAATGGCCAGGGTACTCCTGGCTCCAGAGGGAAGGATACACAGACAGCAGAGGGCAGGCAGGGAGGAGGAACCCAAATGCAGCTGAATGCTTCCCATGTTGCTGCTCGGGAGGGGGCCTCCTTTCTCAAGACAGCTCCAGAAAGGAGGCCCAGGGAGCAGTCCATGCTGGAAGCCCCACCGCGACTGGGGAGGCAGGCAGCGGCAGCACCCGCTAGAGCTCAGCTGGAAGGGAGTCGGAGCCCCATCACAAGCTTCTTCTGATGGGGGTAAAGGATGCACGGCAGGCATCCAAGACCCAGTCCCTAAATGGGCCCTGACCAGAAGCAAAGTAGAGATGGTGGCCAACCCAGCCTTCCGCTCCAAGTCGGCCCCTCTGGAGAAGGCAGGAGGGGGCTCTTTGGAGTATGGGAAGGAAAAGGACTGCTTAGAAGCTTCCTCCAACTGTGTTCCCATCGAGCAGATGAGTAAAATCCTCCTTCTGCCCAAGAGCTGGCTGATCACCTAAGTGATAATGACAGGGGAGTGGTTGGGGGTTCTACACTGGGAGGAAGGTTGAATCACATAATTGCTATGGTCCTTCTCAACTTTCTGGTGCCATAATTTAATACCAACAAAACCAGACTACGCCCCAGCTCCAGAATTCAGGTGCTCTCCATTCCTAGCCTTGAGCAAAGGTTACTCATCTTCACAGTAACTGAAGTTTTTCAGGGAAAGAAGAGGGATGGCTAAGATTGTGCCTTGTCTATCTGTGATCTCTATGGCCAGGAGTCCCTTCTGCACATCCCACTTGGAAGACAGACAAACAGACAGGCAGATAGGAATAGATACACATACATATACACATACACACACATACACACACACACACACACACACACACACACACACACTTGCCTAGGCGCCATCCCTTGAGGTGCTGATCCATCAGGCTTAGATTGGGGCTGGGGGATTTTCATTTTTAAAAGCTTGCCAAGGGTGTAACTCAGGAGGAGAATCACTGAGTAGAGGGAAACTTTGCCTGCAGGTCAACATCTTAACTATACACAGAGGTGTGGATACTGGGCACAATCAGCAACCTTTATCCCCTCCACCTGGACATAAGAGGCCCCGAGTCATCAGGGAAGAGGGCAGCCACTGTCTCAGGATGTCTGCTGTGCACGTGTCTGGCGGGGTGGAGGGCAGGTGAGTGTGCTGCGGTGATGACAGCGTGGTCACGTGATCCCCCCTCCCCTCGCCAGCTCTCCCATCCCACCAGAAGAACTCTATAGAGATCTTCAACCTTCACTCTGAAGGGGAAGTGTGTCAGCAGAGCTGGGGTAGGCATGGGCAATGCTGCCTCCCGTGGTTGTGATTCATCCTCACACCCCATCTCACTGGCCAGAATACGGCCAGAGGTGGGGATGGCAAGGCAGGCTCTCAATGCCCCTCTGCAAGATGCTCTCCATGGCATTTCCCAACAAAGGCTGTCACCATGGCCCATCTGGAAGTCATGTATTCCCACCAGAGCCTCGTCTTCTCCTTCAATCCAGAGGTCTTAGCAGGTAAAGGGACCAAATCCAAATATTCAAAAGCAGCAGTTTCATCGCTGAGGGAGCTATCGCCACATGGGAATCCCGGACCTGGAACTGAAAATTGGCCTCAAAGCATTTCAGCTAAGGTTACCCGATCTGGAGAAGAATGGATGGGGCAAGGAGGCTGCATCTGACTTTATCTGCCCCTTTGGGACATCTTAATTCCTGGGTCCTGACTCTGAGATCATAGGGCATGAGGCTGCTCAGATATTCATTAGCATACACGTCCCAGTAGTGGAAAGCCACGCTCTGGGAGCCGCCAGCATTTCGTCAAACCAAAGCCAGGTCATCAGACATCTGCTTCACAGATGAGAAGAGTGTCTGTCACCCAGCCCCTAGCTCCTCACGCCATTGTCCTGGCCTTCATGAAAGACCCTAGGAGGAAAGGGGGCAACAGGAACGCGGCTGGGTGGGAGCACCCGGGATCCTTCATGATTTCGCCTGCACAGTACTCTCCCTCCCACCTCAGGTAAGCAGCAGAAGTAGATTTTCTCTTTTCACATCCTGCCACACAGATGCCTGTCTCTTCTGAATCTGTTTGGAACAAAGAGCTTCAAAGTGACAAAGAGCCTCAACCAGGAAACCCGTGTCCCGTCTGCAACTAGCTGTGTGCTACCTTTGTGTGTAATACTTGCTCTTTTTTCAAGGGGGATAAGAATATGGGCTCTCAAGTACTCGAAAGAAATGTGAAATAACCATCCAGAGCAAGGACTTTGTCTTGTCCCTCGGCATGAGACTATACCCGTAACCAGCCATCTCTGGGCAGCTTCTTATCTGTCACCACTGAGGGTGCCACTGGGAAAAATGGGCCCCTACCTCTCCAGCGAAATCCACAGTAGCCCGAGGACACTCACTGTGGGCACGAGTCCCTGAACTCTGAGCAGCCTCTCAGAGGCAAATTGGATCCTTGTGGCTCTGCTCTCCCAGAACTGAGTCCTGAAGGGGTTGCCTGACAGGGAGGGCACGCTTGTGGGGCTGCCTGCGCTCACGGTCACTGAAACGCCCCTCTCGTGCAGAGAGGGATAGAGGCATGGAAAGAACAGAACTAGGGAGCAGGGGTGAAGGCTCTTCTGGCAGGTGATAAATGGGCTTGGTTAAAAGGGGAGGAGGGAGTCAGGAGAAGTACCCAAAAACAGAGCTGTTGAGGACAGGACACAGAGAGATGTTTCCTAGAAGAGGCCTGAAGAGAAGAGCCTGAAGGATTGCAAGGCCCCTGGAAGCAGACCCACGTCCCTCAAAACATCTCCCCTGTGCACAGGCTCCGGCAGTCTGGAAGATGGGGGGTGGGGGGCAGAGGAGGGGATGAGAGGAGCTCTACATTTAGCAGACGTTAGGAGGAAAAAACAACTTCTTACTTTGATCAGGTTAAGTCTGTCATACTGGAAAGAAAAACCACAAAAATTAGGATTGAAAAACAGGGGAAAAGTCAAAGGGGCAAAGGTGTGACAGAGCCACAGAGACGGGGTGACTCCGCACAACCAGCACGGGAGGCACGATGCGGGGCCAAGCCAAGGACTTGCCCGGCTCCTGGGCACCGCCCGGCCACCCATCCTAGTTCAGGGGCTGGTGGCAGCAGGAAACGGCCACTGGCTCCCTCTGGTGGCCAAAAGCCATCACTGCAGGGCGGAAGCAGGGTGGTGGCACACACTCAAGGGGTCCTGGGAAGTGGAAATAAGTCTTGATGTCTCTAGTTCCCAGCTCTGGGAGGGCTGCACCTAGCAAGGGTCAGCCTCAGCAGTACAGTGACAGATCCACAGGAGAGGGACCCTGCTGATCACCCAGTCTCTCCCCTACATATCAACACAGGAGGAAAAGGAGGCCCAGAGGAGGGAAGACAGACCTGTGAGTGAGGCCTGGCTCCTGGGAGAAGTGGAAGCACTCTGCGGCCTGCCTGAAAAGAGTATGAGGTCGTCTCCTTTATGAGGGGGATGGGAGACAGGGGACCCTCCTCCTCTCTTGGCCTCACCCCTGAAGCTTTCTTCACTCTGCTCCAGGCCCTGACCTGTGTAGAACCTAATTCCTACACTGGCTCTCACGTTCCTTTTCTGAAGTCTGTGTGTCCCACCCACGCATGTCCCAGATGGACCAGGGCGGCTACCACTTCCACTCGGGGTGGTAGGGTGCCCCTCCCCACAGAGGTCAGTCCTATTTTACCTGCATTAGACGATGGTGGTTTTGGGGGTGATGGTCATGGCCAGTGAGAGAATGGAGGGGGAGGGTAGGCGGCTATCCAAGGCCAGGGAACTCAGAGAGTATGTCTGCTGGGGACAGGCACTGCCTCACCCAAGCTTTTCAAAGGGAAAGAAAACCCAGACTCCTTCCATCACCTCCCTCTCTGCCTTCTTATGAGAGGAGGCCAAGATTAACTCAACTCATGCTCAACTCTTGGTCCCTTCATAATGCCTCATTTTTGCCTCTCTGAAAGCCCGCTCAGAGTTCCAGCCTGGCTCCGAGCACCTGCTCCCTGAGACATGTCCTGCCTCTGACTTCACGTAACATCCGCAACTAGCACATGGGTCTAAGTCAGGCTGGGTTTGTGGATGATCTGGGCACGTTTCTGATCTTCCTTCCTAAACTGTATGCTGCCTGTGGCCGGAAACCTGTCTTCACACTCATTTCCCAAAGAAAACCTACCATTTAGGAGATTTTAAAAATCTTCAGTACTGGGTACTCACCTCAACCCACCACCTGACAGAGAGGCACTCTAAGTGGTGAGCAACGACCATAAATAGGTATGGCTCTGCTCACTGAGTGCCTTGCTGGGCACAGGGGTATGAGGGTGAGGAAGCCCACAGCTTCACCTCAGGATGGAAAAGTGTGCAAAGACTGTGGGCAGAAGCAGAGGGAAGAAGTCACCTGGTGCCCGTGTCCAGCAATACCTGCCCTCTCCCCAGCCAGAGGTGTGAGGGGCTCAGGAGCAGCTGACAGAGGTCATCTCAAAACCCTGTCCCCAGACGCGCCTGCACCTGCCAAGACACCTAACTCACAGAAAGTTCCTGCGGCTCCCTCACTCCGGGCAGAGTGCCTCCTCCCCTGCCCACGGCCCACAAGTCATTTAAAATCCTCAGAGCCAAGGTGTGCTTTTAGCCTGAAGGTCACAGACTGCAGGATTAGCCCTCAAGCCTCTTGTTCTTCCCTCAGGAAAGAGAACAGCTGTTCGCCCTCCTCCTCCTCGAAACACTTACAGAGGCTTGAGACTATTATTAAGTCATCCCTCAGCTTTCTCCTCTTCAAGCTACATCCACCCCCTCCTCCTGTGTATTACTTCCTGAGCCCCGCTGTGTGTTCTAAAATACCTATTGCTCACCCTCCGCTCCCTCCAAGTTCTCCTCAGGCCTCTGAAATCCTGGGGCCCCAGGCCGACTCTGGCACAGCCTCCCTGACCTGGTCCCATCTCTGCAGGGCCTGGTGGGGGCTCCTGTTAACATCCACCAACCTCCAGGTGCTGGCACCATGCCCTCTGCTCACAATCCAGGATCCTAAGAAGACCACGAGCCCTGGGCCAGGCGGTGGGCGGCAGCAGAAGGCGTGCTCAGGCTGAGCGGCTCTCAGCGGGCAGGCAGAGGGAAGGAACAGGCCCGCTGGAGTCCTGAGGTCACTCTACCACACCAGGGAACTCACCTACAGAAACTCGTGACCCTCAATCAATTTGCCCGGGGAATCGGAATCACCCACCAAGGCAGGTACAAGGGGGTATCAGGCCCTGCAGCCCAATCCACTGGGGCCTCCCTTCCCCAAAGAAATGAAACTAAGCCCTGGCAGGACTCTGCTTCTAGATGGCACCATGTAAGGAGGGAAGAGATTCCCAGCCCGAGGCAGTGTTTGGGGAGCAGGCAGGGATACGGGGTGGAAGGGGGTTGGGTCTGTTCTCCGACTTCAGGTGCAGTGGGAATGGTCCCTCAGTGACTTCAAGCCAGCCTGCCAGGGGCAGTGGGGCCGGCCCTTCTGGGAAAGGGACCAAGCAAGACACATGGGCCAAAATGGGCAGGGGCAAGGGAGGGTGCGGTGCACTACAGACAATTCAACACCAGAGGGGAGACCAAGACAGAGACAAAAGATGGCTTACTTTTGAGAGGCGCTTGTGAGACTAAGACCATGCATGCAAAGAAGGTATTTGGGAATGGCGGGGAAGAAGAGGAAGAACAAGAAATCAAAAGACAAGTTCAGGTGGGAAGCCAGCTCCCATGCCTCCCAGGGGTCCCATCCCCTCCTGCTCCCCAGGGCCTGAGTCCGGCAGGGAAGAGCAGCTTTTTGAAGGAGCATCTAGGTAAAGACATCTCCTGCTTCCCAAAGGACTGGGGCTGGGAGAAGAAAATCTCTGGGGAACCATAACTAGCCTGGACCCTGGGGTGTGGTTTATGCCTATCCTGAGGCAAAGGCCCCAGTGCTCAGGTGGTGATGCTGACACATGTGGGAGCGATGGAGACGCCTTGTCACCGTCCTCTTGGCCAGATGAGTACACAGGGGTTAGTACCGAAGGCAAGGCAGGGTGATGGTCAGGGCAGAGGTTAAAAACAGCATTCTGCAACATTCCCTGAGGACTCTCTTCCTGGCACTAGAGTTGTCCCCAGTAATGCGCCCTTCTACCCCAAATTTGAAAAAGGAAGCAGGGCTAAACAGATGACTCCTCCTGATCCCCAGAGCACCCCTCCTCCAAATCATGAGGTCTGTGACAGATGCTCCCGAGCTCCTAAAGGGAGATAACAGTTGTAGTGGAATCATCCTAGCGCCAGGGCCCCCAGTGAGTGCTTCGCTGAGAAGGTAAAGTGTAACTAGGGTCTCCCCTTCCTGCCCCACCCACGCCTCACTGAGTAACCACTACCTCTGGGACACTAGGCTAGTCAATCACACCAGGTCCCTGGAGGAGGGGGTTCCCTATCTCACCGTCGCCCCAATGCCAGCCTCCCTGCAGCCAGCTAACAAGGAGGCACAGAGTCTCCGGGCGGTCCAGCTCACCTTGGAATTTTTGCCCCCACTCCGGCCGGACTGGGAGGAGCAGCTGCGCTGCACACCCTGCTCCGGTGTGGACGGGGACTTGTCCGACGAGTGATCTGAGCCCTTCTCCACCATGGCGTCTCCGTCCGGGTTCTGTGGGGTTGGCGAGCGAGACCGCTTCCGGAGGATGGGGGAGCAGGCCGGCGTGCTGCGGTTTGAGTTACTGGCAGTGCTGCAGGGGCAGATGGAGAGAGGGAGTGGGGAAAGGGGAGGAGGAGGAAAAACAGGCAGTCAGTGATTGAAGGCCAAAGACGGGTCCCAAGGAGCGAGCTCAGGGAGCCAGGGTTAGGGGCTAGGAGCTAGGGAGAAACGGGCCCAGCTAATGACTTACTGCCCTGTAATACTGCTGCTGGCCAGGAGAGGGCGGTGGTGCCAATGTGAAATGGCAATAGGACAAGGAAGGGGTAAGGAGGGCAATTAGACATTTAGATATTCATCTGTCCATCCGTTCATCCGACCATCCGTCTGTCCATCCATTCATCCGACCATCCGTCCGTCCATCCATCCAAATACTGTGAGAGCCACTATTATATGTCAAGAACTATCTAAGAAAAACAGAATTTAAGAGCTGAAAGACTCATTAGAGATCATCCAATACTATCAGCTCATTTTATATGTGCTGCAAATCCAGGTTCTACATTTTTTTGGAGATATTTGTCCATAAAAATAACAATAATAATCCTACTTTTCAAAGCATCCACATACATGTTATTTCACTGGGTTCTTAAATCATTCCCCCGAGGTAGCACTGACAAGTACCATAATCCCTATTTTAAAAATGAAGATCAACGTATGGCAAAGAGAAGCTAAGTGTCCTCTGACCACAGAGGGCTCAGAAACAAAATTCAGGTCTTCTGACTTGTAACTCACTGGCACCATACTATCTCCTTGTAAGCCATATTGGTTCTTGCTTCCCCTGCCCAGGGCAAAGATGAATACACAAGTTCTCACATTCCATAACCCACCCCCAGATTCATTTCCAAGAGGTACACTTGTACATCGCACAGAACCAAATTCACTTACACCAAGGCTTATAAGCTGTATAAAGACTTACTATTGGATATTTAGTTTGTGTTCTTAAAGGAATAGAAGGAGAAGAGAAGAAGAAAGAGGAGAGGAAAATTAAGTGCAGTTAAGTTCTAACAGGTGTTGGCAAGCGATGGAAAAAGGAAAAGGTCAAGTAGAAAAGAGGAGAAAAGGGAAGGAAAGCTAGTGTGAAACTGGAAAGGCAAAGAAGCACAAGGGGAGAGGGCGAAAAGCCGAGGGTCCCTCTCAGCCACTCAGCAGTCAGAGCGCAGGTTCCGGCTTTGGGAACAGCCCGGATCTGAGGCAGTCAGGGCCAGGTCATCCCAGCCTGCCCTAAGCAAGTGGAGTGCAGGGTCAGGAACACTGTCATTTGCGTGAAGATCCAGCTGCAACCTCAGATGTCCCACTGGACCCATTTGCAATGAAAACCATGCCCCTTTCAGCAGAACCTTCCACCTGCGGACCTTCAGCAGAGAGAAAGGGAAAGAAGGCCAAAAGCCCAAACCAGGAGGTGCGGGGAGCGGGGCAGAGAGGGGTGCGGGCGGTGCTCTAACTTTTCGAAGGAAACTGATGGAGAGAAGGAAACAAAGGTGACCAGAGGAAAGGAAGACAAAAATGACCAGAGGATGTATGGAGACACATAAGGCCCAATGTTTTGCTTTACCCCAAAACAGAATTTAAATTTAGAAACTCACTTATAATACTAAAAATAACTGTGATTTAGAAAAAGAGGCTCTTCAAGTTCTCACCTCATCCCCAACATCCTTATCCCCTGACTCTCTAAACTCATTCACTAGTACAAACCCTGGAGAAAGGAAGTTATGTTCCTTTTCCTCAGTTGGAAAAGCGGAGCCTTAGGATGGTGGCAAGCAGATCCTCAGACACGTCCTGGGGGGTCGGGGGGGAGCCTTGGGAAGCTCCTGAAGGGCAGGCTCAGGTGCTCACCTTTCTGAGGTAGCCTCCTTTCTCACCAGCCAATTTCAACCCACAGCCAAGTACTCCAAGGTTTAAACTGTCTTCTGGGATTCCTTTGCTAGAAGAACAGCCAGGAGCTCTACCCCAACCTCAACTAATTTGCTGAGGGAAGTGCTCGAGTGTGGACGACACCTAGCACATGCCCATCTCAGACACGATGAGCCCACAGCTCGGCTCTGGTCTGTCCTCAGATAAGGGACATCTCCACACAGGGTGATTCCAGACTTAGGAATGGAAAAGAGAGCCCTTTATCTTTCCTCAAACTCTGAGTCCCTGCTGATAACTGGCTGTTGAGGAGGGATTCAAGCAAGGGGCGGGCAAAAGATTCTAACCAACTATCCAAAACCACATGAATCTCACTCAGTGACAGAAATGTCCATGGATTTCCTCATCGCCGAGTGGCCCCGCAGCAGCCGACCCTACCTATGCCACCCAAGGATACCTAAAATTCTGCTTTCAACACTTACGATACTAACAATAACTGTCAATAAAAAACTTATATTGTCATTTGCCACTCTAAACTCTGTGCTTAGAAGGCTGCTGGTCATCTGATTCTTGAAATCTCCCCTCCTCTCCCTGATGACACACACCTCTCTGTTCTATTCCTCTTCCTGCCTTGGCCACTGGCCCCTCTCTTGCTACTCTGCCAGAAATTTACTCCTTCCCCAAAGGTGAGTCCTCCACCACCCAAGCCACCTCGTGCTTTCTGTGACTTCAACTCCGCCTCAAAGCAGAAGACTCCTCTATCTGCTCCTGGCCCTGATCACATTTTCTAGCTTCAGCCCAACAATCTGCTGCCAAGTGGACATTTCCTACAAACAGATGTCTCAGGAGCACCTCAGATTCAAAACCAAGCTTGCTGTCTTTCCTCCCAAACCTCCTCCCACTACTGCCCATTCTCAACGGCATTATCATTTCCTAGTCTCTCAGGCTGCAAAGACATCTCTTCATCTCACCCCACAAAAAGTGAGTCACTGAATCCCATCAATTCCATTTCTGTAAAGCTCCTTAGCCCATCCTTCCTTTCCATCATCAGGCCCTAGATCAGCTTCTCAATGCCTCTTGCCCAGATTCTTCCAAAAGCCTCCATCTCCTTTTCCTCTTCCGTACTTATTCACACCTTTGTCATTAAATCTTTCTAATTACAAGCCTGATATTATCTATCTGCCCCCTACTAACATTCACATAAAGTTCAAAATCCTCAGAATGGAATTCAAAGTTCTCTATTGAAAATAATTTGACACATCTACGTTTCAATACTTTCTCCTTATATTCTAATCTTAAAGAGTTCCCCTATTCTAGTCCGACTGCTCTTCCCTCGGCTTTCTTAATGCGCAGTCTCCTTCTCTTGCCTCCTGACTACTTGTGCATGAAGAGTGCTCCTCCATATCTACCTGCTGGAGTCCTGCTCATCCTTTAAGACCCTTCTCAATCTCCACCTTCTCCAAAAAGCTGTTCTAAATCTCTACCACTGAGCTGACTAAAGCATTTAACACACCTGGCCTGGTATTAAAATTAAGAACGACACACTCCTGGGGGCACACACCTTCACACCTCCCACATTGCCCAACATGACACTGTGTAACTAGTACATGCTCAGTAAATGTCTGCTGAACTGAATCTCATTCTAGTGAAGGTCTTCATATCCATGGCTTTAACAATCCCAGTACCATGACAGCTCCCAAATCCGTACCTCAAATCTGTTAATATTAATAAAAATAGCTAAAGGCTTATGAATGTTTATGAGTTACCGGCACGGGGCCAAGCATTTATTAAGCATTATCTCATTTAATCTTCCCAACCAACCTATGAAGTATTAATGGACATTATTATTAGTCTTATTTTTCAGGTGAAATTGAATTATTGACAGATTAATTCGCCCAAAGTCACACAGCTGGGTAAGTGGCAGGGCAGGATTTGAAATGTAGGCGTATCTGATTGAGAGCTTCTTCTCAGAACCAAGCATTCAATAATGTTTGTTTGCTGGGTGAATAGATGGAAAGGTGGAGGAATATAAGGATGGCTGGGTAGCTAGGTGGATGGAAAGAAAGAAGGAATCAATTTCCTGACTCCAGTCTTCAAGCCATTCTCTTATTTTGCCAGCAATATGAACTTTCTAAAAAGTAAACTTGCCATTTTTGACCATTCTCTTGCCTGGTTAAAGCCCTCTATGGTTTCCTGTCCCCTTAGAATAAAGTCTGAACCCCAAACCATGGCACATAAGTTCTGACTTCTTACCCATTATCTTACTCCAAACTCCCTCTGAAGGACCCCTCTTTGGCTCCTCCTCCCAGCACATCCTCCGCCTCAGCCATCAGGGCCTGTTTACAGACCCTCGAGCCATGCTCTCTCACTCCCCCACATCTCATCAGTCTTTCTTGCTCTGAAATGCCATTCCCCCCACCAGTCACTCAACCAACACTCACACTTCAAGACTAAGCTCAAGTACCCCCCTTCCCCCACCCCACGCTCCCCCCCACTCCAATCCTTCACTACACAGGAAGAGATGTTTGGAGCTATAGTTCTAACTTGGCAAAATCGCTACTAGACTGGCTCGATTCCTAAAACTCTTTTAATGGGCACCCCATTATCCTATAGATTTAGATGTCCTGCTGAGCAAATAAAACCAACTCCTATGTATCTCATAACCTATACTGTTGTGTCTTTCAAACAAACTCTATGATGTGTCATTAATCTGGTCCTGTCACCATTATTAATAATAGCTCATTGCATTATATTTCAGATCTTGGAATTTTAAAGCTAAAAATGGCCTTAGATTTGCTATAGAAAGGGAAGGAAGACTGGTAGTGGAGGGGCTATTAGACCCCCTTCCAGAGTTGAGAAGTAATGCATCCAACTCGTAACTTCACATATA
This sequence comes from Diceros bicornis minor, assembly GCF_020826845.1. Taxonomy (NCBI): domain Eukaryota; kingdom Metazoa; phylum Chordata; class Mammalia; order Perissodactyla; family Rhinocerotidae; genus Diceros; species Diceros bicornis. The sequence continues at coordinate 13,909,484 of NC_080746.1, forward strand.
AGAACCCTGAGAAATAGGGAGGTTAAGTGACTGGCCAAGGTGATATGACTTCACATCTGATCTTCCGTTCCACATTTACTGAGCACCTGGCATAGTGCTAGGCACTCGCGTTCACACTGCTGAGTAAGAAAGGATCCTTGTGTTTGGGACACTGTGGTCAGGAAGAGCTGGACATGCATTCCTCTCATTTTATTATAAAGCAGTGAGTGGCGTGAAAGGAGAGAGCGAAGGAATCTTAGCCAGGCTTGAGAGAGCAAGACAGGCTTCCTTGAGGAGATGGCACTTGAGACTTGAGTTGGGTTCTGAAAAATGTATTAGAATTAGCAGGAAGGGCATGGTAGCAGGTGGGAAGAGAATGTTCCCGAAAAAAACAAAACAAAGAAAAATCCAGTATGAACAAAGGTGTTAAGGCCTAAAACAGCATGGAATACACACAGCATTACAAGAAATTACGTGTTATTGAAGCATAACATAATTAAGCTAATGCTTAAGAGATTTCGTCGTCATCAACTCTCCTCAATAACAGGTCCACTAAGACCCCCACCAGCCACCTTTAACCAATTGCAGGGGGGCCCAGAGGTCATTCACTCATTTCCCATCTCTCCTATTTTTAAGAATTCCAGTAAAGACTATTTCACTCTTCTCCTGGTTACGTTGCTAACAAACAGTGCTTCCCTAAGTCTGGCCACAATACCTCATGCTACAGTTTGATCCTACTTCCTACAGTTAGATCTAGCTGAAGTCCTTGAGAAACAGGGATACAGAAAGAGGACAAAGGCTCTTTGGGCTTTCTGCAGTGTCTCTCTTTGTAGCATCTCCCACCCACACTGGAGACACAGGAACCACTACATTATTTTGCTTGGCCTGTTTTTCCCATCCTCATACCTGGTGTAGTCCTGCGGGCACTGGTAGATTTTGTCAGCAAACTAGATCCCTCATCAGCCACCCAAACATTTTTTAGAACGCTGAGCAGAGCAGAATAGTTAGCTGGTATTCCAGCATTCCTCATTTGAGTTAACTTGTTGGCCTTCAGAGAAATCAATAATTTCTGCCCTAGAGATTGCAAAATAAGTACTGTCACCATGCACCCCTGTGCCTCCACCCACTCAGATTGACACAGCTCCTTTCCCTCTTTCTCGCCACAGTGGGCTCATTGCCAATCACATTTCCACCCCTCCTCCCCCAACCTGGACGCTTCCTGTCCACGTTATTGTTTCCTCTAAGCCCAGCCCTGCCACGACCTGGACGATCAAATGTGCAGCTGTATCGTTTCAGTGCCAGGATGCCGGTAACATTGTTAAGACTGTCTCATACATTCCAGGACACCCGAACCTAAAGGAAGAGCGTTTAATTAGAAATTCAGAAAGCCCATTTCAAATGATGCACTTGTTTACTGAGGGCCTGCTTGGGCCCCACAGGGTCAGGATTAATCTTCCAGTCTGTGGTGTCAGCAGGCTCAGGGTTGAATCCCAGCTCTGCCACTCGCTATGTGACCCCGGCCTCTAAGTCTCATTTTTATCATCGGACAAATGAGAGACGCTAATACCTATCTCACAGGACTGTTGTGTTAGATGAAATAACAGAAGTAAAATACGTAGTGCAGTGCCTGATACATAATAAATGCTATTCCCTGCTATTATTATTAAGAAGGCTTTTGTTCCCCTCTGTAAAATGTGGAATAAATATCCCTGCCCTCTTTCTCAGAGGGCTATATGGACATGCTTTAAATGCTCCCAAGCACTACTTTCTACAGTGGGGACCAGATCCACCCCACCTGGTGGGGTGCCTTCAAGTGCAGAATCCCAGCCCCACCCCCACTCAGTAAATGAAAATTTCCAGCAGACGGTCTAACGAATCTGCATTTTACACAAGCACCATAGGTGATTCTGATGCACTCTAAAATTTGAGAACCACTGCTCCCAAGGACTATCTTATAAGTATCAAGGGATAAGTGACATACCTGCCCCAGATAACAGAAACCTGCTTACAACTTTCTGAGTGTATCAGCTGCTCACTGTCTACCTGGCGGGTGGACTCGCTGAGACAGTAAATCAGCGAGCTTGTCATAAGAACCGCCAATGCAGAAGAAGCGGGAGTCACGTTGACGGGGAGTGGGCATGAGGATGTGGTTCTCAAGGTAAGGCTACGGCTCAGCACCCAAGAGGACAATGTTGTCTTCTTTAGGTATAGGTGCCCAACAAATATCATTAGAGCCCAAGCCCACAGCCATATTACAAGCACCTCATCCCTCCTTCCCTTTAGTAGCATCTGGTTAAAACGGATGCTGATATCTAGTGGTGCCTAATTCCTAACAGACAATTATTCTGTTATCCAGCTACATACCTCCCATCCCTGTACCAATTCTGAAGTTTCATCAATAATCCTCCTCAGTTCTTTAAAATAGCACTGCAAATATCCATGCAAATGAGCCAGCTCCACTGTGAACTTTCCCATAGCACATGCTCAAGTGTCTGAGAGAGAAGACCACAGGTGTATTTGCATATCATTTGCATGAAATTTACATGCTGCCTGCAAATGCCTCTATTAGGTCTGTCCACCTAAACTGGTTCCAAAGTCAGAGTTTACTGGGACTCTCTGAAGATGGTTGGGTTTCAATTCCTCTATGTATTCCTGCTTGTCACTTAACAGTGTCTCTGTACCCTCAAAACCACAGCACGGTACCTAGGAAGGGCAGACCCAACCAGAACTTTGGGGGCAGGGCGGGGGGAAGGGTGCCAAATCACAAATCCCAGCAGGGCCCCAAATTCCCCTTGGACCTTCCTTAGAGAGCAAAATACCAAGTCACTTGGAAAAAAATCTTCCCAGGCTTGCCTCACTCCTTATCATAACGTCTGGAGCTCTGGTCTTGGCTCCCTTTATCCATGAAAATAAAACTACAGTCTCAGGTCCCCACGGGATGACCGGTGCAGAGAAAGAGAAGGAAGGGCTCATGCACTTCAGTCCTCTCACTGTTATGTGAGAAGCACAGGCCCAAAGAAATGACACGACTGTCCACCATGGGGTTAACAAACAGCTGGACACCTCACCACCCAGACCCATGGTGCTCAACAGTGCAAGTCTCAGGGGCTTTTTCACCCACACTTCTTAGGACCCTGGAAAGGGGTGAAGGTTTGAAAGGATGAGAAATGTACCTTGTTTGCCCCTAAGAGGAGCTCCCCGTGACCATGTAAGGAACCCCCTCTCTGTGGGCCTATCACTTGGAATCTAAACCTGCCAACAACTCTGCCATGGAGTCCAGTTCCTTCTCTAAGGGAGAAAGCCAACTGTGGCTCTTGTGTCACACTGTGGTTTCCTGGTTGAAGAAAGGGGCCAGACAGCTTCTAGGAGAGATGCCTTTTTGTTATGGTGGTTGTTTTTAATGGCGTAAAGGTTCTCTTCCCAACTTGTGCTACAGCTGAGTCACAGCCTGGTCCCAGCACGCCACACTTGTCCTGGATATAGCAGCATGTTGCATTTCAGCAAGGGGCCGGACAGGAGAGGGCTCCCGGGATAATGCCTTTCTTTCCTATCACAGTTCGTACAATGCCAACCGCACAGCCTGACACAGAATGGGCCTCCCTCAACCGCTGCAACAGCAAGATTCTGACAGGGATGAACATCTTGTTCCCTCTCCTCTATGTGGGTAACTTGCTGAAATTCCCTGGGGGCTTTCCAGGTTGGGCCTTTGGGTGAAGTATACAAGGTGTTCATGGACAGGTTCTGCCTGAACTTTGGAACCAAGAAGGTGGAACTAAACTGTCGCCAGGTCAGACCACTGGCAGAGGAACCTTACAAACGGAAGCCTGACAGTGGTCCAGACTCACTAACTAGCCACTGGTCATCCAAACATTGGCTCACAGGGTCCACACTGGCCCAGGCCCTGTCCTCTCTCTGCACTCTGTCCCCCACTGGTCCCCATCTCTATAGATATCGAGTAGATAATTCAGGGCACTTCCTATGGCCCACAAGTTCCACTCACCCAACCCTCCTTCCCTATCTTGTTCAAGTACTTACGGAAAGCTAAAAAAAAAAATTTTTTAATCTTACAAGGGGAAGGAAAGGTGGCAGAGCCCATCCAAAACGTTTGTCGCGAGCTGACTAATTTAATACCTAGATACATTCTCATTAGGGATCTCCTTAAGCCTGGAAGGAATTCCTTGTTGTGGGAGCAAGTCCTAGCAGTGACTTCAGTTGCTGATGAATTTATTAACCAACAATTAACATAAGGGCAAGGTCCATGGACAGTCCTTGGCGAAGCTAAGAAAGGCAGGACTTTAGTTACCCTTCCACTGGTGTTCTCAGTCCAGAGAGGTGATGGGTAGAGAGAGGGCTGGAGACTGGGCAAAGGCTGTTGGCCTTTCCTACTCGGCCAAAGAGAAGAGATCCCTCATCACAATGGCTGGAGCCTCCATCCATCCCACTCCCCCATCCCCGGCTTTCCTGCAGCTTCTGTTCAGCCCAGAGTTTAGAATTCAATCCAGGAACAGGCATGACAAACACTATTTTTCATTTCCATGGAGACCAGGGCCTGCAATAGAACCAGGACTCCATGCCTGAAATGCCAACACAGCCTGACCCACTTTCCCTCTTTCTACAAAAACAAAGTAAGTTTGTTTGGGTCCTGCCAGAGCTGAGGGAGAAGCCAGAGCTCCTGTTATCTCTATGGACATTCTGAAGAGGAACAAACTATGACAACCTTTGAAAACTCTGATGATGCTACAGAACCAGTGTCGGAAGTCAGACATGAATTGTTTCACCCAAAGGGCTCATAGGCTGCACCAAATCCATTCTGCATCCTTGTCCTAACCTTCTGGAGGAAGAAGTTCTGTCCCCTAAGAGATGTACTTAATGACCAGAGATCCAACTCCTGGAATCTAAACTCAGGGAACTGCTTCCTCATCTTCATCTTGTACCACTTTCTCCCTCACTCTTTTCTGGCCTCCCTTCTGTTCATTGAACACACCAAGTTTACCCCTGCCTCAGGAGATCTGCTCTTGCTGGTCCCTCTGCCTAGAACTCTTCTTTTGGAGTTTTGAATTCTGATTCCTTTTCAACCTTCAGATCAAAGCTCAAATGTCACCTCCCCAGAGCAGCCTGTCTTGAAGGACCACTCAATCTAAAGTGGCCTCCCTGTCCCCAGGCAATCACTATCATATCATGCCATTTCCCCCTTTCATGGCACTTATCAGGAGCTGAAACTGTCTCGCTTTTTGTTGCTGTTGAGTTGTCTATCACTAAATTGAACGCTCCACAGGGGCTGGGGCCTTGTCTACTGTGTGGTTCCCCAGTGCCTCTAGAACAATGACATACACTGGCATCACAGATATGCACTGTATGAAAAGGAATGAGCTCTTTTTAAAGTTGCTCGTTCTATTGTTCAGCCATTAAGTTAGATATTTCTTTCTTGAGACTGAACCAAATCTGCCTTCTTATAACACCAGCCCCTTGGTTCTTATCCTGACTTCTGGATCCATGAAAACTAAAATATGACATCATTTCCAGACTGTTTGCTGGCCTGGTCACTTTGTCTAACAGACATCAGTGTATATGTCTGAGTTTAAATTCTGAGCTGGTTTGTGCCCTTGAGAAAAAAATCACTTTATCTTTCTATGCACCTGTGTTCCTTGTCTGTCGAATGATCAAAACCTACCTTACTAGGGTGAGAGGCAGAATCTTAAATAAATAAATAAATAAACAACCTAATTAGATAATGCATCCCCAAAGTAACGGGCATCCTATAATTGCTCAAGGAGCAAAAAAATTGTTAGAAGTAGAAAGTGAATTCCCAGTTAAGAAACTGAATCCTGTTTCTAAACTCTGTCCTTTCCACATGGCCAAGACAAGGGATGGGAACATAGATTGCTGCTATTCGATTTTCAGCTGGTCCCTACTTCCACAGGGCTGGGAGGACAAAGACTTAGATGAAGCAGAAGACACTGACATTAAACATAGGAACGTACTAGTACAATTTCCTTTCCCTAAGATTGTTCACAACAGGACAAACAGCCTAACACTGGAGACAGTCCTGCTGGGTTCACAGGCAGTATTGGCTGAACTAATCTATAATAATAGTCTGTAGTTTGGAAAGGGCCTTAGCAGTGATGTATTCCAACCTCCCACCAGATGCAAGAATTCCCTCTGCAAGGCCCTGACTACAGCCACCCAGCCTCTGCTTCAGATTTCCAATGAGAGAGAGCTTACCAGGTGGCCACATACAGGTTTGGAAAGCTCTAAAGGGAGTTTTAAGTGCCACGGTCCTAGTTTCTCCATGATTCTCAGTGATCATTATCCATCCAGTTCTCTCTGAGTTTCACAGTCTTTAGAAATTAAGCTAACCTTGCTGACTCGATGTCATTAAACAAGCATTTATTGAGCACCCACTATGCGCCTCCAACTTTGTGATACATATTCATCCTGGGCAGCAACCGTGTCATGGTTCTTTGTAGACACACAAAGATTAAATACACAATATTAAACCTGATATTGGGCACACAGTAGGGACTTAATTTTGTGTGTGTGTGTGTGTGTGTGTGTGAGGAAGATCAGCCCTGAGCTAACATTCATGCCAATCCTCCTCTTTTTTTGCTGAGGAAGACTGGCCCTGGGTTAACATCCGTGCCCATCTTCCTCCACTTTATATGGGACGCCACCACAGCATGGCTTGACAAGCGGTGCATCAGTGCGTGCCCGGGATCCGAACCTGGGCCGCCAGCAGCGGAGCGCACGCACTTAACTGCTATGCCACGGGGCCAGCCCCGGGACTTAATATTTTTAAACTTGACTATCAGTCTCAGCCAAATCTAAGTACAATCCTACCCAAAGTATTTCAGAAGTCTCAACACTCAGGAGAACAGGACCCTGTGAAAGCAGAAAGGTGCTAAGCTATCCCAGGGAGCCCCTTCCCAGAAAGCGATTTCCAATTCACTGGGGGGCCACAAACCACTGGAACAAGGCAGGAAGGAGTTCAACTGAATAGAACTTCCAGCTTCTTCTAAGTTTGCTCGTCAAGGGCTTCTCCCCCATCCTTAGCAGAAACGTTGCTACTAAAACTGAAAAGAACTTGTGCAGGATCCATCCATCCATCCACCCAACAAACAGGTGAAGAGACCACACTCTGTGCCAGGTAACGTTCTAGGCATTTGGAATACAGGCTGTACCTCTAAGGAACTCACAATCTGGTGGGAGATACAGACATGTCATTAAGTAACTAACACCATGCAATAAGAGCTACTTGGATTCAATCAAAACATCTCCCCTCGCCACCTGTGAAGGAAGCCAGGCAGTCCTGACTCAGCCCCTTCCCAGTGTATGATCTCGGGGCAAACCACTCCTCTCTGAGCCTCAGCTTGTGAGAAGAATGAGTGTGAATGCCACCGAATCTCCACAAAGACTCAAGAGGAGGATGACAAAGAGCATATAAAGGATGCACCGTGAACTACTGAGAGCAGTAGCTTCTCTGAGACAGAAGGACTCAGATCTAAATTAGACAAAGGTCCAGAAACAAGATCCAGGCAGTCTGGGCCCCTAGTTAATTTAGCACCACCAGCTTTCCCTCCGGTCAGGGCCACACCACCTCAGGTATCAAAGGTTGTTGTCACACTGTCAGAAGAAAGTTCCTAGCCAGGCAGTCAGCCTGAGGGGTGTGCAGGGTGTATGTGGAGGAGAGGAAATAACAGCATTCGGTGCACCCTGCCCCTCCTGTCACTCCTCGCTCACCTCAGTGTTAGAGCCAAGTGGAAGGCTAATCCCTTCCTGACCCTTATGTATTCAAACCCAGTTCTGACTTACTTTTCTGCTAGAGATCAAACAGAAACAGGCCCAAGAATAACCATTATGTTAAAATCATAGAAATTTTAGAACAAACAGGATGGGAAGAGGTCAGCCCATCTGCCTGGCTGCAGGCAGATACCACGCCACCCAAGAGAGAATTTATCCTAATTTAAAGTAGATTCTGGGTACAAAATTCCAAGGCTTCCCTTTGTGACCCTTCTCATTGTCTCCTGCTACCATCAGGAATTTCTTCATGATTGCAACAAAAATCTGTTATGATGCACTTAACACCATTTTCTTCTATTCCAGTTTTCCTGACGTGAGGTCAGTTCATTAGCTATAACCCTCCTTCCTTGTTCCTATCCTCCTTTCTTTGGGTGGAATGATTCTAAGCCTCAAAGCTATTTTCAGAAGTTAAAAATCATTTCTTCTACATCATCTCCACCAAATCTTTGTTTAGATTATATCTCAAGTGACACAGAAGTAATTAATTGACGATGTAACTCATTTCACCTTTGGGCAACTCTTTTTATTTTAAGCTCAAACTGTTTCCTGTGGTTTCCTACCAAAGGCCCTATTTCTACCCAATTGGCAGCCACAGAATAAATCGGATTCCTGTTCCACATGCAATTTTAACGTGGCTCTCATGCTTCCTCAGCCTTTTCTCCTCCAGACTTGCTAGTCCCTCCAGCCATCCCTCACATAGCATGGGTATGGATCCCTCAGCCATTGGGTTCACTCTCCTCTGAATGAATTCCAGTTCATCTCAATCTCCCTTAAACTGTGGAGCCCAGAAATAGATGTAATAGTGCAAGAGAAGTGCTCTGAGAGCAGAACCATTGACCCATGTGCTTTGGAAATTAGAGTGCAAACATATATTTTTGAAGTCATCTTCTGAATCAGGGGAATCTGGAATTAGTCACTATTCTCTTATGAGTCTCTGGTTATAGCCTACAGGCTAAAGAGGGTGCATGCATGTGTAACATATGTGTGCATATCCCCATAAGGAACACCCCCCACTTATTCCCCCAACCAGACAAACCCGGGAGTTCCGGTGGGATGATGAAGGATCCACCCACCTCTCACCCAACTCAGGTTAGACTACAATTCCGAACGTTTATATGAATATCTCCAGGCCAGATGCAAAACCACAGCCCTTAGAGATTCTCTTATCTAGAGATGTCAAGTCCTTAGCAAATGTTTTCCCTCCTAAGTCCAAACATTTGTTACCTGACTTACAGATAAGCTGAAGTTTTGCCTGATTGGCCGGGAGTAATACTGTGAGGTTCCGAGGTCATTAGGAAAACTGAATCCAGCCGTGTCTTGTCCATAACCAGGAATAGAAGGGTGCGTGTGTGCAAACATCTGTATAGCAAAGGGTGCCTGCACCGTCTACACTTTACTAAGGAGGTCTCAGGTGATCATCAGGACCTTCTAAGCAGGACTGTCTAAATCGGGGGTCAGCAAACTACAACCTACGGGCCAAACCCAGCCTGCCACCCGTTTTTGTATGACCCATGAGCTACGAATGGTTTTTACGTTTTTAAATGGTTAAAAAAAAAAAAAAGAATATCTTGTGACATGTGAAAACTATATGAAATGAAAATTTCAGAGTCCATAAATAAACTTTTAATGGGAACACAGCCATGCACATAGGTTGGTATATTGTCTGTGGCTGCTTCTGCCGTACAAAGCAGAGTTGAGTCGGTGTCAGGGAGACAGCAGGGCCCACAAAGCCTAAAATATTTACTTTCCGGCCCTTTACCGAAACAGTTGGCCAAACCTTGGTCTAACAATGTATGACCTTGGAAAGGTCTTTTCTGGGAGCCTGCTTCTCCTCTGTCAAGTTGGGGAGGAGGGTGTCTGCGTCCCACAGACAGGGAATCTGTGCTTGATGACTCCACAAGTTGGGGGAAGGGGCTCCTGGCTTGCTCTCCCCTGCAGAGGAAATTTGTACGGCAGGAAAGGAGTTTTTTTCTAAGTAGAGTGATAAAAACTCCCATTCCTTCATTCTCTCCCAATGGGGTACTACTTTCCAGGGCCTTGACACTGACACTCTCCTGCCACAGGCAGCCCCCAAAGACATCCCTTTCTCCTTCCCTTCTTCCAAGGCCAGCTTTTTCCACCCTGGTCCTAAACTTTCAACTGTGGAGTGCTATCCAAAGCAAAGGAGAAAAATGTGCCCTCCGCTCAAGGCTGGCTGAGGATAGAGGCGAGGCGGGAAGCAGAGGAGAGAGGGGGCGTCCACCGAAGCACAGTGTGCCAGCAAGTGTCAGAGCAGGTAGAAAGGCAAAAGTCCTTCCCCGGCCCTGGCTGAGCCTTGGCTGAGTCCTCAGGGAGACAGAGAGCTCAAGTTCTCCCCCACCCTCCACTTGCCTAAATCAAGCAAATAACTAACAATGCAAGGAGGTGTGGGGGAGGAAGGCCCAGCCACTGGGTATCTATTTTCTGAAAACACATGGCAAATCTCTGAGCCAAATGCAGGCTAAGCCAAAGAAAAAACAAACCCCTTTATTTCCCTGAGACGGAGCTATCAACTTCCCTCTCACCCTCTCCTTCCGCTACCCAGATCCATGCATCCCATGGCTCTCCCCCTGTGGGACAAGCAGTTTCTGTCCATATCTGAGAGGGTGGCCTGTCTTACAACCTGCCAGCCTGCCTCCCTCCCTAGCTACCCACTGCTCTGGTCACCTCTCCCCCACCAGGGGCACCCCAGAGCCAAGTTGCTGGGTAGAGAACAGGAGCACATGGCCTGTCCACACCTCCCCCAGAGGCACCGGCCAGCTCTCCATGACGCACCGCTAATTCAATCCTCTGCCCTCCTTTCTCCAAGTCAGAGGACCCTGAATAAGTCTTGCTGGCCAAGGGGAGCCTATCAGCCCCAACTCAACCCCTCCCTCCAACCAACGTGGACCCACCCCTCAGAGCTCCAAAGCTCAGCTCGCAGTGCTGCTATGGAGGAGGGGAGGAAGGAGGAGAGAAGAGCTAGGGAGGGAAAAGAATGTGGCATCTCTGCAGCATGATGTCACACTGGCTGCTTTCGGATCCCCCAACACAGAACAGAAGCAAACAACATGGACTCCGGATTTACTCTGCCTTGAAAGGTTCGTGTTCTCGGCAGCTCCTCGGAGCAGCCTGAGCCAGTTGGAAAAAGCACACAGCCAGGCAGAGAGGTCCTGGCTACAGCCCCCAGGGCCCCAACGCGACCCGGCATAGCCACCCCTTCAAAAAAATCCCCCGAGGAAACAAAGATAGACTGACACATACACACACACAAGCGTCAGCACGAGTTAGCACTAACCTGGAAGCCATTAGGAACGGTAGTAGAGTGCAGTGCAGAGAGGAACTCATTCATTCATGCATTGGGCAGTGGGGGGCGGGGGCGGGGAGCGGGGGCCCTGAGGACGCCGGAGGGCACTCACCTCCATGACCACCCCACAGCCCAGTTTCTAATGGGGGAAGGGAGTGGGGGCAGGGCTCTCATAAGCTGGGGGAGCTTCCTTTCTCTGCTGCTTCGCACAGCTCTGGAATTTTAAGCATGACTCCCCTTTATTTTCTTTTCCCCCACCTCCCTCTGCGGCTGTTATTTGGTGTGGCCGTGCAGGCGAACAGAAGTCCCTCTCTCCCTCACCCTTGCTCCCTTTCTCTCTCCCTCTGCCTCTGCCTCCCTCACAGACAGCTGTTCGCCAGCTCCTGCACGCACGCGCACAGGCGCACAGACACACTCAGACACGCACCCCTCTTGCGCACAGACACACGCGCGCGCATACACACGCGCACACCCCCTGCCGCCTGCCGCTTTACATAATGCAACTCTTTGGTGCAGTCAGCTTGCCAGCTCTCAATTATTCATGCCAGCTTGGAGAACAGAGCCACTGGGGCTGCGGGCGTTACTTCCTCTTCATCCGCAAATCTGACAAAACACAAGCTGATGCTCCAGAGAGAGTGTGCTCCCTTTGCCGCCACCAATTATTTCCCAGGTGTTGCCTATCAGGTCAACCTGTATCAAGGAGGTGACACTAAATCAAAACACAGGCGCCTGGCTCAAAATAGAGCCTTGCATCTTTCAAATGCTGACAGCTGCTCTCCCTGCCTGAGCTTTGAGAATAGAGGAAAAGCGGAAGGCAGCAGCACTGGAGACCATAATCTGCAAAAGAAAATGGCTGAGGGCCTCTTCAGGGTAGCTTCTCCCGGACTTCCAAGGCGGCAGAGACACTTGCTTCTTGAACAGGTCAGACTGTTCAGGACAGAACAGGATGAGAAAATAACACTTAAGTAAAGCACTTACATTCATGACAAAGCAGGGTCATCTGAGTTTTCAAACTCTAAGCTGCGCCTCCTAAAATTGTTTTTTCTCCTGTCTATTCACTGAAATGCAGTGTTGGCACTGAAACACCAAATTCAACTGAGCCCCCAGACGAATGCTCTGTCAGAGGAGAGGTGTACTATTCAACGATATTAATGAATATTTTGAAAGTCATTTGTGGCTTACAAAGCACTTTCACTCCTGTTAATTCATTTGATTCCCACAACAATCATCTATATAGGGCTCATTATGACCACATCTAACATAAGGATGCTGAGCCCTGGATGGGTGGAAGGCCCCGAGGCAAGAAAGGCTGAACTGGGAATCCAGGTCACCTGACTCTAAACCCCATGATAATGAGCTACCTAACACCCGAACTATGACTGTGAATCTGTGGAGAACCATCCTCACCTTCTGAGGGAGTGGCAGTGGAAACCCAAACCGTCCAAAACAAACAACAAAAACAATGATGCTGGTTAGCCCAATGTTTCTCAAACTTTAATCACCTGAGGATCTTGTTAAACCGGATTCTGACTTCTGGGTCTGGGGAGGGCCCAGGGTCGACCTTTCTGCCAAACTCCCAGGTGATGCCCATGTTGCTATTCCATGGACCACACTTTGAGTTGTAAAGGGTTAGCTTATGCATTCTCGCTCTTTGGATGTTCCTAAAAGACTGAGTTTTGTCTGTCTGCAGCAGCTGCACAGGATTACATGCTGATGGTGAATATTAATTATTATCCATTGATGTCACTTGTGACCTGCTCCCCAGACTCATCCTGACAGCTAATACTTCTTGGGCATATGCTGGGAAAAAGTCTCATTCTGGGATTGCCAAGCCCTACAGGCACATCGTGAAAGGTCTTCCCAGGACTGTTTCTGTCTGCAGCCTGTTGACAGAACAGCAGCCTCAAGGTATCTAGGAAGCACCTGAGTTTGGGCCGTCTGGCCCCCACCTCAGTTACCTAGAACAATTTCAGCTCCAAAGAAAAGTGTACTGGTAATGCCCTGGGACACGAGCCCTACCCCAGTTCTACCCACCCCTACTTGTCTGGCTCAAGTTCCACCTCTTCTGAAATGCCTTTCTTGCTCTGAACCACCCACCTGCCTCCTCTTCTGTTGGACTTGGGAGTCAGATCTGCATCCAAGGCTAAGTCTTGCTGCTTTCTGGCTGTGACCCTGAGTAAGTCTCCCACCTACCCCTACCTCAGACTCAGTTTCTTCATCTGAAAAAGTCAATAATATGTATTTCCTCCCTTACATTGTTGAAAATGATGAAATAAAATAAAGGCATGGAAGACCACCCAAGAGAAGTTGGCTACCTCCTCCAACCCTGCCCTTATAAACTACAGTACACAATTTAGAACTTAATTGTAGAGTCTGTTGTTCCCTCTGTTGGTTTTATCTCCCTAGGAAGATTGTAGGCTATTTCTTTCATGTCCCTCCAACATGTAGGTGTCCTGGGTATGGCACAGGTATTCAGTAAATACCTTTGCACTGAATGTCCTGTCCTCCAGTAAGACAGCAAACAAAGGGGTTGCTGAAGCCAACCGGCCGGCACCCTAGTCCTGGCTCCTCCACTCAGTATGTGACTGTGGACAAATCATGCTAACTTTGCAGGGGCTTTGCTTCTTCCACTGTAAAACGCAGAGATTCATTTTTCTTCCAAAACAGCTCTACATAGCCCTATATTGTTAGTATCTTCATGGTAGCTGATAGCTGTTGGTTAAAAGGGCAGGCGCAGAGATCAGACAAACCTCATGCAAACACTGGTTCTCAATGACTAATTTTCTGACCTGTGAAAAGCTAACCTCACTAAGCTCCAGACTTCTTAATCTTTAAAGTAATCACAAAAATAAAAGACTCTTACTGGATCGTGTGAGGATTAAATGAGGTAAATACATGTAACAAACTTTTCACTATATCTGATACAAAGTATCTGTCCAATAAATGAAAACTATTATTATTATCAATACTTGTCAAAAACAATAGCTATTTTTGTGTGTGTGTGTGAGGAAGATGGGCCCTGAGCTAACATCCGTTGCCAATCCTCCTCTTTTTTCGCTGAGGAAGATTGGCCCTGGGCTAACATCCGTGCCCGTCTGCCTCTACTTTATATGGGACGCAGCCACAGCATGGCTTGACAAGCGGTGCATCGGTCCGCACCCCGGGATTCGAACCTGTGAACCCCAGACCGCTGAAGCGGAGCACACCAACTTAACCGCTATGCCACCGGGCCAGCCCCAACAATAGCTATTTTTGAAAAGCACAATGAAAGATATTTTCTAGTGGTGAGACAAGTATTCAGAAGACTTCAATTGAGTCTGAGTCTAAGAAAATCTCAGCTCCTTAAGATGCATGAGGTATGTGCACGGTATTTCCTCAGTCACCAAAGTGTCCTTCGCCTGCTCCTCCCAAACTGGACCTCATTAAATATAAGCAAGTTACAGAGCAAGCAAATCAGAGAAATCTGGACTATGTCTACTGTGTTATAAAATGTAAGCCTTTCTTTCATAATTAGAAGCTTCTCACTTGAGCTACATAAAACCAAAATTATCCTGGTAATAAATAGAAACAGAAAGAGTACTTTCTATGTGCAATTTGCTAAGTCTCTGATGTGAATGATGGTATTTAATCCTACCAACAACGTTTAGAAACAGGTACTTATCACCCCATTTTTCTGATGAGGAAACTGAGAGGTAGAGGGTTTAATAACTTTCCTATAGTATATGGTTAATTAACAGTAAATTATTAGTTAATTTCAGTATCTGAAACCCAGATTGCCTTACCTGAGTCCCACCTGTAACAGTTATGTTGCGTATGAAAAGCAGGTGCTACTGACTTGTCATCAGGAGGGCAAGGGCCTTTTTTACTAACAGTGTTTATAGATTTGCTCTGCTCCCCTCATCCTCCTTGAAAGGCACAGCACAAACTCGGAGGAGGCCAGCTGAGTCCAAGAGATCACACACTGTGATCATAACAAAGCTAACCGGACTTTCACAGATGGAACTCAATGGGTCCCCGGACCCAATCTCCACATTTTCACAGCTATTTGGTGCCTAAATTCCCAAACTGGTTTTCTGCAAATGAACTTAGGAAACTGAGGTATAAGTAGGTACTTTTTTATGAATTAAATGTTTCCCTTAGAGATAGAGAAAACTGACATCAGTTTCTATTTTTGAAAAGAAAAGAGATTTATGCAAGTCCTGTGCAGTATCAAAAGCACTTTCCAAAGAGCACTCTGGAGGAATCGGGGGAAGAAAGAGAAGTTAAGGTATACCTGCAAATCCAGTTGAACCAAATATTCCCATTTACCCCAGGCCTATTCAATCACATTCTGTAACATGAAGGTTGGTGTCTACACAGCATCTTGTTCACCTCAAGTGCTTAATAACTGTTGTTGACAAGAATGAGAGACAGAGATAATAAAGGATAACGTCTTATATCTTTGAATCCTACTCCATCCCAACAAAAACAAGACTTTTTACATAGTAAGTACTTCAAACATTTTAACTAAATCTGAATTTGTTGAATTATGGGGAATGACAGGCAAAAGTGAACCTGATTATACTACTATCATCATCCAAACCACAGGTGCTTTTATAAAGCATAAACATCGAGGCAATTCCTGAAGTGTGGGGTAAGTCCAAGAAGGAAAAGGAACAGAGATCTAACATTTACTGGGAATCTACCATGTGTTAGGCACATATTTTATTTATTTATACAACTTTTATTTAATCAAACAGATGAGCAAACTGAGTATAGAAGCCTACCCTTACCCAAGGTCATGCAGGTATTTCTCGAATCCATGTCTGCAGTATACCATGTTACTCCATAAATAACATCTACTAAGTAAAAGCACTTCAAAGGTCACTGCACTTAATCATAACAGGTTACAATCACAATATTGCATTTAACCCTCAAAATAACTCTGCAAAGTAAGTTCCATCGTTCCCACTTAGGCCAATTGTCCATTCATTGCCCCTCAGCTCCAAATCCATCCTCCTTTGCCCTGTCTTGTCATGCTGGAGCTGGACCCTGTGAACATTTCGCCAGCTTTCCAGTGAGTCTCACTGGCATCCCAGCAGTGAGTTTCCAATTTATCTGCCCCAGCCTGCAGCACCTCAGGAACCTTCTGGGCCAGACACTGGGCCATAGCCACACCCTCTCCAATGAGCTCTGAATCTTAGCCTTGCGTGGGGAGCACCACTAGAAGTTTGTTCCTCCGTTGGGTGCTCTGCCTCAATCCTACAGGTAGTGGTTGTTTCCTACATCTGTTATTCCTGCATTCTTTAGAGTCCTCTGTACCCTTTTACTTGTTAATGATTCTTAATATTAAATCTTCCCTGTTCAATCTATTGGTGTGGTTTCTACCTCCCGACTGGACGCTTGCTGATGTACTGCTATAGCCATGACCGTAAAGGAGCTCAGATGAGTAAGACATTATGCCTGCCCTCAAGTTATGCGGTAACAATAAAATGGCTAAAAACGTGTCGAGTATTCTATGAGCCAGACACAGTTTCTATACATTTCATATGTATTCCCTCCTTTAATCCTCACATCAACCCTAGTTTACAGATAAGGAAATTGATATATCTCAGAGATTAAATAATTTTCCCTGATCACACCGATGGTAGACAAGAGAAACCAAGATTCATCTCCCTGCATTCTGACTTCAGAGTCCATTCTCAGCCATGTTGCAATGCTGCTTCCATCAACTGGCTGTTGCCAAAGAGCAAAAGGGGGCAACGAAGCAGAAGTGGGACAAACACAACAGTCTTTCATAAAGTTTGGAAGAAAAAAGAAAGAAAAAACTTAAATTATTAGCCAGAGAGGTCAACATACGTCCAATGAATTAAAAAAACGAGACGGGGTCATGAAGGGTCTTTGAAGTCAGTCCTTGTGGTGTAAAAGAGTTGGTTCACCCCAATCATCAGGTACTCAGGAGACCCTATTAAACTACTCTTTCCAGAATTAATGCTCAGGACATCGCCCATGTTTTATGAACCATTAATGCAAGAGAACTGATGGTCCACAGATTTCCACTCTGCCCTCTCTGACTGAGGGTGTCCAAATGGGTATATTGATTGCCTCTGACCCGCTGTAACCCGAGACCTCTCATTAATACTGCATCTCTCACATGAGGAGCAATGATGTCTATGTAATCAAAACCCGAAGCAAGAAATGGCCAGAACTATGGGGAGAGGGAGCCAAGGATTCAGACAGCTCTAACACCACTCCTGCTCTATAGCATACCAACACTGCCACTAAACCAGTGCCCACCTTTAGGTCAAGCATTAGCAGATGTAAAAGCCTTCCCTAGAGCTAAATTCAGCCCAGAAGGATAAAAAGATGAAGACCCTAGCCCACTGGGAACAAAACTTGCTGGGGTTAGGGCTCCTTCCACATATTAGGCAAAGCTCATATCATGCATGCCAACTCTCTCCCCCAATTTTCTTGTAACCCTATCCAAACAGAACAATCAGCCCCTGAGTGTCACCTTTTTCTTTGCTAAACGTTGCCAACCATCAATTTTAGATTTTCAACCAGGATCAATGATAAATCCAATGAATAGTCTGTGCCACTAGTTCTCAAACTTTGCTGCACTTTGCAATCACCTAGGAGTTTTTACACATCCCAACGCCCAGGTCACACCCCGTAACAATTAAATCAGAATGTCTGGGAGTGAGAGCCAGGCATCAGCATTTTTTAAAGATCCACAGGTGATTGCAATGTACCCAAGTTTAGAAATCACTGGTCCATACGATTTTTTCTTTTCTTTTTGGTGAGGAAGATTGGCCCTGAACTAACATCTGTTGCCAATCTTCCTCTTTTTGCTCAGAAGATTGGCTCTGAGCTAACATCTGTGCTTATCTTCCTCTATTTTGTATGTGGGATGCCGCCACAGCACGGCTTGATGAGTGGTGCATCAGTCTGTGCCCTGGAATAGAACCTGAGAACCCCGGGCCACCAAAGGGGAGCACGTGAACTTAACCACTACACCACAGGGCCGGCCCCTGGTCCATACAATTTTAACCTTAATTCTCCAGTAATGTAGTATAGACATTACTTCTGAAAGTATAGTCTAGTGATCTGTATTTAATCCTGTATTTAAATGTATTTAATCTGTATTTAATTTAATCCAAGACACTTT
Source organism: Diceros bicornis minor (assembly GCF_020826845.1). Classification (NCBI taxonomy): domain Eukaryota; kingdom Metazoa; phylum Chordata; class Mammalia; order Perissodactyla; family Rhinocerotidae; genus Diceros; species Diceros bicornis. The sequence continues at coordinate 13,927,711 of NC_080746.1, forward strand.
TCCTCACTTTTTATGATTTTCCATATAATACTTAGAGTGAACACTCATTGAGAATTATGTGCTAGGCTTCGTTCTAGGCACTTTATGAAGGTACATTGGGTTCTATCTCATTTAATCTTACTATTCCAATTTCACAGAAAAGAAATTGAGTCAAAGAGATTATGAGCACGTCTGCAAGTTTACTGAGTACACCTGAGATATCATTCATCAGGGACTAGAGACTTTAACAAATTTAAAAAGGTCAAATTCTCCCAGGTTATCTTTTCACCGATGTTTGGGTTTTTATTCAATTCAATTACATTTGCTCTTTTCTTTTGGTTTTGAAAATTTCCCTCTTTGAAAGAGGAGACAACTTCATGTAGGTAAGTTTGGTGAGATTCTGAAATGCACTGAAAAGAGAATGAAAATTCCTCCTTTTCCTAGATCTTCAGAATTAGAGTGGGTGCGCAGGGGCCACGGCAAGAGTCGACACGAGACGGCAGGCACTCAAGTGTGGTGCCCAGAGGAAAGTACAGATCCCTACATGTGATCAGAACATTACACCTCATATGTGGAAAGGATCAGGCAAGGAATGCAGTTCATTCCCGGGTAGGAAAAAACGAGACAGAAGAAAATGAGGATAAATTAAATAATCTACGGTCATGATTCTCTGGGAAGCAGGTGGTAGCAGGAGTATATATAGAGCCCAGGAGCTGCAGAGAGGCACAGAGAGAGGAAAGTAGAAAAAGAAAAAGTGAGGAGGATGACAGATGGGATTGGCAACTCCAGGGCAGGACTCAGACTCTCACTTATGAGAGAATATCCTAGGGCAGGTGGTTGTCTTTCGAGGCAATCGTAACTGCCCAAGCAGGAAGGCCCTGAACCAAGAAACTGGCCAGCAGGGTGGCAACAGATAGGAGACCTTTAAAATATGGGCATGGGTCTAATCCAATTATTTGATTATGCAAATTAAAGTAGTAATTTGCCCACAATCCCAGAGTTAACATGGAAGAGGATTAAATAATAACACAAACTACTTAGTCCAATGTTCTCTTCACCACCCAGAGTCACCAGGTACTGGATGTAGTCTGCCACTAGCTACCCTCTGACCTTCCACAAGTGACTCTCCCTCTGTCAAAGGGAGATAATACCTGTTCTATAAGGTGATTGTGAGGATGAAAAGATGCAAGGCCAAGTGCAATGTCCTAAAGTCCTAGACACATGTGGGCATATTATGGTGTAATGGTTACCTTGGTGTGCTGCTCCCTTCCAGAATGAGGCGCTCGTTTCCCCAGCTGCCTGTAGTAAGAGCTGCTGATGGCTCACAACTTAGCTCCTCGTTAGGAACTGCCCCTGACCAAGGAAACAGCCTCACTGAAGAGCACGCCCCTCCCTGAGGACAGATCACACCTACTGGCTAGTCCTTGAGAGGATACGAAAGCCTGCCCCTTTGTCTCAATTTAGGGATAACTCTGTAGGGCCATCCCAGAACCAGAGCCCTCTGGGGGATTGGCCAAAGCCTCAAGTGCATCCAAGTTGAACTTCTCCCTCTGCCCAATTTTGATTCCCGCAGTTACTCCCAGGTTTGTTCCCAAGAGTATTTCCCAATAAACATGCAAATCTGTCTCCAAGTCTTTTCCAGGGGCTCTTTCCAACCTAAGACATATACTAATTACCATGAAAGAATGTGCCTGAATAGGGAGGCAAGAGGACACATTGCTAAAGTTTAAGAAAAAGGCCAAATCTCAGACTCAAGAATTCAGTACCAGTTTGGAATTTCTAGCGAGAGTCCTGGCCCCCTGGGACAGGCAGATGACCATGCTATGGCTTCTACCTCTGTCTACTTCAAGACATTAGGAGAGGCTAAGCCCTTCTCCAAATCACCTCTTTGCAGAGGTGACTGACCTCTCCTTAATCCCAGATTAAGGTCTTAAAGAGGGAAACCTGCTTGCTGGTGCCCCAGTTAAGATGTTGACATGTACTTAAGAAGAGCTCTTGAGTCCCTCCGGCTACTGGCCCAAAGCTTGGGCCACATTACTAGCCCCTCCATCTCCCTCTACCCCATGCCCACTCTTCTTTTAACCTAAAGAGAACCAGCCAGCTTTAGGCAGCTAACAGACAGAGCTCACATCATGAAAACACCATTGTTAGGCCCCTGCACTGCACTGGGAGCTGATGAGGAAGAGAGGGGACAAGCGCTGTGTCAGGGCAGAGGGAGACAGGGAGATCGTGATGAGTTAGGAAGGAAGCCTAGTCAAAGCAATGACCCTGTCCCCAGCTGGGGGTCCTTGGTGTGTGCAAAACAGGCTGCTATTGCCTCCTGGCCCCACTCCACATACCCATGTACGCTTCTCAGGAGTTTGGTTGGTCAGTGGGGCCAGCCAGGACGGAAAACCCAGGTGGAAAGCTAAGTGCCAGAACTCATTTTTCAAGCATCCTGACCCAGATCCTCTTTAATTCAACCCAAACTCTCCAGGGGCAACTGGGAGAGCTCTTACACAGGTACCGAGAGAACTTCGACAATCTCTCTTTCCAGATGACAGCACAGAGGCCTGGACCTCTGGAAGTGCAGTCTAGCGTCTGCCTTTCTGCAGACGTGCCAAAGCTGCTCTGAGAGTTTCCAGCCTGTCTGGGTTTACCTTCAACGTAGATTACTTGTATCCATGGACATCTTTTCTCAGTGTCCATTTTCTCCATACATGTCCAGCTGTGGCAATTAGCCTGCTCAGTCACCATCCCCAAGAGCAGCACCTGGGCTGCCTAGACTACTGTTCCCAGACAGGCCTCCCCGTAGTTAGGCACACAATATACACTTGACTCTCTATGAGGACGATTCAGGCTATGGAGCAGTTACTAACATGCCACAAATCAAAATTCACTTATAAGACCGCATTGCCTTCCTGGGGTGTAGGCACCTAGATAACACTAGTGTGTGACCCTAGACATACCCCACCCTTTCTCTGGGTCTCAGTTTCCCCATCTGTTCTAAGAAGGGATTGGTCTAGATGACCCCCTAAGTAAGTTCCTGCTCTAAAGGTCCATGATCATTCTTCACCTCACACATCTCCAAGTGCTAATAAGAAGCAAAAAAAGATGAGCTCCACGGCCACAGCGAGTGAGGCAGAAAAAGGCAGCAATGCTGACCACAGCAGACAGGGCCAGTGACCCAGCCATGAGTCCTATTCTCTTTCTACCTTCTCTCTTCTGACCACATCATTGCCTCGAACTATCTGCCTCTCCTCTTCCCACCTCTGCATCTCCTATCTCTCTGGAGAAGAAGAGATAAAAAGCCATCAGGGTAGCTGCTGGGCAGCTGGGAGGCACTCTCTCTTTCTAAATTCTAAACCAATCCTCAATAAAGAATTCTGGCATGGCCTAACTCCTCCCGTCAAAACCTAATGGGGGGACCGGCCCGGTGGCATAGTGGTTAAGTTCACGCACTCCGCTTCGGTGGCCCGGGGTTCACAGGTTTGGATCCCGGGCGCGGACCAACGCACCGCTTGTCAAGCTATGCTGGGACGGCATCCCATATAAAGTAGGGGAAGATGGGCACCGATGTTAGCCCAGGGCCAGTCTTCCTCACACACACACACACACACACACAAACCTAATGGGGGCTGGAAGGAACAGGCAGGGACAGAAGAGATGTGACTACAGAGATAAGCAGCCAAGTGGCAAGCTGGGAACACTGACTCACCACGGACATACGCTGTGACATCCTGGCAGCACCATACCCTCCAACCAAAATCAAATCTAAGCAGAATCACATTCCCTTCTCACAGTCCACACACTGTGGATCCTTCAGCTGTGTACCCCAGACGCTGGAGGCTGCCTGACGTAAAGGGTATTACAGAATAAACCCCTGAGCCTTGGCAAGAACCTTTCTTCTACAAAGCCTGAAGGAATATGAAAGTCTACTTACCAGTGGGTAAAGACCACAATGCTCAGCATGGACCAAAACCACAATGTGGCTGAGAAAATAACTAAAATACATTTGGGCCTCATCAACAGAAGCAAGTGAAGGGAGGTAATAAACCCACCACAAATTATACTGGTAGGAGCATACTGAGAAAGTGTACTTTACCAGGTCTATTGTTCAAACAAGATAAATAAGACAGTGCAGGTCTGGACACCCTGCCCTCTGCAAAACTGTAAAGCAACTAGGGGTGTTTAGACTGAAGTAGAGATGCCTTAAAGTACGCAGGATATCAAATAAGAGGAAGAGAAGAGAGAAAGCCAGAGAGAAGAGTCTTATTTTTTGTTTCTCCAAAGGGAAGTTATCAGATGGTATAACTGGGTTGGAAATAACAGGGAGTATTCTAAGAGTTTGGGCAGCCAAATATTGTAAGAGGCTAGATGGTGGAAGGTGAGCTCCTGGCCATGACGCTGGTTTTACATCCCCATCTCCAGATTGGTCCAGACGACCTTACAAAACCTCCCAACTCTGAGACATCCTCTGTGGCTGAGCAGTGCCCAGTAGATGACATCCAACGAGGCGTCAGTGTAGGAATGAGCACAGGACCTCCTGAGTTTTGTACTGAATACCACTCCAAGATCTCTACCTGCTTCTATTCTATAGATTCTTCTTCCCTATAGAGGGAAGGTTTTCCCTCTACTGTTAGGGGTCAGAAATACATCTAGACTCCACGAATCTCCATAGCAGAAAGGCCTTGTGATCTCACTGAGCCCAATTTCCCATTCAAAGCTGTGATTTCCTCTGCAGCTTCTCTGAAGAGAAGAAAAAGAAACCAATGGATCTTTTCCATTAGCCTCCAAAATATGAATCAATATTCTTAACTAATGGGGCAGGTAGCCCAACTCTTCTCCCAAGGCAAGTTGACGAAATTTATCTCTCAATCCACTGAAGTCCTGCTCCTGCCCATCACCGTGGGTCTCAGAGCAACCAAAGGTATCAAAACCCCCACCAAGAACAGAAATGCCCCTGTGAAGCTTCCTGGAAATCTTGAATATGCCCAAGTGGGAGTAAGTGGATGCGAGGAAAACTCTGCCCACTGTTGGATGCCCTGTGTGCTGACATTTGTAATCAAGATGGAAAATATCCATGAGATGTGCCCTGAGGACTGGCTTGTTTCCCTCTAAATAATCTAGCATTTGGGGCCCGGCCCGGTGGCGCAAGCGGTTAAGTGCGTGCGCTCCGCTGCGCTGGCAGGGGGTTCGCCGGTTCGGATCCCGGGCGCGCAGTGAAGCACCGCTTGTCAAGCCATGCTGTGGTGGCGTCCCATATAAAGTGGAGGAAGATGGGCATGGATGTTAGCCCCGGGCCAGTCTTCCTCAGCAAAAAGAGGAAGATTGGTAGATGTTGGCCCAGGGCGGATCTTCCTCAAAATAAATAAATAAATAAATAAAATTAAAAAAACTAATAATAATCCAGCATTTGACTCACCAAAAATCCTTGTATCAGGATCTATAAAATACTACCACCTGGCTGTATGGCATTAGAATTTGACTAATTGGTCAAATTGGTCTCTATTTGACCAATGGCCTTTTGTCCAGCCCTGATTATTTCCCAGAACACTCTGGGGGACACGTGGAATTGGAACAGCTCAGCCCTCCCAGGTTGGATGTCTTTCTCCAAGCCTCCTCCAACCTCACGCCATGTCCACAAGCCGCTGGATAAATGTCACTCCAGAGTAATGAATGCAAAGAGAAATTAGAGAGCACAGAAAGAAAAAGAAGCCTTGAGCTGGATACTAAACATGGAAAAATTTAGTCCAACAGGATCATTTTCAGAAAAGTAATGGTTGAGCAAAACCAAAAAGTTATAATAAAAACTTGGATGCATGCCAAACCGTAGTGCCCATTTTGGCTCAACAGTGCTCCTGAGGGTAACGCCACCCAAGTACCCTTGGTTACACAACCCCCTGAGCCTCCACGGACACTTCTGTCCCTTCTCCTTCCTTGAGGTCAGGAAGGCTGTGTAGAGGGTTCAGTTTAACTGAGGGGATTGAGCTGGGTGTGGATAGTAATTATAAGACCTTGTATTTACGTCTAGCTATTTCTGGCCTGCAGCTCGTTTTCTCTTCCTTCAATTACCTCTGAAGAAGCCATTCAGCCTTATAGATGTGGTTTCTGGCCTTCCCGAGACAGCATTCCAATGCCCATCACCATCACCTCGCCAGAGGCGGAAATCAGGCAGGGATTTTTCTCCTCACTCTAAAGGCCAAGAGACAGGGAGGGCAAATGGTAGGGCTGCCTTCTCAGAGCAAGTCACACAGACACATCTAAGGACTGCTGGTCATTTACTAAAGCATATATACAAGGCTCCTCCCTTCCCAAGACCAGCTTACCCAGGGGACCTTGCCACCAAAAGACTATTCAAATCATGATCTCCAACGTGGATGATCAGTTTACAAAAAAAAAGGAAAGAAGATTTCATGAAAACTTAAAGAGTACTATTGATGTGCTAGTTCTCTTGTAAGAACTTTATAAATACCAACTGCTTTAATCCTCATACTCACCCTATACAGTGGGTACTAAATTATCCCTATTTTACAGCTGAGAAAACTGAGGCACAGAGAGGTTGAGAAACTCACCCAAGATCATATAGATAGTAGCTGGTGGGGCCAGGATTCAAACCCAGTGTGCCAGCTCCAGGGTATCTGCTCTCAACCCCTAAAGAGAAGCTGCCTTGTTCAAATTCATGGGCCCTGCACAGATATTCTGATTCAGTATGTCCCCACATGATTCTCATGACCAGCCAGGTTTGGGAATCATTAATTAAGCCAGTGGGTCTCAAACTACAGTGTGCTTGTTGATATTCAGTTTCCGGGGCCCCAGAAGTTCTGGAATTAGAACCAAGAATCTAACAAGCACCTAAGGTGATTCTAGTGCAGGTGGCTCACAAGAGGCACCTGTAGAAAACCAGTCATATCGCCTCACCCACTCACCTGGGACAAGTAAACAACTCACTGGGCACCTCACTACAGCCTGCAGAGACCATTCATTCTCCGCCAGAGCAGCCGCCCTGGGGGAGGGGGAGCTGGTGGCTGTGTGAGGGCTATTCTGTTCTTTAGCCTTAGTGACAAGGCTGCCTTCAGATGGTAGAGGAGGAGGGGAGGGTGGGTGACTGAAGGGAGCTCACCGTCCCTCCACATTTGACAGGCTACACATCAGAGGGGGACACGCGGTTGGTAACGGGAAAAGAAAAAAAGACTGGGCGGTCTGGGCCCCCGTCTCCCATTGCCAGAACAATGGCCTCTTCAAATCCCTGGCATCTGAACTGGCAGTCAGCCACCAGGAAAGAAAAGAGCTCGCTGTCCCTTTAAGGACGCCCTTTCTCCACAAAGGTCAGCAATGCCAGCTCAGCCTGCCCAGCGGCTGCCTTTCTGCCACTTTGGTGCCCCGGGGCCCTGGGCCATGCTCCCCCTTCCAGCTGGTTCTCCAGACGCCTGCTGTCTCCTGAAGAAGGCAGAGCACCTGGGTGACAGCTGCCACTCCAGGCGAGGTTCAGCGATGGGGCAGGAACCGCTGACCGGGAGGGAACCCAAGACTTCATTTGCTTCTCAAAATCATCCTCCCAGAGAGATCGGACAGAAACTGCTGACGGGGAGGGAACCCAAGACCTCATTTGCTTCTCAAAATCATTCTCCAGGGAGAGTTAGCCTCCAGGAAGTGGGGTCTGGGGGGCACGGTCAGGAAGATGACTGGAGGAGGAGGGGTAGGGGTCAAAAAGCAAACTGACCAAGGAATGGGCATTCCAAGAGAAACATAATATTTCATCCAGAAGAGCAAAGGCTGATGGATGACTGATCCAGAAATCACAGGGATGGGAGTAGGGAACGGAGGTTGGGAGGAAAGGGTGAGTGGGTGGATGGCAAGAAATACAGGGGAGTGGTTAGGGCAAGGGCTTTTCTCCTACAGACTGGGTTCAATGCCACTTTATGTCACCTGGGGCACCTTTCCTAACCTCCCTAAGCCTCAGTTTCTCCGTAATATTGGCATACATTGAGCAGTAAATAAACATTAGAAACGAATAATGTCTATTATTAGGGTACTAGCCACTCTGTGTGGGTCTCATAGGCAGCTCAGATGGTCAGGGTATGTCCTCAAGAGGCCTGAATCCCAGACCACACCACTGGTTCCAGTAAGTCATCTTGCAAATACGTGCCACGAGGGAAAGGGGCACTCATTTAGAAAACTGCATGGGTTGGTGCAAATCACGATTCTCGCGGAAAAACAAAAAACGCAAAATTAGTCATCTCTTCATAATATAGAGCAGGGGTTGGCAATCTTCTTCTGTAAAGGGCCAGATAGTAAATATTTTAGGCTTTGCAGACCATACAGTCTGTCATAACTACTGAACTCTGTTGCTGTAGGGTTAAAACAGCCACAGACAACACATAAATGAAAGAATGTTGCTATGTCCCAATAAAACTTTATTTACAAAAACAGGCAGCAGACTGAAGATTGCTGACTCCTGAAATAAAGGATGGTATTAATGGAGGAAACAGTGAATCTTTACGGGAGATGGAGTAAAAGAAATGGAGGCAGAAGTCTATTTCCTGCTCTTCTACCTTGAGACTCTGAGTATTTTACTCCATTACTTGACTTTCAAGAAAAGTTTTTGGCTAACACCAGCCAACTGCAATGACTCCTTTATGCTGGTGTCTTCAGCATCTCTCTGCACTTCAAAGGATTCTTTTTCTTGTTCTTCTGCACTCCTCCAATCCTTGAGATTGGGAGCTTACAAGGATCAGGGTCTCCTCTTTCAGCAAACTCAGTGAGGTACTGACTGAATGGCCACCCCTCAAGGTGTCCTCCTCAGCATCCCTCATAGCAAAAACGTCCGACCCCCATCCAGCTTCCCAGGCCACAGAGGGTTGGGATCCTTCAAGTCTGTTCTTCACCAGCCTCCTAAACAGCTATACATCTCAGGGAACCGGTGCATATTTTCACTCATTTGTTGATTCATTTAAATAGGGGAGTGCCTACTATGTGCTAGTTAAACCTCAGAAAACACAAATTTCACCTCTGCCTTGGCTGGAATTGGAGAGGCTGTTATGACCGTGGTTCTCTCATAAGGACACTCTGAGTCCTATTTATTTCCTGCTCCCTGGTGTCCTTCTACCCGAGAGCTCAAGCACTTCAAAAATAACTTTCTCAACTGCACTAACAACTTTTATCATGACAATTTCTAAATGGCACTAAAAGCAGGAAAGATAAGAAAAGTGGAGAATGAGAAAACAGATCAAAAGCAAAAGAGGTGGAAAGGGAAGCAAAAAAAAATCACTACTTCAAATTGAAAAAAAAATACTGCTTGCTTACATCAGTCTCCACATAAAATGACCTCATTCCACAAATCCACCCTATATGGTCCCAGCCGTCCTTCGAAGCTCTGCCCCCAATGCATCTTCCCAGGGAGATTTCCCTGATATGCTCCCCCAGATCTCAACCTCTCCAGCATCCCTTGGGATTCTCCAGTATGGCTCACACTTCTGCGTACCTTATGCATGGTGTATGAGAGCCTACGGCCTCGTCCTAACCCTTAGACTGTCACCTTCTCAAACCCATATCATAACTTTTCCTTCTTCCACATTTCCCAGGGCACATTGTAATTGGCAAGTGTTCTCCCTACACTGTTGCTTGGCCAAGGCCCTGCTTCAGTGGAAGAGCTGTTTCTATCTTACAATATCCTCAGTGACCTTTATCACTGTTCACACCACATTCATTCACTTATTCACTCAACACAACATATGTGGAACATTCACGTGCCAAGCAGTGTGCTGTAGATGGTCATATATCTCATTTGCAAATTCATTTAATCTTCAAACCAGCCTACCGAGATAGATCTTATTAATATACAAATGGTACACAATTACAGAGATGATTTCAGAAAAGATTATGGGAAATGGCGGTGACTGATAGGAAGCGGGAGACTATCGTACTCTGGAAAAGGGGTTCTCACCCACCTGGGCTGGTGTTCGGACACTAGGAAAATGGATGTGACCTACCAGAGTTCCTTCTAGTCCCAAGACTGAAAACTTAGTCACCTGGGTTTTATAAAAGTAGATACAATTTTATATCAAAATGGACCAATGTATTAAATTTAAAAAACAAAATCACAGAAGGACTCAAAGAAAGCACAGGTGAACATGTATACGCTTAAGTTTGGGAGGAACTTTCTATGAATAATACCAAACGCAGAAACTGTAAAGGGTAAGAGTGATTGACTTGATCACATTCAAACAAACAAACTTCTATGTGCCGGAAATCAGCCTGAGGTTAAAAGAGAAAAATTCCAGAGAAAATACCTACAACGTGTACGACTAAGGGTTAACATCCTTATTACATTACGTTAGAGAGTCCTGAGCAATGAGAAAGACAAACAGATCAACAGGAAGGTGGGCAAAGAACAAAAAAGGCAACTCACAGAAGAAATATAAATGGGTGATAAGGAAATTAAAAGCACGTCACCAGTGATCAAAGACATGCAAATTAAGGCAACTCTGAGATGCCACTTGTGGAATATCAGATTGGCAAAGACTAAAACGAACGGTAAGGCAAGGACAAGCGGAAGAAACAAACTCTCTCATAACCTGCTGGTGGGTGTGTAACCGGAACAACCTTTCCAAAGGGCACTTGGCACTATGTGTTAAAAGCTGTTGACCTAAAAATCTGGCCTCTAAGTTGTTATCTGAAGAATGTTAGTATGATATTATTTTTAATCTTGAAGAATTAGAAATAACCTAAATGTCAAATATGAGGAGACTGAATACTTGCATATTTGCCATGCTACCCTTAAAAGTAATTACAGAAATCAATATTATTATAGAGAGATCAGATATTGTTAATTAAAGAATTTCAGAACAGTACATAGAATGAGTGATAAATTTCATCTGTCTACATTTTTCTATGTATAATATAGACAGAAAAAATAGCTTAAAGGATATAAACCAAAATGTTAATAGTGATTATCTCTGATGGGTGGTATTATGACTGATTTCTCTTTGTTTTGACTTTATATTTTCTAATTTTTCTACAATGCTCACAGACAATTTGTGTTGCAAAAAAAGAAAAAAACAAACCTCAGGGGCCGGCCCAGCGGCATAGTGGTTAAGTTTGTGCGCTCCACTTCGGCCGCCTGGGCTTCACAGGTTCGGATTCCCGGCACTGACCTACACACCACTCATCAAGCCATGCTGTGGCAGCATGCCACATAAAATAGAGGAAGATGGGCACAGATGTTAGCCCAGGGCCAATCTTCCCCAGCAAAAAGAGGAAGATTGGCAACGGACGCTAGCTCAGGGCTAGTATTCCTCACCAAAAAAAAAAAAAAAAGAAAAATTCACGCAAGTTAAAACTACTGATACGGGCCGGCCCCGGGGCTTAGCGGTTAAGAGTGCGCGCGCGCGCGCGCGCGCCTCCGCTGCTGGTGGCCCGGGTTCGGATCCCGGGCGCGCACCGACGCACCGCTTCTTCGGCCATGCTGAGGCCACGTCCCACATACAGCAACTAGAAGGATGTGCAGCTATGACATACAACTATCTACTGGGGCTTTGGGGGAAAAATAAATAAATAAAATTATAAACTGTTAAAAAAAAAAAAAACTATTGATAATTTTTTCTTCCAAAAGTTCTTTACTTCTAATTTTCAAAAGGGAAGAAATATGTAAAAGAACTTTGAAAAGCAAAAAGGACTATATAAATCCAAGAATGCAATCAATTATCCAGCAAATATTTTTTGAGCATTGACTGTGTAAAGCCTTCTAGAAAGTTCAACAAGCTAATAAAACAAAAACTAGAATAACTCTCAACTCTCAAAGTAGATTTAATACGTTATAAAAGAGAATGACACCTAATCCAAGACAATGAAATTATGGGAATCCAAGCAAAGTGCTCAGAGAATGGAAAAAGACTAATTAATTCCTATTGGGGCATGAGATAAACCTGGGACAACTTCTTCAAGGAGATGATAGGAAAGCTAAATTCTGAAGGGTAAATAGGATTTCCATGGCAGGGAAAGGAGAAGCCTAAGCAGAGGAACAGCATCCCCAAAGACTGAAGTGATATGAAAGGTATGTGGCATGCTCCATGAAGAACAGTCGGGATTGTGGGGACAGCAGGGTTGGTGCTCCCCCCTGGAGGGGATGATGAGGCTGGACCGTAAGGATGGAGTCAGACTGGGGAAGGCCTTGAGTGCCATGCCCAAGTGTCAACTGTATTTCGTAGGCAACAAGGAGCCAAATTCAATTTTTAAAGAAGGGTTAGGAATCTGATGTGTATGATAGCTGAATGAAAAATGGATCAAAGGTTACAAGAAGAGATTAGATTATTCAGCCATAAAAAAGGAAAAAAGCACTGATACATGCATGCTATGACTTGAATGAACCTTGAAAACCTTATACTAAGTGAAAGAAGCCAGTCACACAAGTCCACATACATGCATGACTGCATTCATGAAAGTCTAGAATAAGGTAATCTATGGAGACAGAAAGTAAGTTAGCAGTTGCCTAAGGCTGGGCTGGAAGGGTTGGGGAGGGCCAGCTAAAAGGTATGGGATTTCTTTTTGAGGTGATGAAAATGTTCGAATATTGGCTTAGCCCATTCCAGGAAGCGAGGGAACAGAAAGAGCTGCAGATCTGGAGTTGACAGTCCTTCTCCTGGCAGTGGTGGCTAAGGGTCTTTTGTGACTGGTGATGACAATTATTAATTATATTTAGCACCAATGACCAGCTCAAAAGTGGTCCTAACTTATGCCTAGAAATGTACTTAGGAGAATTTAGCCAGAGAAAGAAGTTAAGATTGCAGCAAGCAAGAAAAACCAGTTCTATAGCTGCACACACAATACTCTCAGCATTTAACAGAGGTGAGTATTTCTGCTCCAAGTACAGACCTTCATAAACAGGAGTACTATCACTGCAGCTACAAATGTAATGGTTTATACAAAGACTGCTCAATAGCTAAATGGCAGTGGTTAGCTCCAGTTACTAATGGGCCTCACAAAAGTACAAATTTATTTTGCTTATTTATATCAAAGAAGGCAAGAACGTGAAGTAGAAACTCTTGGTTCATGAAATCAGAGGGTTAAAAAAAAAACCATTTGAACATGCCAGAGTCAATCGATGCAAAATAAATAAATATTTTAAAAAGGTACATTTTAGACCAAAAAATGGCTAAGGAAAATAATGTGCAACCAGCAGAGCAGATGACCTTCAAAAGCCCAATGGTTACAGTTCCCAAAATTTGCATCCTGAGGTTTGTCAAGTAAGCCTCTGGAAAACAAAGGGGTTTTGCATGTCATGTCATAATGCCACCAGCTATAAACTATGACCATTCAGGAGGGATAAAAAGTTGAGGTCACTGTCGGGAAGCTATTATGAAACAATGAGGCTCCCAGTCTCTGGAGAAAGGGTCCAAAAAAAGATCTTAACTGAAAGATAAATCTATTTGCACTACAGCAGGAGAGGCATCTGAGTTCCTCTGTGGAATTTTCCTATAAGGTGCAGCACTGAGGAGGCCCTACACAGAAGGGAGTCCAGTTCTGGCTCCCCCACTACCGTAGGCACCCCTCTAAGGCAAGGACCAGTTCTTACTCATCTTTGTGTTCCTACCACCTAGCCCAGTGGGTGCTCAAGAAATGTTCATCAAGTACACAAATGAATAAATGAATTAAAGAGAGGATAGGAAGAGTCCAGTGGGAACTTGGGAAGAAAATTAAAGGGCCTTGTCCTCCAGAGATCCTTAGCCTGAAGTCCATGGGGATCCAAAAGAGAGAAAATCTGCTGTTCTAGTCTCACCTATCATCTCAGAGACGAAGGCATTGGTGCCTTGCTGAAGGTCACACACCCAGTGATCAGAAGAACAAGATCCAGCCTCCGGTTAAGTGGCCAGGAGACTATACCCATGTGGGATAGAAGACAGAAGGGTTCCCGCGAGGACACTGACACATATGATTTGAAAGGAGGGGTAAAACTGACTGAGAGTGGCCTAAGACTATTTTTTCCGGCTACTCCAGTAAAGATGATGATCAGTCTTTGTATCCATCTAGGGCATGAGAAATAATGGTGGATTTTAGGTGTGCGGAGAGCAAGGATTATGACCACACTCTCTTTGAACAATGCCAAACATAAAACCATAAAGATTTTAATAGCAGCTTAACATTTATAAGGTGGTTACAATATGCCAGGCCTCCTCCTAAGTGCATTAACAGGAATCTCTCATTTAATCCTCCCAAGCCTACCACAGCCCTGGGAGGTAGGTGTGATTAGCCCCACTTGATAGATGAGAAAATCAAGGCTTGGGGAGAGTAAGTAACTTGCCTCTAGTCAGACAACTAGAAAGCAGCAGAACCACCTGCATCTATCCCTGGGGGTCTACCACATAGCTAAAGGGAGGGGGCTCCATGTTAGGGAGCAGCAACTATGCCAGTGTTAGAACAAAGAGGTGCTGGCAGAGAACATAACCTACCTCCTCTGGGTGGCAGAGTCCCAAGCCCAGACTCAGGAACCTAGTCAATGCTCAGTTCCCAAGATTTGCATTTTCTGGGGCTTGTCCTCCCAGCCTTCGAATATTTTCATAAATCTTATAAAACAAACAAAAAAAAACTGAATGGCTTTCAAAGGTTTAGGTAATGTTTAACCTGATGGCAAACAGACCACGTATATTTCTTTAAGCTGTAAAGATACATTATATACTTTCTTTTGCATGCATGATACATTTCAGAAATTAAAAAAAAATTTTTTTAAAGAAACCTTGACCCAGTGCTGAAGTGACAGCCACCAGATGAGCGATGACTAGGGTCACGGCTCACCATGGGGGTGAGTACACTGGGAACCGTATGACAGACTGGCAGAGACAGCAGCTGCACCCAGAAAGATCGCCCCACCTCCTTAGCAAACCTTTTCTGAATTAAGTTTAAAGCTCCAGATTTCTAGCAAATAAACACCAACTCAAGGACTCGAGTGCAGAGGCTAAGAGCACAGGCTTTAGAGCTAGACAGCTTCAGTTTTATGCCAGTTCTGCCACTTACCATATGGTCTTAGGCCTGTTACCTAAACCGCTTTGAGACTCAGTTTCCTTAGCTGTAAAATGGGATAAATACCACCTTTCCCGCAGGGTTGTGTGAGGGTTATATGAGATTTAAAAGAAATGGAAAGCTCCTAGAGACATTGTTATTATAACTTCTAACGCTCTTCTTCACACAGGCCCCCAAACTACACACTTACTCCAGGTCTAGGCCCCAGAGCGCCTTGCCCACCAAGCTGGGCAATGCATCTCCATGCTCTCCGAGCATCCTGAGCCCGAGGGCTTCTCACGGAGGTACTGTGAGCCCCGTCTTGCCACTTAAGCTTCTACCCCAGCATCCCCACACACCCCTCTGTTCTGATCAGCCTGCTCAGCTCTCTCCCTTCCAACAGGCCCTCATTCTGGTTTCAGTGGCCCAGTTCTTGCTTCTTCCCTGCCCAAGAGACCTGCTGAAATCTCAGTGGCCTCCAACCTTTAAGGATCGACCCACATATCACTTCTTCCATTCAGCCCTTCTCCATTTATTTTGCCCATTACTGCTCTTTCCCTCTCTCTATTCTTGCATATTTTTGGTAGTTAGTCATTTGCATCATTAAATGTCTTCAAAAACTACCTTCGACTATTCCCTTAACTTTACATGGGTATCAGTTGTCTCTCTTCTCATGGGCAAAGATCTGTCTTTCAATTGCTTTGTAATTACAGTGGTTAAGAGCATGGACTCTGGAGTCCGACTGCCAGCTGGAACACTTCTGGGCTGTGTGACCTTGAGCCCATTACCTAACCTCTCTGTGCCTTAGTTTACTGATTTGTAGATCTACATAGTAATAGTGCATAACTCAAAACTGCTGAGTTAATACACAGAAAACATTTAAAATATGTCATATAGTAAGTTATTATGTAAGTATTAGCTATTGTTATTAATATCCTTATCTTCATCATTATTACTATTTTAGTGCCTAGAACAAAACTGCTAGCTAGGAATCATCCAGTAAAAACATATCATTTTGTTGCACTTGAGAGGCAGCTCTATTTACTTAAACTAGGGGTTAGTAAACTTTGTGTAAAGGGCCACACAATAAATATTTTAGCTTTGTGAGCCACAGGTCTCTGTCACAACTACTCAACTCTGATGCTGTAGCACGAAAGCAGCCCCAGACAGTGCCTAACAACTGAGCGTGGCTGTGTCCCATAAAACTTGATTTATGGATATTGAAATCTGAATTTCATACAATTTTCAGGTCATGAAATATTACTTTTGATTTTTTCAACCATTTAAAAATGTAAGAAAACATTCTTAGCCTGCAAGCTGTACAAAAGCAGGCGGCAAGCTGAATTTGGCTCCAGGCTGTGGCGTGCTGACCCCTGGCCAAAGGTCACACAAGGTCCTCCATGATATCTCCAGTTAAGGCCTTTGTTCCGCAGGCAGTGAGGAAACATTGCTGGGCTTTAAGGAGGGGAGCAAGCCCATGCCCACACTTCCATAAAAGCAGCTATGGTGAGCATTACTGGTGCTCAACGATATTTCCAGCCCTCCTCTCCTCCTGCCATTCAGAAGCCTCTGTTTCCCCCCTTTCCTGCAGTCAGGCAGGGCCATGTGACCGGGTCAATGTGATGAAAGGGCAAAACAGGGTATTTGCTTCCAAGGAGAAGCATTTAAGAGCCATGATCTCCTCCCCTCTCTAGTGACCGCGGAGGGAGGTGCCAGGAGATTCTACAGCCTGGATGATTCAACTACCACTTGGAGGATGGCTTCCCTGGAGAGTTTTCCAGAGCCTCGGGGGATGGGGAGTGGTCAAGAACTAATCTGCAGTGAGTTAAACTACTGAGTGCGGGTGAGGGTGGGGCGGTGTTGTTACCATAACATAACCTAGCCTACCCAGTTTAACTCAACATCTTTCTGCAAATGCAAACCAAAGAACAGCACTAAGGATAAATAAACATAAAAACATCTAGCAATATCTAGTTTATCATATCCTTTCACCTTCACAACTCACTTAGGGAACAAATGCACAGCCTTCTGGACAATTTAGCAAGAGATCAGAAGCAGTCTTCTCCAAGTTCCATCATGAGAAACCCTAAGTCATCTCTTCCAGCAATAAAATTTAATGACAATAAATTGGCCAGGAGGAAAGGTTTCTAGCCAGCAGCAAAGAACCTCAAGTACTCATAATCTGATTTGTTTGACACAATCTCTGCCACCCAGAAGTTTACATTCTAATATAGTAAATCTCTTTCTCTTAAAGTAATAATGATGATGACAACAAAAAAACAAAGCAAACAATGCTTATTGCTACTGATTTCAAGCCAGGTGCAGTTTCCCAAAGTACAAACCTAGGGGAGGGGTGGGAAAGGCCTCTCCTTTTCAGAAGATTCGGTCACTGCCCTGAGCTGTCCTGATCACTCAAGGGATTGAAATGCTTAGACCAGCACTCAGTGTCCTGGATTTACCAGATCATGGGAAAACTCCAATTCCCATCCCACCAAATAATGAAGCAACTCTCGTACTATCAGCAAGAGGGTGGGCCTGCTGGGGGATGTTTGTAAATGAATATTTAATATTTCCAAATGAAGGTTTATTTTTAGTGTCTCCTGCTGGCTCAAGAAGTGCACCAACAATCCACATCACAGCGACCTGCTCTATCAGGACTGCGGCCTTTTCTAAACCATCAGTCAAAAGGAAGCTGAGAAACCAACTAATCTGCCCAGCACTGTTGTTTAATCCCATTTCAGAACAGCTACCACCCAAGGCAAACAGAAGCCACCAACCAAGGCCACACAGCAGGTCAAAAGGTGGTTACAAGATTCAGATCCACCAGTTGGCCTCTCCAGAATCTCAAGCTACTGAGCGACCCCAGCCTTCACTGCAGCTCTCCTTCTGGAAGACATTTGAAGAGCTGGGAAGCTTGGCTCTAAAGGAGGCATGCAGAGGCCACATCCAGGGCTTCCTCCTCCTCTAGAGTAAACTTTTCACAGAAAGAACCTCAAAAGACAAATATATGCCCTGATCGTAACACTCCAGAGACAGAAATTCTGAACTATTTCCTTATGTCTCATTTAAATTCTCCCTGCTGCAACCTAACCCATTTCTCCCTTCACGGGTCTAAACCAGAGCTGAAGAAGAACAGCACCCCATTCGTTAACAGATTTTTGAAGGAAAAAAGTACACTGGACAACTCACCTTTCGTATCAAATAAAATATGGCTGACCATTAATCGCCATGAAATATGGAGGAGTGCAAAAAGGAATTTCTGTCTGTTACCTGGTAAGAACATAAGCGAGTAGGTTCTCTCGCACAGCACTCATATTCCTAAATAAACAGTGTGAAAGGAGCATGATTGCATACGCACCCACTCAGACACAAAGAGAAACCTGAAATTCCTCTCATCTGTGGACCAAGACCTGGCCACAGAAATGCTTCCCCTGCTATGTGTCAAGAACTAGACTCTCTCTCTATTTTTTCACAGAATCAAATTCTTCCAGCATACTGACTTTCCTGAAGGTCTGTCACAGCCTCTGGGATCTGTAGAGATTGTACCACCAACCCCAACAGATGTGAGGACCTGGAACATGAGGACAGAGAATCAAGACAGATGTTACTATAGTCTGCCAAGTCCCGGGGAGGCCAAAACAGTCTGTACAGGGAGCAGCCCCGCAAAACTGGAGACCTTCCTGGTATTGGAGGTTCTGAAGCTCTACAGGAATCAGGAATGGCTTTACATCACACACGCACACAAAATTAACCATGTAGAAGCTAAGGAGGATTGGTGAATTGTTCTTCAGAAAATTACTTGGCTTCCAAACTGCATGTGTCCCACAGCTCTGCTCTGGCACAGCCCTGTCTCTTTGCCTGTGTCATCTCCTGTCTCAGTCTCCTCCACCGCTGCCCTTACCTTGCTCACCAAGTCGTCAGGAGATGGAATCACAGAATTACCTTTTGAGAAAGCCTAAAGCCTCTGCCCTAATGAAGGGGAGGTTGGATTAGGGGGAGGATTTCTATCTCACAGTCCAGCCACCTGTCAATCATAGACACGTAT
Source organism: Diceros bicornis minor (assembly GCF_020826845.1). Lineage (NCBI taxonomy): Eukaryota > Metazoa > Chordata > Mammalia > Perissodactyla > Rhinocerotidae > Diceros > Diceros bicornis. Next base: position 13,946,708 of record NC_080746.1, read on the forward strand.
CCCGACTAGCTTTATCCAAAGGCATCCCCTGTGATAACCTCAGAACTCCACGCAGTGTGGTGTTAGTGCTGTACAAAGTAATACCTAACACTTACTTTACCTACTTACCTAACACTGTCCAGCCTTCAAATCCCTACTCAAGTGCCAACTACACTAAGAAGCTTTCCCGCTACCCCAGCGGAAACGAATTCCAGCCTCTGAATTTCTACAGTGCTTTTTGTTCATTGCATGTATCTGTCCCTTAGCATTTAATGACTCGTCTTGTAGGTCTTGTGTGTGTGTGTGTTTGGAGAGGGGTTGAGTCTCATTCTATCTGTGAGGCTACCAGTCCCTAGAAGTCAGAGGCAATGTCTTTTACATTTTTTAACCCCCATAACGCCTAGCCACAGGGCTGTGAAAATAACTACTTGGTCAACATTTGTAGAATGAAGGGATGGATGAACAACGGATGTACAGACCTTGACCTCGCTCTCCGGGAAAGAAGGTCTAACATAGACACACCTTGCTGTTGTTGTGGTAGTCGCAAAACTGAAGTAATGGTCAAGTAACAAGCGTTTGCACCCTGGATTTTTCACTAACTAGTTGCATGAATTTAGTCAAAACCATTTACCACTCTGCACCTCAGTTTCCTTAGCTCTCAAATGGAGATATCAGCCGCTTCATGGGATTATAGTAAGGATCGAATGAGATAACGCATTTCCATACACTGTTAAAAGTCTAATTGACTAACCAAATAAATATAAGGCAAGGATACAGCAAAGCAGAATAAAAGTCAATATATAGTATGGTGTTACATACAGAGGAAAGTGCGCTATAGAAGAGCAACCATGAACAGGTGAATCATTGGGGAAAATTACCTGCAAATCCAAAGCCTGATTCCTATCCGTGCGCCCTCAAGCAGGTTACCTAACCTCTCTGTGTCTCAGCTTCCTTGCTCTATAAAATGGGGATCTTAATCATAATGCTGGAAGTACTATGTGATGGAACACATGTAGAGTGCTTAATATGTGCCTGACCTATGGTAAGCACTCAATAAATGTTAGTTGCCATTATTATTGTTATTATCAGTATTATCATCATCTTTTATATCACTAACACACAGTAGGCATTCCAGAAATGTTTCTAAAAATGATTCAAACATTAGACTGCTAATTGATTCCATCCTCTTCCATATACAGAAAGCGTTATCCAGAACAAGGTAGCCGATATATTTAGTCATCTTGTTTCTACCAAGTCTTCCTTGGGAGAGCAGAGAGTACCCTGACACGGGATCCCACCAAAAAGAGCCAAATTTCAAGCCCAAACACTCACAACACAACTACAAGGTTTGGCCCCTAAGCCAAAACAGACCAATATATCTGTACCTAATGAGACAGTGAATCACAGGAGCTAACAGTACCCAGGCAGACATAATGACAAAATTTCCCCATCCTTGTAACACTTTATTTGGCTGAAAAGGACAAGGTTGCCCCAATTACAGTTGCCAGCTTAACACAGTTCTCCTGTTGAAATGCATCAAGAGACACTCAAGGCAGATTTTTAAAGGCAAACATCTCTCCATGTCCCTGAGGGACAACCCAGGCTGAGCAGAGAAGCCTTCCGTGTTCAAGTGATGTCTCATCCTGAATGACAGCCAAGCACCCCTCAGTCCCAACCCAGGTATGCTGACAGCAGGGCATGGAGGGACGCTGAGTGATTTCTGATGACGAGCCCAGTGTCCCCGCTCTCCCAGCAGCACCTGGGGTCTCTTTGGAGGCCTCACCCAAGTCACAGGCCCAGCTCGGCTCTGCTGAGGAATAAAGGGGCAGCTTTGGACCCTGACTTGGCCTGGAATTCCCAATGACAACAGATTCTGCTAATGGCTTCCAACCTAGAAGGAACAGGGAACCTGGCCCCAAAGAGAGCAAGAGCAGGGATGACACCTCTACCTCCCTTTGTCAAACTCAGAGGAGAGCTTTCAGCACAAGAGCTCAACAAAAGAAAGAGTGATGCCTAATCCTGAGGAGAAGAAACTACAGGCTGGATGGTCACGATGCTCACCACTCCACCGAATCTCACCAATTTTAAAAGTTAAGCTTGCAGGAGCTAAGCTCATCCCTTTCCCTTCCACAAAGTACCTTTTCAACACCCACTAAAGGCTCCTCTTGCCTAAAGGGGGAGGGCTGGACTAGACTAATTCTGTCAGGGTTCAACCTAGCGTAGGTAGGGGTTTCTGGAAAGCCAGATGTGGCCAAGAGCCAGGCTGGGACTCCAAGCATTAACCTGCTCAATACCTACTCCCGACTCTGAAAATCAACCTCCAATGCAGAGAGATGACCTACCACCACCCCAACCTTGGACTACTGGCATGAGGAAGGCAGGACACATCTCTGCAGGGAGCGCTCCCAAGCTCCTTCTCCTCCTCCCACCCTCCACTGTCTTCAAGGAGAGAAAGCTCCATCCCCAGTCCAAGAAGCCTTTCTCCTCTGAGCTGCACACACCACCCTGCAGGGAGTACCAGACCTCTGGTATGACAAAGTTTTCCAACCAAAATTTCCAGTTTCTCAATCAGATAAAAAGCCAATTCACCCACGCATCTGATTCAAAGGAAAAGAGGGAGAGGTAAGAATTTTATTTTTAAAATGGAAGGTAAAAATATTCTGACTACTTCTGCAGCTGCAATACAGCTACCCCACACTCCAAGCAAGAGGCGGCTTTAATATCTCAACGTTAAGCCCAGGAAGAGGCGCTTGCAAAGCCCCAAGGTATGCGCATGTGGTGGGCCTGAGGGTGGGGGTGGGCCACTCTCCTTTGGACACCAGGCATGCTAGAGGTTGGAGCCTGGCCCCTCATGACTGCCCCTCAGGGAGCAGCCTGCCTAAGAGGTCGGAGACTGCCACCGAAGGTGAGGGTGCCCTAAGCAGCAAGGTGAGAAAGGCCCTTCAGCACATCTGTCTGGGTAGGGAAGGTACAGCTGCACCAGCAGCCTGAGGTGGACGTCCAGGATCCCTCGTGAAAGGGATCTTTCTTGATCAAGTTCCCTCAGTGTGCACCACCCTGCAGCCTCCTCAAAGTTGGAGACTCTTTTCAGCTGCAGTTTGATTCTCTCCACAGCCCCCCAACTTCCACAAAACCCCTCCCCCAGGAAGATGCTGGCAGAAAATACTGCAGCGGTAGGGAAGCTGGGCTGAGCCAGGGAGGGTAACCCAACTTTGTAGAGAGTGTGGCTCCCATCTTAACCCCTTGATACCCATCTAGGGAGACGGGCCTGTCTGAAGGAGAGCTCTCTGAGGATGCTGAGGTGCTGAGGAAAGCACAGGGTTGAAGAGAGAAAACAGAAGAGGAAGGTGCCTTATCCCCTCTCCACTTACCAGGATAGCTTGAATCCTTTCATTAGTACAGTCACGATAATCCACTGACCGTGTCCTTAGCATCCCCATTACAGCTCCGGAGGTCCCAGGACATATTTGAAAAGATGACGAGGTCCCCAAAGAACAGAATCCCATGTAATGTGACTTGAACTCAGAAAGAGAAAGAAGAGACAGAGAGAAAGCGCAAACCAGAAGAACTGCTGCTTTCCCTTCTTCCCCCTTTCCCAGCTGAGAGCTGGGCTGGGAGGCGAAGGACAGCTTCTGCAAATCCAGCCCGGGGCTAGAGCTGCCTGCCCGAGCTGCTGCTGCCACTGCCAGCTCCTGATGGGAGATGGGTAATGCTGGCAAGGCTGCAAAACAAGCCCTGGAGTTGCTGTCAACAGGCAGGGGGGCCGGCCACCCACCCACCCTCACCTCACGCTGGCTCAGAGCAGCCTTGGGGAAAGAACCCAAGGAGAGCCCAGGAGGAGAGCAAAAACCTAGCAGAATCTGCACCTCTCTTCCCCCAGGCGGCAGCTCCGGCAGCTCCATATAATCTCCTAATCAATGCAGTACCCAAGCAAAGCACTGCCAGCCACTTCCGCCCATTTAAAGACACAGCACATGTTTGTCCCAGGATGGGACAGAAAGTCAGGGAGAGGGTGGGTGGGGAATGTGGTGCCAGAGAAGGAAGAAGAGAGGGGCAGAAACATCTGAAGATGAGCACTTCCATGGGCATCCACCAAAGTGTTAAAATGCCCCACCCCTAGCCCAGATGGCAGCCTTGACCCCAGGCCCTGTGCAAACCTCAGGAATCCAAGCTACGCAGACCTGAAAGGCAGGCTGGTGAGTGCCTAGGTGTCCGAAGGCAGCAAGCTGCACAAGACCACCTTAAATAGAATCCTCACCCTCTCCCCGGCAAGGCAAGGCAAGGCGAGGTGAGCGGGACTGGCTGCAGATCCCAAGCAGTTCATAGCACACCGAACACACAGTTCTCTTCCCCTGCTGGGGAAATTGCCTCGCCGCGACTTCTGGGGCGCATGGTGAGGCAGCCACTTATGGTGGCCCAGCAGCGCCCCCAGTCACCTGGGGCCCGGCGATCCTTTTAAGGCGGCTACAAAGGCCTGGTGTAGGATTTAAACAGCATTTTATTGCTGACAGGGCTCCAAGAAGATTCAGACCAAGCAGAGCATCAAGTGAGGAGGGACTGAGATTTTCAACTTCTACTGGAACATTCGATTCATGGGAGAGGGGGGAAAGGCTCCTCTCAAAACCTCCAAGCTGGGGCCCAGTGGTTCCACCCCAAAAAACTTTACCAGCTATGTGATTCCTTTTTGTCCTCCCCTAGATTACTATCTGAGTCAGTAATGCAGATGGGTGAGAACGAATAAAGACGAGATTCATTATGAAATAGCAACCTTCAACTGAACGGTAATAAGCCTTTACCCCATAACTTGTCCCAAAGCAATCTACAGACATCCATATGTGTTGTATGCATATCATCTATACTTGACCTTCTAAAGTGATACTCTTAAGAAAAACTGGAGCGCAGATCCCTGTTGGTAACACTCATTGTACTTATAATTACTTGTTTATTATCTGCCTTCCACTTTTTAGATGGTAAACTCCATGAAGACAGGGACTGTGTCTCTCGTTCAGTTCCATCTCCCACTGACCAGGAGGGCTTGCATACAGTAGGGGTACCAGAAGCAAGTGTTTAGTTGAAGTGACCTTATTAGAACCTAACTAAAACACTGCAGTCTCTCTCCAGTGTCCAGATGGCTCAGCAGAAATATTCTTTAAGGCATTCTGAGCTTTCAGAGATGTACTCCCAAAGCAGCCCTGGGCTATGGAATTTCCCTCCATCCATAGCTCTCATGTCAGACAACACTGAAATGCTTTTAAGACTTCTGAACACATTTGTGGTTATGTTTTTAAAGGTTCCTGAGCCTGGACCTAGATATTGTCCAATACAGGACAGGTATTGTGGGGATGCAACCGATTTCAGAAGCGCATAGAAATTCTCCTTTATGATGCAGATTATTCACCCAAAGGGCCGCCCAGGACATGAGACCCAGCCCCTAGACTTCGAGGGTCCAGGCAGATGTAAATATTCTTAGTATTCTCCTCCTGCCCCAGCAACTGCTCTGATCACAGGCAACACATAAAACCTGGGTCAAAGCTTTCCAAGTTTTACATTAGAAACACGTTATTGTACTGTTAAAATTCTTTAGCTCTGACTCTTGTTTTTTTTAAAAAAAAAAACTCTCCTTTGCAAGTATTAGTAAGAATTTATTAAGGGCTGTGTTGTGTCAGGCATCATGCTAAGCATTTTACATGCATTATCTCATTTAATCCTCACATCCATATTATGAAGTAGTAACTATCATTGTTTTTCAGATAATGCAGCTAAAGAGTATAAAGAGTGTAGTATCTTGATTTGACTAACGCCGAACAGCCAACAAGCCGCAAGCTCGGGATTTGAATGCAGGCATGTCCAACTCCAAACTCACTCTCTTAATCACAATGTATGCTTATAAAACAATCTTCTCTATCAGACAAGCTGGTTTATAAGGGCTCACATGATCCCAGGACAAAAAGAATCCAGGCAACAGGTAAAAAAGAGACTAAATCAAGCCGGCTGCTTCTTTCTGTTGCTGATGAGTTACTGGCTTGAGTGTCAATGTGAGTACGTGCCGTGAGGAACATCACACAGAAGGAACAAAGGAGAGCCTAGTGGGTTGGGAGACAATCATCTGCCTCGAATTCCCTTTGGCTCTTTCTTGTTTCTGAAACCAGGGCTTTTCACAGAGCTCTGGAACCCGGCTCCATTTCTGTGGTCCATAAAGAAAATCTCAAAATATGATCTAAACATGGCTTTAAAGAGCCACGAGATCACTGTCTTTCCCTGAAGTAAATTAAAAAATAAGACCAAGCAAAATGAAGAAACATTCCTCATTTAATGCATTTTCCCTCTTTTATCTTCTCATAGAGGGCAGTCTCTACAGTTTGAAAAGTTCCCTGACCTGTAAGCTGTCAGCACTGACATGATTCTAGATTACTCTGGGGGTGGAAATGCAGATTAATGATCAGGCAAGTGCATCCGATTTTCTTCCTTCTGCCTGACTCTGCAATCTGGCTGGTCCTTGATATTCATATTTCAGAATGGGCAAAAATTTTTAGAAAAAACTAAATTCCAAAGACTTCCATTTCTGGCAATACGGCAGACTAGGTATCCTGATGGACCTTCCCGCTAAAAACAACCAAAAATGCTGAATAAAATAAAACATTTAGAAAGAAAACAAAAATTCTTTTAAAATGCTTGATAAGCTATCAAAACAGTAAGGAATATTTAGAAGCCACAAATTTGCTGAGGGCAGAAACCCAGAAAATTAAAGAAAGCCTTGAGGATGCATGGTCTAGAGGGGGTGTTTGCGGAACCTGTGAAACTGGGCTTTGGTTTTCATGGCCTCAAAGAACATGGTGGACAAGAGACAAGGCCAAAAGCCCACTAATGTGACAGGTGTAAGAGGAGATCTCCTCATGAAGTGGGCCCTGCTGGCTATACCCTCACCCTAAGAATGAACTTGAAAAAAACTCACAAATGCTGCTAAGGAACTAATAGGAAAACTCCCTGTCTTAAACCTTGGCAGTGAACAAAGGAGGAAAGAAAAGCTCCCCGGATAAATCATAATTACAAACTGATCCTCACACAGATTGTTGCCTGAGGATATTCTAAACAATTCACAAAAAACAATGTTCAGAAAAGAGAAGCTTGATAAATTCAACCACAGTAAATTAAGAACATCTGAACATCCAAATTGATCATAAGAAAAGAGAAAAGACAAGGCTTTTCTGGGAGAAGATATTTGCAACAGATGTAACTGAAAAAGGAATTGTCCACAGAATTTATTAAAAAAATTTTACACATCAGGGCCGGCCCCGTGGCTTAGCGGTTAAGTGCGCATGCTCCACTGCTGGCGGCCCAGGTTCGGATCCCAGGCGCGCACCGACGCACCGCTTCTCCGGCCGTGCTGAGGCCGCATCCCACGTACAGCAACTAGAAGGATGTGAAACTATGATGTACAACTATCTACTGGGGCTTTGGGGGAAAATAAATAAATAAAATCATTAAAAAAAAAAATTTACACATCAATAAGAAAAAGACAACTAGAAAAACAGCCAAGGGGCTGGCCCTGTGGCTTAGTGGTTAAGTGCGGCACGCTCTGCTTCAGCGGCCTGGGTTTGATTGCCAGGCGTGGACCTACACCACTTGTTGGCAGCCATGCTGTGGGGGCGACCCACATACAAAATAGAGGAAGACTGGCACAGACGTTAGCTCAGGGTGAATCTTCCTCAAGCAAAAAAAAAAAAAGAGGAAGATTGGCAATAGATGTTAGCTCAGGGTGAATCTTCCTCAGCAAAAAAATAAATAAATAAATTTAAAAAAGAAAAACAGACAAATGATTTGAATAAGCAATTTCAGAAGAAGAAATGATCAATAAATATATAAAAAGGTACTCAACTTCATTAATACTCAGGAAAACACGAATTTAAACTCCAATGAAGTGCCATCCCATACCCACCTGACTGACAAAAATTTAAAGTCTAATAGTATCAAAGCTGGAAAGTTGCTAGTGGAAGTGCATATTGGTTTGACTACCTCAGAAAACTATTTGGTATTAGGTAGTAAAGTTGAAGAAATGCATCCCCTAACACCTAACAGTTCTACCCCACTGACCGAAGAAACTCACACTAGGAGATGCGCAAGACAAACTTCATACAGCACTATATGTAATAACATAGTTTGCAGAAACAAACCAAAAACCTGGAAACAAATGTCTATCAACAGCAGAAAGGATGAACAACTGTGGTATTTTCTTAAAGTGGGACAGCATATAGCAACAGCATACAGAAACTTTATAAATTACTGACACACAACAAAGTGGATGCATCTCAGACACAATGTCGAACAGAGAAAGCAAATCAACGAAGAAGGCACACAGTACGATTCCATGTATATACAGCTATAGAACAAACACATAAAACAGACAGATATTTTATACCCATATAGATATTCTGTATCTATAAAATAAAAATCAAGGGAATGACAAACCACATTCAGAAAGGTGGTCACCTCTGAAGGGTGGGGAAGACAATGGGGTCAGCAGGACAGGTAAGAAGTTTTTTGTTTCTTCTTTCTATATGCTTTACACATATTTAAAGTTTTGGTGTTGGTTTTGGGTTTTTTTTTTGGTGAGGAAGACGAGCGCTGAGCTAACATCTGTTGCCGATTCTCCTCTTGTTGCTGAGGAAGATTGGCCCTGGGCTAACATCCATGCCCATCTTCCTCTACTTTATATATGGGATGTCTGCCACAGCATGGCTTGATAAGTGGTGCGTTGGTCTGCACCCAGGATCTGAACCTGCGAACCCCGGGCCACAGAAGCGGAGCCCGTGAACTTAACCACTATGCCACCAGGCAGGCCCCTAAAGTTTTATAAATAATCTTTGTATCTATTCAGTATTTAGCAAAAACAATTTAAAAATAAACAAAGTATTTAGAGGGGCCGATCCGGCGGCACAGCGGTTAAGTGCGCGTGCTCTGCTTCGGCGGCCCGGAGTTCGCCAGTTCGGACCCCAGGCGCGCACTGACGCACCGCTTGTCAAGCCATGCTGTGGCGGCGTCCTATATAAAGTAGAGCAAGATGGGCATGGATGTTAGCCCAAGGCCAATCTTCCTCAGCAAAAAAGAGGAAGACTGCCATCGGATGTTAGCTCAGGGCTGATCTTCCTAACAAAAAAAAAAAAAAGTAATTAGAAAACATCTGACACGAATCTTCTTTGGGTTTTTGTGAACAGACTTGATGAAAGGGCAGGACGGTGGTGGGGGAAGGACTGACTATGACAACATTTTGTGTTATCTGAATTTTCAAAAATCTAAGTTCACAAAATTGGCTTTCCCAGGCTTATGGATATTCAAAAGTTTGTTGCCCGTTTACAAGGTTTGATTAACATGAGGTTGGTTTGTTGACTCCAAGCCTCTTGCTACAATGGTTTCTTCCAAACTTACTGGGTTTGGAATGAAGGTTAGAAAAGCTCCTTTCTGATTTTAGCTGCTTTGACCTTCTCTTGGCCTCCTACAAGCCTTAAGGTCTCACCTACCCTGGTACTATTCCTTTCCTAACCCAACAAAAACAGGACTGGTGTTCCTTGCCTCATCCATAAGTAGGGACTAGAATGGTGAGAGGTCTTTCAACCAGAGCATACTGCTGGTGACCTCATAAGCAGACACTCAAGGCCCCCGGCCAGGGGAAACGTGGAAGCCGTGAACCCACTGGAGAATTCAGCCTTCCTGACTCCCACTTCCCCATCAGCTGCTCTTCCCACCACCAGAAGCTCACGCCTCCTCGTGACCTTGGGAAGTCAGGAGCATATCTGGAGCAGAAAACAGACTGCCGACATGATCCCTGAGGCTCTCCTTCTATCTCAAGTTCTTGGATTCTGTGCTGCTCTCCTCTGTCCCTTCTCCTGAGGAGAGGAGAGCCAGCCGCAGTACCAGGGCAGAGCTGCCTGCCTCTAGGAGCTGGCAAAACTGGGGCAGAGCAGTGCTGCAGTCACGCATTGGGGAATCAAAGCTCCAAGCTCAGGCAGGGGAGTGGTCAGGCGCTGAGAGTGTTATATTTAAGGAGCATTTTGGAGGTCAGGAAGCTAGCACCAGAAGAGCCGTGGAGGAGGGAGCGCCTCCTAAACACTCCATTTCAACAAGCCTCCTCCTCGTTCTCCAGCCAGAATCCTCTTCCAAATTCCAAACTGCAGTCAATAGAGCCTGTGTGAGTGGACGGCAGATGGCCAGAGCTGCGCCGATCAGGTGCTCCCCATCACTTCTCTGTCCCCTCCTCCCCACCCCGCACTCTCCTCTCCTCACCCTCTGCCACCGTTAGTCATTGGCTCTGGGGTGACAGTGTGGGCTGCAGGCATCGGCCTTGCCTTCTGCTCTGTTCATCTGTGTCAGCTCCCAGCCGGGAGCCTCCCGAGCCTGCCCCTCCCCTCCTGTTGGGACCTGTGCACACCCCAGCCCTCCTGCCCCACGTCCACTGTAGGGAGGGAGGGCGGGCCACACAGGCCACAGGGCAGCAGACGTTGAGAGGCTTGTGGGGAAAGCAAGCAGGGCTCTGCTCATGTCAAGAATGCTTTCTTCTGCCTCCATGACCCCAGGGATTTACTTAAGGTACTAGAGTTAAAAAAAGAAAATGGACAGGGGCCGGCCCAGTGGCGCAAGCGGTTAAGTGCGCGCGCTCCGCTGCGGCGGCCCGGGGTTCGCTGGTTCGGATCCCGGGCGCGCACAGACGCACTGCTTAGTAAGCCATGCTGTGGCGGCGTCCCATATAAAGTGGAGGAAGATAGGCACAGATGTTAGCTCAGGGCCGTCTTCCTCAGCAAAAAAAAGAGGAGGATTGGCGGATGTTAGCTCAGGGCTGATCTCCTCACAAAAAAAAAAAAAAAAAAAAAAAAAAAAAAAAAGAAAATGGACAGACTTACCTCCCCCCATCCTTCTTTGCCCCTCCTTCACAATCTGCTAAATCAGAATGTTCCTTCAGGCAACCAACAGGATGGGCAAGGTGAAAGCCAAGCTCCAGTTGGCTTCATCCGCCCCCAGTGGCTTCACCAACACAGTTGACTGGAGAGGGAGGAAGACAGGGTGGGGGTGGCCAGCGGCTTCCACAGACGGGTGTCTGTCCACGCTAGAGTGTGAAGCAGTCTCCCATACATTATGACATGTGATTCTCACAAGAACCCAGTGAGTATTACTAAAGCACGCCTAACAGAGGAAGAAACTGAGGCCCAGGGAGGTCTGGTTCTCTTCCTACTACCAGCAGCTTCTTCTACCACAAGATAAGGTGGTAGCTGGTGAAAAGAGGGACAGCTAAGAGGTTAAAGCCCTGTGCCTGGGTACCACAAACCCCTCACCTCAATCCAGCCTAGGAACTCTCGTTCTCACCAGGCCAGCACGGAATTACCTCCCTTGCTCACCTCAGCGCAGAACCCAGCTAAGCTCTCTCTCTCCCTCTGTTGAAGCAGCCCAGGACATCCCTTCTCCATGGAGACTTCTCGGCTTGATGAAAGGAGACAAGAGTTTCCTTGGCCCTGCCTGGTCTGGCAATGGAAATCCAAAGAGGACTCCCTGTCTCCATCCCACCTTCCCCTTCGTCTCTAAAATCACTCCCCGGCTTCCTGAACACCTGGTCCCCTGACTCGATGCTGGTTTATCTGAACGTCTCCTTCATTAGCATGTCCTGGATCTGAACTCTTTCTGCTGCTAGACAGAAGGGCGGCCCCTAGGAGGTAAAAGCCTGCATGTCAGAAAAGATGCACACACCTCAGAGAAACCCCACCAGCCAGGAGAGGGGAACACTGCCTGATCTCACTCATTCTAATTACATGTACAACAAAAGAAAATCTCTTACCAGATGGAAGAAACAAGGCAGGTTCCTAATTACCTCCCCCCCGCCCCTCCTGGTTTATTCTCAGGAGAAATCCAGGGTGACTGATGGTGTCAGGGACCCAGGAGGGTGCTTATAAACTCAGGTTCCCTGGGGGAGGGGCACCCATACACCCACAGCCAACTGCTTCATGCTCTCCTACACCAAATGGAGATTTCCCTTTCTCAACTAAGTTACATACGAGAATTACTGTTAACAAACCCAGGAATTGAGTGTTAACTCATTTTAATGGTGAAAGCCTCCCAGCCAAGGACACGACAAGAATCTCTTGTTGGCAGAGGAACGGTTTGCTGATAGGACAAGCCTAGGGAGACCGCATTCTTAATGACACAGGCCTGAGGCCAGGCCCAGAGGTGTGTACTGTGGTTTACCACAGGGACTCTGGAATCAGACTTGAGTTCAAATCCATATTTAACAACTGTGACCTTGAGCAAATGACTCCATTTCTCTAAGCCTCGGCTCCATCTATAAAAAGGTGATGATGGAATACTACTCAGCTATAAAAAAGACAAAATCGTCCCACTTGCGACAACATGGATGGAGCTTGAGGGTATTATGTTAAGCGAAATAAGCCACACAGAGAAAGACACATACCGTATGATTTCACTCATATGCGGAAGATAAACACATGGATAAGGAGAACAGATTAGTGGTTAGCAGAGAGGAAAGGGGTGGGGAGGAGGGCGAAAAGGGCACATATGTATGGTGACAGACAAAGACTAGACTACTGGGAGGCCGGCCTGGTGGCACAAGTGGTTAAGTGCACGCGCTCCGCAGCAGCGGCCCGAGATCCGCCGGTTCGGATCCTGGGCGCGCACCCACGCACCAGTTGTCAGGCCTTGCTGTGGCAGGCGTCCCATCTAAAGTGGAGGAAGATGGGCATGGATGTTAGCCCAGGGCCAGTCTTCCTCAGCAAAAAGAGGAGGATTGGTAGATGTTAGCTCAGGGCCGATCTTCTTCAGAAAAAAAAAAAAAACTAGACTACTGGAGGTGAGCACTATGCAGTCTACACAGAAACTGATGTATAATAATGTATGCCTGAAATTACACAATATTATAAACCAATATGACCTCAAAAAATAATTAAATTAAAAAAAACATGATGATGACCACAACCATAAGGTTGTTAGGAGGAGTCAACGACACAACACACGGCATAGTATCGAGTAAATGCCCAATACATTTTAACCATTATCCTGATTATTCCCAACCAGTGTTCACAGATCACCACTACCTACTGTAAGAACCATAGGCTCTATTTCTATGGTTCCTGATCGAATTTTTTCTACTTTACCTCAACAAAGTTTCTACTTTTTTGTATTTTGTTGGGGATATTTTTGTATTTTTATTTTGTGATATTTGTGTTAAATCAGTCAGCTATTTATTTATTCAACAATAATTAGACTTATCAAATGCCTAATATGTTCATGACCTAGGCAAATCATGATGATATTTCAAAGATAAATCCAATATCTTCCTTGATCTCTAGAAGCTTATAATCTAATAAGGAAGATGAGCCATGGACATTAAGTAGTTATATTAAATAATTCTAACATAAAGTTTAAAGCAGTGAGTCCTGTAACAGAGGCATAGATAATCAGAAGGACAGAGTACTTCTGTTTTCTAAAATGAACACAGGTTTGTAATTATTATGCCAATTTTTCAATCAACGAACGAGTAATGATGAATATTCTCAGCTAACCTATACTAAGCCTGCCTGTGAGAATTATTTCTTAATTAGTCTGGTCTTAACACAGAATAGTTAGCCAGAAAAAGGATCCAATATTTGTCATCATCCTTTACAGAGACAAGAACTTCCTATTTGCATGACAGGTGTCCAGAAACAGCGCCTTCAGAACATACTGCTACCGTCACTGCCAATAAATACAGGTTTGTTTGGATGGAGCAGACTGCATGTAATGGGTTGGATTTTTTTTGTGTGTGTGTGAGGAAAACCAGCCCTGAGCTAACATCTGATGCCAATCCTCCTCTTTTTGCTGAGGAAGATTGGGCCTGTGCTAACATCCGTGCCCATCTTCCTCTACTTTATATGGGACGCCGCCACAGCAGGCTTGACAAGCGGTGCATCGGTCCGCACCCGGGATCCAAACCTGCGAACCCCGGGCCGCCAAAGCAGAGCACACACACTTAACCACTACACCACTGAGCCGGCCCCCTGATGGGCTGGATTTTGAAGTTTCAGTTCCTACCATCAGGACATTTTCTCATCACTGCTCTAAGGTTAAAAAAAAAGTGCTCAAAGATGTTTCGGGCCTCTATACATACCATATTCTCTTAACATCACAACAGACATGAGACTGGCATAATCGTGAGTAAACCTAAGAGCTCAGGTTCCATCTGCCTTGTGACCAGAGCTATTCAGTAAATGCACCTGTGTCCTTCCATGCTAAGCCACAAGCTACCTTTGATGGTTCAGGGGCACCCACGTGCTGGTGTGTACCATGACAACGTTTCTACGTGGATCTGCAGACAACTGAGAAAAATAAGGGCAACGTGGTAAGTTTCAAAAAGCTAAACATACTGAATTTTTAATTTTTGCTAACATGTCCTTTTAAATTTTGTGTTAAAATATCCTTTAAATATAAACAATGGTGGTGGTAGTTTTACATTTTAGTTTGGTTTTGTTACCTTTTACAGGTAAAATAAACATCTGGCAATTCTGTGTCAGTCCGCCAACTTTTTTCAGTTTCTCTATAAAATCCACAAGTTCAGACTCACCTATGAAGCTGCCTTCTCAGTTCTAAGATCTCACATTCCACTATAAGGAGAGCCGCCCCTCTTAACTGCTGTGAGGGGGATCTGAAAAGCTTCTCCAATAACTCCCCTGTCTTCAGATTGTCATCTGGGTCACAGAGGTTCCTAATCTAGTCTCTTTATTGAGATATAATTGATGTATAAAATTATACTCATTTCAAGTGTACATAATGATTCGATATATGTATATATTGCAAAATGATCACCACAGTAAGTCTTACAGTTAACACCCATCCCCACCCGTAGTTACAAATTTTTTTTCTTATGATGACCTGATCTAGTCTTGAACGCTTTAACAATGCCTTGGAGCTATGCCTGTGCCTCCCAAATATACATATACAGCTGTTACCACTCCCCTAACTTCAGACACAAATTTCTAATTGTTCTTGAACACTTTCACCTAGATGTCTCATAGGCACCTCACAGCCAGCATGAATAAATGAAACTCCTCATTGTCCCTCTCCATCTCCTTCTGACTCTGACCTCCTGTGCCTCTCAATAAGCGACACCACCAACTACGAAGCCACCCAGACACCTGGAATTCATCCTACGCTCCCCCACTTCCACCTCCCATTTTATCAGGTACGTCAATTCCAGCTCCCGACAAACTCTGACAAGAGTTTGCCTCCTGCTCTCAGTTTTCACTGCCCTTCAATTCTCATCTTTAAGTCTGCAGCTGTAGTCACCCCCTCCTATTCGTTTGTTCATTCACCAAATACTTATTGAGCATCTATCATATACCAAGTAATATGCTAGATGCTAGCGGTTTTGTGGCTTAAAAAGCAAAAACACAATGCCTGTCCTTAAAAAACTTATAGTCTGGTGGGAGAAGACAGACATGTAAAAAAAGTGTCAGAGATAGAGAAAAATGAGGGAATTATCAGTTGTCTACTTTGTAGCCAGAGAGTACTTTTTCAAAGCAAATCTGACGATATCTTAAAATCCTTCAATTGTTCCCAGTATCGACAAAATCTTAGTTCTGTATAAGGCTGTCACGGTATGTCAATTCTTGCTCATGTCTCTAGTTTCATCATTGCATCCCATTTCCACATGCATCCTACGTTCCAATCATGCCAAACTCCTAGCAGTGACCTGGGCTTTTCCACGTTCAAGCTGTCTCCCACTCCGGCGTAGCTACTGTTCAATGAACATCCATGGCGTGCCAGGCATTTTACCTAAGTTGTCTCATTTCATCCTCACAACAATCCTGTATGGCCGATGATATCACCCTCATTTACAAATAAGGAAACCGACACTAGAAAAAGCCACGAGAACTCACTCAAGTCCGCAGAGCCAGCAAGTGGGAGTGCCAGCATCGGAGCCCATATATGTCCAACTCCAAATCACAGCTGGACGGCCTTTCTTCCCTTGTCCACCTGTCAACTCCCACCCATGCTTCAGGTCCCAGATCAAATGTCACTTCCTTTAGAGAGCCCTCATGCCTGCCCGGGCAACATCAAATGGTTCTTTGTGTTTCCCTGGTGACTTGCACTTCTGTGACAACCCTTGTTACCTTGTGCCATCAGAATTTGTTTGCTCATCGGTCTCCCCCAAGAACCCAAGAGCAACTGTGCACAGTAATCGTGTGCTAGCCATCTAAAACCTCCACACTGAACTCTGCTGGCCTTTAATTGGCATTTAATAAACATTCATTGAACGAATGGATTAACGAATGCTTATCAACCTCTTTTCTCAAGGTTGAAATAGAAACTCTCAGGACAGAATTTATCATCTACATATCTAACACAGTCATGTCGGGACATCAGATGGCCCCAGTCGGAAACTGCAACCTTAAAAAAAAAAGAGGAGCATCGTGGTAATGCAATAACAGTGCCTCACAGCCCAGACTCCAGGAGCTGAAGTCAGGCCTCCAAAGCCCTCCTCCGGGGACCACAGTCTAAACAGGCAGTTGTCACCAAGACTGACCACAGAAGTAGGAGGATGCGTTTACATGTATTTAGACATTAAAAAAATAATATCCAAATCATGTAAGTGACTTACCAGTGAGTCACAATATGAATTTTCATTCAACCATTCCACTGCTTTTATACATTATCAGAGATTCAGTACGTTAGCCATGACATATAGATTCTCTTTGTATCTGGGCTGCAAAATGCAAAGAGGCTCTTTATGGAGCATCTTGATCAGTTAAAGATTCTTCAACTTTTTGAGTTATAAGCCTTCTGGAGATCTGAGGAGAGCCATAGATACTCTTCCCAGAAAAATACCCAGAGATACAAAATTCTGCCTATAAACCATAGAGGCTCGTGGACTCTCTCCTCAAGTCCATCCAAGGACCTTACTGGTTCCGGGCCCAGACTGAAAACACCTGAACTAAACTCTCTCCAAAAGGTTTGGGCTAGAGAAAGTTAAAGAAAAAGATCACAGTGCTGGGGTTAAATGGCATCTGTTTCCGTGACCAATCAGATTCCCTCTTGTGGTCAAGGTCCTGAAAGCAAACGCCAGCCTCAGGAATGGTCCAGCTCCCAAATCTGATTAGATAATCTGCAATCTGGACTAAAGGATGGCAAGGGCCTAAGAAAAATCAAGCAGTCTCTGTTTCTACTTCCATATGCAACTGCAAACATAAGCACACATCTCTAAACTCCAAACTGCAGAATAACTCCCCAATCCCCCCAACTACACCTTTCCCAGAGCACCCCCCACCACAACCCCTGGAGAGCCAGCTGGTTGATCCCAAACCACTTACAACTTCAAGAGCTAGTTGACTAGGAGGTTTGTAAGAGGTAAGCCTGGCGAGAGATGACACTTGACATCACAGCAGCATTACAGCCAGACAGCACACCGCTTGGAGCAAATTGTTTTGGATCCCAACACAGTTGCAGATGCCTCTTCCCATGGCTCCACTGCACATCGCCAAGAGGGTATAGCACCTTGCACCATTCATGCTCAAAGTGGGAACTCAAATGTTTGTGGAAGGAGGGAAAAGAGAGGGGAAGAGGGACCAAGAAGGGAGTCCAAGAGGCCCGTTCTCATTTAGTTTTGCTCTCCCTAGCTCCTTTCTGCAAAGAAAATGAAATATTTGACAGATCTAAGCTAGCTAAAACAACAGATGCGCGTAATTTTCACGACTGTGCAGACTAGGAGATGAAAGCCCAGAGAGGTTAAGTAACTTGGATCAGATCATACAGTATGTGGGAGTGGGAGAAAGGAGCCAGGAACCCAGTTCTGTGATTCCCAGAGACATGTTCTAACCACTTGAACACACTGCTGCCTGCAGCATTGTTGCTGCTTGGGCCTCCTACCTCCTTCTCTCTTCCACACACACGGGGTACCCAACCTGCTCCAGAAGTCTGAGCCTCGTCCAGTCTTCCATCTCTGAGAGAAAGGAGACCCTGCCATCTGGCCAAAATGGAAGGCCCCCAAACCAAGGGCTGAGATATTCTGGAAGGACTACAGGTCTCTCCCTGCACACATGGGCTGGGGTTGGGGCTTACAGCCTCAGTCTCCTTAGATCCCCCATCCACTCCTAATGGCTCAAGCTCCCTGTTTGGAAAAATGCACAGAAAAACAATTTCAAATTGCAAGCAGCATTCCGGAGAGATTAGAAACCTATCTCAGGAACGCCCTCTAGCGTGCCTACAGGGTCCGCGCAACATAGCACCCGGGCTGCACCATTCCCCAGAGGTGCCCAAACCTGCACTTCCATTGGGGCATCAGATGAGTGGTGGGAGGGGACAACAGCGGCATTTGCCACTCAGACAAACTCCTCGCCAATCCCAAGGCCAACATCTGCTGCAGGATGAGAGGCAGTCTCTGCTCTTAAGACTGTCCAGCCCACACTGACCCCACCCATCCCTTACACAACAGGGAGAGGGAAAAGAGAGCAGAGAGAAGGTGAAAAGGAAGTGTGGAGACGGCACAAATGGATTAAGAAAGCATCGTAGTATGGGGAAGAGGAAGGAGACAGCGAGGGGAATAAGGAGAGGGGTGACAAGATAAAGATAAATGAAAAACAAGGCAGAGCTAAAGAAAAAGATAAACACATGTCAGCCCAGCTACAGACCCCCCATTCCCACCCGCCCAGACTTGTAGGCACATAAAGGTGAGAGGTGTGCTTTGTGGGGCCCGGCCCTTCCTCCCCTCTCCTGAGGTCCTCAAGCTCACGTCGTTTCCCTCGGCTCTGATACAGCCCCTGGATACTCAGGAGCAGTGGGCTGAGGGACAGGAGGGGAGAGAAAAGTGAACCAAAGGCAGAACTCGCCGAGCAAAGCCACTTACGCACAGTGCGGCCGGCAGCATTTCCATCCTACCTTTGCTGTCGCCACGTCAGCCGGCTCCATGGTCTCTGCTTGGCCTAAGGAGCAGTGGCACCATCCAGAGAGAAAAGGCAGAGTCACAAACGTCCACCCAGAAAGAACAAACCACCCCTCTGGAAGGTCAGGGAAAATAAGAGACCGATTTCTACTCTCTGGCCTCCTGGGACCTCCTCTGTTGGGAGGGAGAGGAAAGAGCCTTGGGGTCCCCAGCAAGTTGGGAGGCCTGCCTGTGTTCTCACAGATGCCCACATCAGGCTGAGTCAGGGGGCGTCCCCCCTGGCCTGGTCCTTCTTCCAGGAGGAAGGTCTCACCAGGGCTCCCCCTGCTGGGGGAGAGCACACAGAGATGGAGGCCCTGCCCTCCCATCACCCAGCCAACTGGTACCCACAGGTCAGGAAGAGGGGAGCATGTGGGAAGAGGCCAGCTGGTGGGGTGCTGAGAAAGTGCTGGGGTGGCAGGAAGGGAGGAGGCTAGGGGTTGGTGGGGGCAGGTGTGAGAACCTCAAGAAGAAGGTGCAGGCACTCAGATGGAGGCAGAAGGTGCTGTGCAAGGAGGGGCCGCAGGCACAAAGCCGGAGCTCAGCACGGCAAGGTGGAGAAGGCAGAGGGAGAGGAATTCGCCCGGTGAAGCCACTCACCTTGCAATAACATTCAGACTGACTGAGGCCTACACAGGAGCCAGGAGCGGGCGGTTCACACACCCCCACTCCACTCCCAGAGACTCACAGCCTCTGTCTAAAGGTACATGAGAGCAGCCGGCAGCCGGGCTGGATCTGCAGAGGCC
Organism: Diceros bicornis minor; assembly: GCF_020826845.1. Taxonomy (NCBI): domain Eukaryota; kingdom Metazoa; phylum Chordata; class Mammalia; order Perissodactyla; family Rhinocerotidae; genus Diceros; species Diceros bicornis. The sequence continues at coordinate 13,966,379 of NC_080746.1, forward strand.
CCTGGCTTTCTCGGAGCAGCCTGATTGGAGGAGCAGGATGACTTCATCCGGCCCCATTCATCACTCTAGGTTTCCTGCCCAGCAGGGACAGGCCGCTCTGCTTGCAGTGACTACAGCTTCCTCCCTGGCCCATTTCACTGCCGCAACCAAGGATAGGCTGTGCCAGACAGGGGCAGTCAGGGGAGAGGGATCAGAGTACCTCAAGCCCTAAAGAGAAGAGAGGAAGAGGCTGCTCACATTTCCAAGAAAGTGCAAAGCCTCTACTTAAAACACAGTGCCTGTATTCACTGTGTGCATTTGCTAGTGCCGGCCCCAGCACAAACGCAAAAGAGGACCTCTCCTCCTCGAAACCAGCAAAGAAACGGGGTTGTGTGCTCTGGTGAACCACTGATCTTCCTGCCAGAAAGTTAAATAAAATACATTCCAATCTTTAGAGATATTCCTCTCGATCAGAGAGAACAACCCATGGAAAAGCAGATCCGTATACTCAGGCATCCCTGAGGGCCTCCTTCTTATCATTTCCCGCTTCTCTACCAGCGCTTCTCACGTGCTAACCTGGGCTTGCTGTTAAGGAATTGATTCCTTCGTGCCTCTGGTTTCAGACCCACAAAATGTGTCAGGTCAATGGGACCTTAAAGCTTCGGCTCCATTTTACAGACGAGGAAACTAAGGCCCAGAAAAAAGCAAAAGGGTCAAAGAAAGTTCTCCCAGCACTCCTTTTCCAGTTCCACATAGACTTTTCCCTCAGAAATGGTGAGATCCTGAGAGAAATGATGCCCTTTCATCCCCCCTCCCCTCTCCTCCCCACCCTGACTCCCATTCCAGCCCCTAGAGCATAGAAAAACCCAGCAAAGCAAGGGTTAAATAGAGATGAACATATAAGAGAAAAAAAAAGGCACTGACCCTGTGATCACCCATCCCTTCCCACGTGCATCTCCCCTCATCCTTTTCCGTTACCCTGCTCCTCTTCCAGTCTGACTTTACAACGAAACCGCACGTTCACGTAGACCAACACAGAAGGGCAGCGAGTTTTCCAAAACAAGGACGACGCCAACAATTCTACCAGTTTATTTTACCAGCGTCTGTGAGTCTTAACAACAGGAACAATAACAGTAACAACTCCCGTGTGTACAGTGCTCTACAATGTACAACCGATGTTCAAATCCATTACCTCATTTGATACTCACAGTAACCCTGTGAGCTAAGTATTGCTTTCCCCATTTCAAAGATAGTTCAACTGAGATTCAGAGACTTTAAGTGACTTGCCCAAGGTCACACAGTCAGCACAGCAGAGCTGGGACTCGAACCCATGTTCACTGACTCCAAATCCCTTTCCACTAAACATCATACTAGCAAATTTCCCACCACTTTACTTTTTCCCTCTCAATCTGTCCCACTCGTGCCCCCTAAGACTACAAACTCAGAGAAGATAAAACCTTAATTACTTTGATATTTCCCTTTGGAACCCCCCCCCCTTTTTTTTTTTTTTGAAGATGGTGAATTATAAGAAAATACATTATCAAACATTAGGAAAAAAATCTTGGATCTATCCAGAGGTTAGTGTACACATTTAGTGAATCTCCTGTGTCTAACGGAAACTACTTTTAAAAAGAATCCTCAAAGATTCATTCATGTTCACTTTATTTAGCAGAAAAGTAGACCCAGACACCTGACCAAACTGGTCAACTATCAAGATTAAAATCGGGGGAGGGCGGGACATGAGTATGCACTCTGGTTCCTGGAGGCTCATTATTTTCCAGCCATCACAAACACAGAATATATCACTTCCCCCTTTCCTGTCCCATCTTACTCTATTAGTTAAGCACTGCAGGAGAGGTATTCCATCATAAGCCCCACAAAAAAAAAAGACAAAAGTGTGGGGGCTGGGTCAGTTCCACACATCATCTCTGCTCAGAGGCCTGCAATGCTCCTTCTGGCTATCGCTGTGGCCTGCCGTCCTCTCTGTTCCTGGGCTGACAGTCAAATGTACAAACAGATGGAGAGCAGAAGGCTAGTAACCACGAATGAGGATGTTCTGTTTCATCAAAATCACACAGAAATCGGACCCACGTTAATGGGACTCCACCCAGTCTCCCAAATGACCAAACACATTTACCTACTTGGTTCTTAAAGGCATCCAACTATCACACAGCCCTGGATGGTGACCACAGCAGACAGTGTTTAGGACAGCTGCTCAGCCAGAAGCATCCATGTATATTTTACAAAGCAACTCCTATGTGTGGAACTCAAAGCAGTAGGAAGAGTGCTGTTAGCTATGGAACAGACAACCTAGAAGATCGGGCAGGACGGAAGGTAGGGGATGATGCTAGGTTTTAATGAGACAGAAGAGAAAGAATATGTCCCAGAGTCCAAAGACAATTCCAGGAATTGAAAGGAATTGATCTAAATAATTTGGCAGGGGATAGTGAGGGTGTGGTGGGAAGTACAGGCACCCATTTCCCTGAGGACAGCTCAGAGGTGGGACACTGCACCTGCTTCTTCAGGAAGAGCCTCCTCTACAGCAGCTGCCTCTTGGTGGGTGGGGCTGCAAGAAAACCAAGTAAGGCTGTTTCAGCCCCTGGTCAGATCAACTTCCCCCTGCTGCACTATGGGATATGTAGTTCTTTGAGTAAAGGGCAGGGGTACTGCCATATTTGCATTGCTTATAAAAAGGGCCCCTTGATCTCTCTGCCTGTCCTGAGACTATAAATGTGGATCGGATGCCTTTGCCAAAAAGGGTGAAATTCCTACTCTCTAGAGTCTGAGTGCTGACTGTGAACCGGAAAGATGGCAACGAAACAGGGAGAGACTCACAGAACTACAGGAGACTAGAAATGACAGACCTTCAGAGGTTACTTGATGACTTCTGTCCCTGTACACAGAAAACGGCAGCTTCTCGAGAAGAGAAGAGACCGAAAAGGAAGGAGGGAGGAACAGAAGGAGAGTGAAGGAGAAAAGGGGCAGTGTGTGTTCCCACGACTGTGTGTGTCTGATTGTTCGGAAGGAGACTTCTCATCTCTTTGGCTCGTTAACCATCAACTCTTTGGAGAGGCAGTTGAGCATAATGAAGGGCAGGCCTCTCAAGCCATTTTGCTTAGGTTTGAATTCTGAAGCAACCACCCACCATCTGAGGCAAGTTATTCAGCCTCTTTGTGCCCCCATTTCCTCATCAGTAAGACAGGGATTGTAATATTCCTCAACTCATAGGCTACTATGAAGATTAATGAGATGACATAAGTAAAGGGCTTAGAATTGTGTCTGGCACACAGTAAATACTACCCAAGTGTTAGGTGTCTTTTTTTTCAGTTCAGTGGTTCACCTCCTGTCTTCTCCTATCCATGTGACCTCTCCCCCCAGAACACAAAATGTTAAGATCCCCACAGAGCTCATGATGGTAGAGGTTGACTGGACAGAAAACAAACCTGCCTGCTTCTTTAGGTGAATAAAGATATTTAAAAAGTGGTGTGAGACAGCCACTAGAATAAGGAAAAAGCAGAAAAGGAGTAAGGAAAAGAACTACAGAGGGGGACACTTTCAGGCAAGGCTGAGTGGTGGTAGACATTAAGGGGGACATGGAGGGGAGCTTGGGAACAAAGCCATCAAAGAACAATAAAAGATTCCAAAGGAAAATAAAGAAGGGAAAGAAAGATTCACAAAAAAAATCTGAGAAACTGATCAGGTTGGAAGTGGGAGGAGAAAGGAGACTAAGCAATTAAAAACTCAGTGGAAATTCCCACAAGAGGATTTGACCAAAGCGTCTGAGAAGGGCTATGGGCAGACAGAAACTGCCCCGCATGAGGAAAACTAGACAAATGGCAGCTCATACTGCAAAGTTCAAGTCTGAATTGGCCTTGCAAGGCCGAACTGATCTCTGGAGACGTGGGGGTGCTGTGGGAGGGCTGGGGGGGGAGAGCTTCTCAAGCAGCCAGGACAAGGAGGGAGTGAGATGGGTGGGAAGGATTGAGGTTCAGGTTCTAGGGGGAAAGGAAATAGCCTTGGGGACCAGTCACCTAGAGTACTGTACCCTCGGCTATTAGGGGGATGTCAAGAGGAGAGAGGAACAGCTATTCAAGGACAAGTCCCGGCTGGCAGGATAAAGGGACAGTGCCCAGCCATCAGCCTCCCACAGTGGCTCGCTCAGGGAAGCTCAAACCTCATGCAGGACTGAGGTCTTTGCCAGCATCAGTGCAGATTTACATGGAGTTCCTCAGGGTAAAGACAACAAGCGAGGCCGAGGGGAGACCCACCTACCCTAGCCACTGGCAATTCCTGAGACCTCACAAGCAACATGGATATTAGTGATGTTACCTTGACATCAGCCTCTAGGCCTAGATGGGGCAGTGTAGTATAGTGGTCAAAATCTAGAGTCAAATTGCCTGGATTCAAATTCCAGCCCATCATTTAATTGCTGTCTAATCTTATACAAGTTACAAAACCTCTCTCTAAGCCTCAGTTTTCTTATCTGTAAAATGGAGGTAACAGTAATACCATTTCATAGAAAATGAAATTTAAATGAACACACAGTGTCTGACACATAACAGGCACACTCAATAAATCTTAGCTAAAATAATGTTGTCTTCATAATTACTATCTTAAGGGCACTCAGGGGGTTGGGAACAGTGGGAACTCCACGAGTTCCCCTAAATCTCTAAGCCATCTGTACATGGTACCAATGCAAAGCTAGCACAGGTGTGGTTACACACTTTCCCTCACCTGCCATCTCCAGGCCCATTCACACCGCCTCCAGCCAGCAGCTAGTCTCTGTATTACACTTTCAAATGACAAATTCGTGCAAGTGCTTCAAAAATGGACAGGGTCATAAATCCGTAAGGCAGACAACTCTCCTACTCTCTGCCCTGGAGGTTTACTCCTCGCCTGGAACCAATTTTCACAAAAGACTTACAGCCGGGCTGCAGAGGACTTCAGAGCATTTCACACAAGGGTTTGGGGTGAGGATATATGGGAAGCCACAGATTAACTGAGCAGGAGGTCAGCAGGGAGGGGAGAGGGGGGAAGACGCCAATAATATTGCCTGACCTTTTTATGGTGCACAGTAAAGGGAGCCATACATGTTTCCATTGTACAACCAAACACTCTACTGCAGACTGCGGAGGCAGGTGCTGGTAGAAGACTTAGGATGGAAGATGTGGGGGTTGTCCGAATGCCGCTGGGACATCACTGGATGCAGGCCACTGGAGAGACCCTCTAGTGACTACTGCTGAAGGTGAGAGAAAACAAGATAAGGTGACAGACAGACTCTCACAGATCCCTGGACAGTCCAGTGAGAAACAGTAGCCTCAGGGACTCCTGTTGGAGGGAGAGTGGCCTCACTCCTCCACTCTTCTCTGTAGTTGCCAAAACAGGCCAGTGGAAACTCAGGGAAAGTCTCCAAGTCGGGAGTGTTCTCTTTCTGCTCTCAGATCTCTCCCAGGAAACTGGGAACGAGGTTAAAAGATGACGCTACAGACCCATCAATGCTTGGGCCAGGGGCTGGAAGGAGAGGCAGCCGGCAACACGCAAAGGCAGGTGTGGAGGGGAATGCAGTGCTTCCAGAGCCCACTCCCTCTCCAGACTGCCCTTAGGTTTTCTGCCAAAGGATAGTGGCCTCAATGCAGAGGTCTGTGGTGTAGCACTTACATCCAGAAAACACAGACCATTAAGCTACAGAAGCTGGGTGGGGTAGGAAAGAAAAGAAGGACGAAGGAAAACACTGTCTAAATGTCCAAGGAAGAACTCACTGGCTCCAGAGCAATCTGAGGAGAGGGTCTAAGAAGAACATACAAACCCATTTGCACAGCTCCTCCAACCAGCAAGTCTTCTTTTTCATTGGCAGCTCCCTTCTCCTAGTGTCCTCTCTTCCTAAGAGGCGAGAGCTGTCCTGCCAGGCAGACACCCCTGCCCTCCACGGTGGAAGGAGTGGAGTTGAAGCCACTCCCCTTGCCTGCTGCCTGCTGACTCACCAATGATCTCACTACTGAGGAGGGATCAGATGGCCCTGCCCTCCTCTCCCAGCACAGCCAGGGCCACTGGGGGCTGCTGGTGAGCCCAGCAGAGAAACAGGACAGGTGAGGAACTCTTGCAGCTCACGCAAATACCCACAGGCAGTTCACCTGGTACGTGCAGAGAGGTAAGAGGACAGCAGTCCTGTTCTGTGGGTTAGGCACAACAGGGAAACCAAAAGAATGCATCAGAAAGAGATACTGTCAAACAAAAAATGTACTAGAACTTTCCTACACATACCTTGTTAACTAAAATCCTACGGCACTTCTCAAAATCAACAAGGCATAGGAAACATACTCAGAAAAGATTTTTTAAAAAAGCTACTTGGCCCTTAGGCATATTTAACTGGATTATTCAGAATCCTTGGGGTCTATTCTCTCCTGGTCAATTTGTTTCCTGCTCTGCCTGTTTTGAAGCCTTCCTAGAGATGACCTTCATTAGTAAGACCCTCTCACACCTCCTATCTGGAGCTTCCGTTCTAGGAAGTTGGTGAGGAAAGATCCATCAGATCCATCAGATCCAAGGAAAAGCAGAAGGTTTTGCATTGGACCCCATGTGCCCCAGGAGCCCATGGCTCCTTTCTCCAGGGGAGTCACATAACATCGCAAATAACAACTTGAGCTCTGGAGCTGAATCTCAGCTTTGCCACCTGTAAGCAGGACAGTGAACAACCTAAGCCTCTGTTTCCTCATCTAGAAATGGGTAGAATAGTACACGCATTGCTACGATGATGAAATAAGGTAGCACATGTAGAGCACAGCATTGAGCACACAATAAGCTCCCAAAATAGCAGCTATTATTCGTAACAACCAGCACCACCTCAGAAATTACATGTGCCCACAAACTAAGGACACAGACACTCTATGTTGTCTTGGGTTTGCTCCTCATATTCATAGATTTGCAGCAGTTTCCTATAATTATCGATTTCTTTACTGAAAGAGATCCCATTTCCTTAGCAAATTTCCCATTCTGGAAGTTATTCACAGAGGGGCAGATAGAAGGAGTACAGAGTATTTGACCTCTGAAATCCCTTCTTAAGGGCTCCTTCTATAGATCCATGTTCTGCACCCTTATTTACAAGGGCAACTGATTTAAACTCGCAGCCGGATGCGAATCCACCCACCATTTAAGACCCCGGAAGAGGAGACATGGGTGATAGTTCTGTTTCACTTCTAGAGGGAAAGAAGTGGAGCAGGTGAAACTGTTCACTTTATGGATCCCAAAGCAAGTCTGTGGAGGAGCTAGGCCAATCAACTAAGAGTTTCAAAGGTCCAACCCTGAGTTCTATTACTAACTCACCCATCATGCTCACATAAAGAATGACACAAGGGAGCTTTTGTGTTTGTGTGTCTGTGCAGGGGGCAGGGAGTGTACTCAGACACCCTCCACTCCCTTAGCCCCTCTTCCCAGCCCCAGGACCATTTTGAACCAGTTACAATGGGCTTCTCTGTAAGTCAATGGAAGAGTTTCACCTTCAGACTAAGGAGGAATGGCAAAGAGAGGGAGGGAGCCTAGCTTGTTGCTCACATGCCTGAGGATAACAAGAAAAAGACGCATTGAGCAACCTGGACAGTTAGTGACAGATAAGATGAGATGATTTATTTAATTACACATCCCCTTCCCCCTTTCTCCTTGCTGGAGAATGGTGATTCTCTGGCTATCAGAAGGCAGGTAAGGGAAAACCAGAAGCTATGCACTGATACCAGTGCCCCCAGGCTAACAGTAAAAAGGCACCAAGTGTCTGCAAGAGGCTTCCCTAAAACTGATGTCATAGGCCAGGAACAGGACACCTGGGGGCTCCCGGTCCCAGCCCTATTAAATTGTGTGCTTGATACTATTAGAGCAGGCGTAACAGAAGGCTGCGGGCTACAGCGCATGTTTCTCAAAGCGTGGTCCAAGACCACCTGACCCAGAATCACTTGGGATACGTGTTAACTCTGCAAATTCCTAGGCCTACCCCAGTCCACATGACTCAGAACTAGAGAGACAGGCCCAGGAATCTGCAAACTGAATAAGCTCTGCATGTGATTCTGAAACCCGTTAAAAGGCTGAGGACCACTGCCTTAGAACCTGGTCTCCCAACTAGGCTGCTCATTATCAAGGGGACATGAACACTTACCCATGCAGTGCAGAAAAAAAATATTACAACTTATATTTCTTTTTATCTCATCCTTTTAAAATTTATGCTTAATTATATTATATACAAAATATTATTACAGTAATGCATGTATATGACTTATATAAATACATTCATACATTATATTGGTGGCACATGCTCAAAAAATTTTTACTGATAGGGGTTTGCAACCAAGCTGGAGCATCAATTTCTGGTACAATGACTTCTTCAACACCTATATAGGAAAGCAAGGACTAGTCTCTGCAAACTGCTGCATTGAGTTTACAGTATCAATCAGTGACATATTGAGACCAGAACCCAGGGGTTTGGCCTCCAACTGCATCCCAAGCCTGGAGTAAGAGGGAGGCAAAGAGGCAATGCAGAGCAGGGCAAGCCTGTGATGGAATCTCAGCCTGAGCCCCTGAGTTGTCCACCCACTCCCATTCCTTCTTCACTCTGGTTGAAAGATGGGATCTCTCCCAGCAGGGAATAAAATTTACCTTCCGACCAGCCATTTGTCCAAATCTAAATCCCGATTACAGCATCAGCAGAGACAGTTTTCTGAGCTATAATTAATACCCTCCTTTCTCAGGCAGCGAAGAAGAAATGCTGGAGCAGGAGAAACACAGAGCAGGTGATGGTTACACCTGCAGACAATTCTGCTGACAGCAACAGAAGCAGCCAGGACTGCCAGAGAGGAGCCCCAAACTGGGAACTTGGGGAGGGAGGGGCAGACAGGAGCGCCCACTTGCTTTTCTGCCCTGCCCCCAAAGTCAGAGCTCAGCCCCGACCTAAAATAAGGTTCTCCTCTCTACCATCCAAATGCCACATGTGCTGTCTTCCAGAAGACCAGGAGACCCCTGTGCATATGTGTATGTGACTCAGAGAACCAAGGACACATGAGGGGCAGTCACAGATCAACCCATTTCCATGACCATGATAATGTCACAAACATTAATAGAGGTATAAGGGCTAGTCGGTGGCCCTCAGTTTGGGCTATGGTCACAGAATCCCATGATCATAGAATATCAGAGCTAGCAACAAGCAGTAGATAGTTATTCACGTCTTCATTTTCTCATTGAATATTTATTGAACACCTACCACGTGTCAGGCTCTGTACTAAGTGTTGGGTACACCCAGTGAATAAAACCAAGACAGTCCCTGCTCTCATGAAGTTTAGGGACTAAAGAGGGAGACAGACAACAACCAAGTTAATGAATAAACACAATTACAACATTAGTGCTAAGATGGAAAATAAGCCGGGAAAAGGAGGCCCAAGTTTAGGCTGACTGGCTTTCCCAACAACTAAGGAGTCATCACATCGCCTCTCATGGACTAGCTGGTGGCTTACCTAACCAGGTTCCCCAACCTACAGTCCTCTAGGAGCTCAAAACTCCCCTTCCACATAACTCACAGGCTTAGCCCAAGTCCACTGTTTGCTGACAATAAAAATATCAAAAGCTACCCTTTACCGTGTAGCCAGACACAGTGCTAAGCGCTTTTCCCATTTTATCTCAGTTTGATCCCACAGCCTCCACAAAATAGGTACAATTACCTCCATTTTTAAGGAAGGAAATAGATTTGGAAAAGATAAAATGATTTTGTGAAAGCACTACAGCCAGTAAGTGGAAGAGGCAGAATTTAAACTAAGGTCATTCGGTCTTCAAAGCACTCCTGAGTTCCACACAACCATTGCAGAATCTTATCCCTGCCACCAGCACCATACCACAGGGTCAGAGAATCCCTTATTCCGCCATTATCTGCTGGGTGCCTAGTGTGTGCAAGTACTGGGTAGTCAGTACCTGAGAAGTCACCTTGTCAGAGGAAGGACTCAGTCTCTGTTCACTACCCTCAAAACTCCTGCCATGAGAATAGCCTTGGGGAGAGAACTCCTGTCAACAGACGGCTAAACAACCATGGGCATCTATGCCTGTGTGTGTGTGTGTGTATGCGCGCGTAAGGGTGCGTGTGTGAGTGTGAGAGAGACAGAGAATCAAGATCAAGTCACCCACTTCCTCTGGCCCCTACCCACCTTTGAAATCCATTTAGCCTCTCTCACTACCTTTCTTCCTTTTCTCTCCCTCACTCCAATTGTCCCATCTTTCCTCTCTCTTACTGCTGTCTTTCTCTTCATACACACACACACACAAAAAAACCCTGCCCATAAGCTTACATGCCCCTCTCTCTCCAATGCCCATGAGCCTCTGAATTTAACTCTGCTCCTAGGGGCTGAAACCTCCTTCTCCTCCAGGAAACCTCCTCCCCTCTGCTTGTCACGGAGGCCGATGCACAGCGTGTCCAGCTAGGAGCCACTGCACCACAGCTCTGCCAGGTGTAGGGCCCACATTAGGAAAAAGTGTCCCACACCTGGTTTATGCTCAGATCTCCCCAGTAGCTGCTCAAGCAGCTCTGGGGTCAGGGCAAAGTCCCAAACGAGTGGAGATAAGAAGTGGACCCACAAAGTCAACACCCCTAAATGCCTCACTGGTGGGTCCTATCATGGGAAGGGAACTATCAGCACCCCCAAAAGACACTGGCCTCCCTGCCTTGGGCACCTTAAATCAGGTAGAATACACTGTTCTCTAGAGCACTTTCTCTTGGGATCTCCAAGTTCTTTACCAAGTGAAGTAATTGACCACGAAAGAGGAAAATAAAGATCCCCAGCCAGTTATGAAGAATCCAGAGAGTCAAGTAACCTCCTTGGGAGACACACAGTGAGGCCCAGTCAAGCATTCCATCCATACCAAAGGGCCACACAGCCTCGCTTGGCTGCACTTCCTCTATCCTTCACCTTCAGCCTCTTGCAACAGATCCCTGTCTCCCTGTCGGGGCCTGTCACTTGGCAAGGAACTACAATATCCCCAAAATGGGAGCCAACCCCAAAAGCATTGCCCCCTCTGTGAAGAACCCCAGGTGATCCCACACCAGCCAAGGGACAATTCCTCATGCCCTAATCTCCAGGGGCCCCCTGCACCTACTTGGCTCGTAGAAATGACAGCTTCTTCCTCAAGGAGGAGACGTGGTAGTGACAGGCCTGCTTTATAGCCGCGCTGCAAGAGACAGTCTCAGAGTGCAGGTTCAGTACCATGCTGGGCGCAGGGGAGGGCCCGCCACATGGCAGCTGGCACCTCAAGGGCTGAGGGCTCACTCTGGAGCTGCGTGGACTTGCTGCCTCTGCAGGTCCTTTAGCTGTCGACCGTGGCTCCTGCACATGAGCTCTCCCCGCCTTGATGTTCAATACAAAACACCAGCAGGTGGAGGGCCCTGTGTGGGAGAGCCTGAGTTCCCTGTTATCAAGATCCCCTCTGCCTTTGACCCATGCCACAGCTCCAAACAGAGCCCTCCTCCATCTTTTAATATCTGGCAGCACTCTGGGCGCTCGGTGTTTCCTCTCCTCCTCTGTCCTCAGACAGGGAGGACGGAGCTATACCTGCATGTGATGTCAGCTGCTGGTGCTAGAAGGAGGCGGAGGCCAGCGGGCACTGCTCCCAGTGGGTTTGCTACTTGGCTCCTTCCCCACGGTGATGGAGCTGACTGGAGAGATCACCTGAGAATCCATGGGGCCGTGGGGAATTCAGTGGCCAGGCAGGTAGATGGAGCTAGACTGCTCTGAAAATATGCTATTTGGAGATAATTCCTGGGATAGAATTAGCAGAATTGAAAACATATTTCCTTCTAATAGGACGCTATCTAGTCTAAGTAGTGGGTCTGCATTCTGGCTTTGCTTCAAGTCCGGAGGCTTATCTTTTGGCCTCAAATTCCATTACCTTGGTTTCTCCATTTGTTCATTCATGAATTCCACAAACATCTGCTGAGCACTTACTCTGTGCCAGACACAAGAGACACAGATTCTATCTTCCAGGGTCTCATGGGCTAGTGGGAGACAGACAAGTAAGCCAAAGACTGCACACCACGGGGCAAGTGCTAGACAGAATTAACCACAGCCTACCACTACACCTATGAAATAGGCGTGAAGAAACTTGGCCTCCCTACTCCAAGGGGAAGAAATGAGGGTGAGTTCTCGCAAGGTATGTAAGACATGAACGTCTTTTAAGCTAGTCAGAGAAAAGGCGATACAAGAAATCCCCAAATTAACTATATCCAAACCTCATACTACTCCCATTCCACCTTCCTTGATCTTATGGACGATCTCATTTCCTACTACACAGAGAAAATAGATCCTGCTGCTATTTATCTCCTCACCTTCCTACCACATCACCTATGAACTCACCTGCATCCACATCCATTATTCTCTCCTCTTCACAGCTAATCCCTTCACCTGTGATCTAGATCTATCTTTTCTTGCCTCCTCTGAAACCCTGCATCCTTATCTTTAGTAGAGGGTGCTACCCAGCTGAGCAAGTTGGAATCTCAGGACTACCTCTGAAGACCTCCCTTCTCTCTCACACCTGATGTCCAATCCTTCACCAAGTCCTGGACATTTTATCCCCTAAATACATCTTGAATCATCTCCTTTTTTTCACTACTACCATCCCAAGTTGAAGCTACTAATATCCTCTGCCTGCACTATTATAACAGCCTCTTAACTGCCGCAGCTGATCTCTGCATCCACCAGGGCTGCCTCCATCCTTTCTCTACACAACAATCTTTTCAGGATGCAAATCTGACCCTATCACCTCCCCTCTTAAAGACTTTTAATGGCTTCTTAATGCTCCCAGAATAAAGATTAAAGTCCTTGTCATGACCAAGCAAACTCCTGCCCCATTTTATCTTATCTCCTCTGTCTCATCTCATTGCTTCCTCCTCACCTCAGACTCATCCTTCTGGTCTTAGTTCAACCATTACAACCTCGCCCCTGCCCCTTCTCTCTGGGTCCAATTTCTTTGATAAACTCTCTCATGGAACCATGTTCCCTTCCTTTAATGCACATACCCAAGTTCGTATTTTCTGCCATACATTCAATTGTGTTAATATCGTCTCCTCAATAAAACTGGAAACTCAATGAGTACATAGTGCATAATTGATAAATGTTGGTTGAGTGAATGGATGAATGATGTTCTCTCTGAAATTCTCATCCTTGACCTACCGGTTTCTACTTTAGAAATTAAAAAAGTCCTGTGTCTCCCTTTTTAAAATAAAAATTCTCCCCAATCACCCCTCCCTTCTCCTCTAGGTATCATCTCTATTTCTCTTCTTCGCAGGCAAACTTCTAGAATGAATTCTCCATGTTCAGTCTCTTCTTCCCCTCATATATACTCTTCTAAAACTGTTCTGTGGTTACCAATGACCTCCTAAATGCCACTGCAGAAGATCCTTTTTAGCTCTTATCCTACCTATCTCTACCCTCTTTGACTCTTTTTGACTCTTTCCTGCTTCTATGATATTTCTGTCTCCTAGTTCTCCTAGCTTCAATGGGCAACCTTTGCAAACTCCTCCTTCCTTTGCCTTCTGCTTGAACTCTGCTAATCCTAAGACTCTTGCCTCAACTACATTCTCATTTCCAAACAAGTAGTTTTAGTCCTGTCTCCTGAGCTTCAAACGGGTTATAGCCAGCTGCCTAGTGTACCTCTCCACTTACAAGCTCCATGGGTAGTTCAGACTCTACATGTCTAAATTAAACTCACTACCACCCATGCTCTTCAAATTCTTCCCCCTTTACCCAATATTTTAATAATAATAATAATAGCAAGCACATATCTACTTGCCATGTGCCAGGCACTATTCCTATTCTAATCATCTCAACAGTGCTATGAGGTCTGAACTGTTATTATATCCATTTTATAGATGAGAGTAAGGCACAGAGGTGAAGTGATTTGCCCAAAATCACACAGCAGTGGAAGCACAATTCTAACCTAGGCAGGCACTTAACCTCTAAACTCTGCTGCCTTCTGCTGCCTTGTATTTTCTGCCCAAGCTAGAAACCTCAGGTTCACGCTAGATACCCTTCCTCAACCCAGATGTAAGTCCTCTCAAACCTACTTAACAAATTTCTTCAGTTGGTTCCTGCTTTTCTGTCCTCACTACCATAATTCAGAAATCTGTCCATCTGGGCTCAGCTTAAATGTCACCATGTCAGTGATCCGTCCCTGCCCACCCAACTTAGAGCAGCCCCAAAAGCCTTGGTTCACCACATCACCCTGTCTCATTTTCCTTATAGTACTTATTACTACTTGATGTTTTCTTATTTATTTATTATCCGTCTCCCCTCACTAGAAAAGAGAGACAGTGGTTATCTTGTTCATAGCTGTACCCCTCAATGCCTGCAAAAGTAGCTAGCATGTAGTATGAGCTCAATAAATACTTGTTAAACGAGGCGATGAATGGGTAAACAATTGCCACAGTTTCCTTCCTTGTCTATCTGCTTCCAGTGTTTGCCTCTTAAATCCATCTCCCACACTAGGACCAAAGTGATTTTTCTCACAAGAATATCTGAGTGTGACCTGGCTACCCCCTTCCTCAAAATCCCTCACTCGTTTCCTATCATCTATAAATAAGCCCACTCCTTAACATCACTGCAGGATGTAACATCATCAGGCACCTGCCTATCTGTCCAAAGATGATATCCAGCTACTCACTATCTACCCCACTCCTGGGACATGATGCGGCAGCAATACTGAAATATTTGTAGTTCCTGAACATGCCTTGCTTTCTCATGCCTCCATGCTTATGTACATCTTGTTCCCTTGTCTGGAAATGCTGACGATGTGACAGACTCCTACTCATCCTGCAGCTCTCAGCTGAAGCACAACCCTCTCCATGGAGTCTTTCTGGATATCAATGTCCTTCTTCTCCCCCCTCCCCTGCCCTCACCCCAAGCAGAGTAGCTGTGTCACTCCCGGGCAAACGTCTTAATTCCACTGAGCCTCCGTTTCCTGAACTCTAATATGAGATAATAATAGCATCTATTTGATAGGGTTGTTGAGAGGATTATATTAAAAAGTGTAGGCAAGGTTCATTGCACGGGGTTAGGCACATTAGTAAACAAATTCCTAAGTTTCACTACTTTATAAAAAATTCCATACATCAATTATTACATTATATTATACTTGCTTACTTACAGGTATGTCTCACCATAAGACAACAAGGCTGTTGAGGGGAAATACCAGGCCTTAATCTATTTATCCTTAGTGTCTATATCTGACATTTTGCAGGTGCTCAATATTCTACACATTCTTTGTCTCTGCTTCGTTGAGGACAGAAGAGTATAGACCTGCTAAGAAACTGAGAGTAAAATCCCACCATAGCCAAAAGCATCCGAGTACTGACAGCGACTACTTACTAAGCACTGACTAAGTTATCAGGCACTTTACACAAGTTATCTCCTTTACTCTTGTTTTAAAAAGACTTTTACAAATGAGGAAACTAAGGTTGAGTAAAGCTAAATAAATTGCTTTGAAAAATGCACAGTTAGGGTCGGCCCCATGGCATAGCGGTTAAGTGCGCGCACGCTCTGCTGCTGGTGGCCCGGGTTCGGATCCCGGGCGTGCAGTGATGCACTGCTTATCAGGCCATGCTGTGGCAGAGTACCATATAAAGTGGAGGAAGATGGGCACAGATGTTAGCCCAGGGCCAGTCTTCCTCAGCAAAAAGAGGAGGATTGGCATGGATGTTAGCTCAGGGCTGATCTTCCTCACAGGAAAAAAAAAGAAAATGCACAGTTAATAAGGAAGAAGGGAGCCAAAACCAAATCTGTCTGATGTTAAGGTTCTCGCTCTTTCCGATACACCACGGTGCCCAGCAGACAGTGAGCCTCTATTCATCTTGCAGCCTGGACTCCAGCAGGCTCCCTCGTGTCTTGTAGACACTTAATCAAGGTTTGTGGCACACACGCCTGCGTGCAGGAATGGACATGTGAATGTGTGCAGCCCTGCCTTGGCACTCAGTTACCCCAGCCCCGTCCAGGTCTCAATTTTCCTCCCACTAAAAGGCACCCTGGTCACCTGAGACCATGTTCTGTTGAAACTAACACTGTGTACATAAAAGGTCCTTAGTAAAACAACTCCCTTTTCTACAGTCCTGGCTTTGTTTGAAAGTTCCTGACATTGGGCGAATGTACTAAATAAAGGTGTGGTGACTTGAGAAACCCTCAAAATTGGTCTAGTTTGGGCTGAACCTGGGAATTAGTGTTTTTTACATGTATCTTTGGCTTTACCTGGAAGCATGTAAATGGATTAATGACCTATATTCCATTATACACACCCACATACACACTTTGAGGAAGTTAGATCTATTTTGTTTTCTACTGGAAACCTGGGGAGATTATTCCTATCTCTGAGACAATCCCCATTTCCCAGTAAACTGATTCTTTTTTTTTTTAATAATTTTATTTATTTATTTTTTTCCCCCAAAGCCCCAGTAGATAGTTGTATGTCATAGTTGCACATCCTTCTAGTTGCTGTATATGGGACTCAGCCTCAGCATGGCCGGAGAAGCAGTGCGTCGGTGCGCGCCCAGGATCCGAACCAGGGCCGCCAGCAGCAGAGCACGCGCACTTAACCGCTAAGCCACAGGGCCAGCCCCAATAAACTGATTCTTTTCCTAAAATCAACCCTTTTCCCTGATGCACATCTGCCCAGGAAATGACTGTCTCCCTGCACGCACCTTCCCTCTGCCCCCATCATGCTTCCAAAGGCTTTTTCCCTTCAGGACAGAACATTGATGTGAATGAGGAAAAAAATTCTCAGAAGCTCTAAAGTTCAGATACCATGTTGAGGCATTTCCTCCTTTGCTGTAATGTGGACATTTTCTAGACTACAGTAAGGAAGCTATTTTGTCTCTAAATATTATATATATTCTGAACCTTGTACAAGAAAAAGAAAAATAAACATTTTATTTAACCAGTTGAAAGTACACCTCATACTGAAGGATTATAATTTTGATCTTTAAAACAGAAAAAATTGGGGCCGGCCCCGTGGCTTAGCAGTTAAGTGCGCACGTTCGGCTACTGGCGGCCCAGGTTTGGATCCCGGGAGCGCACCGACGCACCGCTTGTCGGGCCATGCTGAGGTGGCATCCACATAACAGCAACTAACAGGTTGGGCAACTATGACATACAACTATCTACTGGGGCTTTGAGGAGAAAAAGGGAAAAAAAAAAGGAGGCTTGGCAATAGATGTTAGATCAGGGCCAGTCTTCCTCAGCAGAAAGAGGAGGATTGGCATGGATGTTAGCTCAGGGGTGATCTTCCTCACACACACACACAAAAAAAAAAAACAGAAAAAAAAATCAATGTTAATTCTTTTTTTTTTTTTTTTTTTTTTGCCTGTTCTATCAATCCTATAATTGACCACATGGTTTGGAGAATTAGGAGCAGCCACAGAAAAGGGTCCATGTCACCCACCTCATATTTGACCATTTTCAATCCATGCTAATAATATCTGCTCTACCTGCCTCCCAGGGGAGTGACAGAGTAAATGAGATGATTACACCAATGCCTTGCCAGTGCAGGAAATGCCGCCATAACCAGCAGGGTGCGCTGTCCAGCAAATGGGGCCCAGAGCAAGGAGCCTGAGCCAGATCCCCACCACTGCTGAAAATCTCCCCAGGGTCCAGATCGCATACTTGCCCCAGGCTAGGATGTCACAGACCAACAACCTAAACGCCCCAGAGAGTCTCTTAATTGGGTGGAAACATATTAGAGGGAGGATTAGGTGCAGGGTGTAGGGGTTTGTTCTGAGCTGAGGCTGGGTGATTAATTAGCACTCTGGGGACTTGTTCTCTCCAAGAGAACCCACTGGCTGAGAAGAGAAAAAAGACTTCATTCAGGAAGGCCATAATGAACATATTCCAGTCCTGAGTTTCCGAGGGGAGGGGTCCACAGGGACCGTAACGGGAAGCATACTTCTGATCACATCCCTCTGTTTCCCACAGTGCCCAAGGTGAGCTGATGCAAAACTATACCCACCGTCCACCATGAAGAGTTTAGGGGGCTGTCAGTGGGCCAGGGATGGGAAGAAAGGACCACGGAAGACATCTAGAGGAGTTTTCTGGGCAGAGGCTTAGATGGGAGACCCTTGGTAACATTTCATTTGGTTGGGGGAGAGGGAAGAGAAGGAGCTAGAATATAATTTATATCAACACACAATTCCAAATAGTGAACAAAAGACAAGGCTCTCTCTAGTCAGCAAGCAGTCACGTCCTAGAGTAAGAGATGAGTTGCCTTGGGAAGAACGTATTAGAGTTTGCATAATTCAGCACTTCTTCAACTCTCCCGCGAATGCCCAGGCGGCGCAGACAAAATAAAGGGGGTTGAGGAGTTGCCGATCACAGAGCTGACAGATCAGGAACAACAGAAGACGGCAAGATCAGAAATGGACACTACACTTGTGGAGATGCGGAGTGAACAGCACAGAGAAAGGAGCTGTGCTAGCGGAACTCTATGGTCCCTTCTGATTTTGAAAGTACGGCTGTTGAAATCTAGACAGCATTGAAAAGAGAGCGTAGGCCACTCTGGAGACTGAAGGAACTGACATCAGATCATAACTGATTAAGCATCTTGACAAGAACAATTAGTCTTTGCCCCTTGGAGGCCCCATCCCTCCGTATACGCTCTAAACGGATGAGCTGAACTTTTAATTTTGGTTAATCCGGAGCACAAAACTGAAAACTAGGGCAGAACTCACAAAACTATAATCTAAAGAGATACAGATTACAGAGGTCCCACCCTCTTGCCCAGGATACAGTCGTTTTTATGACACACCATCAAGCTTTTACTTGAACACTTCTGTGAAGGGGACAGCTCGTTACTTGCAAGGCCTATTCCATTGTAGTGGCTTGAATCATGGAAAAGTTCCTCCTTATCCTGAGCTGAAATCCTTCTCGCTGTAATTTCTGCCCCTCTGGTTCTATTTCTTAGGCTTTCAGATATAGAGTGCTGTTATAGTCACCCGAAACCTTCTCTTTTCCAAGCTAAATAAACCCCTTTCCTTCAATTGATCCTTAGAATGATACGTTATCATCCTGATCCTTCTTTTCTGGACTCTAATTGATCAACATCCATTTCCAAAGAACTGGACATAATACACCAGATATGGTCAAACTAGTACAGACTAAAGCGAGACCTGTTGTTTTTTTTTCCTTTTTAATCCATGCTCCACACTACCATTAATAAATTCAGACTTTCAAAGATCATTTGGTACTTGTGTCACATTATTGGCTCATATTTGGCTGGCAAATTAAACCCCAAGTTCTTTTTCACATGAAATCTTGTCAAATTAGGCTCCTTGTGGTAATCTTACACTTAAGAAACTATTCTAATTTATATATATATAATATAAATATATAATAGCACATTTCCTTTTTAAAAAAAATCTACTTGGGGCCGGCCCTGTGGCTTAGCGGTTAAGTGCATGAGCTCCGCTATTGGCGGCCCGGGTTCGGATCCCTGGCGCGCACCGACACACCGCTTCTCCGGCCATGCTGAGCCCGTGTCCCACATACAACAACTAGAAGGATGTGCAACTATGACATACAACTATCTACTGGGGCTTTAGGGAGAAAAAAAAAAGGAGGAGGACTGGCAATAGATGTTAGCTCAGAGCCGGTCTTCCTCAGCAAAAAGAGGAGGATTAGCATGGATGTTAGCTCAGGGCTGATCTTCCTCACACACACAAAAAAAAATCTACTTGTTGCTTCCACCCATTGTTCTATTTGAAATTATGCTAAATCTTGATTCTATCATCCTCGGTGCTCTCTGCTCTCTCTCAGCTGAGTGTCTGCCATAAGTTTGATAAATGAGATAAAAGTACCTTTTTCTTCTTCATCCAGTTTGTTGATAAAAATAGTAAACAAAACTAGACCAAAAGCAGAGCCCTGTGGTAAGCCAACTGAGACCTCCTTTGAGTTAACATCAATACAGTCAAGTTTCTCTGGGCACAGAAGTTTAATTTACTACAACAGACCCCTCTCTGTCTACCATTCATAGGCGCCACATGAAGCCGATGCTGGCTGGTCCTCATATACTGTTTAACTAGTCATACCTCAAAGCCTCCAACGAGCTTGTAGGAGCCTCCTTATTCTCCTTGCACCCTGTACATCCAACCTCATTCTCATTAACCTCTGACACCTACAATGCACTCCAATCCTGGTGTTCTGTTGCCATCTGATGCCACACATGCCATCCTGGGCCATGCAGCTTTCTTCAGACACAAGATACCCTTTCTCCTCCCCATCCACACTGTAGCCAACATTTAAGGAGTGCCTCAAGTCCAAAGTCCACTCTGCTGTCCTCCCAACATACTTGGTTTTCCACATATTGACTTCTCCCCTGCTGAACACCAAAAGCCTTTAGCATCAGCCTCTTCGTGCTGCTCCCTCTCATTTCTTAGGTGAACATCCTCTTTCTAACCAGTCTTTGAGCACAGAGGTCTGGCAGTCTCCCACTACTCTTCAGTTTCCCACAGTTCTCACTCATGGTAGAAGCACAATCTTACTCACACATTTCACCCCATCCCCTATAATCTTTGCTTCCAGGGTCTCTCTCCTCATTTGATCTTACCTTTCTTCCCGCGCCCGAGGACTCAGGAACCTGGTCGAATCATCGTCGTGGCTGCTCTGCTGGCTACTCTGCTGGCTGCTGAGGAAAGACACAGGATATGAACCGTTAACGTCCAGCTTCTTTCTCAACCCTGGGGGAGGTCATTTAGACTTCAGCTAGACAAAGAAACAGGGTTACAAAATTTTAAAGCTACAAGTTCCCCGTGTAAGTTTACACAGAGAGTGTACTGACAGACAGTAGATATGAATAGTGACACAAATTTGGTGAAACCACCACCCATCACATCTGCGGAAGAAGAGGAAGACCCTGACCTATCACCTAGTTCTTCCCTCCTACATAATCTCAGTAACCCAACGCCTCCAGCATGCTCTGTACCTGGGCCTCTTAATCTCTACAACAGGATACCAATTTCATTCTTCTTCAACCTCATGGGAGACTCTCAAGGAGCTAGTGCAGACTTGGGTGGTGGGGCAAGAAGGAAGAGGTGTGGAGCGAGGGGAGAATTCCAGAGGGAGAAAGACTTGATGGGGTCAGGGGTCACCTGGCCTGCTTCCCTGGCTCCCGGGAAAGCTGAGGAGGGTGAGGAAGAAAAGAAGGATTAGAGGGTAGAGACCCTCCACTCCTTAAAGCCCTGTAGGCAAAATGATTATAGAGCTTCAGTTCACAATTGACATTACAGTTATATGGAATTCAACTGTCTTTCATCTTACTTCAGAGAAAGAAAAGCTGTTCAGACACCTCATGACACTAACTGAACAAATAGCTGATGAACAAATAATTTTTATTAATTGCTAACTATTAACTATTCCAGGCATCTAGTCAGGAGTCGGCAAACCACACCCCCAGACCAAATCTGGAGTCGCCTGATGTTCTACAGCCCCATGAGCTAAGAATGGTGGTTGCTTTTTCAAACAGTTGGGGAAAAATTTTTTTTAAAAGAGTAATATTTCATGACACATGAAAATTATGTGAAATTCAAACTTCAGTTTGAATTTCAGAAATAAAGTTTTATTGGAACACAGCAACACCCATTCGTTCACCTGCCACTATCTATGGCTGCTTCTTTGCTGTAATGGCAGAGCTGAGTAGCTAAGGCAGAACTGAATATGCTGAGTAGTGGGACCTTTAGACCCACAAAGCCTAAAATATTTACTATCTGGTCCCTTATAGAAAAAGTTAGCAAACCCCTGCTTTGCACAGATTCTAGTAATAATAAATTCCTATTACCATAAACGTCACTATAACCTAGGCTCCAGTATAACCAAAATTGTTTCCTTGTTCTGGTGGACTGTCCACCACAATAAAACACATTGATCTCTATAGAGTATATTCCTCAGACTAGATCCCCAGTAGACTAAACTCCAAACAATCTTGTAGGGTAAGTGCTTGCTCCAGTGCCTGCTCACTCTCAACCAAAGAAGTGCATGATTTTTTGTGGTCACAGTTATGACCGTGCTCTTAAGTCCTGTTCTTTGAGCAAGAAGAAAATGAACTTAGAACCTATTTACATCAGATTTGCAAACTCACACACACACCAGAAACCAGAACAGCACTATACAGAAAGCCTGAGGTGTTTGGTAGAACTAAGTGTATATACAATCCGTTTCTCTTTCATTTACTCTACACAAAGTGCTTTTTGCTGCTTGTTCATTGTGGAGCGGCTACTCATCATGTCCCCTTTGCCAGGTCTCATAGATTTGCTCATTAAAAACTCCTTATAACAAAATTGTACTATCCTGTTGTTGACCCATGGGATTTCGTACAGTGGGACTGACCTGTTACACGCATCAAGTACCCACTTCTATATAACCTGGGATATGTGTTATACTACATAACATCGGCAACCCACAGATGATTATGATTGGATTCAGGGCAGGCTGCCCCAAGATGTGCCACTCTGGTATGCAGATCATTTCAAGCTGAAGACAAAGGCTCAGAAGACTCTGAAAGAAACTTTGACCACCACCCCTCCCCCAACTGCCTAAAAGGATTTAAGATAGAAGGCCTGTCCCCAGGAGGGGCCATCACCATAGATAACTCTGGGTATGGACAGACTGGGAGGGTCCTTGGTAAACCCATTCTTATCAAAGTTCTGTTTACCAAACATTTATATTTGTAAGGGAAATTTCCATTTTTAAAGGTATCTCCAGGGCCAGCCCAGAGGCGAAGCGGTTAAGTGCGCAAGCTCTGCTTCCCGCGGCCCCCGGGTTCGCAGGTTCCGATCCAGGGCGCGCACTGATGCAAGCCATGCTGTGGCGGTGTCCCATATAAAGTAGAGGAAGATGGGCACAGATGTTAGCCCAGGGCCAAACTTCCTTGGCAAAAAGAGGAGATTGGCACTGGATGTTAGCTCAGGGCTGATCTTCCTCACAAAAAAAAAAAAAAAAAGAAAGAAATAAAGGTATCTCCTTCTCTGCACCAGGAAGAAGGGGGGATGACCTCATCTCTAGAAACTTATCAATGCAGAAGGGGAAGCCTTAAATCTGCATAATAATCTTACTCTTGTTTACTGTGCTTTTCTGGTAATCTCCCATAACTGACTCCCCCACCACCAATATCCTCCTTTGTCTTTAGCTAAAGATAGTATTTAAGATGAGAACCTCCACCATTTTGTCGAGTTACCCACTTTCCCTGGGTCTCGCCCATGTATACATGTTATTAAACTTTGTTTTATTTTCTCCTGCTAACCTGCCTTTTTAATTATTTGGCCAGCCATAAGAACCTTAAGGGAAAGAACGAGGGGCGGGGGGGAATTCTCCCTCTTCCCCAACAGTTTGAACTCCAATTCCAAAGCAAGCATAGCTCCAAAGGTGAGCATCAAGAGAGGAAACGAGTCTATACCACTAGCAGCACACAAGAGGAGAAGTAGAAGAGAAGGGTGCCTGGAGTCCAGTGTTTTACAATATCTAACAGCCAGTAGGGCTCAACCAACCCAAATGACCACGATCACCATTACAGCCTCTTCAAGGAAGACATCAAATTCAACTCCATTTAAGCCATGATGCGCTGGTTCTTCCCTCTCATGCTACCCTCCCTCTGGCGATCAAAACTTAAAGTTAAGCTAATAAAGGGGGTTCCCAGAACTAAATGAGGATACACCAGGGTTTCAGAAAAATAATTCTGAGTTGATATTAGCAAGACATCCCACTAGATGGCACTCTTGACTTCCAAACCAGAACCTCGAGGCCAACCCATCCAGGGCTTCCAGAACCAAAACTAGAACCAACCTTCTGGTACCCCCTTCTGGCCTTCCCACTGCTTAGAAAACAGTTCAGAGGGTAGAAAGGAAAGCAACAATGGATCATCTTCAAACTGCTTATTGGTTCTAAATAATTAAGAAATACCACCCTGCGTGCATTCAATAAGCATCTGCATAATGCCCTCTATGTACACATAAGCCAACAAGAGGCAGCGCCAAGCCAAGAGTTAAGTCTAGACTCTGGAATATGCTCCCTGGGAGTGAATCCAAGCTCCTCTACTTCCTAGTTATATGACCCTGAGCAAATTATTTAACGTCATTTTCCTTACCTATGAAATGTAGACAGTTAATGATAGTCTTATCTTGGAAAGCTGTTTCAAGGATTAAAGAATGATCATACATGAAGTATGGAGAACAGTGCCCTGCACATATTAACAACTGTATAAACGCTAGTATTATCACGTGTAAGGCATCGTTTTGTGGGTCATGGAAAATAAAGACATGAATCAGACAAGGATCCTGCTCTCAAGGTGTTTACAATCTGAAAAGTAAGAGTCAACATGAGTAACTACATTTAAAAGTAGAAAATGATAACTCTTTAAAGTAAATATTAAATGCTACAGAAACACAAAATAGAGAAAGACCACTTCCTTCTGGGGCCGGTCAAGAGAAGGCAGTCTCCATAACAAGGGTTTTTGTACTGACACTTGAAACTCGGATACATTTAGGACAAGCAGAACTGAGAAGAAAAGGCATTCCAGTTCAGCTCCATTTACCAAACACTCATCATGTACTAGGGACTGTGTTAAGAGACAGGGACGGAAAGAGCTCCCAGTCTAGGAGGCACGAGTACTCACTGTGCACTGCGATGCAGCAACACTAGAAGGATGGACGAGGTGCAGATGGCAGACACTTCTATTGGGGGGTTAAAGGGAACACGTCAGCAAGGCAAATGCTGAACAGGAGGGACTGCAGATAAATCCATGGTGGTGCGGGAGATCAAGATTTGGCCACCCTGAAATATATCTCTTTACCTTGATGGTTTTCTCTGACGGACATTTGACCTCCCCCACTAACTGCCTAAAGAATTTGACATAGTAACTCCTTCCTGGAACAGATCTTTTATCTGATGGCTGTAATATAATGTAAAATAGATGTTACAGTAGGAAAGGCACCAACAAGCCCATCTTATCTTATCGGAAGTTCTGTCTCTCTGGCCACATTCTCTGGATGGCCCTGCGAGGAGTTGCCAGAAAAACATTTACATTTATAAGGGAAATCTCCATTTGTAAAGGTATCTCCCTCTCTGTTTTGGGAAGAGGGGGGACGACGTCATTTCTAGAAACTTATCAATGTGGAAAGTGAGGCCTTAAATCTGCATAATAACCTTACCCTTGTTTACAATGCTTTAGTGAGTGGTAATCTGTAACTGACTCCCCTCACCCCCAACATCCTCCTTTGTCATTGGCTGAACATGGTATTTAAGATGAGAATTTCTGCTATTGTGTTGAGAAACGCAGTGTCCCTGGTTTCTCCCATGTGTACATGTTATTAAACTTGGTATTATTTTCTCCTGCTAACCTGTCTTGTTAATTATTTGGCCAGCCATAAGAACCTTAAGGGAAAGGGCAGAGGGGGATTCTCCCTTTTCCCCCACAGTGGCAACAGCTGTAGGGTACACGGGATCCTTCCTCCTCCAGAGCCTCCAGGAAGGGCCTGGTCCTCTCTCCTCCCATTTTTAGAACTTAGTTTTCAACAGTCTTAAATAAGTGACATGGATGCCAACGACTCCTCCACTCAATCCCATAAAATAAAACTGTTGAGCAGAATTTCCAGAGATTCAGACATTGCCTTACCCTCTCACATAAACTCTTCTAATTCTTCTCTTACATGAGCCTTTTCAAATGATACAGGCCACCTCCACACTGGGTAGCTTATCCTCTTCCCTAAATGAATCTGCCAGCCTTCTGAGGTCACGAAAAAAACAACCTCCATTATTAAGGTGTTAATAGTGGAGTATGGAATGCCAGAAGGTCAAGGGCCACACCCCCAACCAATCCATTTTAGTGAAGGCCTTGGTGAGAGAGGTGTCCAGCCTGGGCTCTACAGCTTAAAGAAGTTGAGAAATGTCTGTTAGAAAGCCTGAAAAAAACAAGGATTTGGAATGACTTAGCCTGGGCAGCAGATAACAGAAAGTCTTAACACTGAAACGAAGGGACCTTGTATACGCAATTGTTTGCTTTCCCCCAAGACAGTTAGAGAAGGTATTAAGATGACTTTAATCCCTCCTGTTATAAACTCAAACTTCAGATAAAAATCACTGTATAAATTAAATTTTGAACCACTAGACCATATTACTAAATAAGGTGGGGAAGTACTTCTTTAAATTCCAGAATATTCCTGAGGGAAAGCAGCTGAAGCGAATTGAATCTGGAATCCTGGTTTTGTTGTCCACCAGCAAGCTAGTGCTAGGAGTTTATCCTAGAAAGTCACATTAAACCAGTTACAATGGGAAGGGCTGGGAAAAATCTGTTGTCATTGGAACCAAAGCACACATCAGAAGGCAGAAATTCATGGGCTATGATCAGGAAGCTCCCAATTGCAGGCTGGGTAAATTCCCATGATTCCACTATCTCCCTTCCTCCCTCCCCACCCTGGGACAATTGCAGAAAGTGCAGGCTAAACCCACAAGCCACCAGGAAGGTGTCCTTTTGCCCTCTGGAAAGTACAGCTTCACTGCTAGGGAGATGGAATTTGGCACCTTTTCTGAGTTGGTGCTTCATAAGTAGAAATGGCTCTTTCTCTCCCAGACAACACTAAAGGGGTCACGGCCTCCCAAACCTAGAAGGTTTTGAGAGATTCATGGGATTCCAAGCAGTTATGGGGACATGCAAGCTGTAATTTAGTATTTCCAGAGCCTAATGGAAATTGTACATTTACCCACACTAAGGCTATGCAGACTAATTTATCGCATTTCTTTGCTTTTGGCTATAATCAGAGCAACCTAGTATGTTAGCACCAATTGGAAACTTCAAAAGACTCAGAGTGGCTTTGATTGATATATGTCTTTAATTAATAAAAATGAGTAAAGACATTATTTTAGGCAGTGGATGTAGGAGAAATAGCACGGAGACAGACAAACCTAGGTTTGCCCCAGCTTTGTTTCTTATTGGCCCTATAACTTTGGCCAAGTCATTTATCCTCTCCTAGCTTCTTTCCCCCAAAAATGGGGACAATAAAATACCATTTATAGAATTGTGTTGAGGATTACGTTGTGAATAATCCAATCACAATATTTCAGTTCAGGATTTGCAGTCAGGAATATACAAGTTCTAGTCCTGTCTCTACCACTTAGCAGGGTGATATTGGGCAAATTATTTAACTTTCCTAACTGTTAAATGTGGGTAAACCACATGCCTTAAATGATTGCAGTAAGGATTATAAATGGCAGAAATCATCTACAGAAAGTGACTCGGGACATATCAGGGCCTTGGTAGGTGTACCATAAATGGTGGACATCAATTGTACTTCATAGTTACAGTTTAGCAGATAAATATTTTGAAACATCCAATGCATGGAAGGAAGATGATAGAAGTGAGCCTTATGGTAAAAATATCAAGAGCCCCTAAGCTGAAAAATAGGGTCACACCATCACTGAGAAAAGAGAAGGCTGAGTTTTCATGCTAAATTATATCCACCTGTGAAATGACTCTGGCATTTACCATTTCAGTTTACGTAGGAAAGGTGTACGGGGTAAGAAAGGCAGGTAGCAAAGAAGTAGAGAATAAAAGAGAAGAGTTTCTGTTTCTCATCTGGCAAGCAAGTATAGGAAAGTCTAATAATAGAAAATAAGCAAACAGATGCGATTTGGGGCACTGCCAATGACTGCCAGCTTCCTACACGACATACCTGAATATTCTCAAATACTACTTAGAAAATAACAGGCTCTGGGTGAAAATGGATAGTTTGTCTACAAAGTTATCAGGACTGCTTCTGCTTAATGGCTCCCATGGGAACCTGCAGCAAGGTGGGTAGCTGGTCAAAGATTCAGGGATTCAGAATCCAGCTAAATATCTTCTAACTCATTACAGCTCACTAACAGTTCTCTATTTAAGTTCTTTCGCCTCTAAACATGCCCATGTCTCTGTCTTTAAATCAAAAAAAAAAAAAAGAGAGAGGAAAAAAAGCTCTCCCTCAACTCCTAAAGAATACACTACTTGGTGATTGCCAAACTTCCATCCAAACTATCAGAATAAGCTGGGAGCTTTACTACGCAGATTCCTTGGCCCTTCCTCAAACTTACCGAGTCAGAGTCCAAATCTGTCCAGGAATGTGTATTTTTTAAAAGCTTCCCAGCGATTCTGGTGGGCAACCGGGACTGAGACCCCCTACACATCACACTCACTGCCTCTGCTTCCTCACCACTGATTCGTGAATTAGTCCACTGCACCCCCCACCCCTTCTTGGTTTTATCAACCAGGACCTCTGTTACTGCCAAAGCCAATGACAACTGTTACATCCTAATCTTATCTGACCACCCAGGCAGGTTTGACATTGATGGTGACTCCTAGTCTTTAAAATTCACGCTTCTCGCCTTCTATGACACCTCCCTCTCTTGGTTCTTGGGTTTTGTTCTAATTTTGTTTTTACCTTCTTTTTTAGGGAACTTCATGGACTCTTCTTCTGCTTGGTCCTGAAATGTTTCCCAGGACTCATTCAGCCACTCATTTAATAAATTATCAAATACCAACTATGTACCAGGCATTGTTCTAGAATCTAGGTACTGAGTATAAAGTAGCAAACAAAACAGATGAGATCATTCTCAAGGAGTTGACATGCTAATGGACTCCTTCCTCCCCAGCTTTATATCAGGGGAACCTAAGTTTCATGGACCTCTGAAATCACTACCAAAATACTGTGCAATAATATACATTCATGGAAGAGGATTTATACCTCTCGTCAGATTCTCAAACAGGCCTGTGAACCACAGAAGATTAAAATCCACTGCAATACATCTCTGGGGAATCTTATCTGCACCCAAGGCTTCAATTATGATGGATATGCTGATGACTCAAAGATAGCAGAGAGCTGAGCTATCACTAGTCACATGTGGCTATTTAAATTTAAATTACAGTCATGCTTTGCTTAAAGATAGGGACATGTCCTGAGAAGTGCAGGCGATTTCATCATTGTGGGAACATCATCAAGCATACTTACACAAATCTAGATGGTATAGCCTACTACACACCTAGGCTATATGGTGTTAATCTTACGGGTGTTAATCTTATGGGACAACCACCGTACATGCAGTTTATCATTGACAGAAAACATTGTTATGCGGCACATGACTGTAATTAAAAATTCTGTTCCTTAGTCGTACTAGTTACATTTCAAGAACTCAGTAACTACATGTGGCTCTTAGCTTCTATATTAGACACTGCAGGTACAGAATATTTCCATCATTGCAGAAAGCTTTATTGGACAGCATAGAGGTTTCCAGACCAAACCCAGGATTGGAGTTCTAGCTCTGCCACTTGTTACCTGAGTAACTCAAAACAGCTTATTTACCTCTCTCCACATTCCTGTCCTTCATCTGTTAAAATGTAAGTAACTTCACAGACCTGTTTTGAGGATCAACAAGTTAACTAATATAAAGCACTTAACAGAAGGCTTGGCAAATAATAAGTACTCAACAAATGTTAATAATACTCATCTTTATCATCACACGTGTGCAGTGGTACTGGACTCTCCAGGAATCTCAAACTGAACATGCCCAATACTGAATTCACCCTTTTTCTCTCCTCTCCTGTACTCCACAAGGAAGGATTCATTCAAACTAGAAATGCGCCTCCCCATCAATTTCACACCAAGTCCTGCAGATTCTACTTCCTTCTTACCCCTCCAACCCATACTGCCCGTCCATCGTCACTGCTGCCCCTGCCTTAGATCAAGCTCTCATCACTCCTCGCAGGGATTACTTTCATAGGCTCCTAACTGCCCTTCCTGGTGCCAGTCTGGCCCAACTCCAGTCTATCCTGGACACGGATACAACGATCTTCCCAAATGCAGCTTTGATCACGTCTCTGCCTGGCTTAAAATCCTTCAGCCTTCCCACAATTTCAGAACAAAGTTCAAACTTCTTAGTTTAGCTTAAAAATAGAATACAGAAGCCTAACAGGCTGACTGCTATCTATCTTCCCAGCTCCTGCATCTCCCGCCCACTCCAGAATTTCACTTTTCATTTGTCTCCGGCGTTTAATATGCTCCTCCCCTGGCCTGGTATATCCTTTTCTCTATTCCCCTCTTCATTTCACTCATTCCCGTCACGGAAGCAGTGTCATTCAGGGATTAAACCTGAGGGCTCTTGCTTTAGCCTGTCAGCACCCAAATCTTAACTCCTCCAACTACTCAATTTCAACCTCTATAAAACAGGGATGATAAAAGTATCTTCTTCACTGGGGTGTTATGAAAATTAAATAAATTAATACCCACGAAATACTTAGAAAGGTATCTGGCATTGAGTAGATACTCAACATTATAGCTATTATCATCCTTCATGCTTTTTTTGTGTGTGAGGAAGATCAGCCCTGAGCTAACATCCATGCCAATCCTCCTCTTTTTGCTGAGGAAGACCGGCTCTGAGCTAACATCTATTGCCAATCCTCCTCCTCTTTTTTCCCCAAAGCCCCAGTAGATAGTTGTATGTCATAGTTGCACATCCTTCTAGTTGCTGTATGTGGGACTCGACCTCAGCATGGCCGGAGAAGCGATGCGTCAGTGCGCGCCAGGGATCCGAACCCGGGCCGCCAGTAGCAGAGCACGCACACTTAACTGCTAAGCCGCGGGGCCGGCCCTATCATCCTTCAAAAGTAGTAACTTCTCCGGCCAGCCCTGGTGGCCTAGTGGCTAAGTTTGGAGCACTCCACTTTGGCAGCCCGGGTTCAGTTCCCAGGCGTAGACCTACACCACTCTTCTATCAGTGGCCATGCTGTAGTGGCAGCTCACATATAAAACAGAGGAAGCTTGGCAGCAGATGTTAGCTCAGGGCAAATCTTCCTCAGCAAAAAAAAAAAAAATAAGTAGTGCCTTCTCACAGAAATCTCCTTGATGGCCACAGCCCACACTACAGTCCTATATCACCCTGCGCTACCCTTTATCATAACACTTATCATACTCCCTGAGATACAGCAATTAATGATTCAGTTCCCTATACTTTCCACCACCCTATAAGTTATTCCAGAGCAAGGATCCTATTTTATTTGTCATTTAATCCCCAGTGCTCAGCACTGTGCTTAGCACATATTAGGTGTACAACATGTGTCTGATAAATTGATGTGCAAATATCTAGCCTTGTCTTCTCTCCCCAGTCTCCACTTCCACTGAATACTCCCTGGCCAGTCCAGAAAGACACCTTGCTGAGTACTCTCGAATCCACACAGATTATGCTCTCCCTCCAGATTACAATGTGCTTCCAAATGTTCCTCAACATTTTCTGAACACCTGTGTTGAAAGTACCTGCTGGGTCTTAGTGGACGTGTAAGGCATGGTCTGTGACCTCAAGAAGCCCACCACCCAGTATGAATTCCTGATGGGCAATTCATTCATCCATGTTTCCAAAAGACTATGTTTCAGGCATAGGTGATCTGGAGATACCAACTTGAATTAGACGTATGTGAATCTTCCAAATAAAGCAGCCACTGGAAGAAAACCCACCAGGGCTGGCATTACCCTCCTAACGCCAGCCCTCCCCTGCCCCACATTGTGGTCCAACTCTCAGTCATCCAACGTGAGGGAGCTGTATCTCGTGTTTGACAGAGCCTCCATTAGAGGGTGGGCAGGAAAGAATGTGGCTCTCCAACTAGACATTATAGGTAAAAGTTAGTAGAAAAGATTTTGAAGCCCAAGGCTACAACATTTTTGTTTTGTTTCTTTCTTCCTGAAATATCTATGAGTTTTAAATTTTCATGCCAATCCTTGGCTCTCATGAATACAGATGATCAAGCTCTGGTTGGAAAAAAAATTAAGTATTCTCTCATGCCCGGTTCTGAGATATTTTTCACAAAGGGTAAAGGATCCCTCATCTACAGTAAAATTCTAGGCCTTTCACCACACACAATTAAAAGAATTATACTTACCCCATTACATTCCTCAAACAGGGTCTGAAGAAAGGGGGCAAGGAGAACTTGTGTCAGCTCAAACTCTCCTCAGTTGCTCTTAGCTAAAGGAACACACCGCTTTTTTCTAGTTTCCCACATCCTAGGAGCTTCCTTGGCCTCAATCACTACTTAGCTTCACAGTGAAATCTTAGGCCCTCTCAGGAGAGTAAATACAAATTAACTAGGTCACTTAGTGGTCAAACTTTACTCAGGAGGTAATGTGACCAACCAAGTTGCTTTCTAGAACCCGAAGTCTGTGAGAATTTGTTAAGACCCTGGGCAGTGGAGTCTCAAAGGTCTGCCTGCCCCCCGACCCCCGCCCACCTCCCCAGCTCCCTGTGCCTCATCCCACCTTTAGAAAATTCCTTCCTTCCCAATCCAAAGCCTTCACGGTGGAGAAGGAAGTAAGCGCTAGGAAGCCGCAGAGAGTTCTCAAACCTCATGCAAGCCAGAAGCCATTTTGTCCACAGATAACCCCAAAACCTTATTTTGGACAATCATCTTGATCTTGGTCCCTTTATCTAAACTGCTCAAAATGAGGAGTTACAGTTCCTTCTCCATCCATTTCCTCTCACAGGGGCAAGTCAGGTGACTTTCCTAGGACACACCAAGAGCCTCTGCGTGTGTTCCTCACATATCCCTACTTCCTCCACACAAAAACCCTTAAATTATATTCCCAATTTCCATGTTTTGAAAGAGATAACTGACTAAATACTATTTGTCTCCTAGTTAATGTGTGTGTGTTTTTAATCAAAGACACATAACTACCATTCAGAATTTCAGGTCAGCATCCAAAACATGCCTCACCACAGTGGACTGACAGAATTCAAGCCAAACAAACTTAACGCTTTAGGTTGTCTTATTAGAGAAAAACGTAGGTCTGTTTTCTGTTGGGCTTTTGGAAATTTGGGAAACACCTCAAGGAACTCCTCCCTGCAGGAACCATTGACTTCAGTAATCAATACACAAACTGCTGTTTGTTTGATCTCTTCTTGGTTTCTCTTCCACCAACCTCTGAAAAGCTGTTCCTCCAGTGCAGCCCATAGTCCCCTTCTCTTCTCTGCACATTCTCCCCCAACAATCTCATCCAAACCCATGGCTTCTACAACCCACATGTTGACTCCCGAACCTGTATCACCAGCTTCGACTGTTCCACCAAGCACTAGTCCCCTAAATGTTTACAGGACATCGCCAAAACCCTGCCTCCCTAGGCTCCTCAAACAGCATGTCCACAACTACCCCTGCTCCCCTCTCCTGCTCTCACCTCTTCTACCCAGCAACTCCTATCTGACTTCCTTAGCTCAGCTACCTGCATCACCATCCATCCACTTAGTTGTCCAAACAGGGAGACTCAGACACCGTTTTAGCAGTTCCCTCTCCTCCACTCCCTACCTCCAATCTGTCACTGAGTTCTGTTGCTCCAACCTCTGAAACATCTTTGATACCCTCCCCTCTTCACTACCTTTACTGCCCCTGCCCTGGTCCAAAGACCAGTAGCAGACTGGCTGCATAAGAATTGCCTGGAAATTTTTTTAAAAATAGGGTCCTACCACCTCAACCTGAATTCTGATTCAGTGAGTCTGGGGTGGGGCCTGAAGGATTTTTTTTTTTTTTAAAGATTTTATTTATTTATTTATTTATTTTCCCCCCAAAGCCCCAGTAGATAGTTGTATGTCATAGCTGCACATCCTTCTAGTTGCTGTATGTGGGACGTGGCCTCAGCATGGCCGGAGAAGCGGTGCGTCGGTGCGCGCCCGGGATCCGAACCCGGGCTGCCAGCAGCAGAACACGCACACTTAACCGCTAAGCCACGGGGCCGGCCCGGATTAACATGCATCCCAGGTTTGCAAACTACTAAAGTCCTGCTCTATTGAAATGGCCCCTTAACTGTGTTGATAAATTTTTAACAACCAGCTTGGGTGGGGAGGGGACTGATTCGTATTATTTGCTGATTTCTGTGCTGCCAATACTCCCACCGTGGTGGATTGCAAGCTACCAATGTGATGTCACTAACATCACAGCTGGGAAGCAGTGTGCACAACTGGCTGATGCAAGCCGGCCCCAGCACAAGAATGGACCTAGACCGCCACCTGTTCTCTTCTAAAATAGTCTAAACATGACTCTTCCCATGTTAAAATCCTTTGAAGGTTTCCTCTAATGTCATAGATTACAGTCCAAAGATCTTTGCCTCACACACAGCCTTACAATATGAAACCAACTTCTTCTTCCAAATTTCTCCCCATCCCCTGCAGAAAGTTCTGCCTAAGTCCCTAATGTTCTGTTTACAATGAACCACGTGTGCTCCCCAAATACACCATGTGTACTCATTCCTCCAAACTTTGTTCATATTGTCCCTGCTGCTTTAAATGTCTCTTTACATGATCCCACAGAGCCCACCTCAATAATTCCGTCTTCCACCTTGGCCAACTGAGCCCCCTGTCACACAGAGCCTGGCTGTCTCTTCCCTGTGATGTATTCAGGGCCTAAATCATTGATTTTCTTTTTTTTCCACCTGACCTAGAGCTCTGCTCCCTTTGAGCCACAGAGCTATCACAAACCCAAGCCTGAGCAGTTATCGCCTATGATAATGGTAGCTTTGCCCAAGCCTTGGAGACAACCTGTTGGCTACATCAGAGAAAACTTCCTTTAGTGCAAATGCTGCTTTCTTCAATATACTCAAGATGTTGCATACTAATATGCAGTATTTAATACTAACAATAAACTTTCACATTTAAACAGTGCTTTCCAGTCTACAAAGTGCTTCCATGTACATTCTTCCTTCTGATCTTTCCAACTTCATACGGTAGATAAGAAATATATATACTGTGATCCCCATTTTAAAGATGAAGAAAATAAGGGTTCACAGGGATACACGACATGTCTAAGAGTGAACTGTTGGTAAGCTAAGGAACAAGGATTTCAGCCCAGGTTTTCTGCCCCTGAATTCCTCGCTCTTTCACCTTGAGCGCATGACAATGCTGGGCCGGCCACAGCAGCCACCTGGAGCTGCGGAGGGGTGGGTGGCAGGAACAACATCAGTGATGAGACTGAGGGAGATCTGAACTTGGGCAGGGCGGGGTGGGGGGGACGCAGCAGGGCTGGGAAGAACTTGAATGTTCATCTGCTGAAATTGTCAATCATCTCTGCTCTGCAGGAGGCAGCCCTCAGCCAGAAAGCAGGAACATCTTGGAAGTCCAGTGCAGCAAAAACCTTGAAACAAGAAGCGACAAGAGTTTGCCCTGACCAGTCAATGGGCACTGACATGAGATGGGACAGTTTACCAGATAATAGCACCGGCCATGAGGTCACAAGGCTACAAGTGAAACCACAGAAATAAACAAGTTTTTGACCATACCTGAAAAAAACAACCTATGCCTCATAGTAGACCTGTCTCAAGAACCATGGTGAAAAAGCCATAGGCAAGCCAAAGAAGACAGAGCATGAGCCCAGGGAGAGTGCAGGACTTTCTAGAGCGAGAGCCAGGTGTAAAGAGAGTTCTAGGAGGCCAGGGAAATGTTGGCCTGAGCCCAAGGGGGAGTCTTTGAGGACCAGAGTCCAGCATCATCCCTTTTCTGCAAGAAGGCAGGACTCAGGAGGGGTTGGCCAGCTGCAGGGCAAAAACGCTGATGCCCTGAGGACCTCTTCACAGAAATACGTTTAAGAAACTGTCCTAGTGACAGGGCCAACTTGATTCTGCTGCCAGCTGAAGTAGAAGTAGCTTGATTTAGGAGCCAACCTGGAGTAGACTGGGACAGCTGATTCCCTAGAAACAACTGGTGAACTCCTACAAGAACATTTTGAAAGCCCAAGAAAAGGTGGCAAGAGTCTATTTTACATCTGATTGAAGATCAAACTCAAGAATAAATATGTTTTCAAGATGTTTTATGACTATGGCTTCCCAACTGGTAGTTAATTTTGTCACCTCTTGTGAGTTTCCCTCTAGTTAACAGAAGTCAAACCCCTTAAGCTGAAAGTGTATGAGTCCTGAAAGTAACCAAGTAGGGAAGATACAGAAAGCCTGTGTTCTGCTCCAGAGGGCCAAGGAGAGAGGCACACAGGGAGAGGCGAGGCTGATGCATCCGGAAAGAAGGACAAATTCTTGAGTCCTAAAGGACAAAGGACAGATGGGAGAAGGGGGCATTTACGCAGAAACCCTATCACAGACAAATTGCCAGATACCATGGAGGGCCCATGGAACTCAAGGACAGACTGCAGGCTGTGCTGTTTTGCAGAAAGTCCTTTCAGCTTCCTTGCCTCCCCCTTCCCTGCCCCACTCCTATCCCCAGCCCCCATCCAACCTCATTTGCCCTTAGCCCCAGGAAAAATTGGTTTATGGTAAAACTGTTATCTGGGTTTTTTTCCAATTAGAAGAAAACAAACAGTCCTAACCAAGAACTTTGGTCATTTACCAACTCACAGAGAGCCCCTCAGGGGCCTGGGAAGAAATAACAGCACTGACTGCTTAGAGCCAGGACATCTGGGTGTAATGGCCTGATCTGTTTCCACAATACCATTTTCCACACAGGATTAAATGCCATATCTTCTCTGCCAAGTACCTTGACAACCTTCTGATAAGGTATACATCACTCATGGTCACTTTTCTTTTCTTTTTTTTTTTTAATTTTTTTGTGTGTGTGTGAGGAAGATCAGCCCTGAGCTAACATCCGTGCTAATCCTCCTCTTTTTGCTGAAGAAGACTGGCCCTGGGCTAACATCTGTGCCCATCTTCCTTCACTTTATGTGGGACGCCGCCACAGCATGGCTTGACAAGCGGTGCGTCGGTGCACGCCCGGGATCCAAACCAGCGAACCCCGGGCCGCCGCAGCAGAGCGCGAGCACACTTAACCGCTTGTGCCAACTGGCCAACCCCTCAAGCTCTTCTTTATATCCATTTTCGTCTCAGGGCGATTTTAGTGAGAAAGGAATGAGTGACCTTGCAGTGGGCAGGCTCCATTCCTGAGCTCAGCTGAGAGAGAGCCTCATTTTGATGAGATAAACTGGTATTTGTAATGCCCAGTTGCCCCAAGAGGGCAAATATTCACTGCAAATGGGCACAGACTATTTTTGGTTTCACCATACTTCTTCGCGTGTTGAAGTTACCCGCCTTTTTCTCTTTCCTTTCATTTCCCTCCTCTAAGTGGTGATCTCCACCAGCTGCATCTATGTCCTCTCCATTCACTTCTTCACCCCCTGCAATCATGCTTCCATCTCTACTGCTTGATGCACACTGTTCTCTTGTCAAAGGTCACCAACGACTGCCTAATAGACTTCTTTCCTATCCCAACTCTTTCTGACATTTCTACAGCATTTGAAATGACTGTTCCCTCCTGAGAAAAAAAAAAATCTGCCCTTGGCTTAATTTCAATAGTACTTAATGAAATCACAACTCTCATTTAACAAGCATGTCTAGAGGACCTACTCTGTGACAGGCTCCACCTGAGGGAACACAAAGGTTTAAAAAGAGAGAGAAAGAGACATTCTGTCCTTAAGGAGTTTACTCTCCAGTGAAGATAGAGACATGCCATTGAATAATGAGATTACATACAATAAGATAATTGCTTCACGGAGCGTGGAATGGGGGAACACCGCCGTAGCATGGCTGGTGAGTGGAGTAGGTCCGCGCTCAGGATCCAAACCTGCAAACCCGAACCGCCGAAGCAGAGAGCACGCAACTTGAACCATTTGGCCACAGGGCTGGGCCCTGGAAGTGTATATACAAAGCACAGCATCCATACAAGAGAAAGAACACTTGGGGCTGCATGAGACTACAGACAGAGCTTCACTGAGGAAGAAGCATTTTTTGTTTGTTCGTTTTTTGGGTTTTAGTGGGGTTTTTTGGTGAGGAAGATTAGCCCTGACCTAACATCCGTTGCCAATTCTCCTCTTTTTGCTGAGAAAGGTGTGCCCTGGGCTAACATCCACCATCTTCCTCTACTTTATATGTGGGACACCTGCCACAGCATGGCTTGATAAATGCGCGTACGTCCCGCCCAAGATTCGACCCTGCCAACCCCGGGCCCCCGAAATGGAGCACGCGAACTTAACCACTATGCCACTGGGCTGGCCCCAGGAGGAAGCATTTGAGTGGACATTTAAAAGATAAGTACAATTTTCCTAAGCAGCCTGTATTCCAAGCGGAGGGACTGGCACATGCCAAGACACAGAAGCATGAAAAGAGGCGCATGCTCAGTTAAGACTTCGAGCTCCATGATGCTGGAGACACGAAGGCTAAGGTGGGAATGGCAAGAGATGAATGTGGGCAAGTAAGCAAAGTCTGCATCATGAAGCGCCACGTGGGTCCCAGAAACGAGACTGAATTTCATCCTGTAGGTGATGAGGAGGCACTGAAGAATTCTGAACCGGGGAGTGATTTGTTTATTAGAAGAAAGTAGAGGCGGTAAGTGGGAGGCCTATAAGGAAGCCCTCTCAACAGAGCAGAGAGGAGGAAGGCTCAAGCTAAGGGAGTGGAATGAGGATGGAGAGATTTAAGAGGTGCCTGACTGCAGGTGATGGGAGAAGGTGAGGGAGAAATCTAGGATGTCCCACTTCCTCTGCTTGCCAGCCCCTGGGGGCAGTTCTAGCTCCTTCGTTGGTATCCCCACCACTTTAGCACAGTGCAAAACAAATACTTGCTGACTAGTGAATTACTACCACCTTCATCAACTAATGGTTAGATAAGTCTGTAGCAAATCTTCAGCGAGCCTTGTACCTGGAGCGAGAGCAGGAGGGCTGCAAAAGTGGGTTATGAGAAGATTTCAGGGAACTCGTCTTGGAGTCATGCATAACATAACACTCACTTATTAAAAATAAAAATATATGGGGCTGGACCCATGGCGTAGCAGTTAAGTGCGCACGTTCTGCTGCTGGCGGCCAGGGTTTGGATCCCGGGCGTGCACCGATGCACCACTTGTCAGGCCATGCTGTGGCGGCGTCCCATATAAAGTGGAGGAAGATGGGCATGGATATTAGCCCAGGGCCAGTCTCTCTCAGCAAAAAAAAAGGAGGATTTGCAAGGATGTTAGCTCAGGGCCAGTCTTCCTCAGCAAAAAAAGAGGAGGATTTGCATGGATGTTAGCTCAGGGCTGATCTTCCTCACAAAAAAAAAAAAATATATATATATATATATATACGGAAAATAGAGCAAGAGTACAGTGGAACAAGAGCACTGGAACTGGGCTCAGAAGTCCGGGTCTAGCTCTGGCTCTGCCACTGACTCGGCAGAAGACAGAGAAAGCAGCACCACCATCCTGAACCTCACTTTGTTTATCTGTAAAGTGAACTGAGTGTGCTACGATCACAAAGGCCCCTACTGACCTTAAAAGTGCAATGAAGCTAAGGTTTAATGAAGTAAGGAAATCTTCCAGGAAAATAGTTTGAAAGCTAAGTGATTGGCAGAGAAGGAAGCCGTGTGAACTGAACCAGGAGGGCGAGGTGGCATTAGCTGGTCGGTGGGGAGACGAGAATGGCAACTTGAGAACAGCAACCTGAAAACAACTGTGGTTCAGACACCGGAAAGGCAATTCACTGGTACAGAGACAAAGAAATGTGACTTCCTGGCTCACTTCCTGTGTGGACTTTTTGATCCCTCCTTCATTTTACTGTTATTCTGTTTCCAGCTTATCATTTTATCACAGTCTGTAATTCTTGTAAGAAAATCATGGACCAACCCTTACAGCAGGAAGAGGCCTAAAAGATAACCTAGTCTAATTCTTTCCCTTTCAGAACAGGAAACCAAAGGCCAAAGAAGAGACATGAGTAAAGCCAGAGGTATTTAATAGCACTGCAAAGAATAAAACTCAGGTCGGCCGACTCTCAGAGCAGAGTTCTGCCCACAACACCATGCTGCCCTTCAGGTACAAGTACAGAAACTCCCAGAGGGTAGAGAAGGTATCTTACATTTTTTTCTTAGACCCTGGTCTATCGCTCATAACGAGGACAACTGCTAACAGCTGTTCATTCCACAAAACGTGTGTGTCATGTGCTGCTGTTGAGTGTTTTCTAGGTACCAGCTCTGTTCTAACCCCTGGAGACACAGTAGTGGACAAGGGCCCTGCTCTTAAGGACCTCAAATTCATTTTAGCAGCAGGGATGCAGAGATGGGAGACAGACCATCAACAAAGAGACAAAAGAATACGATAATTTCTAAAGTAAAAAGTATTATGAAGACAATAAAATTGGGGATGAGTCTCAAAAAAGCTAAAATATATGTTAAGGTTACATCGATAATAAGTGGCAGAGCCTGGACCTGAATCCATGCAGATCATTCCAGAGTCTACGACTTTACCAGCTGGGCTGTATTGAGTGACTAGTGCAGCAGTTTGTATAACAAATGCTGACAGAATGAATGATTGATTGAATGTGAATGGATATAATCAGAAGGGTCCCCCATGCATTTTTAATTTGGAAGGGAACTCAGAGGAAGACTCTAGTGAATTCTGTTTTGATTTTAGTTCATCCTAATGAGTCTCTAGCTAGTCATAGGGAAACACAGATTATAGTTTAATCAAATATTTTTCCTTTTATTCTATATCTCTGAGATTCTATATACTGAGACAAAAAACAGACAAACATTTGCTTCCCTACGTTCCTAAATATTAAACATGGCTCTTATAAAGTACATACTCAAATAATATTTATCATTGATGTTGACAGGGATAAAGCAGATCACAATACTCTCACTAATATAAGACTTAAGTGCCCAGAAAGTATTCAGATATGACAAGTTAAAGTATTTCTCCAAATATAAGAATTACATGTACCTAGTTCCACAAATAGTCTCATGAAAGATGGAATAAGCAATTGCAGAATACACACAAAACCAATCCTAATCTCACAAATGCCTCCTACCCCTCTCAAAGACTGCCTTTAAATCTTACCTTGGCTCTTTTTCATAAGTTCTTCTCATGTTTCTAAAAGTTCTCATTCTGCATCTTCTCCCTAGCACCAAGAGCCTCTTCTCTCCTAATTACACCTCATATCAAAGAATGCCACTCATCTCAAACTCAGAAGACAATCCTGCCCTCCATTCATTTAGAGTCCTCCACAGAGCCTGATGGCAGTACTGACTAATCAAAGATTCATGAAGCCATATCACAGAAAAGCCAGCACCAGGCCAGACACACATAATGATACCCCCACGACTGGTTACTTGTCCCCCTCCCTTACCCATGAGAAGGGGGACCAGGCACCAGGAAATACTAAGAAACAACACAGACTGCCTCACACACAGCCCTAACCACTCTCTGTACCACTATTTTTTCCAGGTCTGCCAAACCCAGATGACTCAGCAAAGACGCTGCAATGATGAACAACCGCAAGCCCCAGGGCCTGCCCTTCGGATCAGATAAGCTTGGCCCCAAAGGCTACCAATACAAAAATACCTCTTTAATTTAAAGGGGAGAGAAAAAAGGAAGTAATCACAAAGTGAGCACCTACTGTGCATCAGGCACTTTGAGAGGCGCCGTACCTGTATTATTCCACCTTCAAACCAACCTACAAGGTAGGTATTATCATGATCCTCCATTTATGTAGGAGGAAACTGATGATGCAAAGCAGACTGAAGGAAGAAAACTTTCTCCAGGCTGGAATTTTACTCCACAAAAGCAGGCTGGAAATTGCAACTGGAATAAAAATCAAACGCAGCCACTGAGAAGTCATCTATGCTGGTGAGGAAGTGTCGGCCCAGGCAGCTACTGACAGTACTTTGCAAAGATGAACAGCCTTGGCAGAGGCAGAAGCACATTCTATTTCTCAGCTGTCCCCAGTCACTCTCAAATTCACGATAAGTAGCCACCTGTGACTCTGGACGCTCCACCACTCTGCCCCAACTGGGCTTACCCTGTCCTCACCTAGAACAGGGCAGGCCAAGCCTCCCTGAGCTGGATGGATCTAACCCAACTGCTGACACCAAAACAAGGCAATATGCAATGTGCACATTTCAATAGGAAAATTAAAATTTCTTGCTTATATTTGCTGAGTCACCATCCCATGGCCAAAGAGCACCTCACCTGTGCCAGGGGATATCCAGGGGTAAAAAATATATACACAGACACATAGATACATATGTAATATTTATATATATTAAACTAACATATTTATTTTTAAAAGTTTATTTATTGAGTCATTCATTCATTCATTCATTCATTCTTCAGTACCTATCCACCTAACCTGGACTAGTGTGTTTGGAGTTATCTGCATAGTGCCAACCGTTTCTTACTAACTCTCTGAGGATACTACTGAGCTGATTAAGACAGTGAAATTGAATTATTTCCAAACACCATCTGTCACCTAAAGGGGCCTTAACCTAGTAGGCAACTGGAGGCAGATGTCCCAGGGCTCTAGATTTTCCATGGCTATGAGGGATAAGGTCAGAAAAATGCACAGATAATGACCCCAAAATGCATAATTTTGAGTCCTTTGCAACCACGGTGTTTGTGAGAAACAACACACAACTTGGGTTTCCATTGCCCATCCTCTTCGGGAGAAACCAAAGGGAAATTCAACGGTCCCACATCTAGCAGAAAAAGAGAAGAGAAGCAAAAGGCCTGGTTACCCCATGCTCAGGGCCAGGATTTCCCAGTCAACAAAGCACGGGCCATCTTGGCCTATTCTGAGAAATGAATGAACTAGGCCCTATGTTGAGACAAAATTGCTTCTGCTTTCCTAAGACATAACACCACTTCCTAAGGAAGGTCTTCTACTGGAGAGGATGTCCTTCACAGCAAGAGCTGGCCCATTACCAGGATCACCAAACCTAACAGTTATTGCTGTCCCCTCCTTGGATGTACTTGCACATTTTTAAATTTTACATTTATTTGTATGATTTATATTGACTGCCTAATAGATGCGCAATAAAAATCTGTTGCTGAACAAATGAATGGATGGACAATAAATAAACTAGAGTAAATCCCTCAAGAGCAGAGGCCAGCCAAAGCTCAGCGGCCAGCACACAGCAGCCAAGCTGTAAGTGTGTGAGGAATTTGGACTCTCCTCATGGTGCCAGCCTGAATGTTTAATATGTCCCTCCAAATGGGAAGGGGATCAAGGGGAGGTAAAAATCCAGTCAAGGCTTTTCACAGGGGCTGCTGCTTTAAAGAACGGAGGCATGCTGAAACAGCTGCCTATAATGTTTGGTCTTCGTTTTCCATTTCCTGTGCATTTTATTTATTTATTTATTTTTTTTTTCCCCCAAAGCCCCAGTAGACAGTTGTATGTCATAGCTGCACATCCTTCTAGTTGCTGTATGTGGGACACGGCCTCAGCATGGCCCGACAAGCGGTGCGTTGGTGCGCACCCTGGGTCCGAACCCGGGCAGCCAGTAGCGCAGCACGCGCACTTAACCCCTAAGCCACCGGGCCAGCCCCACACACCACCTCTTTTTGAGTCAAGTTTCCATCATTACTTAGTTGTATGGATGTGGGCATGTTCCAAAATTTCAATTTCCTTAAGTGCCAAGCAGACATACTCATTTCACCTGCCATATGGGACACAGGAACAAATGAAGTAATGGATCGTCAGACCATGAGCATGTTATTTGAAGGCTCAGTGTGTGCCGGGCACTATGGCATGTGCTGGGGCAAATACAAGGAGAATTATATTTTGTGCCCACCTTCCCGGAGCCCATGGCCTGGAAAATCACTTTGCAAAGGATAAAGGGCTACTCAAATTAAGAGATTATGATAGGGGCCGGCCCTGTGGCTTAGCGGTTAAGTGCACACGCTCCACTACTGGTGGCCTGGATTCAGATCCCGGGCGCGCAATGACGCACCACTTCTCTGGCCATGCTGAGGAGCGTCCCACATACAGCAACTAGAAGGATGTGCAACTATGACATACAACTATCTACTGGGGCTTTGGGGAAAAAAAATGAGGAGGATTGGCAATAGATGTTAGCTCAGAGCCGGTCTTCCTCAGCAAAAAGAGGAGGATTAGCACAGATGTTAGCTCAGGGCTGATCTTTCTCACAAAAAAAAAGAGAGAGATTATGATAAATTGCTACTGCCAG
This sequence comes from Diceros bicornis minor, assembly GCF_020826845.1. Classification (NCBI taxonomy): domain Eukaryota; kingdom Metazoa; phylum Chordata; class Mammalia; order Perissodactyla; family Rhinocerotidae; genus Diceros; species Diceros bicornis. The sequence continues at coordinate 14,010,312 of NC_080746.1, forward strand.
CATTGTTTTCATTTGTGTCCACGTGGGCACCATTCTCTGCCACTCTGACTGGAAGCTCCCATGGCAGGTGTCAGTGTCTCCTCTTCCTCTGTATCCCCCGCTTCCAGCCAGCTCCCAGTTCAAAGCTCCACTCTCTATAGCAGCTCAATAAATAGCATTCACGGCTGCCTTCAAGGCTGTCATTACGCTGCATGAGGAAGGGCCATTTCTATGGGCAGCCTGTTGCTCTTTGCTTCCCCTACAGCTAAGAGGAGGAAGGAAGCAAAACACCGGGAGAACAACTGCTCTGGTATCTGACAGCTGCAGAGAGAGACTCAGCTTCACTTGGAAGATGTCAGAGTAACAAATGCCTCTGCATACCAAAATGCCCACACTCAATTCAATTAAGTCCTACCATCAATGGGAGGGAGTCAGCCTCCCACATTCAGCCCCCAAGTCCTCCCCCATTCTTATCTCTCTTCAAAGCAGGGCAAAAACATTGCTTTTACAACTCCTAATTTCCGAATTTTAGAAAACAAACTAATTCCCTTTTGGTGATGTGTCCCAGTAACATGCTTTTAAATAAACAGGGGTCAGGGCCGGCCCCGTGGCTTAGCGGTTAAGTGCGCGAGCTCCGCTGCTGGCGGCCCGGGTTCGGATCCCGGGCGCGCACCAACGCACCACTTCTCCGGCCATGCTGAGGCCGCGTCCCACATACAGCAACTAGAAGGTTGTGCAGTTATGACATACAACTATCTACTGGGGCTTTGGTGGGAAAAAATAAATAAAATCTTTAAATAAATAAATAAACAGGGGTCAATGTTGCGTTGTTAATTTGCTTCCTGTCTCTCTACCCACTAGGGTGTAAGCTCTACCAGGGCAGAAACTATTTTGTTCACTATCATTTCTGGTGTCTAGAACAGTACCTGGCACACGATATGTGCTCAATAAATATTTGATTAAATCGGGGAGAAAAAAGGGTAGAAGGAAGGATGCATCTATTCCAAAATCCTTCTCTCCTACAAGAGGAAGAACTGTTGCCCTGCCCTGGAATCAGAAGACTAGAAAAAGTACCATGTTACCATGGCAACCACGGCTCCAAAAATAAAAACACCCTTCAAAGCTGCCACGGGTCTTTGGTGGGAAAAGGCTATTTGCAGACTGTACCTGGGCCCCAGGTAGACTATCCGCTAAAATATTGCTCCCGATGTATTCGTGCTCTCTGGGGCCTCTTTTTGGGAAAGGGCACCCAGTCTCCACCTAACTATGCCAAATTTGACTCCCTGAATAGAGACCACCCTTAGAAGAAGAGCAGGCTCTGGTCTCTGGGCACTTACAGTCTGATGGAAGGCAGAGACAGCACAAAGGAAAACACACAAAAAAAAACCAATGGGCTTAAAACAGACAAACAAGCCAATACATAATAATCCAGATTTACATAAATGGCATATGAGGGAGTAATTATTCAGCTTCAAAAGGACTTCCTGCTTTGCAAAACGATTTATAATAGAATTCCATGAAAATCAAATTTCCTTATAGTCCTTCACTTATTTATTTATTTCTTCATTCCCTAAATACATGTTTATCGAGCTCCTACTGTGTTCCATGCAAAGAGCTTAGCAGGCACTGAATAAAATAAATTCTGCCCTTACAGCTTATGACCCAGTAAAAGATACAATGTCACCAAGTAATCACAGTTTAGGCAAACAGATGTAATAACTGGCTGAGTCAGAAAATACTTCCTAGAGGAACGGATAACCAAGCTAAGATCAAAAGGAAAAGAAGAACAGAAGCAAAGAAGGCAAAGCGGGTCAGCGATACAAAAGAGGAATCCTGTCTGCGGGAACAAGGTCCGTGAAGACCTGGAATAAAAGAAAACATCCCATTCAAGGCCCTGCAAGGTGACTCTGGCTGGAGGCCGAGTACTGGGAGCAGCAGTAAACAAAGCAGGAGCAGCAGCAGAAGGGAGGTCATGAAGACCACACTGGCGGCAGAGCGAAGGATTAACGGGGACGGGCTGCAATGTAGTCAGGGAGACCAGTTAGCAGGATGCTTCAATAATATACATGAGAGATGCTGATGGCCCACAGAGGGGCAAGGGTGCTGGAGATGAGAAGACAGACTAGAAGAACATTCTCTCCCGAGGGAGGGGAGCCTTGTGAAATCGAAGGGTACCAATCCCCACTACAAGGAACAGAGCGAGAGGAACTGGTTATAAAGGAAAGATGATGAGTTCAATTATGGACAGACAAGCTGAGTTTTGAAGAACATCCCAAAGCAAATGCCCATTAGCCAGCTGGAGGTATGAGCTTAAGGCTCAGGAAAGAGATGAGGTCTGAGATATAAATGTGAGAGTCATCATCATATAGGAATAATCAAAGTCAAGAGAGTAGATGAAATAGCCCAAGGATAGTATGTAGATTTAGAAGGAGGCAGAGGAAAAAGAGGGAAAGGGAGGGAGAGGGGAGGAGAAATGAGAAGCCCGGGGTCAAAACCTTAAGCAGACCAACATTGAAGAAACAGACAGACAAGAGCAGCCTACAAATTATAAAAATTCATTTTCAGCTCCTATCAATAGATCAGAAAAGTGATATCTCATAATCAAAGAAACAAACTACTGTTCCAGTTTACACTAACCAAAGGAGCAGACTCAGAGGCCTCAAGACCAGCAAAAAAATGTCACTTGTATTAACTAATAATATTAGCATAATTCTTCAGACACATCTACTTAATTTTGCCTTACGAGATGATGAAGAAATGCATACTGTCCATTTTACAAATGAGAAAGACAGCGAGGCCCAGAGAGATTGAGTGACCTGCCCAGGCCACACAGTGAGAAAATGAACAGAACCAGAGCCTCCATCCCTTGCTGCCTCAGATGGTCCCCTGGACTGATGCTGGGGCAGTCCTTCTAGGAAAAAACATCACCAGCCTCCAAAGACAGACGAGGCCTGCCTGAGCTTCCCCGGTTCACTGATGGAAGATACGGCTCCAGCCTGGGCCATGATGGGCTCTCCAGGACATGGGATGGGCTGAACATTTAGTCAGTTTGCAGAAGACCTGAATTCTAGAGCCATCTCTGCCACTGAACAGCCTCATGGCCTTGGACTTCTCCATTTGCTCAAACTTGAAATGACCCCACAAATCCTATCCACCATGAAGATTAGATTCTCTGAGCAAGATGCAGAACCAGAACAGTAGGTATTAACAGGTGGCAGCCGAGTGTGAGAGCAGGAAGGCAATGCAGTGGTGAAATCCCAGGACCTCCTCTCCTCTCCCTCCCAGCAGATCTTTTCCTCAGACCTATTTTTTTCTGCTTTAGTCTAAATTCCATAATCTACTGAAATTATCTTTTACATGTTGATCTCCCACACAGGCTGTAAATTCCTCAATGGAGGGGCCATTTGTATTGATCTGGGTATCCCAAGCAGATAGCACAGCACCTGATTCCCTGCAGTGCCCAGTAAATGTTTGCTGAATTGTAAGAACTACATCTCCTGTTCAAGCCTAATCTCTCTGACTGCTAAACAAAAGGCACGTCAACTGATAGAGGCATTTGGGGAAGCAATCCAAGCATGGAGAAGGCAATTCAGAGAGAAAGGAATCTCTCAGTGTTCCTAAGAACTTTCTGAATGGCCGGGCTACTTTCTACTCTGCTCACTTCTAAGACTAGCTCTGTCTTCTCAATGTGTGACTGCCAATTCCTCCACTAAGTCCGCAGGCTCCACAGCCCCCACTGGAGAACCAGCGAGATCCAAGAAATTGGTGTATAAAACCAGGACTCCTCTCAGAATCTAGAAGGAACAGCGCAAGTTACTATTATGAGTCTCTGAAGTAATATTCCCAAAGGACAATGGCCAGATATTCTCTCTTCTTCACTGAGCACAAAACAAGAGAAAATCAGTTTGAATTGTACCATGGGGGATTTCAGTTAGATCTTAGATAGAACTTTCTGAATACTACGATTTGAAAACACAGAAGTAAGAGAGGTGACACAATCCTCTTTCCAGGGGTCGTTTTTTTAAAAAGTGAGATCTTCACACTTCAGGAACATGTGGTTCATCACTGACACAGATAGAGAAAACTCATGTTATCACCCAAGCTCAGGGCAAACTGTTCTCAGGAGAAGCTCCACCCTGTTCAGAGAAACCTTTATTACCGCCACTCCATCCAACTCTGAGAATCAACAAAAAGCCCAGAAAGAGCTTCAGAGTGTAATGACCCAGCTAGAAAACAAATGCTTGCCAGATCAAAGCAGATTGCTCTGAGGGGTCAGACTGGCACCAACGTAGAAGCCTGGGTCATGGAGAACATGAGGACAAGGCTAACTGGCATCTTCTTTGATGAGAGGGCTCTTAACCCATTTTGGAGAAGTATCTCGTCCTGATGGCTCCTCCAGAAACAGTGCTTCGGAAATTGTTTTTTTTCCTTATTTTACACACTTACCTGTCCTCAACCCACACACCTATGTTCTCCCTTACCTTCTACAGGTACAGAAGGGCCGAAGAAAAAGAAAAGTCTCTCAATTAAAAAGAAAAGCTGAAAAGGAAAAAGTTCTGGGAGATAATACACCAAATCTGCTACTAACAGGTTGGGTTAGCATGGCAAAGTGATGAGCTTTTTACTCTTACCTACTATCCAACATTTTTATATTAACTAGCCATTTTATTACACACACAATAGTCACTGACTTTTTTTGTGTGTGTGTGAGGAAGATCAGCCCTGAGCTAACATCCATGCTAATCCTCCTCTTTTTGCTGAGGAAGACCGGCTCTGAGCTAACATCTATTGCCAATCCTCCTCCTTTTTTCCCCACCAAAGCCCCAGTAGATAGTTGTATGTCATAGCTGCACATCCTTCTAGTTGCTGTATGTGGGACGTGGCCTCAGCATGGCCGGAGAAGCAGTGTGTGAGTGCGCGCCCATGATCCGAACCCGGGCCGCCAGTAGCCCAGTAGCGGAGAGCTCGCACTTAACCGCCAAGCCACAGGGCCGGCCCAACTGACTTTTGTAATGTAAAAATTTCTTTTAAGATAACAAGCTGGAAGACCCTTGGAGAGACTCAAAAATGTGTCACTAAACTAATGGTCAGTTGTCTTTCTGTATTTTCCTAATTGCTGGGGCCTATAGTGCAAGGGTTGCGGGACCCATCCTTCCCGAAAGTAGGCCCCTAGGCAAATTCTTTTTCCATCCTTGCAAAAAAAAAAAAAAGGGGAAAAACCAAGTGAGTTGTTGACTGTTTTTTCAGTCCCCTCACTCAACCCCCTCATTTCCTGACTAAACTTCTAACCAGAAGCAGCAAGACTAAAAACCTCTGTGGTCAGACTGTGGAGGTGAGAGGCACCAGGCTGGGAACAGCCATTACCACAACACTGATATGGAGAGACCTTAAAAAAGAATGAAGATGCTCCAGAGATGTGACAGCTAAAAACTGGCCCAGACTTTAGGTCAGAGGTCTGAGTTCCAGGCCATAACCCAGATCTGCCACCGTGATGTGCCTAATCACCTTATTTCTTTATCTCATCTACAAATCAGGGTAGAACAACCAGAGTCACCACCCAGTTAGAGTATGTGCAAAAGATGCAGAAGAAAGTGCTTCATGTTATTTGGCAAAAAAAGTGTCTCAGGGCCTCGAAAGAGCCACGGATTTCCTGTTCCCTCTCCTCTTCCACCACTGGTCTTAGCTAAGGCAGAGCCACATTTTCCTGGTGATGATTTTGAACTATATTATCTGAATTGAAAATCCAGACATATGGTCTGAAAACAAAGGAGACTATTTGACACCAGGACTATCTTTAGGAGGTGGCATGGGGCTGCCCACAGTGGCATAAGGGGGTGGTAGGCCATTGCCTGACATCTCTATTCACCAGCTCAAAGCATCTCCATCCTGCCTCCCACCTCCCTTCTCCTACATGAAGGCCCATATTCGATTTTCTGTTATGCATCCCTGCTGCAAGCTTTCCCATCTCCTCTGAGAGAAGGAAAATTCCTCAGGTTCCAAAGTCACAGGGCAAAGGTTCACAGATCCCCCTCAACACATTTAAAAGCTGTATCTTCCAAAAAACATAGTTAAAATGTGCATACTACCTAAAGCAATCTACAGATTCAATGCAATCCCAATCAGAATCCCAATGACATTCTTCACAGAAATAGAACAAAGAATCCTAAAATTCATATGGGGCAACAAAAGACCCTGAATAGCTAAGGCAATCCTGACAAAAAAAGAACAAGGCTGGAGGCATCACAATCCCTGACTTCAAAACATACTACAAAGTGATAGTAATCAAAACAGCATGGTACTGGTACAAAAACAGACACACAGATCAAAGGAATAGAATTGAAACCCCAGAAATAAAACCTCACATCTATGGGCAGCAAATCTTTGACAAAAGAGCAAAGAACATACAGTGGAGAAAGGAAAGTTTCGTCAACAAATGGTGCTGGGAAAACTGGACAGCCACTTGCAAAAGAATGAAAGTAGACCATGTGCCTTCGCCATACACAAAAATTAACTCAAAATGGATCTTTGATCTGAAGATGAGACCTGAAACTATAAAACTCCTGGAAGAAAATATAGGCAGTACACTATTCGTCATTGGTCATAAAGGGATCTTCTCGAATTCCATGTCTACTCAGACAACAGAAACAGAAGAAAAAATAAACAAGTGGGACTTCATCAGACTAAAGAGCTTCTGCAAGGCAAACAAAACCAGGATCAAAATGAAAAGACAACCCATCAGCTGGGAGAAAATATTTGCAAACCATGTACCCGACAAGGGGCTAATCTCCATAATATATAAAGAACTCACACATCTGAACAACAAAAAAGCAAATAACCCAATCAAAAAATGGGCAGAGGATATGAACAGACATTTTTCCAAGGAGGATATACAGATGGCCAATAGGCATATGAAAAGATGTTCAGCATCACTAATCATCAGGGGAATGCAAATCAAAACTGCACTAAGATATCACCTTACACCCATGAGAATGGCTATAATCACCAAGACAAAAAATAACAAATGTTGTGGCCGGCCTGGTGGCCCAACAGTTAAGTACGTGCGCTCTGCTTCGGCAGCCCAGGGTTCACAAGTACAGATCCCAGGACCCACCACTTGTCAAGCCATGTTCTGGTGGCATCCCATATAAAAAGTAGAGGAAGATGAGCACAGATGTTAGCCCAGGGCCAATCTTCCTCAGCAAAAAAGAGGAGGATTGGCATTGGATGTTAGCTCGGGGCTGATCTTCCTCACACAAAAAAATAATAATAATAACAAATGTTGGAGAGGATGTGGAAAAAAGGGAACTCTCATTCCCCACTGGTGGGAATGCAAACTGGTGCAGCCTCCATGGAAAGCAGTATGGAAATAGCTCAAAAAATTAAAAGTAGAAATACCTTATGATCCAGCTATCCCACTTCTGGGTATTTATCCAAACAACTTGAAATCAACAATCCAAAGAGGCTTACGCACCCCTGTGTTCATTGCAGCATTATTCACTATAGCCAAGACATGGAAGCAACACAAGTGTCCATCAACAGATGATTGGATAAAGAAGATGTGGTATATATACACAATGGACTATTACTCAGCCATAAAAAAAGACAAAATCATCCCATTTGCAACAACATGGATGGACCTAGAGGGTATTATGTTAAGTGAAATAAGCCAGACAGAGAAAGGCAAACACTGTATGACCTCTCTCATATGTGCAATATAAACTAACACAAGGACAGAGAGAACAGTTTGGTGGTTACCAGGGGGAAGGGAGTTGGGGGTGGGCACAAGGGGTGAAGGGCGCATTTATATGGTGACTGACAAATAATAATGTACAACTGGAATCTCACAATGTTATAAACTATTATGACATCAATAAAAAGTCTTTTTTAAAAAAGCTATATCTTCCTTCACACCAGGTACAACAGCCCCTCCGCGAGTCACCACACTGATTTGGGCTACAGAGGAAAGAATCCCAAGAGGGCAAGGGCTCCATGAAAAGCTCTCGGACTTCATAAAGCTCTTGTACACACAGCAACCAGCCCCGAGCCCATGGGGTCAGGAAGGAAATTCCCCACTGGTAGCAGAGCCATTCAGATGCCTTAACGAAAACTTCATAGTTACCCTAGAAGCAATTATCAGTGACCAGCAGAGCAACTGGTGGATAGACAGCACCTGGGAGAAACTAACCAAGCAGGACAGGATTATCACCTGTTAATCCGCCCCATGATCATCCCAGTGTCTTGCCTGACACGTAACTGGCACCCCCTGAGTGCACAACCACCATGGAAACTCGCAAAATACCGACTCCCACAGAGGAGCCTGGCCAGTGTGAATCGGCCCACAGGACTCCATCTCTACCTTCTCAGTTTCCATAAGCTGTTTGAATCTGGGAAACCACATCTACAGCCAAAGGCTGGCTGCTTCTCACGGAGCAGTTCACTTAGGCCCGTCAGCACCACCCTCACACATCGCAGTGCGTGCCCACAACCCCTACCCACTTCTCCTCAGCGGCCTTCCCATCCACCCCACCTCGAAACTACCTTCCTCAGAACCTCCCCCTCCACATCTACACCATATCTACATCATCAAATACTCAAGGCTGACTGTCTACAGGCCCCGGGGAGACAGTCCAGTGCAGCTGTGAAGGGCTCAGGTTCTGCAATCAGAGAACGTGGTTCATATCTCACCCTTGCTTCTGTTTGACCAGGACCAAATTAATCTCTGAACTTTAGGTCCCTCAGCTATAAAACCCACCTGGGGGGTTTGTTGTGAGGATTAAACATGATTGTGTATTTAAGGCGCTTAGCAGAAAACCTGGGGAGTTAAGACGCTGCAGTCCTGCCTTCAAGGAATTATGGGTCTGGTAGAGGTTTTTGCTAGTTTAACCTTATCCAGCCTCGATTACTTACTTAATCTGCTGATAAATCACAGGTCTCCTTTGCATTTGTTGCTCTGTGTTAAGAAAGATGTGCGTTTTCTCTCTCCCACACTCCCTGTGTTTCTCATACGTGGCAGGGTACGCACAGAGCTGATGTGGAGAGCATCTGGATGCACACAGCCCCCTGCTCCCCTGGAAACTGAGCTGAACCGGAAGCAAGAATCCGTCCAAAGGTCAGAGGAAGGGGATGAAGAGTCAAGATAAATATACCAATGATGTATATTCATTACCTGCAAACCCACACACCAGCTAGGCTGGCACCAGATAGATAACCTGGCCCATCAGGCTGGGCAGAATCAGGGAGAGGCGCCACCTGAGGTCAGATGTATAGCCGAGCAGAAACCCTGGGGCTTCAGGTTGAAAAGACTCTCTACCTGCCAGCCTGCTAGACTGTAAGCAGTGATGACCGGGTAGGTATGTTATACAGAAGAGGGGACAGAATAGCCCAGGGGAAACATGACGCAAATGGTGATAAGAGGAGAGCACCCTGAGGAGAAACAGAGAAGTGCTTCTGTGACCCCAGAAAGACAGCCTGCAGTGAGCCATCCACACCTACTCACTTGCCCCTTGTCAGCTTTCTCTTCCCCCTCCAGAGAATGGCGACAGGATGCCATCCTGGAAGCTGAGGCTCCATCTAATTTCTTTTTTTTTTTTTTTTTTTTTTTTTTTAATTTATTTAATTTTCCCCCAAAGCCCCAGTAGATAGTTGTATGTCATAGCTGCACATCCTTCTAGTTGCTGTATGTGGGACGCAGCCTCAGCATGGCCGGAGAAGCGGTGTGTCACTGTGCGCTCGGGATCCAAACCCAGGCCGCCAGTAGCGGAGCGCCCGCACTTAACCGCTAAGCCACGGGGCCGGCCCTCCATCTAATTTCTGACTTCTTGCCATAACCCAGCAGGTCAGAGAAGAGCTGTGATCCTCAGTCTGAGTTTTGAATGATCACCACAACCAGATACAGCCAAGGGATTCAGGGAGACACACAGGTACTGATTCTAAGAGCTTGCCCATCAACTTCAGGCTGCATTATTCACGGAGCTCAGAGGGCAACATGGTCAGCAAAATAACCATGCCATCTTATGTTAAATGGTGGCTAAGACAACAATTTCCAGCTAGACCACTGGAAGAACGGTGCAAGGCTTCGGGCCTCTACCTCACCACCCAGTTCACACAGAACAGCAAGAATTAGTTGCCTCAAATACCACTCTGAGCATGTCTCTCCCAGGTTCTGGAACCTACAAGGCTCTCCACTGAGTTGAATCCTCTTTGTATATAAAGCACACTGTCTATAGGACCTCAATACATCTTTGTTGACTGACTGATTAATTGAAATTCAAACTCTTCAGCATAAATCACAGTCTGTCAGCCCATCAGCTCACCACCCTCATTTTCCCACATTCCCCATCAAGACCACACTTGGTCATCCATCCCCACCTTCAAGCCAACACACCCAAACTGCTTTCAATGATAGGCATTTGGTTCCCATTCAAAACTCAGCTCTCCACAAAAAGTAGATTCGTGGTTGCCTCGGGCTGGGGGGGATGGTGGATAGGAGGACTGGGGGTGACATATAGGGGTACAAGTTTCTTTTTGAGGTCATGAAAATGTTTTAAAATTGACTTGATAATTACACTTATCTGTGAATATACTAAAAACTACTGAATTATACATTTAAAAAATGAGTGAACAGTATGGCATGTAAATTATAATTCAATAAAGCTGCTGAAAAAAAAAACCTCTCTCTGGATTCACCTCCTCCAGGAAATTTTCCCTGACTCATGAATAAGGAGAATTCCATTCCAAACAGTAGAGAAAAAGGAATAATTCATTCACTCATTATTAATTTATTCATCAACAAACATCTAGGATCACCATGAAAAACCAGGTACAGTGCTAGACAGTGAAGATACAAGGCTGAACCAGACAGGACTGGACTTGGAGTACTTCAGTACTGCACCCCAAGGCCCCTGGATCCCCAAACCATGCCAACTTGACCATTTTCTCCCCTTCTTTCTTCCTAGGGTTAAGGAGAACAAAGAGATCTCCTGAACCTCTTTATATTTCAACTTTGTGCAGTTAAAATCCATAACCTGTGGCCCTCTTGGCCCCTTGCCTTCTACCACATCAGAGAGAACTCCATAGCAGGCCTGAGGGGTGCTTTTCTCTATTATGGAGAGTTTGATTTGGAGTAGGGAATGTGAAGAGGAAGGATGCCATGCTGGGCCTGGTATGCTAATCCCCCCTAATCCAAACCAGAGCAGTCATTTTCCAGTCGTCATTTCCAAGTCGTGTAATGTGGGAAGAGACCCAGGTGCGGCTCCAGGACACATGAGTGTGTAACCTCAGACTCCCAAGCACACAGCCACTCCATGTGAGACACTCACAGAATAAGGACAGTAATCCTTCACCCTTGCACAGCAAGGGGGAGCTTACAGAACATTTTCACGTGTGTTACTCTTGAGACCTCCCATTAATCCCCAGATCTCCCCTTCCACAAATAGAGAAAGCAAAACACACAGAGGTGAAGTAAGGTGCCCAAGGTTCCACAGCTAATAAATGACAGAACTTAAAAACCTAAGTATCCTGACTTTAAGTCCGATATTCTTTGTGCTCTATTGCCTCTGAACGCCAGTTCCTTCTCAGGGAATCTTGTTGGGCATCTACATGCACCTGCTCACTTGATTGCTTCCTTTCTTTCCAAGAAGCCTTCTAATTCCAAGGCCTAAAAATGATGGGTTTTTGTTTTAGCCACAATCTAGATAGATTCCAACAGAAGGCAGTATAACAGTGGTTAACAGTAGAGATTTGAGTCAGAAAATTTGGGGTTTGAATCCAGTCTGCCTTTTTCTAAATACAGGTTTCCCCTGCTATCCAAAAGTTCACTTTAAGCCATCTTGCTTTTACGAAAGCCCTCCATTAGTACCTATTTTTGCTAACCACAAAAAATCGAAGTTTTTCGCTTTTACGAAAAAAGGCAAATATGGCGTTTAGTGTTTGTTTTGCAACAAGCCATTATAAAGGCTAAGCAGTCAAGCATACTGTTATATTTCAAGCCTTCCACGTCAGCCACACCAGCTACATCAGCCACAGCAGACGATGAACCTTGACCTTCCACATGGAGGCAGGCAGACCCAGAAGAACGTGTAGACAGTAGTGATCTGCCTGCCCTGATGGATTCAGGCGATGTTGAGATGTTAACAGATGACCCTCTTCCTCTCTTTCCTACATCGCAGTCTCCGGTACCCCACCACCCCAACCTCCAACAACTCGGCCTGATACTCCATCATCACGACCACCACCTCTCAGCCTTCAGTGTGCTCCCTGTCTTCCCCATTCAGGTAAGCGAAACTACACTAGACTTACATTATTTCTACTTTATGTAGGCTGTGTATTTATCAGATAACTCCGGCTTTTACTATATATTAGTGTTATTTTAGGTTTTATGTGTTATTTGGTATGATTTGGTAGGTTATTTTTTAGATCTGGGAATGCTCAAAATTTTTCCCATATAAATTAATAGCAATTGCTTCCTCACTTTATGCCATTTCCGCTTACGAAAGTTTTCAGGGGAACACTCTATTGTCGGATTGCAGGGGAAACCTGTATATACATCTATTCTTCTAATCCAATGAGCCACCATTTAAAAACTGCCCTAAACTGCTCCTAGGAAGTGAACATCCTTCCTGTTCCCTGCTCCAACAAAAATGAAGAATCTACCACACTCTTAGACAACTCTCAAAACCAGGAAAGCCTTCCTTAAATCTAACCAAATCCACCCCATTCCCACCCTGGACAGCAAAGCAAGGCTCTTTTCCCCATATTTTGTCCTCAGTATATGTGGCAGAATCTCAAGGTCAAAATAGGGTGCCGCAAAATAGGGTGAGGTCAAATGTGAGGGGAAAGCTGACCAACTGTAACAAACTATTTTAGTGCAAGATTAGCTCCCACCAAGCTTGCCCCACTTCCCTCTACTCTGTGGAAAAGGCAGCAAGGCGAAGTACCAGAACAGAACCAACTGTTATCCCCAGGGCCACAAAAAGCCCCAGAACAAAGCTCTCCATCTGCACCTGCAGGGAAAACCACATCCAGTCATTGCTACCAGAAGAGAAACCCTGGAAGGCTTAGCATGCTCATCTTCTGCATAACATGGCCCAGCTCCTCAGCGTCCCCTCAAAGATACATGGCTCGTGGCTGGCCTGGTGGCTTAGCGGTTAAGTGTGCGTGCTCCGCTACTGGGGGCCTGGGTTCGGATCCTGGGCGCGCACCGACGCACCGCTTCTCCGGCCATGCTGAGGCCGTGTCCCACATACAGCAACTAGAAGGATGTGCAACTATGACGTACAACTATCTACTGGGGGGCTTTGGGGAAAAAAAGGAGGAGGATTGGCAATAGATGTTAGCTCAGAGCCGGTCTTCCTCAGCAAAAAAAAAGAGAATTAGCAGAGATGTTAGCTCAGGGCTGATCTCCCTCACAAAAAAAAAAAAAAAAAAACAAAGATACATGGCTCACCCTGCTCTTAGGCCTTTGTCCATACTCTTCCTTTTTCCTGACCTCATGACCATGACCTCACACTTCCCTGCTGTCTCCTACTACCTGTCTGTATTTGTCACGGTTTGAGACTCTTCCAGAAGACTTCCTCCTCTCTCTTCTTGTAGGTGGTACACATAGTATATGTCTTCCAGTGGTTCCATCTCCTCAACATGAGTGAAACTCACATGTCTTCATTCCATATGCAAGTCTCCTCCCACCCTCCCTCTCAACTTCCACATCCCCCCATTCTACCCAGCTGTCCCCCTACTCCCTCCACAACCACATCACCACTAGCTGGTACCAGACTGAGCTCATAAGAATATTCAATAAATACTTGTTGAATTGAAATGCATGAAATTGAGCAGATTGGGAGGAGGAGGCCTGGGGAAGGTAGCCAGTCACTCAGTTGCCCCACATAAGAGCACAAACCACTGTTAAGAGACAGGGTCCTAGAGTCTAGAAGTAAATGAGTAGGGTGCATGGTATCAATGAGCCAACGAGGATTCCACACCCCCCTCCACCAGACAGTGGGTTTGGCTCAAACACAACTCTTGGCCAAGGCTGTATGGAGCTGCCCTGGAGCTGCCCCATGGTTTTCTTACGGTTTTCTTTTTGCGTATGTGAGGAAGATCAGCCCTGAGCTAACATCCGATGCCAATCTTCCTCTTTTTTGCCAAGGAAGATTGGCCCTGAGCTAACATTTGTGCCCATCTTCCTCTACTTTATATGGGGACGCCACCACAGCATGGTGTGACAAGCGCTGTGTCGGTGCACTCCTTGGATCCGAACCTGCGAACCTTGGGCCGCAGTAGCGGAGCGTGTGCACTTAACCGCTTGGGCCGCCATAGCGGAGCGTGCGCACTTAACCGCTTGAGCCACAGGGTCAGCCCCTGCCCTACGCTTTTCTACACCAAGTCGTAAGGAAAGCGGTCTTCCCCCACTACTCAGACGCCACATCTACCCAGGCAAAAAAGTAGCTAGCACAAACCACAGTGGTGTGGACCAGGCCTAGGCCTGGTGATAGGAAATGTGACTCACTTAACATGAATACTCTGCCACCTCCTCTAAACATGTGGGCCAGGAAAGGCAACCTGATGTAGCCAAAAACATTATAAAAATTGAAATGGAGCTCAGAAATATAAGTCTAAGTAGAGGATCCTCTTAACCTCTTTCATCTTCTGCTCTCTCCATCTGTTGAATGGGAATAATAGCAGTACCTATCTCAAAAAGTTTTCGTGAGGATTAAATTTGGAGATAGATGGTGAAGTATTCACCATGATGACCTGCACATGATAAGGGCTGGATAAATATTAGCTGCTGTGGTTTTTATTATTCATTTTGCTGGGCGGATCAAATGAGACAGAATGCAGCGTGAGGCCCCATGTAAATGTGTTACATAATATAAAGTCACTGGCCCCTAGCGCTGGGTTGGGGAGATGAGTGACGCGAGGGGAAGCTCAAGTACCACTAACTCCGGGGCCGGGCGCAGTGCTTGATGAAGGGCTCCTGCATTCCTCGTCGAAGATTCCGCTAGGATGCCCTGGGGCGCCGGACGGCTCGAGGGAAGAGGAGGAGGAAATGGGGGAAAAGGCAGGGGGCGGAACAGGGACGTACCTGCTTTCACTGCACTCCTTCCGCTCCCTCACCCTCAGCCACTTGCGGAGAAGGAAGCGTTTTCGGCGGGGGGAAGCGCTGGGTGTGGAGCAGTTGGACCAAGGGGTGTCCTCGTCGCTGGAGGGCGTAATCTCGATAGACGGCAGCTGCAGAAACTCCTTGCCAGGGGCCAAGACACCGGGCAGGTCCTGGGCCAGCCCGGCCTCCAGGCTCTGCTCCTGCACGTTCCTCATGCGGCGCATCTTGAAGCGCCGGCGGCGGAGCGTGGGGGTCGACGAGCTGGACCAGACCGGGCTGCCCTCGGGCGCGCCCTGCGGCTCGGGCACCTGCAGGGCGGGCAGCTGCAGGTTCTCCATCATGTTGGCCGCCGGCATGGGTCCCCGTCGCCTCTGCGCTTCTTCGGCGCCCTCGGCCAGCCGTCTCGCTCCTGCCCGCCGCGTCCTGCTCCCCACCCCTGGCCCGCGGCGCGCTCGGCCCTCTCACGTTGGGAAGCGCTCGGGGCTCGAGCTGCAGGAAGAGCAAGCGCCTCTCCCGGAGCGCAGCGAGGAAGGAGCGCGAGGGCACGCGGCGCGGTGGGGCGCGCGGCCGCCGGCAGGCTAACTTTTGCGCGCGCCGCTCCTCCCGGCCGTCCGCGGCGGGAGCCTCCTGCCAGCCACCCAGCCGCCCTCCTGGGGCTCCCCTCGCGCGCCCGCGTCTCTCCCTCGCGCGCTTGCGTCTTTGCCTTAGCGGGGCGCGGCAGCCCGGGGCCCCAGGGGCCAGCTCGACAAACTCTCAGCGGTTTGCGTTCAGCAGACCAGGTTGGGGAGCCGGCTTGGCGCTGCAGGGAGGAAGAGAGCAGGAGGAAGAGGCAGAGGTAGGAGGGAGAAGGAAAGAGGAGAGGAAGCGAGACACCGGAGAAAAACAAAAAAGGAGGAGGAGCGGGGGGCTAGGAGGGGGGTGAGGGGAGGTCATTTCTGTTGAGCAAGGGCATGCACAGGCGGCACAGCTAGTGTAACTGTACACGGAATCCCTTGGGGAGGACTCCACCTCCAAGTGACGGCTGCTCCAATCAGCCTAATGAAACAGGATCACAAACCAAACTTTCTCAAAGCGACGACTGGCCAGGCACCACTCATTAATCTAACTCCCTGGTTTTTCTTGGGGGGTTGGGGGGGGCGGGGAAGGGAGGAATCCAGGAATTCAGTCCTCACTCTCCAACGCCACTCAAGATACAGGGTTTTCGGAAAACTAGGGGACTTTTCAGCTGGATCTCTTCTCCTAAGAAAGGTGCTTTCTTTAAGTGATTTGGGGTGCAGGTAGGGGCATAGTGAGAGGGAGACAGCAAAGTTCCTGGAGGCTGCTTCCAAAATGACAAGCTGAGAAAAGAGGACAGTTCTCCTGTGGAATGAGCTGAGACAGCAGACATGACATACCAAGCAAGGACAGACAACAGGATCTGAGAGACACAGGACACGTAAGGAAAAGGGGCTGCTCCCTGTACATCCTGAGCAACCCTGTCAATACCATAGCCCCATCCCAAGCAAAGAATGAAATTAGGGAGGGTGAGCACCCAGGAAGCAAAGCATCCAGCAAAGCCCCAGGGAGCTAAGGGTACTCTTTTACATTCCTGGGAATGACTGAGTTCTGCTTCACCCTGGAAGAGGCATGGGCTGAGTCACAAAAAAATCTAGTATGTCCCAGGTCATGGAACCTAGAAAGTCTGGATCAGTCTCGCAGTGTCCCAAGCTATGCTGACCCACTCACTCCCTAGACCCAGGTACCACCCTGAGAGATTAGCCCTAGAACTGATCCCCCTTACTGAGGCACTCTGTGGGCAGAGTCTAAGGCAGCCCAGCTTCTAGAGCAGAGGCTGTATCGCCCGGCCTCCCTCCCTGCCCAGCGCATTTGCCTCTCCAGTAAGTCCTGCAGATAAGAACCAAAGGAGAGATGGTAGCTTTCAAATAGACCAGGAGGAGCACAAAAGAAAGCACCAAAACGAAAGTCCACAATCCGATTCACCTATTCTTCTCTGCCCCTCTCTGTGAGCCCAGTTTCCAGTAGGAGCCAGTGCTCATCTTCTGTGCCAGGAGGAAAGTCGTGGGAACACTTCACAAGTGTCCCAAAGCTGAGGAAAAGTCACATTCCCCAAGACCACAAGAACTCCCTGCAAAAAAATATGTCCCTACAGTTCAGCAAGACATCAAATGCCACAGTTGGCCATGGGTGTATCATGCCTTGTAATGACACATGGAGGGGAGCTCAAGGCATAGTGACACTGTGCAACCTCCAAGAGGCCGGGAAACTGAGCGAAGTACGTTTTGCTCGGCAAGAGAGATAGTGTGGCCAAACGCCAAGGCCAGGCCCCTGTAAATGACTCCCCGGAACAGCGGCTCTGGCTTATTTCTGACTCTCTTCATCCGGCCCCTGGCTCTCACAAGGGTGGTTTGGTATCACTCTATTTTAATTCCCAGACATAGCACAGAAAGGAGAAACGCCTTCCCATCAGGTGTCAAGGCTGGCAAGGAGCAGGACACTTCTTCCGGCTCCGGGAATGTTGAGGAGGCTGGGCTGTAACTCCAAACATCAGGACCCAGAGCTAAGCCAAGGCGCACAGAGTTGCTCACTGCCTTGGATTGCCTCCAAGGACTAGCGCTTAGCAGGGGATCTACTAACTTCTCAGTTCAAGGAACTTGCCCTGTGGAGGGGGGCTCAGGTGTTTAAGAGGAAAAGGGATGCTAGGACACTACCATTCACTTGGAAGCCAAAAAAAAAAAAAAAACCCCAAAACAAAAAACCAGTGGGTTCCACAATACAGGGGCCAAAATATTCAAAGGTTATTTTGGGGAAAGGGAGACTCACAAGGGGAGCAGCCCCCTGAAGTTTATCATGGGCACTCTGCATTTAAATGTAAGCCTCTTAAAAGGAAGAAAAGCCACCAGTTCCCTCTTCCCACACTTTTTCCACCCACAATGGATTCTGGACCTAAAATCTAAAATCGTATAAGATTTACGTTAAGCCTTGGGCTCAGCAGTGGTGGAGAATGATCATTTACGTTTCACCTGGCCTGAGGAAAACCTCTGCCAAGGTAAACCTGAGCTGGTTTCACTTGGCTGGGAAGCAGATACGCAGAGTCCCTCAAGTCCCTTGCACTGTTCTTGCTCACTTCCTCCTCCGCAGTCCCTTCTTTCCTTCAAGCCTTAACCTGTCCATCCATTAAAACCTGATTCAAAACACAGCTCCCGCCCCCCTAGCTGTTTTTTTCTGTTTACTTCTTATGATGCACTATCAAGATGATAAATGGGACACTACTCTGAAAATGAAATGCCCTGCAGCTGCAAGCCAGCATTACCGTTAAGACCATAAGCGTGGTGAGAGAAGAACCAAGTTTCTCCTTCCTTTGACTCTGTCCAGTGTCCTGTGTTTTGTTTATATAGTAACCTTTACACTTGTAAAGGGCTTTCAGACACAATATTTTATCTTCCCAGCGACCCTAGGAGTTGGGAGAAGAGATGTTATTACCCTCATTTTACAACTGATTCAAGTGAGACACAGAAAGATGTAGTAATTTATCCAGGGTCGTAGATAAATAACAATAGCTATTCAATGACAAAGCCAGAACTTGAACCCAGGTCTTCTGAAGCCAGTTAGAGGCCACTAAAATCTCATCAAATGTGTCAGCTCTGGAAAGCAGCTCCTTTATAGCACCAGAATTTTTCCAGCCCTGACTTTAGTCAGGTAGATCATGAAATGACATGTACCTATTCAATTCCATCAGTTATTTTACAAGTGCAGAAATGGAAGCAGAAAGTCTTGAAAAACAATTTCCCAAAGCAGCTGGCGTCAGGGGGTCAGGACCAAAGAGTTTCCATGACCCGCTTCAGAATCTCAGCCACTGCATTCCTCACCAAGTCCCCCCTCCCCACTTCTCTCCCATACTTGGCTCTCAGTGGACTCCAAGGTTCTCTGGGAAACTGACCTCACCTCTGGCCCTCCAGACAGGTGGTGGCCAGAACAACCTGGCCTTCCCTTCCCCCACCCAATAGCCAGGCCTCTGACTTTAAATGAAAGGAGCTCATATTACCAAGCAACTGTTGTTTATTCTCAGCTGTTCAGGCTCCCTTTTCCTACAGACACAAGATACCCAAACACCTGTCTACTACTTCTGGAGACCCACAAACTATATAGTCCATTATTCGGCTGAAACTTCCAGGAGAGAACTTAAGTGAAAAACAGCAGCTGTCAGGCTAGATTTCTCCTGGGTGACATCCAAGTGAATGTGAGGTACAAAGGGCAGGCCTCCACCAGCCCACCTGCCCCAAGGATGCCAACAGCACAGGCGGAAGTGTCCCTTCCAGCTGTTGCAAGACAGGCAGTCCCCACCCTCAAGGTTGAGATGCAGAGTCTCTCTCCTGAACAGCATTCAAAATGGCCAAACCCAAGGGCTGGCTTTGTACAGCTTCCCATGTACAAGGGAAAGAAGCAGGCAGTAGGCATACATGAAGTGGAACTTGTTGCTATCAGGCAAGCTGGAAATACTGATAGAGGTGAACGATGCTGTGAGAGCAGTGTTATTAACTGTCTTCAAATACAAAAGGACGGATGGCCAGATGTTATCCTCTAGCTCTCCTTCTGTGGCTGAGCAAGAGGAAATAAGTTTGCATAGAGCACAGTGTGGGAGATTCAGGTTAGATGATAAACACTTACCAAGAGTAAGGCCAGTTAAGGACTGGAATGTATGACCAAGGATGGTTAGAGTGGCTTTCTCTGCACATCTTTAAAGGTAACTGGTGCCTAGTTAGAGGCAGTGGCAGGAAAGAGACGATTTCTTAAAGGCCCAGTCTCCATTCTACCATTGTGGGTCTGTAAGGCCCAGATTCTCTCTCTTTTAAAAAAAAAAAAAAAGCAATTCCCTTATTCCTAAAACAAAGTCCATTTGACCTGATGCATTTCTGGCCCCAGGCATTTTGATTTTGATTGCTGGATACTAAACACCTCCCTGAAACCCACAAACAGCTTAATATCTTGCATGGTTAAACAGAAATACAGGGATCAGTGACTGGGGTGGTGATGGGGCAAGGAGCTAGGGGTGGGTAGTATGGGCAAAAGAGAAAGAATGGGAGAGAATAACCTTCAACCCCTCCCCGGGTACCTCGTTTCTATTCCTTTCACGAGTCCTTACCTCATTTCCCCATACAAGAGCTAGCTACTGAAGTCAGAGGAAACCGCACTGAATTTGGGTGGTTTGAGGAGGGTGGAGGATGCTGGCTAAACACAATCTAAATAAAACCACAGTTGACCAGCCACCATGTCCAGCTTCTCCTTCTGAGGAAAAGGGAGAAAATGCTGTGAGACTTTTACGGAGTCTCAGTTCCCTAGGACAGAGCGCTTGCTTGGTGAGGCCTCTCAGCTGTAGGGAATGCACAGGGTTGGCAGAGCGCTTCCGCTAGCCTTCGGCAGGGGCCAGGGTGAGCAGTGACGTCACCTGAGGAGAAGGACTGTCACCAGATAAGCCTCCCTGGTTTAATTGCTCATCAAAAGGCTTAGGAGTCAAAGAAGAATGTTTTGCACAACAACGTTTGGCTGGCCCTGATCTTGACACCAACGTACCATGGCTCAGACAGACATCATCTCTTGTCCTCTAAATCTTACAAGGATAGTCTTTGTGCACACCAGGGCTGGAAAAGACTTCCTGAGGTCACCCCATCCGTCTCCTTGGTGTCCATTCCAAGGAAAGCAAGTGGCCTGTTCTGGGTATTCTGATGCTTTCCTCGGAACTGTCACTAGATACTATTGGAGTTATAAACCAGCAATTAAGTGCACAGACCCAAAGGCATGCTATCTGAGCTGTAGACCCCTTCCCACCACTTACTAGCTGTTTGATTTGGGGATAAGTTATTTAATTTCTCTGTGTCTCAGTTTCCTCATCTGTAAAACCAAGATGATTAATAGCATCTCCCTTGTGGGGTTGTTGTGAGCATTAGAACAGTGCAGGGCACTTAGAACAGTGCTTGGCACTCAGTGAGTGCTCTATAAATGTTAGCCTTTGTTCTATCTAATGAAGTCTCCTGCATAATACCCTTGTTAGCAAACATGACTATTTGTGTTGATTTTCAATTCCGTTTAATTCTACAAGTAGTTGTTAAGCTGGAGCACTGTGTGGGGCCCCTTAATAAGTGCTGGGGATACAGCAAGACAAATAAGACATGGTTTGTGCAGTGGGGCACACAGTCTAGCAAGGTAGAATTAATTAAGTGCAAAATATAAGTGCAAACAAAGTGTGAGTGGAAAGATGGATAAATTTTAACTAGAGGGAAAGAGGTGGTCTAGGCAGGCTCTATGGAGGAACTGGTATTTAAGTCAAGACTTAAAGTATGAATTTCAATAGAAAAGAATAGGGCATTCTGGAATGGCACAGTTTGAGTGAAGGCACTGAGGAGTAGAAACTCATGGAGAGTTTTTGAAAATAGGGAGGGAAAAGTCAGGGCACACGGAAGGAAATAAAGTGAGATGAGCCTGGAGAGACAAGAGGGTCCGATTCTGGTGAGTGTTGAAAGTTGAGACTTTATTCTTTAGACAAAGGGATGCTATTTGAGTTTTTGTTTGCTTGTTTTACATTATCCACCTGTACTTGAGGAACATCCATTCTGGTGAGAGTGTGAAATATGTATTAAAGAAGCAAAAGATAGGACACACAGAGGCCAATGCAGAGACCGTTATTCAATCAGTCCATATTTTTGGAATATCGACTATATGCATGGCAAATAGTTCAGGTAAGAGATAGAGAAAATCTGAAATAAGGCAGGAGAGAAATGTAGAATGAGAGGAGGTGGACAAGGAAAAGAAAAGCCCTATGAAGATTTATTCAGAGACGCAGATTGGAAGAAAACTAAGAATGAGGGATCATTTAGAAGTCAAGGGAGGAAAGGAGCAAACACTTATTGAATGACAACCATAAGCCAGGCACTGGGGTTAAGTGCTTCACGCACAAAATCCCCTTTGACCCTCCCAACTGCCCTGGGAAATAAATATAGAAAGCTCCATTTTAGGAAGATAAGAGAATTTTAAAAGGTGACTTGCCCAAGTTCACCCAGCTAGCAAGTGGAAGATGAGCACCCATTTAAACTAGGGTCTCTTCACTTTAAAACTCATGCTTTTTCATTTATATCACATTTCAAAAAGATAAATGATGCCAAAGGCTGTAATGAAGTCAGGCAGGAGGAAGACTGAGATAATTCCATTAGATTTTGTAATTAGGTCATTGATGACCTCGGAGAGAACAATTGCAGTGTAGTGGCAAGAGAAGAAATGCGATTGCTATAAGTTAAAGAGTAAGGAGGGGATGAAAAAATGGAGGCTGCGAGATTAGACTCCCCTTTCCAGAAATAAGGCAGTGAAAGGAATGAGGGACATCTATTTATTCTCAAATAATTATTGAGCATCTGCTATGTGTTAACATTCTTCTAGGATCTGGCATTAGATTGTGAAAAGTAATGTGTGTGTTTGTGTGTGTACGTACGTGTGTGTGAAGGGCAGAGAGAGAGAAAGATTTAGGGGGTAGGAATAAGGAGGTTTTTTTCCTTTTAATTTCTGTGTGTGTGTGTGTTTGATTGTTGGTAGATGTTATGTTGCAGAGGAACAAAATGTGACTGTATGATTATGCCATTTAAAATGAAGTTCTGCCTATATCTGCTAAGAAAATTGAAGCTTGGTGATGTACCTGGTAATCTAGCAAATCAATCAAAAAGTATTTAATATGCCCAGATTCTAAGCATACCATAATACTGGGTACTTGAAGGGTTTCTGAAAAGTTTCTGTAAAACCATTTATTCCTAAAAATAATTTTTGAATGCCTATCAAAGAATGCCTGGCCTCAGTTGCTTCAAATCTTGGGGGGAGAGAAGAGCAGAAAACCAATCCAAAAACTACAATTTGGTAAGGAAATCCACTTCAATAGAAGCGTGTACCAAATGCAGTGTGAGCCCAGAGAGAGATCTTGAGCCAGAGAGAACTTCATGGAGGAGACAGTACCTACTCAAGGTTGAAGGTTAGCAGAGGAATTTTCTGGATAGACCCAGGGGGATATGCTTCCAGGCAGAAGGACCACATGTGCAAAAGCAGGGAGGTGTAAAAGAGAGCATGGTGTATTCTTGGAATTACAAAAAGAACAGCTTAGGGCCGGTCCCATGGCTTAGCGGTTAAGTGCGCGCACTCTGCTACTGGCGGCCGGGGTTCGGATCCCGGGCGCGCACCGACGCACCACTTCTCCGGCCATGCTGAGGCCGCGTCCCACGTACAGCAACTAGAAGGATGTGCAACTATGACATACAACTATCTACTGGGGCTTTGGGGGGAAAAAAAGGAGGAGGATTGGCAATAGATGTTAGCTCAGAGACGGTCTTCCTCAGCAAAAAGAGGAGGATTAGCATGGATGTTAGCTCAAGGCTGATCTTCCTCACAAAAAAAAAAAAAAAAAAAAAGAACAGCTTGACTGGATCCTAATGTTCAGCTGGGTGAGGGATGAGGGCAAGAGATGATATCTACTATAAATCTTCCTTCATTCACCCATTCAACATATATTTATTGAGTATGCTATGTTCTAGGTGCTGGAAAACAGGGATGCACAAGAGCAAGTCTGTGCCCTGGAGGAGTTTACCTCTTGGGGCCACAAAATTCCAGAATGATGGAACAGATTTCAAAGATCTGATCCAACCATCACTTTATCTCCAGTGTTCATTCTGTTTTAGAGATGAGAAAATGGAGGCACAGGGAGGGTATAGACTTTGACTAAAATCCCACATCAAAAAGGTGACGCTTCACAGATGATAAAGGGCTTTGCAGGCAAAGAGCAAGACTCAAAGCAGCATTGGAAGCTTAACTCACTCAAAGAGCAGGGCACCAAAGCCCTAGGAAACGGTACCTTTCAAGTGCTAAAGCAACCATCTAAGGCTTCTATTTCTGACGGGAACTCAGACCATTCCAGCTCTCCAATCAGAAAAGCAGCCACCTTTTACACACAATCAAATCAAGAGCCAGAGAGGCGCAGGCGTTTGAGCAGTGTGCTCCAAATGGCTCTTAGGGTTGAGCAGAACTATGGTAACTACTACCCTGGGATATAATGCTGACATTGTAAAGATTGCCTAGTTTATTCTTTTTTTTTTGTGTGAGGAAGATCAGCCCTGAGCTAACATCCATGCTAATCATCCTCTTTTTGCTGAGGAAGACCGGCCCTGAGCCAACATCTATTGCCAATCCTCCTCCTTTTTTTTTCCCCCAAAGCCCCAGTAGATAGCTGTATGTCATAGTTGCACATCCTTCTAGTTGTTGTATGTGGGACGCGGCCTCAGCATGGCCGGAGAAGCGGTGCGTGGGTGCACGCCCGGGATCCGAACCCGGGCCACCAGCAGTGGAGCGCGCACTCAACCGCTAAGCCACGGGGCCGGCCCCACCTAGTTTATTCTGTTGGGATACAAGAGCATGTTTGCCAAGCACCAGGGAGATAGTAGCCTTTACATAGTATTTCAAACAAAAAAATGGAATTGTTTTGTTATGACACAGGAAGGAGCTAAAGAACCCTAGGCTCAGTGGAGGATTTTCAGGGGCGGCCCTTGTAATCCAGCTCTAGACAACTGTTCCCACTGCACCCTGAGTTATTTATCTTCCTGCAAGGAATTCATCTGGAGAGAGTAACTGTAAATAATTCATTCCTGGAAAATTCTGCATTAGTTGTGAGCTCTTGCCTTAATGAAAGTCAGATGTCCCCACTTTTCAGGAATCATCCATTTGCCTCTACCCTGGCCGCACTCTGCCCTTCGAGCTGTCCCCAGTGGCAAGTGCCAGTGCACTCCTACCACCGCTTTTCTAGGAGCTGAGACTCTGGACCACTGCCCTCACAGTTTGCCTCAATTCATTGACTGCACGGTATTTTAAATACCCTGAAATCAGGATTTGGGGATTGGTTATGCAGAGTGATCACTAAAGTCTCTCTTGTAGCTCTGAGTCTATGAACTGGAAAGGTCTGCTTTGCTTTAAGTAATCCTGGTGTATGAAAATATGGATTTTAAAAATGTGTGAGTTCGAATGGTCATTCTTATAATACAAATCATTTGTTTTAAAGAAGGATTCACTAAAATAGATTGTTTTTTGACATGTATGAACATTTTTATTCAATTAATGAACTTGAATAAGGCACACTCTATGAAGAAGCCACCTGCTGAATGACTTAGAGTGTTCAAATCAACATGAAACATGTCACTGAACATAGAGTGCTCTTTTTTCTGTTTCCAGGAAAAGAAAGAGTTCTATTTCCCATACCCTCAACCACTTCCATGATGTAAGCTGGTACTTTTGGAAAACATATTAACTCTGTCTGATAGTTGGAAAATTTTATGAGCAAGAGACCTTCCTTAGGCGATAGAATTGTAGGCCTAGGAGAAACATTAGATATTTTAGTCCAGTGCCCATCCCTCCTCCACCTGTCCCACCCAGGTTCACAGAGGAGAAACTGAGGCATTGGCAAGATAAATCTTGGACCAAGGTCATAAGGATGGATTTGAAACTGCTTTCTGTCAATCAAACATCTTTCAGTTGAATTCTACTTTAATTACTTTCAGTATTATTTTGGAGGTAGTATTTTGACCTCAAAGAATAATTAAAAACAAATTGCACTAAGGAGTCTACTCATTCTGCTTTTGTCCACACACATTCTGTGTGCGTTTAATTCCTTCATATGCCCACACAGAGCAAGAAGTTAGTCAAACATAAACATCTCGCTAGAACTAATCCCAACATAAACATTTAGATTTGCACAAAAGATATAATAGAATGGTTATTTGCTTTTGGAAACGGCTTTTTGCTTTACACAAACAGAATTCCTTTATATGGGAAATTCCTCTAACGCATTTTAAATATTACTTGATTTATACACAACTTTGCAACAACACTACTTAATAAAAGTGTATCTGTAAATAATCAACTTCCCTGCTCTTACCCTTTCAGTTCAAAGCAAATAAACGATAATGAGGACTTGAACAAAATGAAAAATCTGCTTCACTCAGGCATAGATTAGAAATGTTCCAGTGTCCTAAAAATTTTCAGATTAACCTAAGAATTCTTGAGCCCAGCACTGTATTTTCTCATGTAAGCCACGTAAAAATCCTGAGGTAAGTGTCATTTTTCTCATTTTAGAGATGACAAAACTGAAGCCCAGAGAGATTAAGAACTTTAGGTGTCAAGATGTGATCCAAACCCAGGTATTCTGAATCCAAACCCAATGTTTTCTCCACTCCACTGTTTTACTCCATTTCAAGCTCCTATAAAATATGTTTTTTCATCTTCCATTCAAACTGGTTATGTTATCATTCTTTGTGAAGACTTTTATTTGATTTACAATTTGGTAAACAAATAAATATTTGGGATTGCAATTCTGCAAACTGACTCACTTTGTTTCCCTGTTTATTCAGTCAGTTTCTATTTGTTCCCTAAATTAAACATACCATAGAGTTAATACCAATTTCCTTGGGAGTTCCTATTAAATTCTAAATATTTTAAAAAGAAATGCTATCCCAAATATTTAGCAAAACTCATTGGCTAGAAATACTTGCAAGAATACTTTTTATGGCATGTTCAGGCCACTACGCAGTTTCTCTTTTGCAACTAATAATGTCAGTATAACCCTAATTCCTACTTTGTACCCAAGTGTCTCTAGTGCCTCTTACCTGTTACAAAGTCAACCTGTAGATCTGAGGTGAGGCAGCAGGGCTCTGCAAGTGCTGGTGCCTGGAGGATCCTATTATTGAGGACTGTCCACACAGTGCTCCAAGCAGGGCCTGCACAAAGGAGGAAACCACTGGCCTCTTACAAATGGTGCAGCCCGAGGCTCCACTAAGTTGGTTTGCTTAAAATGATGCTTGCCACCCCGGGCTGAAATGGTAACTTAGTAAACAATAAAAGACCTTTAAAAGTAGCTTCTCTTGGGTCTTCAGGTTCTAATTTAGCTTCCAAAGGTAGATCTGACTTGCTTCCAGGAGGCAGTAAAGCAATGGCTTAAATCTCACTAGCCAGAGCAAAGTGTCTGTTCTTGAAGGCTTGCTCACATGACCGCATTCTGTTCAAGTTCGCATATGCATCCTTGGACCTTGGAACCAGGACATTAGGCTCCATCCCCACCATAAGAAAATCTCCGCAGCTTAACTCAAAGAACAACCAGTCAGCACTTATTGGTCCCACTGTCCTTCAGGCAGAGCCCCACTGGGATACTGAAAATCTACGTTACTGCCCTGCCTGTTCCTCCCTCACCCTTCTCTTCCCTTCTCTCTCTCTGTCTGTCTCTGTCTCTCTCTCACACACACACACACACAACCTTCTTAGAGATCCCCCCACTCCCTTCAGTGACCAGACACTGCTAATCCAAAAATAAATAGTGAGTTCCCCATCAATGGAGGTGTTCAAGCAGAGACTGAACCTGTTGGGGACGTTCTCACATTGAGGCTGACAGCAGATGACCTCAGAGGGCACCTTCAGGTCTAAGGTTCTATAGTATTCGACAGGTTCTAAGGTTCTGTAGCAAGTCCACACATCCTCTTGCTCTTCTAATTGTCTTTTTATTACTTATTCTTTTTCTTTTCTCCTTAGAGAATGTCCTCCTTATCCATTTAAATCAACCCTTACTAGTACAAAAAATACCGTGGAGCAGTTTACCCACGCAACTATCAACACATCCTTTTCCACCTTGTATCATACTTTTTAATATGCACTTTCCACCTCCCCTCAGACTGTAACTGCCATCAAGGCAAGATTTATGTCCCATTTATCTTTGTCATCCTGTTACCAAGCTCACTGCCCCACATGGTGTACATGCTCAGTAAACATCTGTGAATGAAGAAACGCTGGGTGGGGGAGTGTTGAGAGGGGAAGACAGGTCAGGAGGTTTGAAAAGGCACCCCGTGCAATGAGTTTCCCAGCCTCAAACTCTATGGAGATTGCTCCTCCACTGCAAAGCCCTTCTGGAGAGCAAAGACTGAAGAACGTCTCGCGTCTCAGCCCTGCAGTACCCCTAGGGACAGCTCTGACTGTGGATATAATTTCCCTTGGATTATCACATCACACTCAGCCTACATCACATAAGAGGTCTCAGGAGAAGTCACCTGGGACTATAATGCTCTTTGCCCAGAACATTCATTCCTGATTAACTAAAAGCTCAGGTTTCTTAGGTAGGGGTGTTTGGACTATGGATCTTTGGGATCAATTAAAGAAAGGAACAAGAATACATTTGGAAACAGTGGCTTATCTATCACCTCTTAAGAAAACACCCTGAATTAGAGTTTAATCAATTCTCTTTCCAGTATTTGTGAAGGCCTCAGCTTAACCATTCCTGAGAGAAGAAATTTCACCTGACTCTCTTCCAGAGATCTCCAGAGAGGCCAATCTCCCAAATTCCCCTCCACCAACCCAGGCCCACTTCAGTTCTGGTGCTGCCCACAGTCTAGAAAATAACCATTCTCTTCCATAGTTTCCTGTCTGAAGGATGTCTGCCAATCCTTATTATAAGGCGAACATTAAGCCATAATTTAATTTCCCTTAAATATCTGTTCATTTCGTTTGAGTATCAAAGCAGAAAAATACCTTAGAGGAAGCCAACCCCCACAATTTATAGAGAAGGAACTAGGCTCAGGAAGTGCCTATCTGTGGCTGCCTTTGTTAGCCTGTTTGCTGTGGTACAAAGATGAAGTTAATCTATTAATTACAGAAGAGCTGAGTCCAGAAACACTTACCATGCACTTTTAAAAAAATAAACTTTATCTTAAGAAAAGTTTTAGATTTACAGAAGTTACCACATACTTCTAAACGCTAAACTACTTCTTCTTTCCTGTTACTGTTTTACTAACAGTGCCCTCTCACGTCCTGCCTCAGGACTACAGCACATTGTCAAAATAATCTGTTTTCCATTTTATTGGCACTAAGTACTCATAGGGGTAAGTGTTTGGTCCAGGTTCCAGGAACAATTTGCTTGTTTTCTGAGGGGAAATGTTACAAAGAACAACTTACATATACAGGTTCTACGCTGACGGTGGGAAGAGAATTTTATTTAAATTAGACTAATATCCAAATACAATCATAGTAAGGCTAGCCAATATTTACTACACACTTATATGAATCAGGCACGATCTCAATTAATCCTCAAATCAACCCAATGAGTTAGTTGTTATCCCCATATTCAAATGAGAAAAAATGAGGCTTAGGAAGGTCGTCTAAAGACACACAGCTACTCAGCAGCTGGGCTAGGGTTCAAACTGGACAGTCGGATGCCAGAGCTTATGATCTCCCATGGTTGGCGTGGTCTCTCCTGTGATGTGGAATGATCTCGGTCTTTAATGTCAGCATCTTGGTCCTAACTTGGTACCTGATTTGATAACTCATTCATACACCTATACCACACAATTATTGCGTGTGCCTTGTACAAAATACCATATGCATTCTTAATATCCATCACATGACCTGTTTGAGCTACATGTAAATATGGTATGTGCAGATACATATCCTGGACATATGAATTCCCAAAGCTGGCAGACATATTTGCATACCCATGACATTTACAGCACATTTTCCAATTATATTAAGCTTATAATACTCATTTATTTCCTCATTTATGGGACACAGTATGACCTAGCAATTAAGTGCAACGGTTCTGGAATGAGAAAATCTGAGTTCAAATCCTAGATCCACCATTTATTGACAACTTAATCTCGCAGTGCCTCAGTTAACCCATGTGAAAAATCAGATTGATAACCATAGTGCCTTTTTCATGGGCTTGTTGTAAGAGATAAACAAGATAACACACATAAAGCACTTAGCATAGTCCCTAGCACACAGTAAATGTTAAGAAAAGTCCGGGGGAAGCCCTGTGGCATAGCGGTTAAGTGCGCGTGCTCCGCTGCTGGCGGCCCAGGTTCGGATCGCAGGCGCGCACCAACGCACCGCTTGTCAGGCCATGCGGTGGTGGCATCCCATATAAAATGTAGGAAGATAGGCACAGATGTTAGCCCAAGGCCAGTCTTCCTGGCCAGTCTTCCTCAGCAAAAAGAGGAGGATTGGCATGGATGTTAGCTCAAGGCTGATCTTCCTCACACACACACACAAAAAAGCCCATAGTTATATTATTATTATTTATTTTATTTTTCTTTTTGGTGAGGAAGATCGGCCCTGAGCTAACATCTGTTGCCAATGCTCCTCTTTTTGCTGAGGAAGATTGTCCCTGAGCTAACGTCTGTGCCCATCTTCCCCTATTTTGGATATGGGATGCCGCTACAGCATGGCTTGATGAGCCGTGTGTAGGTCTGCACCTGGGTCCAAACCTGCGAACCCTGGGCCACCGAGGTGGAACACGTGAACTTCACCACCACTGGGCCACCACCAAGCCGGCCCCGTATTATTTTTATGTTTGCAATCTTCGTGTATAAGCATCACATATTCATCACTAACGTAATAACATACATCAGACAGCCAGGGATGCACAGGCACATCATACACATACCACAGAGCACTATAAAAATCCACTTTACCCGGTGCCACATAGGCTGCATGTATGAAATCCATTTATCATTTCAGTAGCTCCCCACTCATAAAAAAAAGAGATGGATAAAGACTGAGGTCAGGGTCCGCCCTGTGGCGCGGGGGTTAAGTGCGTGTGCTCCGCTGTGGAAGCCCAGGGTTCACAGGTTCGCATCCTGGGCAGGCAGCTACGCACTGCTTGTCAAGCCATGCTGTGGTGGCGTCCCATATAAAGTAGAGGAAGATGGGCACGGATGTTAGCCCAGGGCCAATCTGCCTCAGTAGAAAAGAGGACAATTGGCATCAGATGTTAGCTCAGGGCTGATCTTCCTCACAAAAAAAAAATAAAAAAAGACTGAGGTCGACTTAAAATACAGGTTTATTTATTTTAAGGCCTGTGGAGAAGGGTGCGGGTGGAAAATGGTACCAATTGGTAAAATCATGATCATTATTGTTATCATTATTATTATCGCTAGTATGAAGAGAACTCGCAGGCTTCCAGCCTCTCGCATTTCTGTACTTGCCTTTTCTAAGGGAACTAGATAATGCTTCATTGCCTCCTTACAATGGGAGTGGTTTTGCCATTCAATTATCATCTCCATCACACTCCATAGAAGTTAAAAGATGGCATTTGGGTCTTCTATTCAAGCGAGTGATCTTTCTATCCCTTTTATTACAAGAGAAGCAACTGGTAAAGTTAATGCAATGTTCTGTAACTAATGCCTTGGAAATGCCCAAAGCACCAACCCTAATCCACTTGGAAGGCTAACTGTATTCAGAATGCTAGGTTTTATATTAAGCTATATATTATAGTAAAATCAGCTGCAGGGGAAAATCCTCTTTGAACCAGAGCTAAACCATTTTTATTTATTTATACAACTTACACGAGCCTGATGCAAGAGGAAAAAACCCCAAACAAACTTCAATAATAAGATACCAATTTAACCCTTTGCTGAACTACAAAAATGGTGGCTAGGTGGGTTTTGCACAAAGGCTATGTATGTGTGCATGATTTCTAGAACGCTCATGGACATCACGGGGCCAAAAAGTAGTAGGGACTATTTTAATAGGAAACACTAAAAGCAAGCCTCAAAGTCACTGTTTTACCGAGGAAGCATAATGGCGAAAGTTAGTGATTAAACAGTGACTGACAAGAAGGGAACCTCCCTCATCATGCATGCTCTGCGGCTCTTCAGAGAGAAACCAGTAGAGAGGGACCCCGTGTTTTCTCTCTGATCCCCTCCCACGTGCTTAATGGAACATTAAATTCATTCCTGAATTTCAAAAGAAAAAGCAGGATGTGCAAATGGTCCCTAAGTTCTTCTGGAAGGTTCCAATGTCTCCCTCTCCCATAATTACATTTCCTGATGTTTGTTGGAAAGTTCTCTATTCCAGACATGTTACTCCAGCACTGCCGTTAATGCAATGAGGGAAACGCAGGAAATTTCAAAGCAGGGAGCCCCATATCTCTCATTTTGACAGAATATGCTTTGCTATATTTCTCAGAGGGGTGAAGGGAATGAAAAGAGGGTGATCATAAATACAAAAGGAAGTATAATTTCTCTCCCTTGCTGGTTTGAAAGGCAGGAAACCACATGTGCCCCACCTTCAAGTAAGGGTGAGAGCCCAGGACTACGTGAACTCAGGGCAGACTGTGATATAATCCATGTTCATTCCAGGCAGCTAATAGTCAAGCTCAAGGTGGACTCAGTACTTACAAGGTAATGAAGAGAGTGGATGCAGGTCTATATGTTTCTTAGCTTAAAAAATGAAGTCAGACAAAGTTATGGGGAAAATAGTATATATTTGGGGAGTGGGGTTTATATAACAGCACAAGCTTTTGGAAAGCAACCTGGAAAAATGTAGTTAGAACCATAAGCTAGTAACACCTTTTGACCGTACACTCCTGCCCCTAAGAGTTTTGTGATTTGGAGGGAGAGGGGTTTGGGAGGTAGGCAGACCTGAGTAGTGTAGAAATCCTGGCCTCTAGGGGCTGGCCCGGTGGCGCGGCGGGTAAGTGCACATGCTCCGCTTCGGCAGCCTGGGTTTTGTAGGCCCGGATCCCGGGCGCACACTGACACACAGCTTGTCAAGCCATGCTGTGGCGGCATCCCATATAAAGTAGAGGAAGATGGGCAAGGATGTTAGCCCAGGGCCAGTCTTCCTCAGCAAAAAAAAAAAAAAGAAGAAGAAGAAGAGGAATGGCATCAGATTTAGCTCAGGGCTGATGTTCCTTACAAAAAAAAAAAAAGAAAGAAAGAAATCCTGGCTCTATATTCACCAGCTGTGTGACTCCGCCAAGATACTTACTTCTCTAGGTTTTAGTCTCTTTCTGTACAAAGATGAAAAATAATACACACTTCATGGGTTGTGAAAATTAAGTGATATACTACAAGTAAAGTGCCTGGCACAAAATAGGCATTCATCCAATTGCTGTAGGTTTTGTTTCTTTTTTTAACAGTAATAATAACTATTTCTTATGCAAGAAAGAATGCTTATTTAGCAGTGGAAAGTTGGCAAAACCAAAATATCATATAACAGAATGACTAAGGAAATCATGGTATTTCCACTCAAAGGAGAAATGCAACTGTTAAAAAATATAAACATACATCTACTATATATTTAAATCATTTATGGTTATTTTTGTATACATTTGCTGGAAGTGGAATGATATTGCACATACACTAAAATTACCACATTGTGTGTGTGCAATTTTCTATGTTGTACTAAGTGGTATCACTATAGATTTCATTTGCTCATAATAATTGATTGTTTTTAAGATAATAAAATATTTGTGCCCTAAAAAAAGTCAAAATTAAATTCATTCCTGAATTTAAAATGAAAAAATTAGGGATGTGCAAATGGTCCCTAGGTATTTCTCAATCTCTGGGGAAATATAACTTAAGCCAGTAAAACCAAGCCCACACTTGCCACATCAAGCCTAAATAGTAGCAGATCAGTTCCAGAACTGATGGCATAATTTCTAGAGATCTACTTACTGGGATTGCTAAAAGGAGACCATCATCTTCATTGTTTATTTAATTATTAGGTACCTGTTGCAGATTTTTGTACACCTGCTCTATGCCAGGCACCATGCTAGATGATAAATCTGCAAGTATCCTGCCCTCAATGAGCACACGACCTACAAACAAAGAAACTATTCAAATATTTAAACATAAGGCAGTGGGAAGTGCCACAGGAGCTACACAAGCCACTTTAGGGGTTATGTCAATTATCTCAGTAAACCAGAGGTAAGCATGAAGACGGAGATGTGTCTCATAGGTAAAAAAATTAAACCTGCTTCTAAGCCACTCAGCAATTAAGTGGCAGAGCAGGGGAACCTGAACTCACATTCTAACCACACATTCTCTGATTTTTTTGACTCTATCAGAGCCTCTCCCTACATCAAGTGATCTGGAAGTTCTCTGCTAGCATCTTCTTTCTAGGTCTTCCTTGTCCTTCCTCAGACCCTGAGTAATCATGTAATGTCCCAGGTCTCAGGAAGAGGAGATGGCTGCACTGCTTTTAAGGGACGTGGGATGCAGCTGCCACCGCCAGTGGGAACAGGGACTAGCAGCATGGGGGTTCTTGTGTCGGTAGAGAACTGGGGACTCTGGTGGCTTGAATCCCTGGCAGTCTCAGAGCCACACAAGGAGCATCCAAGGCATATGTGGGCGAAGCTGATCTTGCTGTAAAATATTTGTCTCTGCTCTGTCTCAGTAGGAGGCTGGCACAAAGAAGTCTTCTCCTTAGACCCTTACCTTCTTCCTTTCTGCCTCATCCTGACTTCCTCACTCCCCTTTTCCTCCTCCATTTCTTTTTTTTCTCCTTTCCTCAATAAGATGCCTCCCTTCCCCCTTTTTTCCATCTCTTCTTCTGCTTCTATAAACTCCTTTTTCCTTGTCCCCAAAGCTTCTGTCCCTCGAGTCTTGCGAGTCTGGTCCCTGACCTCATAATCATAACTCTCCCACCTCGGCCTGCAAGCTGGCCGCTCTGAACTTATTGGGATCAAAGATTTCCGCTGGAGGCTTGAAGAGGGAAAGGTGGAAATGGAGAACCCATTTCTAAAATCTGATCTTGTGACTCAATAATTCTAACTCCTCCACAGTTCGAGACTGACTGGAACTCGGTGAGGGTCTGTCACCACCTGTTATTAGGCACTAACGGAAAGTGCAGAGAGCACTACCTTGGGAGAAAGAAGACATAAATGTCCTAAAGCCTTTTGCTTTTGTTGTTTGCTTGTTGTAGGTTTTGTTGTTGTTGTTAGTTTGTTCTTTTTTTTTTTTTTGTGAGGAAGATCAGCCCTGAGCTAACATCCGTGCTAATCCTCCTCTTTTTGCTGAGTAAGACCGGCTCTGAGCTAACATCTATTGCCAATCCTCCTCCTTTATTTTTTTTTCCTCCCCCAAAGCCCCAGTAGATAGTTGTATGTCATAGCTGCACATCCTTCTAGTTGCTGTATGTGGGATGTGGCCTCAGCATGGCCGGAGAAGCGTGCGTAGGTGCGCGCTCAGATCCGAACCCAGGCCGCCAGTAGCGGAGCCCACGTACTTAACTGCTAAGCCACGGGGCCGGCCCTGTTAGTTTGTTCTTTGTGAACTATATTTTCAGGCACCTAAGTCACCAACTTTGAAAGTAGAAATAAGGCCTATTTCTCACAGGTACATGTTGACAGGAAGCCACGATAGCTGCAGGCAAAGGTCCTTGAGTTTCAAGCCAGCATGTCTCGTATGTCTGCCAGTGGGTGATTAGGCTGCGTTATGGTAACTCAGCACCAAGAGGCCTGGACGATCGCGTATTTTAAAAACCAAAGACAAATAAACAATTGACAGTAGTGATCTCATTCTCAGAAACTCCTGTCTGGGTGTCAGGGCAGGCAAGGGTAGGCAAACCAGATATGACCAGAAGTGCCCCAGCTGAGAAATTAAATGCTCAGTAGTGTCAAGGGAGGAGAATGGGAATTTCAGAGATCAGATGAGATGACCCAGGCACAGCTACCAAAATAAAACCCACATCTGTAGAGCCCTTTGTAATTCAAACCCGTCTATACATATAAACAATATGATTTTTACCACACCTCAGGAAGAGAAGTAGAACAGGTATAATATTATTTTATAAATGAGAGAAGAGGATCAGAGAAATTATATGACCTGCACGAGTCCCATAGTAAGAAGCAAAGGCAGGATTTCCAGCCAGGTGTGCCCTTCCCAAATTACCATCATTACCGAAAATGCTTGCCTAGTAGTTATGTGGTAAGACAATGACAGTGTTGGGAACACCAGTCTTCTTAATTCCAGTTCAAAGGTCTTTCTACTACCCCAAAATGCCTAGGTAACCAAATTATGTAATCAAGTTCCTTTTTCTCTGGCTCTTGGCAAAGATTACTTTAATCAGTGCTGCCTCTGGGCAAACACCAGATAAAATTAAAAAGAGGATGAGCATTATAGAGCAGCTCAGACCTGATCCCATTACTTCTAGCCTTCTGAAACAATATCTCTGGAGGTTATGGAAGCAGCGTTCTGCTTTTAGCTGCAGTGGGCTTTTGACTAAAGAGTACTTGTAGTCTTCAGAGGTCTGGCATAGGAAAGCACAAGAATCTAAAAACTGACAGGCTGGACCAGCGTTAGTGTTAGGAGGCACGGTTATCATGCATGAATTCATGCTCAACAATTTAGAGATAGTCCAAATCATTCTAGCAGATTCCCTGTACATCCCAGTTATTCCACTTAATTATGAATGCTCACTACCCATCAGTGCCTTAATACATGGGTAATCTTGCCAAACTTTTTCAATTTGCCCTATGAACAACACCCCCTAGCTCAAAGTTTGGGGTGGGAGGAGTGAGTCCCATAATTCTTCCCTCATTCCATTCTATTTTCTTAGAAAGTAGTGAGCTGTAACATGTCATCCATTTATATACTCAACTCATTCAAATTATTGTGAAAAATAAAAATCTGATCCCTTGGTTGGATAATTATTGACTTCTGGGTTCCAGCACTAGTTTTAACATAGCCTAGACCCTGTGTCTACACAAAATAAGAGATGTGGCAGGGGAGCTACTAGCCATACAAATAAATAAGTAGCTGTGAAGACACAACAAAGGGTCTAGCAAACTCCCAGCTGGGTTTCTGCACCGGTGTAACGCCCCATAATATCATTCTCTCCCATTTCACTTAGTTTTCTGTTAGTGCCCTGGCCTTTTCTGAGAACAGCTGGGAACACTTGGGTCCAGAAAGACTCATCACTCCAGCAAGTTTACACAGCAAAACAGTGATTCTTGGCTTAGGACTCACAATGAGGCTACATGGTCAGCTGCAACTGGTGTTCCAAAGTTTAGCTATGGTACCAAAGGCATCAAAAGGCCACTTTCCTAAACCCCATTCACAGAGATATACCTTCTCTCATTTGAAATTGTCAAGATTATGATCCTAATGCCTAGAGTCTTCACCTCACTATAAGAAAACAGCCTCATAATCTTGGATTCAGGACCATGGGGGACCCCCTTGTGGGGAAGAGGCCATTTGTCTGTTGTCTGTGAAAAAAACAAGAATGTGAGCTCCTGGTGAGCAAAAAGCTTTGCCTCGATGAAGGCTGGATTCGCAGGGTCTAGCCCAGTGCTTGGTACATAAACAGCAGCCAACAGATACCTGTTGAATCAGTGAATGGGCCTGCACGTTTAATTTTGGGAGATGAGGGAGATGAACATCAGCCTATCCATTTGCTTACAGCCCTGGCATTCAGGGGCTCTGACTTGCTTTGAACAGGTCATTTTACCAACCCTGTTTAAAACTGCCAAGCTGTAACTAGATTAAAATGGCAAAGCATCAGGTGGTGTGGAACAACAAGTTCATAATGCCCCCTGGTGGCCGGGATGATATCCGAGTCCAAAGTCCCCACAGCACTCCCAATGCTTTTCGTTTAAGCATTTTGGTAGCCAACAGTTTGCAGGTTTCGTTTTACCCATCCCCTCCTCTAGAAAAGGGAGTCCTTGGCCTATCTGCCAGAAAGATACCACCTCATTCCCAAAGTCCTCAAAAGAGGCTTCTCGTCTCTATACTGAGAACAGATGAATATGTCAAGTAGCTGAAATCGAACTTTTTAAAGTGAATTGCCTTTCAGTGAGTGGTCTGTGGTTTCAAGAGCTCCTAGAAAAAAGATCATTCATGGAAAATAATAATTTCCAGTCTGGAACGTTCAGATTTCTATCTACTTGGGATTCTCAAGTCAGGTCACCCTTCCAAGCATAAAAAAGCCTTCAGAAGCCCTTTCAAAACTTGTATTGCTAACATTCCATGATCACATTCCCACTGCACAGAAGAAGAAACTGAGGACCCAAACCGACTATGAGAAAATGATACCTATCCTCTCAAGCCTACAGAGGTTTTCAATTTTATGTTTGTTTTGTTTTAAATGTATGGTAAATGAAAAAAACATAAACTGCTACAGAGATTTCTAAGGTAAGCACCACATGTGTAAGGATTGTTGTGTTTTATCCCATTTGTTGACTCTCCAGCACCTAGAACAATGTCTGACACATCAACACATATTTGGTGAATGAATGAACTAAGCCTAAAGAGAAAGAGGTGCTTTTTAATGGAAATTATTGCATATTGGAAATATTGTCATCTCCTTCCTTGAGAACCTTTAAAAACAGGTTGAATTCTCGTTTATCTTAAAAATCATAGAATTTGACGGCTGGAAGGAACCTTAGAAACGATCAGTCTGATCTCCTCATTTGGTTTCATTCATTCACTTCACAGATGAGGAAAATGAAGGTCAGAGAGGTTAAACAATTCACTGTAGGTCACACAGCAATTTCATGGCAGAGCCTACAATGAATCCAAGTCTTCACTCCTGATACTTTCTAAAAGAGCAATGATGTTCAAAGTTTTTGGCTGTGACTTACCGTAAGAAATACATTGTAACCCAGTAACACCCACACACTCACAGACACACAACACTGAAAAGAGTTTCATGAAACAACACTCACCTTCTCCATGTAATACACCCTGGTCTATTGTCTATTCCATTTCATTTTTTACAATATTCTGATCACAACTCAATTAATTTCACAACTTGAAACTTAAAAAACATTCCACTATAGCTTATTGCCTTCTATACGCTCTCCTCTTGTGTAAGGCTGAAGTCCTCCAGAATCTTCTGCCAAGGAAGAGAACTAGGGTGATCAGCTTCTTGGGATCTCTTGGCCCAAAGATCCCAGTTTGATGACTCAGTACAGGCAGTATCTCCCACTGTCAAGTTTCATTTCGCTTCCAAGAGTGCAATCCAAGCAACCTCTTTTCCAGCCAGGGTAACCACAACAGTGTCCTTCAGAACACAGTCCAGGGCCATTGGCAGCAGCCTCGACCTTGTCCTTCACTGGCTCTCTAACCCACAAGTTAGCAGGGATTTGCATCCTGACATAAAAGAGCACATCCTTATCTGTCACTAGCCTCTCTCTGCTGCCTGTCACTCTCCCTCTAGCCTCAGAGCCTGGGGCAGGGGGTGAGGGGGGCACAAAGAGGAGCAGGGAAGGGGGAGAGCAGGACCAGTAGGTGGGTCTGAGACGGTCAACAGCTACACAAGTAAGTGTGAACAGATGGATTGCTGGACAGTCTTCAGGAGCTGGGCAGTCTCTCTCTCTCTCTCTCTCTCTCATACACACAGGGTTACAACATACTCTCCCTTCTCCTAACCCTATTTGATCATCTTCTCCCCCATCTGTTCCCCTGCCCTCCTCTACCGACTACTTTCCCTCTCTCTCTATTTCTCTTGAGCTAAGATAGTTAACATGGTGAGGAGATGGTTTCTCGGCTATTTCCCTTCTAACTGACAGGCTGGGAACTTTCTACTCCGACTACTCATTTTCCTGCTGAGAATCAGCAAGACAGAATCTGGCAGGGGGGATGCTTTGTGGCAGCCAGGGCTGAAAACCTCCCCATAGCAACCTGGGCACATTCCCATGACTCCCTGACACCAGGCGGAATTTCCATGGGGTTGGCAACTCACCCCCCTCAGAAGCAGTTCACAAACTGCAGGCTGCCCCCGGCCCTTCCCAGCGAGTGTCGACCTGGCTGCAGGGCAGAGTAATGAAGGCAATGAGCCAGGAGGGAAGTGGGACAATGCTTCGAGCATTTATTGACCACTTCAGATATTCTCGGACACAGCTTTGGAGCCTAGGGTTCCCGGTCTGGGGTTCTGCTCCTGAAAGGGGAAGATTAGAATGAACCGGGAAGCAGGAGAGCATTACCCTAAACCTAGCTCTGCCACCCATGTGCTGTGTGATGTTAAGTCAGTTACTTAATCTCTCTGGCTCTCAGTTACCTCTTTTTTAAAATGAAAGATTAGATTTAAAACACAACAAAAATTAATTGGTCACCTTCAATGGCCCCGTGAATAGTTTAGGGAATTAATTTATTACTACCTTGAAAACTGGCCAATAAAGGAAAAGAATCAAGGATTTACCCTTTTCTTCCTATATCAACTACAACACTAGATAATCAAATAGTTGTCAAGGGGAAGCACCTCTTTTAAAAAGTATCCCAACAAATAAATGAAAAAGAAAAGATGGAATATCACCCTTGTGCAACCTCCAATGAATCGATGAATTTAGACACAGAGCATCAAGGACTACTATTGTCACAAAAAGAGAAACATCAGACATTACGTGCTTCCTGTGGAGAGGAGGCACCACCAAAAGATCTTGCCAAAAAGATCTCCTCAGATCAAACTTCTGGGTCCAGTAACCAATTTGTAGGAAATAAGGAGGTCAGAGAACATGCTGAACTGCATTATGACTGTGCAAGTAGTAAAATCCAGACTGCGAAAAACTCTACAGGTCACATGCCCTGAGTTCCTCAAAAAATAAAGTTTAAGGAAGAGAAACTGATGATAGGTGAACCCTGGGGAGTAACAAGAACGTAAAAGACATGTTGATTTTTTTAAATGGGAAAGACTACACTAGAATGTCGAGAGAGCTGCAGTTGAAAATGACAAACACAAGGAACTGATCACAAGAGTCAGCATGGTGATTACTTTTTTTTTTTGTGAGGAGATCAGCCCTGAGCTAACATCTGCCAATCCTCCTCTTTTTTTTTGCTGAGGAAGACGGCCCTGGGCTAACATCGGTGCCCACCTTCCTCCACTTTATATGGGACGCCGCCACAGCATGGCTTACCAAGCAGTGCATCGGTGTGTGCCCGGGATCCGAACCAGCGAACCCCGGGCCGCCGCAGCAGAGCGCGCGCACTTAACCGCTTGCGCCACCGGGCCGGCCCCAGCATGGTGATTACTTTTGAGGAGGGGAGAGTCTGAGATTGGATCGGGATAGTAGAAAGGCTTCCGAGATGGCCGGTGGAGTTCTACGGCTTGTGTGTCATTCCCTGTATTCTTATTTTATTTTATAATGAGGTAGTTTCTAAAAATGAGAGAGTAGAAAAATCATCTTTAATTCTTTGCAGAGCTAGAACATTGGGTTCTGGAATTCTAAATCTGGGAAA
This sequence comes from Diceros bicornis minor, assembly GCF_020826845.1. Classification (NCBI taxonomy): domain Eukaryota; kingdom Metazoa; phylum Chordata; class Mammalia; order Perissodactyla; family Rhinocerotidae; genus Diceros; species Diceros bicornis. The sequence continues at coordinate 14,051,394 of NC_080746.1, forward strand.
GTTACAGGGATTGTAGCGATGAGGTCAACCGTCTGATCATTAGGAGGCAGGAGGCGGGAGGCCAGAAAGGCTAAGACAGTTCTGGCCGCAGAGTCAGATGGACTCGACCTCGAGTCCTGACTGCCACTTACCAGCTGAGACACCGGGAAATTCAGCTAACCTTTCTCATCCCATTTTCCTCATCCACTAAGTGGAGGTAATAATAGTTCTTGCCTTGTCATTGTGACAATTAAATAAGATAACTCATCAGAGTTCATAGTGCAGAATCTGGCACACAGTAAGTACTCAATACAAGTTGGTTAACAATAATAATTATTATTATTATTACTACTGTTATTATTATCTATCTGGTAATTAGGATGTCCCTAATGTGGATAGAGGTAAACCAGAAGGCAGATTTCTCCTTCAAAAAAAAAAGGAATACGAGAACACGGCCCCTTTGGGACGCTAGTGATTGGGGTGGTCGTGGAAGGTGTACTTCACCAGCCTCTGGCTGGCTCTGCCCAGTGTGACTCACAACGGGCATGCTGCCTTCTCGAGCCACTCTTCCTCCTCCCCGTTAAGCACTAAACTAGGCTCCCATCCTAAGCCATTCTCATCACTTCTACTCTTAGCCATTCTCATCAAAAACCACACTCATTAAATAGTCTGGTGGCCTGCCTGCTCTTGGTTCTTCTGGTTTTCAGGTGGAGGAAACCTCACCACTCGCTGTGTCCATTGGTTTCTGGTGCCACTTTGTGCGAGGAAGCCACCAGGATGAGCAAACACTTGTGGAAGGCAGGAGAGCACAGTGGTTCAGAGATGAGCTCTGCACAGGGCTGACAACCACCCCCACCTCCTGGGGTCACTGTGAGGATGAGGTTCCCAGTGGACAAAAACAGTCTTTGGAACCTAGGAAGCACCACCACATCCTTGTCAGGAGTCAAGTGATGCTTCTGGCAGAAAGTCTTCTGCTTTTCTTACTTTAACTTCTTGGGAAGGCAAGGGAAGTAGGAGAATCCTGTGTCATTTGGAGTCACCGCTTGGTCAGCCTTCCTTCAAGTTATTTTTCAAATAATTTAATTTTATCTGTGTGACCATGGGCAAGTTACCTAACCTCACTGTGCCCTCATTTCTTCATCTATAAAATGAAGATAAGAGAATCTGCTTCATATGGTTGTCATGGAGATTAACTGAGTTAAAAAATATAAATTATTTTCAACAATGCCTGGCACATTGTCTGTTAAAAAAAAAACAACCTCCGTTCTCAGACTTTCTGGGTTCAAGCAGTAGCTCCTTCCCTTATTAATTCAATGACCTGGAGAAGTTGCTTTGCCTCTCGACATCGTTGCTTTTCCATCCATAAAATGGGGATATTCATAGTACCCAGCTTGCTGGATTGGTGTTAATAGGAAATAGGAAAATGCAAATAAAGATCCTGACTCACACAAAATATTTAATAAATATTAGCTATAATTATCCCCATAATGCCAAATAATGAACAAAGTTTTGGTTTTTTCCTCTCTGTCCAAAGAAGAGCAAATGCACAAAATACTCCAACAGTATATTGGGTAGACATCATTTGAAGCAAAGTCCTTGTCTCCAGGCACTGAGATATTGTTGCAGACTATGAAGTGGCGTCAAGGACATGCAGGTCTCTCTGGATCCATCACATTTGGGGGAGCAGTAAAGCAGTGGGACACATGATGCAGCACTTCTAAGCCACAGGAAATGGAGATGAATAAAGGGGAACCAGCAATCAGAGTTTTCCATGGAAGGGTGGTGAGTAAAGGGAGGAGGAAGCAGTGGCAAAGAGGAGGAGAGTAGCTTTCCTCTCCACCATAGAGAGGTACATTCATCAACCCAGCCTCATTTTCCAAGGAATGACGAGGCCATTACTACTGAGAAATAGCAGCTAGAGCCGATTGGCTAATGGGATTCTCAGAATCTTTATTTCTTGTTGCCTTTTCTCTCTGATACTTCCTTTGATTCTCTCAACAGTTCAGCAGGACTGAAACATTTTGTATGGGAAACGCTATTTCACAGACATACTACAGCCAGAAGAGATCAAGAAACTTACCCAAGGTCATGAGCAACTTGGGTCTTGTCCCCACCCACCCAGGGCTTGTTAGTTGAGCATAGGTGTTCTCACCCTTGGCTACTCATTGGAATCACTTGAGGAGTTTTAAAAAGAACTGATGCCTGGGTCTCACCCACAGAGATTCTGATTCATATGGTCTGAGGTCCAGCCTGGACATTGAGATTTCTAAACACTCCTCAGTTGGTTCTAATGTGCAGCCAAGGTTGAAAATCACTAACTGAACATAGTTGACATCTTGGATAATAAGTAAAACCCACACTTCACCTGGGGAAGCTCTGTTATTTTGTCCTTTTGGGTAAGGCAGGCAAATGGGGGAAAGAATGTAAAAATTAACTCCTTTGAGAAATGAGTCCAGGCATCGTTTGGCTATATACCAAGGGGGGATGTATCTGAAGACTTCAAAGGAAAAAAAACTGTTTCCCTCTATACATTTCCAAAATTTTACTATTTAATTTTATTTGTGTTTCAACTGAGAAAGAAAACTACTTTTAATAGAAAAGCCCTACCCGAGTATGAAAATCAAGATCATCTTTCCAGAACCTGCTTGATGTCATTAAATCAAAATTTATTAAGTACCTACAGTGTTCAATGGATCATGCAACATTTACTGAGACTTTGCTAACTGAATATAACATAGTCCTATACACAACGGATGATAAACTTGTAGGGGGACAGGACAGGCACACAAATAACTACAAGAAAAAATATATGCTAAGTGCATGGAAGTACTTAACACAGTGCTCAGCACACAGAAGGTGCTCAGTAATTATATGTGAAAAGAAGAAGGAGAAAAGAAAAGAGGTGGGAAGAAAGAAGAGAAGGATGGGAGGGGTAAAAAATAATATGGGGGTTTCGAGATGAAAGATCACAATGTGTTGGGAGGAGGCTGCAATTGTAGCCTTGAAGAAGAGGTTGGAGTCCACAAGATGCAGAAGTGGAGACGCAATTCCATCTGGAGGGACAAGTATAGGCAAAAGCAGGAATGTGTGAAAGCCTGATTATGTTTGGGAAACACAAAATGGTATCATTGGATAGAGCACAAGGAATATCCATGCTGATAGAGAGAAAATGATGAAAGAGAAAGCTGTTGCCAGTATAAAAAAATGGACAGAATAATGTTCTTATTCTTAATTGTAGGTAGTAGGATGACCATAAGTCCTGGTTTTCTCAAGACAGTATTAATTTACATCTCTGGGTCATGCATAAATGCTAAGAGCATCCTCTCAAGAATTTCACTCTCAGAAGTGCTAGGGTTTGCATAATAAATTATATGATCATCTTAGCAACAAGAAACCATTAAATTCTTTAAAAAATCAGAGGGCAAAGGAGTAGAATAAGGATGATATTATCAGAGTTGCATTAGACCAAGACTCACCGGGCAGTTCTATGGGATTTGCACTCAATCAGGAAAGAAATTAGACAGAGATGGGAAGATCATTCAGAGGCTATAGCTTTACTCTAGGAAAAGTAAAAAGAGCCTCAACTGAAGTGCTGGCCAAATGGTAGGCAGCCTGTGAGCTAGCCAGTGATCCCCAACTTATGGTATTCAATCCTTGTGCAGTCTCCTCCTACTCTGAATAGAGTTTCTCACAGAAATGATGGAGTGTGACTTCTGAGGCCAGCCCATAAAAGACACCGTGGCTTCCTCCTTGCTCTCTCTCTCAGATCACTTGGTCTGGGAGAAGCCAGCCAACATGTTGTAAGGACCCACAAACAGCCACGGAAAGGTGCATGTAGTGAGGAACTGAGACTCCCTGTCATCTCCAGCACAAATTTGCCAGCCCTATAAGTGAGCAATCTTGGAACTGAATCCTCCAGCCTGAGTCAACGCTTCAGATGACTGCAGCCCCAGGTGCCATCTAAGTACAATCTCATGAGAAATCCTCAGCCAGAACCATCCAAGCCGAGCTTCTTGTGAATTTATCACCCACGGAAACTGTGTGAAAAAAAAATATTTATTAATGTTTTAACCTGCTATGTTTGGGGTAATTTGTTACACAGCAACAAATAGTAGACCACAGAAGTAAAAAGGAAAGGATAAAAATCAATTACACATGGAAACCTAAAGTAACTAGCATTTGAGTTCTCCTCCCAGTTCCCCTGCTAACTAACTGTGTGACATTGGTGAAACTGTTTAATATGTAAGAGTCTTGGTTTCCTCATTGGCAAAATATGCAAGCCCAACTAATGATCTTCAATGTCCCTTCTAGCATCCAACTTAAATGATTCCATTATTCTAAAAGCACACTTATTAGTCATAAAGCAGGGTTTAGAAATTATCACATTATCTGGAAGGCTCTCCATGTCTCTAGTCTCATCCTGTTCAACAATCTTATCAATGACTGAATTGAAGATACAAAAGGCATTCTTGTCAAAATTGAAGATGATGTAAAACTCTAAGGGAAAGTGACCACAGTGGTTGAAGCAAAATGCCTAAAAATCTTGAAATCCCAGAACAATGAGCCAAATATAACAAGACGAAATGTAACACAGACTCAGAGACAGCCTGTGAAGGTCTGAAAATTTATCTCGAGGAGCATGAGTGTGGTAAGAGTAATATTCGCTATTAGTCAATACTATGAACTGGTTGCCAACGAATGAATTCTGCCGTTCTGTTATTGGATTCATGAGTTTATTCAACAATCACCCAGGTCCTACACTAGGTATTAGGGTATAGCGATGACTAAGACAAAGACTTGGGCTACATTTGTAGAATAGGTCTTATAGATCCTAAAAGTAAGGGAGGAGAGAATCCCATTTTCATCCTTGCTTGGTCAGATCATATATAAATATTGAGCCACAATTCTATTGATCTATAGACAAACCAGAGTTTGGTCTGAGAAGAGTTACCAGAATGGATATGGAACTCAAAGTAATCAGAATCTACTAACCTTTATTAAGTGGCTGCTCTGTGTCCTGTCCAGGGACAGTACATCCAGGGAGAACAGAAGATGGCTTAGGATAGAATCTTGCTGAACACCAATAAGTAAAGGACAGGCAGGAGAAGAAGATCTGCAAAAGAGGCTGAGTAGGAGTAGCAAGAGAAGGAGGAGAAAAATCTGGAAGCTAAAACAAAAATGTGTTTCAAAGGTCAAAGGTATGTGATCTGGTCTTGCCTCTACTTCCAATCTCCTTTTCTACCCTTCTAACTTGCTCACTCTGACCCCACTATATGGGTCTTCTGGTCATTCCTCAAGTATACCACACTCATTCCTAACTCTGGGTCATTGTCTTTGCTGTTCCCACTGATTGACATGCTCTTCCCCCAGATCCAAGAATGCTCCAGTCCCTCACTTCATTCAGTTCTCAGCTCAGGTGCCACCTCCTCAGAGAGGACTTCTCTGATCACCCTAGCTAAAATAATAACCCTCTGCCTTACCCTGATTAATTTCTCCTCTCAGCATTTATCATGCATCCCCTGATATTTTATATATTTACTTGCTCCTTTATTTATTATCTCCTTCCCAAATCCCCCAGCCCCATACACATACATTGATTCCACTTGCCTCTTACACTGGTGAATCCACACTGCACAGTACAGTGTGTCGTACATTGTAGGTACTCTGTAAATATTTGATAAAATAATTAAGTAAAATCAAGATGCCAAGGAGAACTTTGGTAATCTTGACAAGAGCAATTTCAGTGAGGGAACATAAAGTCAGATATATAGGGGCAACATATTAAACAACGTCTGAGAAAGCAGGAGGTGATGAGATCCAAAACACTGATGGTGAAAGTAGCCTTAGACAGGAGACGGGAACCTTAACAGGGGAGAAGGAAATGATGAGTAGAGCTGCAGGTAGGCTCCTAGGTATGAGGTTAAGAAGTTGAAGGATTCCTTATCTCACAACTTCTCTGTTTTATTTTAAAGTAGTACTGAGAATTATCAGCTGAGATGAAGTGGGGCCAGTGGTGGGATTATGGGTTTGAGGAAAATGGAGTAAAGGAGATTTGAAATAGCCACCGTGAGAAAACCCAGGTTGCAAGGCGGGTTCAATAAAAGGGCAATGGGCATGAGAGTTAAGGGTATAGGGAAGAAAGTGGCTGGAGTAAAGGCTCATAGAATTAAGTGCGATGGGGAAGAAAGTGAAGCCAACAGGGAGTTTACAGATGGAGTCATGTAGAGCAGTCAAGAGACTGGCCTAAATGCGGACAAAGAACAATGGCATGCCACCCTGTCACTAACAACCAGTTGAAGGAACAGGGAATATCTATCCTATACAAGAAAGGAGCCATGGGGATGGGGAAGAGGAAAAAGGATCTGTCTTCAAAAATAGAAAAATCACCATGGGAAAACTCTTATTTTACATTTATTCTGTATGGGACTCAAGCCAATAGACAGAAATTATAAATAGATTTGATGCAACGTAAAAAAAAATGCAAGGAGTCATAACAGTCGTAAAAAGTCGTAAAAAGATAAAAAGCTGCCTTTATGGAGTGGGGGTATCCATTTCTAGAGGTGTTCAAGGACAGATTGGGATGTTGTGGGGAGGGAGGGCCCAAGGAGAGTAGGGTGGTGCCTAGAGGATGCTGGACATTCCTCAGCGTTGCCTCAGAGGCAGGCAGGAGGTGAGGCAGGGGACCAAACAGGTGGAGCACAGGGGTTCCTTCCCACTTCAGCCAGAGCAAATCTACATTTATTTGTATATCATTTGACTTCCGCTTAATATTTTGTTTAAATAAAGTATTTTTGTGTAAAGAAATAAACGTCTGCAGAAATAGAAGTACAATGATGTGCACCTGAAATTTTTACAATGTTATAAACCAATGTTACTGCAATAAACAAAAAATTTTAAAAAAAAATAAATAAAGAAATAAACGTTAAAAACCATGGGATTAGGTAGTTGTTAAGGTTCCTTCTAAGCCAGAGGGCCTTATTTTTTAAAAATTAATTGATTTGAACATAGCTATTTTTTAAATAAACTTTTTTATTTTAGAATAGTTTTAGATTTACAGAAAAGTTGTGAAGATAATACACAGAGTTCATATATACTCCATATCCACTTTCCCCTATTATTAACATCTGACATCCATATGATATATTCGTCACAATTATTGAACCAATATTGATACATTCTTATTAACTAAAGTCCATACTTCATCCAAGTTTCTTTAGATTTTACTTAATGTCCTTTTTCCATTCCAGGATTCCATCCAAGATACCACATTACATTCATTTGTCATGTCTCCTTAGGCTCCTCTTGACTGACAGTTTCTTAGACTTTCCTTATTATTGATGACCTTGACAGTTTTGAGGAATACTGGTCAGGTATCTTGTAGAATGTTTCTCAGTTGGGATCTTTTTCTGATATTTTTCTCATGATTAGACTGGGCTTTCGGGTTTGAGGGAGGAAGACCACAGAGGTAAAGTGCCATTCTCAACACATCACATCAAGAGTACATACTATCAACACGACTTGTGGCTGTTGATGTTGACTTTGATCACCCAGCTGAGGTAGTGTTTGTCAAGTTTCTCCACTATAAAGTTAACTACTTTTCCCTTTTCCATACTAAACATAGCTATTTTTTTTATAATCATGTATAATCTGCATTTGTGGGTCTGGTTATTTATTTTTTTATTTTTCAATTTTTTCCCCCAAAGCCCCAGTAGATAGTTGTATGTCATAGCTGCACATTCTTCTAGTTGCTGTATGTGGGACGTGGCCTCAGCATGGCTGGAGAAGCGGTGCCTCGGTGCGCGCCCGGGATCCGAACCCGGGCCACCAGCAGGGGAACGCACACTTAACTGCTAAGCCATGGGGCCGGACCTGGGTCTGGTTATTTAAAAGAAAAAATGTTGCACATTGTGATGTTTAATTGTATGTGTCAACTTGATTGGGCTAAGGGCTGCCCAGATAACCAGTAAAACATTATTTCTGGGTGTGTCTGTGAGGGTGCTTCTGCAAGAGATTAGCATTTGAATTGGTAGACTGAATAAAGCCCTCTCCAATGTGGGTGGGCATCATCCAATCTGTTGACAGCCTGAATAGAACAAAAAGGCAGAAGAAGGGCAAATTTGCTCTCTGCCTGAGCTGAGACATCCATCTTCTCCTGCCCTTGGACATTGCTATTCCTGATTCTCAGGCCTTTCAACTTGGACTGGGACTTACACCACTGGCTCCCCTGGTGCTCATGCCTTCAGACTAGGACTGAATTACACCACTGCCTTGCCTCATTCTCCAGCTTGTAGATGGCAGAACCACTTGTAAACCAGGCCTGAGTCTTTTCTTCCTCTGTCAACTGATCATAGGGAACTCCCCATGAGGCCACAGGTGCAGGCTGGGAGAGAGAAGACAGTGTAGCAGGAGTGGGGACCTTGGGCACCTAGGCCACTTCTTCCTGTAATTTACTTATGCCTTCAGGGCCTGCTCGGGCCCAATCATATATATCCCACTTCCATTTGATGATGGAATTTTGCTGTGCACGCCCAACTTTATGGCTTGTTGGTTCAGTTAACACCCAGTTGATGATGGGTAGCTCAGGTCTCATGGTAACTTGGTGTACCATGGTCAAGTGTTTAGTCATTACTAAGGCCCAGTAGCAGACCAAGAGCTGTTTCTCAAAAGGAGAGTAGTTATCTGCAGATGATGGCAGAGCCTTCCTCCAAAATCCTAAAGGCCTATGCTGTGATTCACTTACAGGGGCCTGCCAAAGGCTCCAAATAGCATCCCTGTCTGCCACTGATACTTCAAGCATTGTTGGATCTGCTGGATCATACGGCCCAAGTGGCAGAACAGCTTGTGCAGCAGACTGGACCTGTTGCAGAGCCTTCTCTGGTTCTGCGCCTCACTCAAAATTAGCATCTTCTCGGGTCACTCAGTAAACGGGCTGGAGTAATACACCCAAATTAGGAATATGTTGCCTCCAAAATCCAAAGAGACCCACTAGGCATTGTGCCTCTTTCTTGGTTGTAGGAGGGGCTAGATTCAACTTATCCTTCACCTTAGAAAGGATATATCAAAATACCCCACTCCCTGTACCAATTTCTGTCTTAGTCCTTTCAGGCTACTATAAGAAAAGTACTATAGACTGGTGGCTTACAAACAACAGAAATCTATTTCTCACAGTCCTGGAGGCTGGGAAGTCCAACAACAAGGAGCTGGCAGATTCAGTGTCTGGTGAAGGCCTGCTTCCTGGTTCATAGATGATCATCTTCTCCCTGTGTCCTCACGTGGTGGAAGGGGCAAGGGAGCTCTCTGGAGTCTCTTTTAACAAGGGTGTCAATCCCATTCATGAGGGCTCCCTCATGACCTAATCACCTCCTAACGGCCCTACCTCCAAACATCATCACATTGGGGATTAGGTTTCACATATGAATTTGAGGGGGACATAAATATTCAGTCTATGGCATTAGATCAAAAAGGGTACTTTTGGGGTAGGAGCAGGCTGATGCTTGTTTTTATGCACACAGAGGGCCAGAAAACAAAAGTCTGAGACCTCTGGGGATGCTAGAGCCTGAATTCAAGAAATCAAGGAATTTGTTACATTCTCTTGCTTTGTGGAACTATACATAAGAGCAGAGGCTGGGATGCGTGCTCTGTCCTTTGAGAAGACCCGCCCACCTTGGCACAAGAGCCCACATTCCCTGGAATGACCATCTTTTATCTGCTATGCGAAGAAAGCTAATTCAGTGACTTTGGAAGTTTTTATTCCTCCTTTTCTTCTAAATACAGTCTGTCTATGAGGATAAACACTGGGCCTCACACACATGTGTGTAGGCCTGTGTGTCAGCAAACACACTGCCTTTCTGAAGCGTGTGGCAATCCTCTGTGAGCTGTGACTCCACAAGAGGACTGTGCCAAGCTAGTCCTTTCTGAAAAATCTTCCTGGGGATATTTCACATCCAGAGCCATTACTCATGAAGCCAGATGATGCTTCTTAAAATGCCAGCATCTTGGTATTCAACAGCTTCACATACCCCAACTGGGGTGATTTGTAATTCTTTTGGGAGGCTCAGACACTGCCTGTGGCCACTTCAACCTTTCTCATTCCACCTGCTTCCTTGAAAGGAAAACAAACACAAAACACTTCTACCAAAAGGGTCTCCAAGCACTTAACAGATGGTTACAATCATGGCCCAACAGGCACTCAACCAACCTGTGGTGCACTCATTCAGTGTACACAAAATGGACTAGGCGTTCCTTCCTGTTTCCCTCACAAACACAAGACAGAAGCTGATGTTACTACTCTCCACTTACAGATGAGCCCAGAGAGGTTAGAGGATCTGCTAAACATCTCATAACCAATGAAAGAGGTGCATCTGATGAACACGCTCTGGCTAGCTGCTGCTACTTCCCATTCATTGCGGCCAGGAGACACGGGGCAGCTTTCTGTTGTTTAAGACAGAAGTACAGTCTGAGTCACAATGAAATTCTAAGAACCTGAGGTTGGAGGAGATTGAGTGCCTTGAAAGCACCAAGAGAGGGATTCCCCTTGGGATGGGCCCCTGGGTGGAATCCAGGGGCCTCCTGTATAGAATGCTGGAAGTCACTCCTACAAACAGATGAGTCCAAAACTCTCTAGAAATAATGGAGAAAATATAACAGGGAAGGCAGATAGGGAAGGGAAAAAATATACATATAAAACCTAATTTAATCCTCATAACACCCTATAAAGTTGGCATTAGGATCCCACTAAACAGATGGGAAAACCTAGATGTAGAGAGGTTTAATAACCTGCTCAAGGTCAGCTAGGTCAAAAACCAGAATTCTAAAACTACATCAAAAACTAGAATTCCAACTCAGGTCTGTCAAACTTCAAAGCCTATATAATTTTCTGATAGTCCAGGATGTCTGCCTGACAGAGATGGACAAAGAAGCTGAGATAGTGTTTTCCCAGACCTACTTTGGCTGCTCTACAAAGCCTAATGGTGAAAACCAGGAAGGAAACAAAAGAGGCAGATGTAGGAAGAAGTGTAATTGCACGTGTAGATACTCAGCAACACAGCCAAGGACCTATGATCTCCACAAACCAATGGGACTCATTCCATGACCCCAGTAAAGGGTTCTTTGGTTAAAGATGTACTTCAATTCAACAAACAGTTCCTCAGTGTGCAAGGCTCAAAATTATATTTGAATCTGTGAGGATGAATATGCCATGGCCCCTGCCCTCAAGAAGCTTGCAACACTAAGGAGGGGAAGAGATGTATCAACAACCGAGCCACCACGAGGCAGAACAGGAGTGCAGCAGGATGTGTGACTTACTCAGACTTGGGAGGCTGGAGGGGTCTCCAGGTGAGTAGCATTGGTTGCGGTCCTGAAGCATAAAGATTTTCATGGGCTGTGGAGGCAGGCAGGGTATTCAAGGAAGAAAGGAAAGAAAGAATAAAGGGATGAAGGAATGAGTGGAAGCCAAGAAGAGGGTGGAGAGGCTGGAAACTACTTTAAAGAATTTAAACTGCATTCAAGAGGCAACAGAAAACTAAGAAAGGTGTGAGGGGGTGAGCAGAGTGGCTCAGTCAGACCTGTTCAAGAACAACAGGGATTGGTGATTAGGAGGTGAATGCAGTAATCAAGATAAAATGAATGAGAGCTTGAGCTCCTGCAGTGACTGAGAAACACTGCAGAACCGAAATGGTCAGAATTCGGTCATTGATTGGATAGGGGGAAGCAAAGGGTAAAGATGAAGCTAATTCAGGTTTCTATCCTGGATGATTAGAATAGAGAGAATATAAACTGAGTGAAGTATCACAGCAAGTGGAGAGGCTTTTGGAGAGCGAAGAAAGAAGATAATTTCAGGCCAGACAAATTGAATTTGAGGTGCCCTTAAGTCAACCATGTGACAATAGCCATTGACTGGAAACATGAGCTAGTGAAGGGGTCTGCAAATTATGGCCTGGAGGCAGTATGTTTTTATAAATAAAGTTTTACTGGGACACAACCACACCCGTGAGTTTATTGTCATGGCTGCTTGCACTCTACAAATGCAGAGTGGAGTAGTTGTGACAGAGACCATATGGCCTGAAAGCCTGAAATATTTACTATCAAGCCTTTTAAGAAAAAACTTGTTGTCCCCTTATCTAGAATCCAAAAACAGAGGTCAGAAATGTTTATTTAGGGAGCATATAGTTGAGAAGAAGGCTAAGAAAGAAACAGTGCAGGAATATTATAATCCATTCTCCACTCAACTAGTATTTGTTGAACGCTTTCTCTATATCAAGCACTGGGACATTGGGTTAAGTGGTGAGAATAATACAATAAACAAGACAGACACAGTCCCTGCCCTCCTGAACTTTACAGTAGAAGCAACAGGAGGAAACAATCAGATAACAACCAATTACTAACGACATCTATATTCTGTGAGTGAGAAAGAAAAGAGAAGTCAATGGGGTGGGGGTGGAATCCTGGGCAGGAACATTGAGATAAACGAACAGAAAACCAAGAAAGCACACCAGCACAGAAACCAAAGATGAAGTGTATTTCAAGAAGAAAGACAGGAATGGGAATGTCAAATTCTGTAAAGTAGAGTGAGGTCTAGAAAGAAAGGTCTAGAAAGAAAGGTCTAGAAAGTAGGGTGAGGTCTAGAGAAATGCCATTGGATTTGGCATTTGGGAGTTAGAGACTTCTGAGATAATTTTTGGCACAATAGTGGAGAACAAACCAGTCTACAAGGAGTTAAGAAGTCAAGGGGCAGTGAAGAACTGGGGGAAATGAGTGTATGCTGATTCTTAAAGAAAATCAAGACAATAGAAGAAGAGAACAATACCAAAATATAGCAGATTAGAGGAGTATTAAGGTTGAGAGAGAGGTTTCCTTTTTAACATCAGGAAGATGTGAGTTTATTTGTAATGAGGAAAGAACCACTAGAGAACAAGAGATGGAAGATTCAGGAAAGAGGAAATAATTCATTACCCAGAGCACAGATAGAGGATTTATGAGAAAAACAACCAGCATTTATTGGACACTTAGCATGAGCCAACCACTATACTGGGAGATATAGATATTGATCTAGACAGATAGAGATAAGTAGTTTTTAATTATCAGATCAACCATGAAAATTTAATATTACTTACCTTTTACAGATGAGGAAACTGGAACTTGGAAGTATAGTAACTTGCCCAAGGCCCACATTTAATAAGGGGACAGAGCTGGGATTTCAAGCTAATAGTATTTATCTCCAGAGCTGATGCACTTTCCACTTAATCAAGATGTCACACTTTGGAAATAAGGTTCCTCCCTGCCATAGGAGGAAAGAAACAGATTGGGTGAAAAAAAGAGATTCTGAAGTAGAAAACACTCTTGAGTGTAAGTCCTGGTGAGCTCGGGTTAATACCCAAATGTTCTCAGGAAACAATCTTACCTTACCTGCAATTACACATTCAACTCTGGCCGAATGTTGGATATTCTCCATTTGCCCTCGAGATCTACTCTCTGTGTCACCATCTTGCTCTGTGACCCAGGAGGCTGACCCTTATAAACAACATAACTGGCTCTCTTGCCCTCTGGCTTCTCATTGGGTTCTGCCAAAGGAGGCAATGGCTGGAGATAGGAGGGCAGGAGGAGAATGGGGACATGGATTTGACCCATCCTCCTTGCCAAATCGCCATGGATTGACTGTATCCTTGTACCAAGGGTCACAGCTCTGGTCAGGCAGCCCTCACCTATAGCTGTTGCCAGCCTCCAGGGTGCTTCATTATCTCTTGCTGATCTCCCTTAACTCCACCCACCCCTTTGAAAAGAGTCCCTTTATTAAACTCTCCCTCATTACCCTGTCTGAGTGTGCCATCTGTGTCCTGCCAAGTCCTGCCAAGCCACATGGTCACATAAGTTCCTAGATGTTTTTTCACAATGCATAAGATACTCACCCCCACGTGCATCCGTTTTCCTACACACTTAGACATCATATTCATATATGTACATCAACCAACAGCAAGGTCTTCACAATGGAAAAATTGAGGCATTTTTCACAATATAAGAGATTTCTAAGCTGAACCTTGGAGATTAATACCAGTTTAAACCTCACACCCAAAATAATTTAAGAATCAATGATGCTTAACCATGGACCTTAGTATCCTCAACTCCTCTAAAAATCCCCTAAGAAAAAAATCCTGGATTTGACTGCCCCAGGTTCAGAAGTAGAGAGAAATGCATCAGATCTGAAGCTATAATTAGGTTCAAGTTCAAAGCTCTTCCTTGTTCTGCTCTTGAAAGGGAGGCTAGCCAAACTTTCTGTTATAATTCATGTTCTGCGATAGGAACTTAATTTAAAATATTAATTTGCTTTTCAAAAAGGTAATGAAAAAATGGATGCCTTCAGAATTGCTGCTTCCTTGTCCTCCCTTTTCTGTCTACTCCCCCCCAAAAAAACCTTATTTTTTTTTATTGATGTCATTCACTTATTCTAGGAAGGTGAAACCACGTAAGTTTTACTTTTAATGTGTAGCTTCTTTCTCAGGCTCTGAGCTAGCACTGCTAGGTGTTGGTCAGAGGAGGCCTCCTTTGCCCTGGGGACAGCACCTTCCACAGTGTGGGTGAGCAAAGCAGTGGGTGCTGACACAAGATTTACCCCACCTAAAGCCTCCAGTCCTAGCTTGTAACTTCAGGTCAGTCTCCATCTCACTCTTTCTTTCTATCTGGGCCCCTGTTTACTTCATTTGTAAAATAATAGGTTTACAATAAAAAAAGTCTACAATTTTTTCAAGTATGGGGGGTTGCTTTTTATCATAAAAACATAGTGTAGTCTCAAGAGATGGTGGCTATGTTTATGAATCTGGTCCACAGGTAGTGCTCCAGGCACACGCATGGCTTCTTGGAGTCTTTGCAGTAACTCCACAGCCCCCTGGGAACCTTTAATACATGTTAGCCACATGTTAAAACCTCTGGACTCCAAAATCCCTTCTAGTTCTAGCATGTTGAGTTTTTAACGTGAATGCCCAAGACCTAGCATTCATATAAAGACCTGGCATACGAGAATCTCACTATCTTCCCACCCTGGGGTTGGCCCAGAACACTACAAGGAATGGCCTGAAATCTCAGGGGTATAGTCCCTATTTAGAGCCAGAACTAATCTACTAAAGAATCAGAGGTCAAGTTTTCCCCACTTCAGACCTCAGATCTAACCAAAGCTTAGATTTGAATTTCTGAGGCAGTCAGAGATATTAGAGGAAAACATTGTAGATACTAGGAAAGGGTTATCTAATATCAAGGAGGAGGCCCAATCACAGGCCACAGTTCATACATCACCCTGGATTTGCCCTAGATCTCTGGGAGGTCAGTGGATACTGAGGATCTACCTAAACGGCTCCCACTCAAACTATCCCATTTCAAAAAAATCCCTATTGTGTGGGACTAGATTCTTAATCACAGTTCAAGGTATGGTCAACTCAGGTGTCATCCCCAAAGCCCAAAATCTGCCTTAGGATTTTGAGAATATCTCAGTCCAACATTGAGAAAGGCACCTGGATTAGTTAGCTTAAGTGTCAGATTAAATGCAGTGCCATCAGAAGGCACAGGAATGGCTAAGACAACCTCCAGAAGGCTCTTCCATCTCTGTCCAATAATGTGAACACAGTGGTGGTGATTTGGGACCCAACTCTTCTAACCAGGATTTGCCTCATGTAACAATAGGGAGAACCTGGATTGCCACTACGAACCTGCCCTTTTCCTGTGAAACACATCAGATTCAAGTCTCTCTGAAGCTGCCAGACAACCACCCAGCAGCAGCCTCCTCCTACAGCTACAACTCTCAGGGCCATTGTCACCACTATCTGTTCAGTCCTAAGACACAAGGCTCAGGGGCTCCTAAAGCATCGTATAAAAACAGATCCAAAAGCTGCTCAGGAAAGGGTTGGGGAGGCAGTGGGGAAAGGAGTGAAGCAGGCGCTCCCAGAGCCTCACAGAAGTGAGCAAAGCTCAATCATCTCACTCCTGTTCAAAAGTCCCCTACCTCTGGCCAGGAGTTTCCATGGAAACCTCATAAGTTCTATCTATAGGAAGAGAAAAAAAATTAAAAAGAAGAAGCATCCTGAGGTATGTATGAATTAGCTCCAAGGAAGGCAGGCAGAGGAGGAGGGAGTGGGGGCTCACGTGGGAAGAAACAGAGCTGATCATTATCCTGATACATAAAAAAGGCCCTGGGAAAACCAAGCAGCCTTCTGTCACAGAGTCAAGAGGGAGATGGGGTGGACAGGTAGCTATGACGCACCAGGGGCTTGAGGTGGGTGTGCACTAGCATGTGTAAGCAACTACAAGGAAAAGAGGGGACCAAGAGTCAACTCATGAAAGGATCTCAGGCCAAAAGTTCTTTCCAGAGGAGGAAGGACAAGACAGCAGGCAGAGAGCAGAGCTGGTGGTTGTGTTCAGATGAGGACAGGCAGCAGCCTCCTATACTTTTTATCACCCCAGGCCACCTGCAAAGAGTCAATCAGTTTATCACCCATATTTCCATGTCTGAACACCTCAAAAGTCAAGCCTTAAAATAATAATAAAGTATCCGGAGATGTCTAGTACATCTTTGTCTTGTTAAACTGTAATCCTCTAGGTCACCTATAAAAGAAGAATTCTGTTAAATTCTTTTTCTCCTAATCTTGATTTCAAGATGAAGTTTGAGTGAGGAGGGAGTATCCGAGTCTTAAACGTCATGCAATTTGCTTTTTAAAAATAGACCATGAGGATCAAAGAACTAAATATAAAAGCTAAAACTGTAAAACTCTCAGAAGAAAACATAGGCATAAATCTTTGTGACCTTGGATTAGCAGTGGTTTCTTAGATACGACACCAAAAAGCACAAGCAATAAAAGCCAAATAAATTGGACGTCATCAAAATTAAAAACTTTTATTCTTCAAAGGACACCCTCAAGAAAGGGAAAAGACAATCCAAAGAATTGGAGAAAATCTTTGTAAATCATATCTCTGATAAGGGACTTGTATTTAGAATATATAAAGAGTTCCTACAACCCAATAATAAAAAGACAAAAAAGAAATAATTTTTAAATGGGCAAAGGATCTGAATAGACATTTCTCCAAAGAAGATTTATAAATGGCCAATAACTACATTAAAAGATACTCAACATCCTTACTTGCCATCAGGCAAATACAAATCAAAACCACAATGAGATACCACTTCACACCCACCAGGATGGTTATAATAAGAAGGATGACAACAAGTATTAGTAAAGATGTGGAGAAACTGGAACCCTCATGCACTGCTGGTGGAACTATAAATTGGCGTAGCCGCTTTGGAAAGCAGTCTAGCAGTTCCTCAAGAGGTTTTGCATACTTAAACCAGATGACCCAGCAATTCCACTCCCAGGTATATACCCAAGAGAAATGAAAACATATCCACACAAAAACTTGTATGCATAGCTGCATTGTTCACAACAGCCAAGAAGTAGAAACAACCCAAATGTTCATCAACTGATGACTGGATAAACTAAATGTGATATAACCATACAACAGAATATTATCCAGCAATAAAAAGGAATGAAGTACTGATACATGCCACAACATGGATGAACCTTGAAAACATTAAGCAAAGTGAAAGAAGCTTGTCACAAAAGACTATATATTGTATGGTTCCACTTATAAGAAATGCCCAGAATAAGCAAATCCATACAGACAGAAAGTAAATGAGTGGTTAGCCAGGGCTGGGGAGATTGCGGGGAATTAGGGAGTGACAGTTAATGGGTACAGGGTCTCTTTTTGGGAGTGATGAAATGCTCTAAAATTGATTGTGGTGATGATCGCACAACTCAGTGAATATACCAAAAACCATTGAATTCTACACTTTAAATGGGTTAATTATATGGTTTGTGAATTAGAGCTCAATAAAGCTGTAATTGAGGGAAATAGACCATAAAAAACTGTAACATACTGATCCTGCCTTTATTTAAAGTTTTGATATTTTGTTCATCATGGATTTTTTTGCATTATTATTATTTAAAAAATATATTGCATTAATATGTTATTTATCTTGATTCCTGAGTTTTTTGTCACCTCCTTAGATTTTGTGCCTGAGGCAAGTGCTTCACTTGCGTTGCCCCAGTGCTGGCCCTGAAGTGGGTGTGGTAACAAAGACATCATGATTGAAAGAGCCTTCCCTGATCCCCACGCGGATCTGTGGGAGGCTTCCTCCCACATTCCTGTTTTCTCCTCCTCTCTCCCAAACTGAGGTGTCAACTGCATGTTTCACCATGAACTCCTCTGATGCAGTTGTGCTGCTCCTTCATATACAGTCTCCCACTGGCTGCGTGTGCGTGCGTGTGTGTGTGTAATTAATAAAAGATTATGTAAAACCGAAAGTGGGCAATTATCCCAATTTTCAAAAAACGAGAAGAAAAGAAAGCAGATTCTACAAATTATAGAGCAGTGAATATGAAATGGATGTCTAACAGAATTCCAAGACTATTATTTCACAAGATGGTTTTAGGAATATTTAGACACAAAGTGGTTACCAATAGCAGCCAGCAGAGTTTCACTAAAACCAAGGAATATCAAATGAACACTATTGTCCTTTCTGATACAGTTATTAGCCTACAATAATAGATTAGGGAATTGCAAAACAGAGTGAATATCAAGATTTTAGCAATGCATCCAGCAGTATCTTTATATCATTGATAACAGGATAAAGAAATGTAGGCAAAACGATTGTATGTTAGGAAGAGTTGTAACTAACTGATTGATGGTACGCAAATTTAGTTTACTGTAAGCTCAATCTATGTCAACAGAGTAAAACAGCTGCGAAAAAAATCTAAATTGACCTTGAGCTACAGCCAAGTCCAAATGTCTGAAAAGAGGCCGGCTCTGCTCTCCAACTGACTTCCCAGGAGTACTGCGCTCAGTTCTGGGGGTTCCATTTTTGAGTGGACACTACCCAACCGAAGTGTTTCCAGAGGAGGACAATGAGGCTGGAGCAGAGAATCAAAAGATTACAAAACATTTTTCATGAAAAAATTGAGGTCAGGTATTTAGCTTAGAGTAGTGAAGCTATAAGGGAAACGTGATGGCTGAAAAACTCAAAAAGAAGAAAGAAAAGAAAAACTGAATCAATTTAACGTAAACTCAAAAGGGCATAATTAAAGCCAAATGATAGAAGTTATTAAAAAAAAAAAGTCATCTCAACAAAAAGAAGTGCCCCTCCCCACAGCCTGAGCTGTCCCACAGTCAAATGGCCTGAGGTAGACAGTTACCCTTCAAAGAACGCATTCAGTGGAAAGCCTTACTGGGATGTTGTAGATGGGATTTAAACAATTAGATCAGGTTAGAGCTGAGGTCTCACTGGGGCTCTTCCAGATCAGAGATACTATGAATCTGTGTTTCTTCTCTCCTTTCTAGCCTTTCATACACTTTCTGCTGCAGTGAGTATTTGGAAGATGTTCTTAAGCTATAACCCATTATTTTTAGCTTATCCCATCCCTCTAACTCTGCTCTCCAGCCCTCCTTCCTCCCTTTCTTCTTCCATGTCACCATCTTCCCTCATTCCTCTTTAGGCTGACACAGTACAACACTTCACGTGTTTCCCACAACCCCCACTGAAACTCGGTTATGTGAGAAAAAAAGAATAATAGGAAAAAATGGAAGAAAAGAATAATAGGAAAGAAGATTGAACTCAGGTGGCATATTGTGTCTGCTATGCTCTGATGTTAAATCCCTGTTGCTTGCTTGCTCTGGACACATGCAGATGTTCAGTGAACTGACGGAACAGGGTTCGTGTGAATTAGCCTCAGAAGTGTCTACATATGCTGTTATCTTTCTGCATAATACTCAGTGCTTGCAACCTACTCAGCGTCTGTTTTCCCTGCTCTACCGATAAGTTCTAAGGCAAGACCATGACAGCTTTGTTTCTGCTATATCCCCAGAGAGGGACTCAATAGATAGTAATTAAATGAATAAAGAATTTCTCTTGTCCTTCCCTCATATATTCCAGATGGATAAAGACTATGCTGATGAAAGTCCTGCTTAAGATAAGCATTAGACAATCACAGAACTTGAGAGCTAGTAGGGATGTCAGAAAACACCTAGCACAAGCCCTCCACTTGACAGATGAATAAACTGAGGGCCAGAGCAATGAAATATTCAGCTAAGAAGCAGCAGAGCTTGGGAATCAAACCCAGTTCTTCTGGTATCTGGGAGACAGAATGTCATAGGAGTGAAAAAACACAGGTTTTGGAATCAGATGAAACTGGGTTCCAATACCAGTCTTCTTACTAATTCCACGATCTGGGGCAAGTTAATCAGTGTCTCCAAGCCTCAGTGTATTCAGAAGTACATAAATGGGAAAGATAATACCTTCAACTACCTCACTGGCACAGAGGATATTCTCAATAAGCAGTGGGTTTGCTAACTATTACCAAGTCCAGTGCTCTGTCCACGACAACACACGGGCCCTTGGCTTTGTGCCTATAGGAAAAGAAATATATCCCTGCTAAGGGGGAAAAAGCGGGAAGAATCAAACACCGAGTGCTGCTATGTGCTAAGCACTTTTCTATACTCAGTCTAAAACACAGAGAAGCCACAGACAAAGTAGCAGAACAACTGCCATTCACACAGATGCCCTCTTTCAACTGGGAGCACATGACCGTGGAAGGCAATCCATTTCATTCGAGTTCAATATCTTTTGCGAGTCTTTTCTTTGGATATCCAACTTTTCTCCTCAAGTACCTACTATAGGGTCTTCCATATAGAGAATAAGAAACAGGGAGCCATTGGAACTTCTGAGTGTATATTATCTTCTAGCTATTCTGGATGGTACTTGAGACAGAGGCAAGGGAGCATGTCCAGTGTAGAGATTTGTCACTGTGGGAGCTGAATAAAAACCAGGAACAGATAAACTGGGCACACTCATGACGCACTCTTCCCCTACCAGCTGACTTCCTTGCCTCCTCATCTGCTGCTTTTGATGTTCACCAGACCTGCTCCAGCTTCCTTGGCGACACAGTCCCTTTCTCCTCTTTCGTGATGGCAGTACTGCTGAGATGTCACACTCTAGAGACTCCTTGACTCAGTTCATCCAAGGGAACTTCCCTTTTTCCTGCATCCAGCACACATTCTGCCCTCCTAGTTCTAATGCTTTGTTTACCCAGAACATCTCATCAAACTGGAGGTGATCATTCAGTTCACATGAGTGAGATAAATTCTGGAATTAATTTGGCTGCTGAAGTTTTGAGGCATTTATCTTTGGATTTTTAGAACAGTTATCATCCTGGTGTGAGGTATATACACAAGACAGAAGAGGTGCTTCCCAGGATAAATCAGCCTAAAGAAAACGATTGCAATAATCTTGTCTTATTGGACATATTTATTAGATTGTCAGAGGACCTCAGGAGCTGAGAGGAGGAATGGGTGAAGAGAGGTATGGTTTGTTTGTCAAAGTAGACACTTGTGTCTTTTTAGAGCAGTTCTTGGGAGTGATTTAAGAAGGTAGGAATGGCTGGGAGGTAAAGGATAATGCTGATTAATGTCGGTGGAACTCTATGTAAATTTTGTGGGCTTAAGACTTGCAGAACTAAACTACAAGAATTGTGAACTACAACAATTCCGAATGTATTCCTTTAGTTAACTAGCAGTTACTGAGTTTCCAAAATCCCATGGCAATTCTAAAACATAGCAACTACTTGGATCCCAGAGTGAGCAGCAATAGCAACCCAGACACAATCCCTGTGGGAGGAGAGACTTCAGATTCCAAAGACTTGGTCCACGTTCCGCCACTTCCCTTAACCAAGAAAGTTCCTGTTCCTTGAATAGCCTCCAGACAAAAGGGCAAGATTTGGGCAAACAGAAAGGAAAAAGAGAATCATGTCCGTTGTCGTTAATGAGAGAAACTGCATTTGCACTTAGGATGGTTCTTCTCAGGGATGGATGGGACCACAGTGATCTTTATCTCACTCCTGACCATCAGGATTCCAATTCTTCTCAAGTCTCCTGATTCCATGCTAAGATATTTCCTACTGTTCATATCAGAACTCAAAAGCCGCACCTTAAAAGTAGTATGCGGAAAACATTCATTGCCCCCATCTCTATTTAAATAGAGAACACTGAAAACAACTTATAGTAACAACAACGGGAAAGAGGTAGGACATCTTGTTCTTGTGAAGACTGTGCATCGATATTCATTTACCCAACACATTTTTATGAGCTCTAACTCTGTAAACAAAGCAGGATGCGAAATTGTACATACTCTCTGATTACAACCAAGGAAAAAAGCACTATTCCCATGCTAAAAACTACAAGAGATTACATTCTGGTTATATTAGGGAGGTAGGATTACAAGTGATTGTCCATTTTTCCAAACATTTTTGGAACACTGCCATACTGCTTTGATATTTTCTCAAATTTAGAAATAAATTGATAAGATGGATATGCCAGAGCTGTTCTCTTTCCTTCTGACACTTTGGTCAGGGAAGAGGGGCTGCAGACAGGGCACACTCCAGCAAGTATGAGTGTAGCTGTGAAGGTAAGGGAGGGTGGGGCTGCTGACCAAACACTGATTCCTGACGTATTTGTATGAGGCAGAAGAGCCAGACAGCTCTGCAAAGTAATGTTGAGAGAGGTACAGTGATGACATCTGACCTTGAATCACTAAAACCCAATCTGTAGAAGACATGGCCCAGGGCTGAGTTGCTAACACTCAGTCCATACCAAGCCAGGAGCATTTGCTTCTATCTTCTCTTATACTACTATTAAATTGTTCCATATAGAGAACATAAGTTACTGGAAGAATAACATGGTTCTTATTCTTCTACCATCACCTCCTTAACCTCATCCTTCATATCCTCCAACAGTGCCTAGTTAATTCCAGCACTGGAATAAATAACTATTGAAGCATTGTGAGGCATGCAAAGAGGTAAAAGAGAAGTCAGTTCCATGGTAGAAAGCTGGATGTTGTCAATTTTCAACAACCAACCTGGGAATGAACCAGATGTCTACTGGTTCAGCAGGGAGAAGGCCCTGAGGGTACCCCGGTCACAGCCTATGCTAATGGCACCCAAGCCCGATGCCCTTCCTCCTCTGGCTTTGACTTTTCTAACGGCTAAGAGACATGTTGACTGCTTTGCTTTGAGTTGGGTACTTTGCCACCTCTACTGCCTGGCACAAGATGTTATTTACTGGAAAGCAGTCCAATCTCCAAGCCTCTGATACAGATAAATCTCTGTGGCACACACTTTTGGTTGGCTAACTCAACACTCAATTCAAATGCCCCTTTTCCTTGCCTTTCTTTATAATGGCTAGGAAGAATAAATATTTTGTTCCAGCCTCCTTTGCAACGAGTGGTGGCTCTTTCCAGGTCTGGCCAATGAGATATGAAGGCAGGCGTACTGGGAAGCTTCTGGGAAAGCCTATGCTTCCTTAAAAACGGACAGACAATGCTGGCTCTACCACATTCCCCTTCTTTCCACTTTAAACATGAACGTGATACCTGAGCAGTAACAGACTTCTTGTGACCACAAAGTAACAGCATGAGGATCAAAAGCAAAAATGGAGAGGATCGTGTAGTGGAAATGAGCCTGGGTAATCAATTACATTGTCAGGTATCTAAACCAATAATAGAAACCACCTTTATCTGGCCTTCTTATTGCATGAAAAATATCATCACATATTTGTTTAAGCTGCTATTAGTTGAGTTTTTAGTAGACTGAAGCCAAAGACATTCCTAACTGAATCATTCTCTTGAGTCAATCATTTGCAACCAGACTAGATCTGCACATAAATATGATTATGACATTACCCCGCTTAAATTCCTCAATAGCTTTCCATTGTCTTTAGAACAAAATCTAAGGATTTTAGCATGGAATAAGATCCCTGATAACCTTACCTAGTGCACCTACCCAAGCATATCTCATCTCCTTCAAGCCATCTTTCTTACTTTACATCTAGTAATTCCAAAATAATTTAATGTTTTCTATAAAAATCACACTTTCTTTGGCCCCTGTGACTTTGCTTATGTTTTCTCTGTAGGATGCTCTTCCCACCTTTCTTTGCCTGTTTCACTTATACTTCAAAATATAAATGCTTCAGCATTACTTCCTCTGGGAAACTTTTCTTCATACTCCCAGGTAGGGCTGAGTGCCCCTGCTCTATATGACTACAGCACCTGGACATACTTCTGTCTTTGCCCTAATCATGTTAGAGATAAAGTGTCTGTTTGCAGATCTGACTTTTTCCCTAAAGAGTGAATTTTTCTGACTGCAGGGCCTGTAACTTTTCTCTTCTTTGCAACCCAAACACTTAACATAGTGTCTGGGACATACTAGCTGCTCAGTTGCTAACTGTTGAAACACACTGTGTTTCACATGTGTGTATACACACATACATACACATATGTTCCTAAGTGGATGAGTCTTTATGTGTCAAATATTCATTCATTTGTTGATTTTTAGGAAAGAGAAAAGTGTCAGTAATCCAAAAGTCCAAAGTCACGAAGATAGAAAACTGAAGAAAAACAGCCAAATAGACAGAAATTTCTTCCAAGTGTTGTAAACACACTTAACAGGAAATTCACCTGCTTGAGAAAGAAGATGGCTCCAATAATAAATTGACAATCATTGCCATACAGTCATCATCCAGTAGCAGACAGGTTTAAGGATAATATGAGCTTATAGTTTAGAGGCAGAGAACTAAGTTGGGGTGGGGGTATTATGGGAAGGAGATGATGATAATTGCACCAAGGAAACTATCCAGTTTTTAAAAGTTCTACTCATCCAGTTATCATTAGAACAAAAAGCTATAAAACCCCAGTGCATGAGAAGAGTTCTCTCTGTTGCACCTTTGTTTCCAGTTTCTTCTGTTTATATGCTACGTCTTCAAATATGTACTGGTTCTGCCCATTTTGAGAAAAAAAATCTTTGATCAATTATGTTCCCCTGTTGTTATTATCTTCATTTTCTTCTCTTTTGGCCACTGAACTTGTAAAATGAGCAGTCTATACTACTGTGACCACCATCTCTCCTTTCACTTATTAATCCCTGCTGCAGGGATTAATAGGGCTACTGCCCCCACTGCACTACTGAAATTGTTCTCCAAGATCACTTGACCAACCATCAAATTTAATCATCAGATTCAAAAGCATCAAATTTCTCTTGGTCTGCAATCTCCTTATCTTCTCTTTGATGCATCTAATACCCACGGCCCCTTTCCCTCTACACTTTCTTCAAACTCTCTCGTTCTGAGCTTTGGTGATGTGACAGTAGCCCGATTCCCCAATCTGTCCTTTGACTTTTTTGATAGGGTTTCTTTCTTCCCCCATTCCCTAAACATGAGATTCCCCATATGGATAAATGGATGTCTTTGTCAGAGGAACGCCTACCCCCCAATGTAAAGTCCAGAAAAACTTAGGGAAGGGGGACACGACAGAGGCAACTGGCTTGGAAATTTGTCAGAGAAGGTTTTGAAACCCATCTATATTTCCTAGACTACTGACTGTAAACTTTGGGTCTACAGAATAAAGTCCCATGTCCTGAACTTGGTATCAGTGAGTTGCTAATCTACATTTCCAACCTTATCTCTCATCCTTCCCTTACAGAACACCTCCACGTAGTAGGCATTCAGTACATATCAGTTGACCAGACAGATGAGCACACAAATACTTCATTCCTAGATGGCTCATCATCCACCCCAGCCCCATCATTCTCCACCCTTCGACAATATAACGTGCCTGGTACTTGCGCATCCTTAGGGTTTGTTCACATCACCACTCTTGTGTGAAATGCGTGTCCTATTTATTTTTCATCTATGTAAATCTTGCCCACTGTTCAAGGCTCAGTGTGAATCTCACCTTCTCCAAGATTTCCCTCTTATTAATATAATATGTATTATGTTCCACATTTTGGGCATTCAGTGTATTGTCAATTATTTTTTAAATGACTTCTTGCCCAACAACATTTGAAGCCATGTGGGCATGGGAGGTATCTGATGCTTCTTTGTACCCCTACTCCTATAAACCCAGTACCTCACATGGAGGAGATACCTGGCAAATAGTTTCTGATGGCTTCGTTCCATGTAACATAATTGTGTTGGAAGCTCAGGCTTGAAATCAGACCTATATTTGAATCCCAGCTCTGAACACTTCAGGAAGTGTTATAGGAAGAAAATAACCTTGAGGAAGTCATTAAGTCTCCCAAGTCTTGGTTTTCTCATCTGTAAAACTGGGAAATTAATAGTAGTGACTCATGGTGGTGCTGTGAGTTAAGTGAGATCATGAATGTACTGTGCTTAGCAAAGTGTTTGGCACATTGTAAAAGTTGACAATGATGAAAATGATGCTGAAGACGATGATTCTTCAGATATAAATTAGACCTGGATCAACGCCAAGGTCAAACGAATATCTTTTATTAAAACTCTGTGACGGGACCAGCCCCGTGGCTTAGCGGTTAAGTGTGCGCACTCCGCTACTGGCTGCCCGGGTTCGGATCCCGGGCACACACCAACGCAATGCTTCTCCGGCCATGCTGAGGTCACGTCCCACATACAGCAACTAGAAGGATGTGCAACTATGACATACAACTATCTACTGGGGCTTTGGGGGGAAAAAAAGGAGGAGGATTGGCAATAGATGTTAGCTCAGAGCCGGTCTTCCTCAGCAAAAAGAGGAGGATTAGCACGGATGTTAGCTCAGGGCTGACCTTCCTCACACACACAAAAAAAACAACTCTGCGACTATTTTGAGGGAAGCTCACTCACAGAAGAGTACTTTCTTGCTCTATGTGACATTGGGGAAGAGAGATACCATGATGCTCCACCTAAACTGTGGCAACTAAGCAACACAGCTTTAAATTACATTTTAGTATAGCTCATTCCTAGGATTGCTTCTCCCGCATCTGTCATCTCAAGACCCAAGCACTCAGCACAGAGTGAGAGACCATTAGCTCTATACTGGGATGATCTGGAAATAAAAGCAGAGTGTCGTTGGTTGCTTTGCAATAACTTAACCAAATGGCAGACAAGCGCACCAGGAGCTGTTACCAAAGTAAAACTTGAAGGTTGTAATAATGCCCATAGAGTCAGAGATCTGAAGGATGCCAAGACTGTTTTTAACTTGCCCTCCCTGCATTAGACGTAAGCTAGGCTGCTCTCCAGCATTTATTCTAAAGATAGTAAATCTGTGGTTAGAAATCTCTGGACCTTAATGATACCCATGTTGGAGAGATGGCTCTTTGAAACTCTGGACTGTGGTTTCAGTTAAAAGTTCAACAGATACAGTGGTTTATTATAAGAGAGGAAGGGACCTATAAGTAGTAGAGTAATGTTTACTTTGCGTTAACATTTTCCGTCTCTGAGACTCAACAGCAAAATAGCCTACCTTGAAAAACTAGCTTCAGTTTGACAGGGGCAGGGGAGAATTGGACAGACAAAACACAAAATTATTGAATGAGTAATTTAAGAACAGACAGAAACAATAACACAGACAACAGAGGGACAATCCAGATGACAAACATAATTTATAACATTTTGGAAGCAGTTAATAGCATTTGAACAGACCAGGAAAATAGTCAAAGCATAGAGACCATTGATTTATTGAAACACCTACCACATCTCACATTTCTCTTCACGGCTAGCATGTCTGAGTACACGCTCGGTAAAGCTATTAACATGGATGACTACATGGCTGTTAACTGATATTTTGTCCAGATGGGATTCTCCCTGGGGAAACCAAATCAGAGAGCAAAATAATCAGAAAATAGAAAATAATTCTCCAAAATGACCACAAGCTCTGTATAGCTAAATTCTTAGGGACCTCAAGCTCTGGCGAAAAGAGCCGGTATGATTTCTTTGAGGGTTCCACAATATCATTTATTAACTCATGTTCCAGAAAGACAGAGACAGGAGACCAGGTTACTTTCTCAGAGGACTTCCATAATTTTCTTATGAGCAGTTTACTTGGTTCCTATGCATTTTCTTGTCTATAGTCAAATGATCTTCTCCCACTTATGTATAATAACAGATATACCTTAAAGATTCCCTTCTTTTCATGCATGTTTTACCCTTTTGCAGCATGCCTTTCCTGTGGAGTGACAAAAGTCTCAGAATTAGGGACATTTTCCTAGTACTAGCTTCTACAGCCCTAAGCATCTAATCCATCAAACTGACTGACATGGTAGTGACTTGGGAGAATTTCCACTTCTTCTGAAGGGGAAGCACTGACTCAGACTCCCTTGCCAGGGCAGGTCACACAGACAGTCTGTGCCATACCTTAGCAGGCCAGAAGCTGGGTAATCAAGGACCAGCAATCACAAAAAGCTATGCCCACACTACTGAAAATTCACCCATATCCCCAAACCTTCCAGCTATAAGACCAGGTAAATTCTGTTGCCGCTGTACATGGTTCTAGCCCCTCTGCTGTATCAGAGACCACTAATGTTTTAGAAAGGGTCAGCTCTCAATTATCAACACAAACTTTGCCTTTAATAGAGGGTGATATGTTATAAATAATCAGAAAATTAATTTTTATTTGATACTATTGTGCATATGATTTTTAAATGTGTGGTGGTAAAACAAAATTTACATGTTCAAATTACCCTCCCTAAGCATTCGCTCACAGACAATGAGGGCAGGAAGAGACAGATTCAGGGGGTGCAGGATGAAAACTTTACAAGATAATCTATATGCAGGGCAAACTGAGGGCCAGAATACTTGACATGTCACCCCACAAGCTGTCACCCTACTGGGAACACCATTCTACCCTACCTCAAAATACCTTTCTCCAGCAACTGGAGATTTAGTTGCTGAGACTAAATTCTGTGTCAGGGGTTGGGGGTGCTGGTCCCAGATCTGCCACTAACCAGTTTTAGGGACTTGGATGATTGACTTCTCTTCTCTGGGCCTCATTTTCCTCATCTGTAAAAAGGCTAAATGAGATAAGATTCTAGGATCCTGAATAGCCAGGAATATATAAAATAAGGTGAAGCCTCAGAAGGCAACCGAGATCCTAATTTTCTATATTTCTTATCCAGAAATCATCATAAAACTAAGTAATGACTGAATTATTAGAAGGACATTCGAACAGACTGTTTCCTGGGTAATTGCATTTGACTTCTACATTGAAGCCCTACCTTTGGTCTCCTACCATAACAGCCGTGGAAGAAACCAGAACTACCTGTAAAGAAGGATAACAGACTGACATAGAAAGGATGTTTTAAAACCTTGCTTCAGTGCTCTGTAGTCAAGGTGAACAAATAAACAGGCAGATAAAACAAAGCTGAGACTTTTTTTTTCTGATTTATAAAGCTCTTTTTGGATGACACCAATTGTTCACAGATACCTAGAGACCTGTGTTCTTTTGGTGTTTACATGTAGAAGGGAGACACACAGTTGCACCAAATTACAGATGTTGCAGTGATGCAGCAGACAACATCTAGAAACAGGGGGAGCCTGAAGCCGAGCCTGGGAGGATGGTGATGGGGGAACAGAGAGTCAGGATAGACTAACCACAGAGAACTCTAATAGAACAAGTCAGAAGAGGCCAGACAGGCAGAGCTCATTACCTGCTGGTGCTGGCCCCTGAAATGACAGAAAGATCCTTTGTCTGCCTCAGCAGGCCCATCATTTGCTTGGTTTCTAGTGACAACACTTGTAGAAAGCATGTGGCTCAGTGGTGAATCAACCTCAAAGAATATGCCAGATTGAATGAAAATGGAAACCATTATGTTACCTGGCTGGAGTGGAGGTGTGGGGAATGGCCCAGAAAATTCACTTCGTGAACGTAAAATTTCATGAAGTAAAAGACAGGAACTGTTCTCTGGAAGGGACAAATTTATTTTTAGGCATTGATGATATAAAATAAAATAAAATGATAAAGCCCATTTAAAGAAATAGTTCTGTGGCTTGGACTTTCAGAAGTCCCAGGTGGAAAAAGCTGGCAATCACATGTTTTTGAAACTCTTCAAAACAGCTGTTAATTGGGCTCTGCACCTGTACATAATCATAAGACCTGGTGGCAGAGAGACCATGAGATGTCATCTAGCACGGCATTCTGTTCCCAGAGAGGCCCACACCAACTCACCCCAGACGGATGAGGACCACTCAATGTTGAATTTCACGGCCTTTCTTGGTCACCCATGCAAGAACAAAGAGCGCCAGCTTTTGATAATACAAATAAGACAATGCTAATTTAAAGTAGGTGGGCACTGACATGCATCCTGCTGAAACAACCCTTTATCCAGACATCAACCCTAGAATCTCAAAGTACCTCTGAGATCTGTCAGGATCTCCACCTCCAATCCTTTGAAATTTCACCTTCTTTTCCCCTCTTAAATCTCATCTTCTATCTCATCACTCTCCCAGTTTATCAGTCATCTTCTGGCTTTACTTCCCTTTAGGTCACTTTCCTCGACAATAGTCACACCAACACTCTCAATGCCTTGTGGTTTTGCCAGACCTTCCCAATTCATCTTCTACCCCAGACAAATCCAATCAGCTGCTCTCTCTGCCCAGCTCATGGGCCATGGTGAAGACTGAGACAATAGTGCCACAAAAGAGTGTGTTTCCAGCTTCAACACGTATCAGCTCTCTATGGAAATCTTTTTGCTTGCCCACAGTCAATAATTTTAACTCTTTAAAACTTTTCCCTTCTTCTTGAACTCCCTACCCCACTTCCTACTTTACTCTCAGAAGATGACTTCACTTCTTCTTTATGGAGGAAACAGAAGTTGCCTCTTAAAGCTACCTCTTGAAGTTATCTCTTGAAGTGACTTCCAATGGTCTTTTCACATCTGCACTTCTGAAAGTAGCACTCATCTTTTGCTACTTTCCTACTTTTTCCGAGAAAGGAGCATTGCTTCTCTCCCCTTATATGGTTTTAATGAGAATTAAATTTATCAATAAACATAAGATATCTAGCCCAATACTTGGCAGGCCACAAATAGTGGTTCCCGTTCATTCTTCCCCCTACGAATTTAATCCTATATGTATATACACACACATATATATATATAATTTTTTTTCTAGATTCTATTACCTCTTGAGTTCTTAGGAACCCTATTCTCTGAGCTGTCTCTTCTCTTTCCTGTATCTTTAATCTCTCCCCTTCTATCTAGCTATCTCTCCGCTATTGACAAGTATATTCAAGTGCTTCTCCACTTTCTAAAAATCTTTTTTTCGTTCTTCTCTTCTAAGTTGTCACGCCTCCCTTTCTTTCAAATATTGAGAGCCATGCCCCCAAACTCTCTGCTGTATTCAACTCATAAGCCCTTGGCAATGTTACTAACTCACTCCTGTCTCATCTTCCCTCACAACTTCATTGAAACTGTTTTGCTAAGTTTGTGAATGACCCCCTACATCTCTACGTAATGGCCTCTGTTCAATCCTCATCTTGCTCAAATTTTGATCTCATTAGCTTCACTTTCAACACTGCTTCTTTTCTGGTACTTCACATCTCAATTTATGGCCATTGACGGAGTTCAGATAACATCAAGCTGGAACATTAATGCAATCTATGGCTCCTCCTCTTCCTTCCCTCAGCCTCCACCACTCACCTGCTACCAAATTTTGATGACTCTTTTTTAAACTAACTCTCAAAGCTGGACAGTCCTTTCCAACCTTTCTTGCCAGAGTTCAGACCGCACCAAATCTCACCTAGACTACTCAGCAGCCCTTTTACGGCGTCCGGCCTTCGGACTCTCCCTGCTTCTGTTCATCCTCCACATTGCTGCCAAAGTTATTTTCCTAAAAGACGAATTTGTTCTTCTCACCCTCCTGCTAGAAAATGTCTGGGGCTCTCAGGTGCCTCTGTTAAGGACAGCTATATAACCAGACCTTCACAATCTGACGCCAGCTCGCTGCTCCAGCCTCGTCACCTCTCCTACAGCACACCTCATGGTCTGACCAAATTACTCTTCATGAACTCATCAAGCACCTCAAAACTCCACGTCTCTGCACACGCTATCCAACTGAAATATGATTTGACCCTTCTCCATCTGGAATATGCCTACTCACTTTTTAAAACCCAGCTCAAATATATCCCTTTCTGAAAAAGCCTTCTCAGATTCACCTGGGCTGTTGTGCTCACTGCTCTGGATTCGGTGCTCCTATGCCACCTCATTCTTACCTCTGTAGCCGCTAACAAGTTGCCTTTGTACTTGTTACTCTGTACTTGTCTTGTACTTTGTTTATCTTCCTCACTATACCATGAGCTCTTTGAAGAAAGAATTATCTTATTCAACTCTGTATCTCCAATACCCCCCATCTGGTTTCTTGTTTACCAAGTTTGTTGCAAGAATGTAAAGAGAAGATATGGTAAAACATAAGAAAGAAATAAACAAGAACAGAATAAAATTGGGGTAAGAATACATTACATCCTGCCCAAAACTGGTAGAGATGAGATACTCTAGTAGAAAAGAATAGGAGATAAAGGACATTTCACCAGTGATCTGAAAAACCTAGACTCCAATCCATCAACTCATTTCTTTCCACTGCCCAACAGGAATACAATCCATAAGAAGTGCAAATGTCTGTGTTCTTCTCTCTTCTATTTCAGGCTTGTTTGTACCACTTTTTATCTTCTCCCAAGATCAGCCGTCGACTTGATCACAGTATCATCATTTCAATGCAGGTTACAAGATAGCCCAAATGCTCAATGCCTAAATTAAATTTGGCTATTGCTAAGAGAGATCAGGCTTCAGATAGAAGAGTCAAAACCTAGGACTAGCATTGAACTCAGGTTCGTGAGACATCCAGATGTATTAAGAATGATCATATTTGGGGAGAAAAAAAAGAATGGGTGAAATTATTTTTAAAACCCAATTTCATAAATCCTTTTGTCTCATTCATAGTCGGGCAGCACTCCTTTTGTCTCATTCACAGTTAGCAGGCTGTCTCTGCTAACTAGTTCTTGCTTCTTGACAAGCCAAAATATATCATTCAGCTTGGTCTAATTGCTAAACAAAGCCATCAGCACAGCCTTATTTACCTGGGTTTGTACTTTCTCAGACAAATGGCAGGAAGCTCATACATGCAAAAGACCAGCCAGGACCAGAAATTAACATTCTCTATTGATTGTTGCCATGTGAGTTCAAATGGAGGGAATGGCCCCGGCCAATATGAAGAAAGACCTCAAAAGGTTGATTTATAGGGACTTGAATCCTAACAGACTTGCTCTCTTTCGGATGTGGTAGTTTGCCTCAGATTCTGCTATAATTTCTTTGCCTTACAGAAATTTATTTAGCCACTGGTTCAGCTGGAGCAGGCTATGGGGTAGGACTCTCCCTTCAGGATAACCTACAAGAAAAGGAGGGATGTCATAGATATTAGGAGTAGGTATAACACCAAGTTTCATTCAGCATTTTCTTTGACTTAAATGTCAAGAAAACTTGGCAGTGGTTAACATACCAAAACCTAAAAAAAAGGCAGTAGGTGCCAAAGAAAGTAATATAGTCTACTACCTCTCTGTTCTAAATTCCTTTAATTAGGTTTGCAGAGGTATCCATATGTTAAGGAATCCCTTTGTGTACCAACTACAAGGAGGTGCTTATACACCCCTCCCTGCAGATATAGAGAACTAATGAAAGATGATGAGAGAGGCTATGAGAAAAAAGATGGTGCTGAAAATTTGGGGTGGAACCCACAAGAGAAAGAATGGTATAATAGTATTTAAGAATGGATCATAGCATTTAAAAACAGAACATTGGTGGCCGGCCCCGTGGCTTAGCGGTTAAGTGCGCGCGCTCTGCTACCAGTGGCCCAGATTCGGATCCCGGGCACGCACTGACACACCGCTTGTCCAGCCATGCTGAGGCTGGGTCCCACATACAGCAACTAGAACGATGTGCAACTATGACATACAACTATCTACTGGGGCTTTTGGGAGAAAAGGGGAAAAAAAGGAGGAGGATTGGCAATAGATGTTAGGTCAGGGCCAATCTTCCTCAGCAAAAAGAGGAGTATTGGCATGGATGTTAGCTCAGGGCTGATCTTTCTCACAAAAAAAAAAAAAGAAAAGAACATTGGTTTAAGTCCTGGTTCTACCACTTCCTGACTATAGGATCTTGGGCATCATGTCTCTATGTCCCAGTTTCTGCAACTATAAAATGCAGATAATAATAATTTATTCTGGGTAAGGTTCTCATTGTCATGAGATATGAGATATCATTTACAATAAATATAAATGATAATATTTCTTATTAAAATAACAAAGACCTCCATGAGCAATAACACATAATACAAATGATATTTTAGTAGTGATAAAATAATAATGAAGAATTCAAGCTGCTTTTGTTTACTGCCAATACTCAGGAGATGGATAACTATGTCCACCTCACGAGGAAAGGGGAAACTTTTTTTTTTTTTTTTTTTTTTTTTTGTGAGGAGATCAGCCCTGAGCTAACATCCGCCAATCCTCCTCTTTTTTTTGCTGAGGAAGACGGCCCTGGGCTAACATCGGTGCTCATCTTCCTCCACTTTATATGGGACGCCGCCACAGCATGGCTTACCAAGCAGTGCGTCGGTGCGCGCCCGGGATCCGAACCAGCGAACCCCGGGCCGCCGCAGCGGAGCGCACGCACTTAACCGCTTGCGCCACCGGGCCGGCCCCGAAAGGGGAAACTTTTGTATAAAGACTTTGTATAAGCTCTCTACTTCCACACAAGTTGAGGAATTCATCCTGGGGGTTCATTTAAATAAAGACTTGAGCATGAAGAGGCTCAGGGTCCAAGTAGGGAAGTCTGGGAAAACACATGACAAAGCAATGACAGAGACAGTCATGTTCAGCTCCAACGGCTGTGGGACTGGCAGTGGAATTGTGCTCAACTCTGAGCACAACTGAGCTGAAACCTGAATGAGGCACAGAGGCTTTACACCTGAGAGGCCACACTTTGAACTTGATTACAGTAAAGGAAGTCCTGACTTGGGTTTATCTTTTTCCCTTTTTTCCCCGAGATACATAAAAAGTTTCCTTGGCTTCAAAGCCATGCCAGATGAACTCCCTGAACCAGACAGCCAAGAAGAAAGAATGCCGAGAGAAAATGCACATGAATGCCCGATTAGGGGGAAGACAAGGAAATTGGCTTCTGCTCTTCTCTTAATGGACTGTCAATCCTTCATTTCCTCAAGTCTTTGAACACACATCCATATGGCTCATGTCAATGCTCTCAATCGTTCTCTGCGTCAGAGATGAAGATACCTTTTAATAGTCACTGCAGGGAATATTCTCTGACTAGTAAGCCTGTTTAGTTCCGGAGGGAAAGATCAGCCTCTACAAGGCTAGCTAGCAGGAAGAAGAGCTCCGTTCTGAGCTGCACTGTCCGATCCATTACTCCTTTGGAGTCAGAAGTGACTCAACAGTAGTCTTTATTGCTATCCAGTCTTTATTGCTGGACTTGTCCAAACAGCGTTTTAGAGGTTAATAGATGGAGAATCATATAAACATTCAATGCGTATGGCAAAAGATCTCATAAATACCTCACTAAACACAAACACATGCATGGGAAGTGACAAGCTTTTTGAAATAGTTGCACATTTTCACATCTACCCAACCAAGCTTGTCTTATTAATTGGTCCCCTTAACACATATTGTTGGTTTTTTTCCTCCAAAAGAATGGTTATGTACAAAAGGGCATGCATTTAATTGCCCCTAAATCTCCCAGGACTTAAGGAAGTAAGTCTGTGTCTAAACCAACAACACATTACCTGCTCTGTGTTCTAACCTAGTATGAGATGTACAACATCGTTATTCTTGCTGTGCGAGCCCTGTCACACTAGCAGAGTACACATGAGCTTCCCTGACCAGGCCAGCAAATAGGGTGAGAGCCAAATTCTAAGCAAGGCTTCCACTCAGGGCAAGTTCAGCGAAAGTGAACCCTTTCTTGCCATCAGCGAGATCTTGAAGGAGAACTGGATCAAGGAGGCTCACGAAGGCTGGAATCAAACTCAGTGCCAAAAAAAAAAGCATGGGACGGGAAATGCTAAGGTCCTCCAGAACTCAGTTAACTGGAATTCTTCCTGTGGACAAACCCAACCCAGCCAGAGAACAAGGTTCCTTTCTGGCTTCTGCCCACCTTCATTAAAGCAGCCCTGTATAGGGGCCCAGCCTGCTGGTGAGCAGTTAAGAGCACACACTCCGCTGCGGTGGCCCGGGTTTGGATCCCTGGCGCGCACTGACGTACCGACGCACCGCTTGTCAGGCCCTGCTGTGGTGGCATCCCACATACAGTGGAGGAAAATGGACATGGATGTTAGCCCAGGGCCAGTCTTCCTCAGCAAAAAGAGGAGGATTGGCGACAGATGTTAGCTCAGGGTTGATCTTCCTCACAAAAAAAAAAAAAAAAAAAAAAAGCAGCCCTGGTTAGGCTGTTATCAAAGCCCAGGCTTCTCTCAAGGATGCCTTCTTATCTGATTAAGCGGAATATTATGCTAAATATTCAGCCACTCCGGCACTGGCTGTGTGGGTGTGCTGGATAAAATCTTCATGAAAACGCCATCACAGGGTCATTTGTTTAATTTCAATTCTGCAAAATGTAAAAATAGCACGAGCTGCGGTGACGGGTTGAGGCTTGACAGCTTCAACGAGAAGGCTCCAATAGCACAAAACCACGCCGTTCTGCTGGATCGCCTGCTTTCTTCTCTGCCAGAGGAAAAAGAGGAAGAGAAAAAAACCTGACGGCAAGGTGCTGCTTTCCCTCATCTTCTGCTCTTTTCCCCTCTTTCCCCTTTTCTTGCACTCAGTCTCAGTCTTCCTCTCACTCCATCTGTTTCCTCTCGCTCCTCCCACTTCGCTTGCTTCCCCTCTCTGCTGCCCCGCCCTCCCCTCCTTCATCATTTTATGTGTCATTTCTCTTTTTCTCCTCCCAGCGGACCAGTTCTCCTCCCAGGCTTGGATATGCTCCCCTGGACCACCCTTGCCTTCTGGGACAGCCTATCTCCAGCCTCCCTGGATCTGACAAACTTTTCTAGGAATTGCTTTTCCACCGCATTCCCATCTCTGTCCCCTACCCCTTCTCTAAGTCCCAGACACCGAAAATGTTTAGAAAGATGGGATTTCAGAGATCAATTAGATGGAATGGCAGATGAGCTGTCTAGCAGGGGTGCGGGCAGGCAGGTGGCACCTCACTGGTCTTGTGTTTTAGACAAATCAATTTTTAATTTTATGAAGTTTTTAAAAAAATGAATGCTGAAGTTGCACTCTCTGCTCTGATCCTTGAAGCCCACAGCCACCTCCACATCAACCTTATTACAATTCTGGCTCAGAAACAGAAATTTCTCCTTCACCAGGGGCTCCAGAGCTGCTCCAAAAGCCCATATGGATGCTGAGAGAGGAGAGATGCTTCCTGCTTCACGCATGTTGGGTCTTAGAAATGTCCCACTATTTGACCTAGTTTCAAACCAAAGGCTCCAGGTTGTTTCAAGTCTGTGCATATGGCTGATGGACCCAA
Organism: Diceros bicornis minor; assembly: GCF_020826845.1. Classification (NCBI taxonomy): domain Eukaryota; kingdom Metazoa; phylum Chordata; class Mammalia; order Perissodactyla; family Rhinocerotidae; genus Diceros; species Diceros bicornis. The sequence goes on from NC_080746.1 coordinate 14,088,764, forward strand.
CTCATTCACTATGCTTAGAATGGGTTCCTCGCCTGTGGGATCCATGAACAACAGCAGATATCTTTTTCCCCTACCATAGATCACCAGGAACTTTCTCCCTGAAGACAGAACCTCACTGTTGGTTTGAGGGAAGCCTAACAGAAAAGGTGGTGGCAGACCACTAACTCACAGATTCATAACATCAACTCACTCTAGAAAAGCACTTAAATTCCTGTTTTTATTGCTATCTTACAGATTTGTACTTAAATCCAGTGCCGAGTGTTCCCTTATCTAAAGAACTCTATTGTCACAGACACCAAATGAGGCTTCAATAAATTAAGGCAACCCTCATAACAGCACATGCCTACTCAGAATCCCATTTCCTAAGACATCCCTCCTCCACTTTGCTGTAACACGGTTTCCACCCTCCTGCCTCTTACTAGCAATATTCATACATTATGCAGATGTCCAATGCATACCCACCAGATACAAAGCGAGTGGATACTGGGGCATCCCTTGGAAGCCAGAGCCTTGTATACACCAAAATAAAGGGTATATGGAACCCTAGCATCAAAAACATACATGCAGCATTTCTGCTTTGTACATATTAGGGTTCTGGATCAAAGCAAGAAAATGATGATTTTAGTACAATTTGAAGGATGATCATGCCTAGGCATAAAAGAACATGTTGTTCCTGATGTACCAATCCACAGGTACAAAACAGGGAAAGGAGAAGAAGAAAGAAAGATCCTGATCGAGCTGAAAGAACAATGAAAATCAAAACAAAGTATAAACGGCAGCGGGCACCCCAAGAGAAGGCAATCCCTCAGCAGGGCAAGCAGAATGGCTGATACTTCATAGCAGAATCATAAATAGCAGCCCAGAGACACGAACAGCTGAAAACTACCTGCCACCTGTGTACAAGCAGCAGGCGGTGGGAGCAGAGCAGTGGGAACACATCTGGAATGCAGCTGCAGGCCTGGGGCTGGTGATTTCAGTTACGAGTGTACATTCTACAGCTGTGCCTGATGGGACAGCCCTGACAGGGAGTCCACAGTGAGTTAATCTACAAAGACAAAGGCCAGAAGGTGGGAGCAGGGACCACCTTTATAATGCAGTCTCCTTATAAGATATGATTTTATTCAAGGCCTACGATCCTTGAATATAGCTGAGCAAGAAACCAAGTAAGGCACTCACATTTGGCCACGATGTCAAATTGGGGTACTACTGCAGCACCCTAGTTTGGCTAGGTATTGATCAGTTGCTCATAATGCTTTCTTTCCAACACTAACACCAATGCCCAGCCCCAAATTTCCAAAACCAGATAGCCTTTGAGTGTGGACAAGGGAAACCAGAACTTCCACACGCCCTTTGGAGAGCCTGGATCTCCTAATACCGATGACGCCCAGAAGAGCTCTTGGCTCAAGTTGCAAGTTGAGGACAAGATCTTCTGAGCAAGTTACAAAGTACATGAGCCAAGGCGAGGGGGCCTCAGGCAAAAACTGGCGACCTCACCAGTGACCTCACTGTACACCATCAAAGGCAGCACGTTCAAGTTGTGAGCAGCGGTGAAGGTAACATGGATAGGGACACCAGGTATGAATAAGAGACATGATCTTCAAGTAAGGAACAGAGGCAGAGGCGCTGCTGAAGAGAGAGAATGAACATTAACCTCACCCAGAGCACAAGATGGAATTGCTCACACAGGAGACACATGTCTATCTTTTGTCCTGTAACCTTCTAAATGCTATTTAATGAAAAAAGAGAGAGAAAGAGAGAGAGAAACAGGTCACACTAGAACACGGTGGATGCCTTTCTTTGAGTGTGCCTGTTCCACAGAGAGCCTCAAGATCAGATTAGGGGCAAAGTGGGACCTTGGGGTTGGGGATAGAAAGGCAGCATTTCCAACTTGTTTCCAATATTAGTTTCCTGAGCTCAAAGGGAGAGCCGCAGCTGAGACACGCCCCTCTGGAAAAGCCCCCAGGCAGAGGACTCCTCATCAATAAAACACTGTTTGTGTCTCCAAAAGGAGATGTGCCCACATAGGCACTGGCAGAGGAGACAGCTCAGCCCCCTGCACAAATTTCTTTGTCCTTGCCCAGAGTGGTGGGAGTTTTACATCTGCTGCTGTCATGAAAACATTTTATTATTTTTTTACAAGCCTGTTTTTCATTATTATTTCCTTGGATAAAGCTAGAGATCTTCCAAGAATATGTGATGTGCAAACCCTTCCACCCTACCCGTCTGCAATTCTGGGCATGGGATGGAGTCACCCCTCACAACTGCTCCAGGTCCACCAGAACTCAGCCTGGAAGCACAATGTCAACTGCTTGTTCCTATGTGGACTTGGAGCCTAGGCGCCCTGCTCAGGAACTTTTTGAGGAATGAAGTTTCTCGAGGCACGAGGTTGGCTGATGGGTGCAAACAAGTGGTTTGGGCTCTAACAACTTCATTCTAATGGCCACACCTTCTCATGCCTCATTGACTCCATAAGTATAACTCTGTTTCTTCTGAAATGGAGCTCCAGGCATCCCTAGGTCCGAACCAGGAATTCCTCCAATTACTAGACCTCCCACCCCTACCCTAGGAGGAAATTAGGAAAAGCTGAACCTTTCTCCAGTCTTTCTAGGTACCTTCAGATAAACCCCATGATGTCCACTTTGTCTTTGTTCCAGATCTTGGACTTCTACAACGCAGGGGGAATAGGCATAGGGTTGACGGGGGTGGCCAGGTGCGGGGGAGGGAAGCACTGCCCAGAACAAGCAAAGCCAGTGAGCCCAGTTCAAACTTTTGCCAGAAAGCTGGAGAGCAGCAGACACAGTCTCCATGCCCACAGCACTGTCCTCATCAGAAGTGAATGGAGAAAGAAGCCAGCTTAGCTATCTCTGGAAATTCACGAAGGTGGCAGTCTATCCCAGTGGTTTCCTGGGGACACCAACTCTCAGGTGTGGGCACCACAGCCACGCCACAATCCATGTTAATAGCTTTACCGCGTCCTCTGGTAACTTGGAGGTTGCTCTAAGAAAATTCAGAGGAGAACAAACAGCAGCCCAGCCCCCGCCCCCACCCCAAGGTTTCCACAGCTTCCAGTTTCACCGGATGCCTCATCATCACCCCTGGCATCCAGGTGTGCTGCTCTTAGGGCTCAGGAAGGTCAAGAAGTTCTTACCTGGGTCTGCGGGGAGAGGCACTCATGTAGACAGAGGGTCTGGGCGCGCCGGGTCAGCGGCGTCCGGGACACACCGGCTGCTGGCTGCTGCTCACCACCTCTCCGCGGGAGCCTGGCTTTGCAAAGAGGCGAGCCAGTCCCATCTGGAGGAGGGAGGAGGAGCACGGAGCTGAGGACGCCGAGCCGAGCCCGGGTCGGGGCCGGAGCCGGAGCCCAGCTCCAGCGAGGGGCGCAGGACACCGCCGGCGCCGGGACAGCAGTGTGCGCCCGGGCGACGCGGGCGCGGGAGGAAGCGGAACTCCCCCTCTCGCCGCGGGCTCCGAGGCTCCCGCTGTCTCCGCGTCTAGTTGTTACCGCATCGCGTTCCCTCTTTCTATATATATATTTGCCCCCTCCCTGTGCTTCTGCGCTCCTCTGCGCTTCTGTCGTCCCCGACTCCGTGCCTTCCGCTCCCGTCTCAGTCCCTCTCCCACCTCAGTCCCCCTCGCTCCTCTCTCCCTCTCTCTCCTCCCCGCACCCTCCCTCCCCGGGTAAAGCCTGCTGCCTGGATTCTCCCGGTGTTGCCTCGCTCCAACATTTAGCACTGCAGTGTAACTCGGGGACACACAACCAGACAGTTCCTTTAAAACCAACCGCTCCTTTAAAAATCAGACCATCAAGTTTAGTGCGGAAACCAACACCAGAGGCGCAGCTGCCTTGCGGCCAGGAGGAGATATTAGCCCATCTGGAAACCAGATTACCCCGTTTCATGCAAAGCTATGAAAAGGGGTGTGGGGAAGGCGAATGGCATAGATTAGCACCAGTCCACAGGTGACCTGCAGGGTCTTCGGGATGGGGTGGAATCTGGACTGCTAGTGTTAAAATCTTGGCCTGAGGAGTCATCAGGTTCAAAGTGCTCATTTTGCAGATGAGAAAACTGAAGCTCAGAGAGGTGCATTGCCTCGCCCATGATCACACAGCTAGCTAGGGAAGTAGAGACCTGAATTCTCCAATTGTCTGGGCGTCCACGTTTCCACACCTGAAAAAGAACACTCTGGGTGTGGGGTGGCCCAGGAGGTAGAGTTGTCAGTCTCCTTCATTTACTCTTGCCCAGCGCACCCATGTCTCCGGGAGGTCTCCTGAGCCCATGAAGAAACATAAACAGCCAATAAACAAGTTAACACTCCACGCTCACCGGAACCACTTCTAAGGGCCTCCCTTCTTCCAGAAAGGCTGTGAGGTACGAAAAACATCAAAGCTGCAGCAATGCCGAGGCCAAAAAAGGGTGAAATGACAAATCCCTTTTCATTGCTGTCTTTCCAGAGACCCAGCTGACAAGATCTGCTTTATAAAAACCTCCATTTTCCACTTATTATTTTCCACCCTCCTCTCCATCCTGCACGTCATTCTGATCACTCTCTGGACACAGATATTTTCATATTACCCACAAAAGAACACATTTTCCCCATCTGCTTCTTACACCTACACTAAAATACTACCTGGCAGTATCAGCCTGTAAATCAAAGGGGCTTTTTCACTGCAAGACTGCTGAGGTCCTTGTAGCCTTAATTCCCTTCCCAGGAAATGTTCTTATCCCCAGCAGAAGCTTCTCACTCACAAATATCCTTCCCTTGGGCATTTCCTAACCCCAGCAACCAGGCTTCTCTGGAAATGCTTCTCAGGGCAATGGTATTTGGCGCATGAACAGCTCCTTCCTGCTGGTGGGCGCTCATATCCTCTCTTTTGGAGAGTTATGACACCTATTTCACAATTATGTGCACTGAGGTAACTCAGAGAATGAGGAAAGCTTCCCTGGAGCTACCCTCCAGATCAAGAAGAGTTCCTTTGTCGAGCGTGGCCGTGAGAAGCAAGTAGCAGAGTGAGAGTCTGAACTCTGGAGTAGGTACCCCAGGCCCACCCTTTACCAGATTTATCATCTTGGACAAGTTACTTCACCTCTCTAAGCCTTAGTCTCCCTGAATGAAAAATGGAGACCACAATTGACCCTTCCTCTGGAGTAAATGAGATTCTGAATGCAGACTGCGTGGAACTCAATACATCTTAGCTGTTATTCGTATTGTTGTTCATACTGCTGTTCGGGGCCAGGTAGCCCTCTTAGCGACCTCATACCTACACTTACTAGCTGGGTAACCCTGACCAAGTTGCTTAATCCCTCCCCCCTGCTCTCTTAATCCAAGCTATCCTAATCTCTAAAATGGGGATAATAATAATACTATGTCCCTCATAGGACTTTTGAGAGGATTAGGTAAAATAATGCCTGTAAAACATCTAGCACGGTGCTTAATACATAATAAACATCCAAGGTAGATTAGTTCCAACTTCTTCATCCCCAGTTACCAGATGCGTGATCGTGAGCAAGTTACTGAACTTTTCCAAGCTTCATAGGGGTGCAAAGATGAACATAACATCTGTAAATTATTTGGCACATAGTAAGCAATGAATATCTGTTAATTATCTTCCTACCCTTTCAAAGCTGCTCACAATTTATTTTTACGTGGAAGCATTCCCACCACATCTCAATCACTCATGACCTCATTCATCCTTTACTTAAGATCCTGTTATACCAGTTTGTTTCGTTTAAATGTATTTACATATTTTTCACATACCCTCATTCATTTAGCAAAAATGTATTAAATACTTATTTTTGTGCTGCCAGGTCCTGTGCTCTGCTCTGACATGCATGTATTTCTTTTATATCATTTTAAATTCCCAGAAGCTAGGAGTGTGTTTTCCATGTATTTTAATCTTTCACCACCTCTTGTGGATATAGCCATAGTCATAGATCCATTGAGCTAGAAGGAGGCTCAGAGATTATATTGAGCAACATTTTCATTTTACAGCCCAGAGAGGGTAGTTGATGTGTGCCCATTATTAAAGCTAAAATGGTGGGGGTTTCTTGCTTCCTTATCTAGTGTTCCTGGAACTATGCAAACATTTCTTGCCATTTGTTCCATGGAACACTAGTTCCTGGAATGTTTATAGGTAGCAGTCTGACAAAGGGTTCTATGGCCAAGTGTGCTTGAAAAATAATGGATTAAGCAAAGTAAACTATGTTTTATTTTGGTTGGTTGTTTCTTTTTTTTTACTACAAGATTTCTCAGAGCCTTTACTATGTTTATGAGCATTGTGAATTTCCAAGAGAGGGATGTAGTACATTTCATTTGTTAAATGCTTGCAATCAGGAAACCCTTTCTCATAGAGCATTTGGGGAACTAACGATCTGAGACACAGATTTAGGGAACATGATGCTGCACCCTGGAAATGCAACCAACCCATGTGACTGCTCAGTTTGTGTGACCTTCAGAGAGGAGACCAGGATTAAGCCATCCCAGGCATTCAGTCAGTCCCCTTTCTAGGTCTAGAAACTTGTGGGGTAGATGCAATCCTCAGATGAAAGGGGAAGATGCCACCATGAGTCCCCTCTTCCCTGAGCAACTTGCTTGGCATAGGGAACAGGAAAGCAGTTGACAGACTCATCATTGCTATGGGGATTCAGCTCTTCCTTCCCTGCTTTGACTCAGGGCGAATTTCCAGACGGGTTGGGCTGTAGAGCACAGTGGTTAAGAACATAGTCTTTTGAGCTATAGAGTCCTAGATATTAATCTCATCTCTATTTCTCACTAACTGTTGGATATTGAGCAAGTTTCTTAACCTCTTAACCCTCAGTTCTCTCATTTGTAAAATCAGTATATTAACGCTGGATAAAAAATTATTGCATTCAAACACCTGGCATAGTGCTTGGCACAGAGTAAGCACTCAAAACCTCTGGTAGCATTACTAAGAGTGATCACAGTGGTTGTACAGTAGTCACAGCACTTAGCTGTGTAGGGGAAGAGGAAAAATTCCACCCCCTCCACCACCTTTCCCTTAAGGTTCTTATGGCTGGTCAAATATTTTAAAAGGCAGGTTAGCAGGAGAAAATAAAACAAAGTTTAATAACATATATACATGGGAGAAACTCAGGAAAAACTGAGCAATTCACCAAAATGGTGGAGGCTCTCATCTTAAATACTATCTTCAGCTAAAGACAAAGGAGGATCTTGGGGGTGGGGGGAGTCAGCTATGGGAGATTACCAGAAAAGCACAGTAAACAAGAGTAAGATTAATATGCAGATTTAAGTCCTCACCTTCCACACTGATAAGAGTTTCTAGAGTTAAGATCATCCCTGCTTCTTCCCAGTACAGAGAGGGAGATACCTTTACAAATGGAGATTTCCTTTACAAATGTAAATGTGTCTTACAAAGAATGACTTCTACTTTTGCTTGGTTTTCAGAGCTTTGATAAGAATGGGCTAGCAAGGACCCTCCCAGTCTATCCATACCTAGAGTTATCTATGGTGATGGCCTGTCTTGGGGACAGGTCTTTTGTCTTAAATTCTTTTAGGCAGTGAGGGGGAAGGTCAAAGTTTCTTTCAGAGTCTTTTGTTCTTGAAAATAATTAAGGTAAAGAGACGTATTTTGAGTTAGCCAATTCTGATCCCCCGCAGTTGGGAACTTGAGCTTGGTGATACAGTAAAGTTTTGCTTAATCCAAAAGTGCACTCTTTCTCCTCTTTCCTCTCTCCCCATGCGTGTCAAGCCTCTTACAGTCATTCCAACAACTTCTCTGCTCCCTCAGAGCTAGACGGAAATGAGTAGTAGATACTCACTGAGCAAGCTCAGAAATAAGCAATGAAGGATATTAATCATTAATATAATAAGAAAACTTCCTTTAATTGAGCAGCTGTTAAACACCAGGCATTGTGCTAGGTGATTTATGTTTATATTTACGTTCATTATTTATCTATATCTATATATATAGATTGAGAGAGGAGATATCTACCTCCCCATTTTGAAAATAAAAAAACTAAGGCTCAGAAAGTTTATGGGGCAAGAGGCCAAATTAACCCTATGATAAAGTGGACCACCACCAGCTTCCCTATAGTCGTTTCAATCCCAGGGGAGCGTAGGCATATTGTGTACTAGAACATACTTTAGGGGACATGGCTGGGGCTGGGAATATTTCTCTCTTTCATGGGAGGGGCAATTGTGGAACAGTTGTTAATCCATGCCCAATTAAGTAAGAAATGGAGCCAAGAAAATTCCTTTCTCAATTGTCTCCCCCAAGGACCCCCTCACTGGACCCCACCTATCAGCCTAGAATATGTGAAGGATACAGGACTCCCATCAGCCCACTAAAAGGAATTACGGTATCAGCTGATCAGAGAGGACATTTTGTATAAACAGAGAAATGAAGATATTATTTTCTTCCCACCGCTTGGAACCCAGGCATATGAAACAAGGATAGTGAATTAATGCTTCCTCTTTCCCTCTCATTTGCACCCAAAATGTCATTTCAGACCCCTCCACACCCACCTGACCCCTCATCCCCAGCAAGAAAGCCACGCCTGAGGCGAACATGTGATTCCTTCTAAACTAAATCTTCCTAATAACCATGGTTCACTCCTCCCAGTCTGTTCCTGATGGGGTCAAGTCAGAGCCCCAGACACCCTTGGATAGCAGCCTCGGGATGAGAAAGGGCGGACTTGATCCCTTCCAGGAGGTCAGAGCCTACAGGCAGCCGTGGCTGACTCTAACTCCTGGCAGAAAACACAACCAGGCTATTTTTTTCAAGAGGATTTGGAGAGAAAGCAAACTAATAAGAGATAAAAGGAAAGAGGGAAGAGGAGAGCAAAGCTTTGTTATTTCCTCTGGCAAAATATAACAAGAAGCTTTTGCAATAAAAATTACACCTGCATGGCTGAGATTGGAGGAGACAAAACCACTCAATTGTCCACGCTGTCTTATCAGAGGATGCTACTCTGTTTGTCATTCTCAGAAACATCTGCTGTGTGGCTGTTTGGGGGTGTAGGGTGTGGGTGTGTATGGATAAGGGGCTGGGGTGCAGGGAGGGAAAAACACCAACATTTTATAATAACTACCACAATGTATCAGATGTTGTACCCAGTGCTATCAACGTAGGATTTCCTGTCACACTCACAATAATGCTGTGAGGTTAGTTTAATTATCCCCACTCTATAGAAGAGAATACTGAGTCTTAACAAGGTTAAGTAACTTGTCCAAAGCCACAGAGTTAGTATTTCATATGAGAATCTAATCCTTTATCTGTCACAAATAATAATCCCAACTATCGTATATTTGAATACAGCATTTCAAACATATTCTTTTTGGATGGCAAACAATCTTGTGAGGTAGATCACACATTTCTCCCCAGTTTGCACATGAGGAAACTGAGGCTCAGAGAGGTGAATTGTATTCCGGGCAAACAGAGAGAAAACGACACCATTTGGTCTTGAATCTAAGGCTTATTGTACCGCTCAGTCACTTTAACATTTTTTTAATTTTATTTATTTCTTTTCCCCCCAAAGCCCCAGTAGATAGTTGTATGTCATAGTTGCACATTCTTCTAGTTGCTGTATGTGGATCGCGGCCTCAGCATGGCCGGAGAAGCAGTGCGTCGGTGCAAGCCCGGGATCCGAACCCGGGCTGCCAGCATCGGAGCACACGCACTTAACCGCTAAGCCATGGGGCCGGCCCTACTGCTCAGTCACTTTAGCAAATAGAGACTTTCCAGATTTTGGACTCCTGATGCTTCCGAGAATCAGAAAACACGTCACTCCTTGAAGAATGCCCCTGATAAATTCCCATGGTCAAGCCAGTCACTGCAAAGGGAAAATGCAAGGAAAAACAACAAGAACAACAAAGCCACAGAAAGGTCAGAAAATCCCTGGGATTTCCAGTCACTGGGCAGGGGTTCCAGGACGTGGAGCCTCTCTGCCTCTGCCTCTCAGAGACCTTCAGGCCGAATGTTCAGTTTTTCCTGAGAAGAAAAAAATATTAAAGATTAATGATAATAATAAAAAAAATATAACACTTATTTAGCTCTTACAAATTTCAGGCACTGTTAGAAGTGCTTTACGTTTTATTTACTCATTTAAATGGGAGTCATGCTATTATTATCTCCATTTTCTACATGAGGAAAATAAAGCAAAGAGAGGGGAGGTAATTTGCCCAAGACAACAGAGCTAGTAAGGGCAGAGCTAGGATTTAAACCCAGGAAGTCTGGTGCCAGAGTCCAAGTGCAAAAGAGCTAGTGGCTATCGAGAATGTGGCTAGCTGCTCTGATGAGGTCCTCTGAGCACCGGATTGCCAGAATAGTGAAGGGAGACCCTGGGGTAAGCGCCTGATCTGAGGGAGGGGTGCTCTGGGACCGCCATTCCCCGTCCTCCAAGCAGTCCTTTGCCCATAGGCACTTGACTAATTCCTCTGCCCATCTCCCTGCCAGGGTCACCAGCTGCCCCTTGTCAGCTCAGCATAAAGGGAAGCCAGATTGGCTGGGGAAGGGGTGGCAGCGCCTGCTCCATCCCTCTTGCCAACAGGGCACTTCTCTTCCCCTCTGCCTTCTCATGGGAGCACCCATCTGGCCTGTATCACCAGCTGATTTGTGCTTTGAAAACCTGCTTTCAAGTGTGGGCAATGGGATTGAGTCTCACAAATCACGTCTGTTAATCCAATCAGGGGCATTTTCCCTGATTATGGGCATCGCCAAATCCACAGGGTCTACTGTTTGAAAGGAGGCTCCACCCAGAGTCCAGCCACAGAGAGGAATGGAGGCGTCCAGGCCTTTCTGCAGGGGGCACATTTGACCTCAGGGATTTTAGAATGATTTCTTCCATCTCCTCTTTCCCCGTGGGTATTGTGGCACGTTGTTGAAAAATAGGCAAAAGGACATGGGTGGGGTGTGGGAGAGTGGCAGCCTGAGGTGGTAGAAAAATACAAACCTAGAGTTCAGGAGGCCCACGCTCAAGTCCAAAGTTCACTGGAAACAAGCTGTTTGAACTTGGGAAAATTATTTCCTTTCTTTAGGCCTCGCTTTTCTCACCTATAAAATGGGACAGTTGGATTAGATGGACCCTATGAGATTCCTTCCATATTGTAAAGTGGAAAGACCCCTCCAAGCAGAGAGAATAGAGACAGAGCCCAAGGTTGCTCTCCATCCTCTATGCTCCTCTCTTGGAACATCTCATAATGTCTCTAATAAGAAGAACTCCCATTCTCCAGGACTCCACCCATTGATGTGGCATGGTGGGCACTCCTGCAGGCTGCTGGGCCAATGTCTCTAACCCTGGAGGGCCAACTCCAGAGCTCCCGTTTGACTCAAAGCAGCAAGTGCTCAGAGTCTGGGTTATGAGAAGTATCCTGTCCCAGGCCACAGATTCTCTCAGGTGAGCCTCCTTGGCTGTCAGTCTTAGGGTTAGTTCTTTATGTTCTGACTTTGCTTTCCTCTTTTGAACCAATACAAAGAAAAAAACTAATGGACTTTAATGGGGTGCCAGGCAATTAGCTGATCAGAAGTATGGTTAATAAGCTTTGCAACATGAAGTGTCTCACGGGGAAAATCTATCAGACTCCTCAACCATGTCAAGATCTGTTCCTGACAGGCAGTGGCTACTGGGAACAGCAGCAGGTGAGATGCTTTATTTATTTATTTTTTTTGTGAGAAAGATTAGCCCTGAGCTAACATCTGTTGCCAATCCTCCTCTTTTTGCCGAGGAAGAGCGGCCCTGGGCTAACATCCATGCCCATCTTCCTCCACTTTATATGGGAGGCCACCACAGCACGGCTTGACAAGCAGTGTGTGGGTGTGCACCCGGGATCCAAAGCCTGGGCCGCCAAAGCAGAGAGCGCGCACTTAACTGCTGTGCCACCAGGCCGGTCCCTCAGATGCTTTATCTTTAAAAGGCTTTCCCTGCCTCTAATTCCCTAGTCTGAAAGAAATAAGACAAGGCTAAAAAGAAACTAGGTCGGATCATGTGAGGAAAAAGCAGATTAGGAAGCCAACACAGTATCTTGAGTTGGACTATAAATCTTAGGGGTGGGTGCTGAGTCTTGATGAGATGGCTTCATGCACCACATACCAACAAGCAATCAATAAAGCCTTTTAGTAGTGATGACTGGTGATGAAATGCCTGTCCTTTGTCAAAGTCCCATTGCTCATTCTCTGCCACCAGGTGCTTCATCTAATGTTAGGGGCTATCAGAATTGGAGTTGGGCTGCAGGACATTCCAAACAAAGGGTCTAGGACGCAAAAGTTAAGTCTTCTGCCATGGATGGGACCTGTGGTTGGTATAGAGACAGCAGTAAATAGTGATAAAAGCCCACCTAGGCAGATGGCATATGACATCTGGAGAGGATGGTGACAGGCACTAAGCAGTGATCCGAGCAGGGAAGTCCTCAACAGGAGATGCTCTGAAAGGTGGAGCACAGTGACACAATGAGGGGGTGTGCAGTTAGCTAACCATGTCTGAACCACAGCAAGGGAAGGGGAAGTTGGGGGAGATGAGCAGGGAAAGTGGGCAGCTTTGCAAAGCTTTGTAGACTGTGGTTGGGAGTTCAAATTTTGTCCTCAGTGACATGGGAAGCAAGTAAAGAATTTAAGCAGGAGGACGACGTGTTCCAAATACTTTTTAAGAAGATGGCTCTGGCTGCTATGTGGAGGGCAGTAGGGAAGTAGAGCAAGAGTGGACACGGGGAGAGACAGATGACACCTCCAGCTTTTGAGCAAATGTAAGTTTATTTTTAATTTTTGTATTTAATTGTTTTTAATGAGCTGGAGTTTCCTAGGGCAGAATTCTAAAGGAGCACTATTGGAGCTTTGGCCTTGGCCTTCTCCAATCTGTCAATACCATGAACCTCCCTTTCAGGTTATGACTTGCACGATCCCTTCTGGTCTCCCTCATGGCCATCCTGCTAACGTCCAATTTGGCTCCCATTTTTGTGAACTGCCTTCTCAGGCAGCTCTGACTGGATACAATACACATGCTTTGCAGCCAATCTCTAACCAACTCTGGCCAGAGTGATGGGGGGTTAGGAGGGCGGGCAGGTCAGTGATTGCTTAGCATACAACGGCTGTTGCAGAGGGGACTGCAGCACCAGATGAGGATTTGTGAGTCTCTCTGACCTATCACCACGCTTACAGTCTACTTGGGTTTCTTGATCATTCCCATGGCTTCTAAGCCACAGATTTGGTTGGCCTACTCCTTCCTAGGCTGTGTACCATGTGCATACAGTATTGTTTTTTTTCCTGCACTACCCACAAAAGCAGCGGGGATGCATGTGGCTCTCTCATTAACTGGGCACAGAAAATTTGGCTATCACTAGGCCCACACAGAATGGAACCAGTTGCTACAGTGAGATAAAGGGCTTCCAGGGAATTCTGCGGGGTTCTTTTGCCTCTTAATGTGCCTGTTAAAGAGAGAAGAGAGAGTTCTAACAGGGGGGAAAACAAAACTTTCATGAAGTCCAGAGATTATGCCAAGACACTAACTTCTAATTTATTTGGAGCGCCAATGACTGAGTCTATACTAGGAATCTATTTCTCTTGCTGAGGATCTGGCATATTTACATCCCCTGAAAGGGGAAGTTTACTCTGGAGACATAGAGCTATGTAGGATAATAATCCCAGCAGACAAATGGGAGGAGACAGCAATAATAAATATTTCTGCTAAAACAGTGTAAAAGAAGTAAAAGCTTGGGGCATCTTGGGTGCACCAGCTGCTTAACTCTAAAGGCATTGATAACATGAGTCTTTGGCTAGGCTGCAAAAACATCTCTTAGTTACAGGTATCAAAGCCCGAGTGTCTGCCCTTGTTTATTACTGTCATTTAGTATGTTGGTAGTGTCTGCTCCCAGCACATTTTTCTCTGACACCAGAATCACAGGGTTTTCTCTCTCTGAATTCACAAAGTCTCCCAATGCTGACCCATCTACTTCTCAATTTTCTCCTGACTCAAGATTGTTTGGTCCCTTTGCTACAGAGAGAAAAGGGAACTTGCTTTCCAGGAAGGCTTAAATAATTGTATTTGTGTTCATTGAACTTTTAAGCCCTATCCTGTCTGAGGGCTGGGGTGGGGTATACAATTATAAAATGATGATAGTAAGAATACTATTTTCTTTTTAATTCAATTCCAGTTATTGATCAACAGTAAAAATACCAACTGTTTTCTTTTTAATTCAATTCCATTTGTTGATCACAAGCCTCAAGACTTGTAAGAAGTGAGACAGCTCCCTCCAGGAATTTGCAATCTAGTAAGAAGGTTTAGATAAGCACAGGTTTATAGTACAAGTATGAAATAAGTTGAATGACAACCAGGGATCCCGTGAGCTACAAGGGATCCTATGGAGAGGGACAAACCCATCCAGTTGGGGAGAAGAGAAAGGTCAGGGAGGTGTTCATGAAGTTGGTGGCATTTGAGATGAGTCTTGAGAGTTGGGTTTGAGATATGGAGCAGTAGCAGAAGGCTGGGGAAATGAACCAGGTCCAGATGAGATTGGAGAAATCGCCTTAGCTCGAGAGCCTGGAGTATCAAGGTCACCTGGGCAGTCTTTGGCCCAGTGTCTATGGATCAAGAAAACTTAGATGTAATTCAGAAAAGTATTGATATCAAGAAAGTCTTTTCTTTCCTGGACACAGAAATGTGAAATTTTAGGTGGTCAGGTAAGAATGTTCAGGAAAAGTAACTGCATCAGAATTCTAAGAGATATGTTTATTTTCAGAGAATTACTAGGGTTATAGGAATTAGAATCCCATTTACTAGGGAGAGAATTGGCAAGAGCTAAGCACGGTAAGATTCCCTGTCAAGTGGGCAGGGTTTGGGGCCAAGATTCTTATCCTGAAGAGATTATGAGGCATTAGGCAGGGTAACAGACTGACTTCAGAACCTGGAGGAAGGTCCAAAGCAAGAGTCCCATTCTGGGGCCTGAAACAAAGTGAGGAGTCCAAAGGGCTATTCCTCAAAGGTGTCAGCATCCAGACTCAGCCCAATCACATCAGATACTCATTTCTGTGTAGCAATATGTCTCAATGTCAAGCCTCACCAGATGGTAAGGCTGAGCTGCTGACATTTTTTCTCCCCTGAGTGGGCCCTAGGGTTTGTATATCTGTAGGCAATGCCCTGTGTCAGAGATGAGAAAAGCAGGAGAAGGGGACAAGGCAAACTTCTTCCTGTTCTGGCAATATGTGAATGTGTGCCCCGAGAGACTTCTGCTATAGAACAGCAAAGCCTGATGGGGCACATTATTTGAGACATTACCAGTCTCACAAGGGGAAAGCAAGAAGAGGTAAGAAAAAAAAGAAAGAGAGAATAAGCAAGAGAGAGGTCAAGCCTGATCTACAGGAGGGTGAATAATGGTTGCAATAGTGCTGCCAGGATACTGAGCTTTGGGCCAGCCTTGAGGAGAAGAAGGCAAGTCTGGGACTCCACCAGGAATTGAAGCCCTCAGGGGAGAGCAAGGAAGGTCTAAGGGGTGGAACCAAGGTCACTGACATAGTCCCAGATTAGCGGCGCCCCTAGTGACTGTCAAAAGCAAAAGCAAATCTTCTCTGCAAGCAAACTTCTCCAATTCCCAATTTAAGCCCTCAAATATTCTACCTATTACAACAAACAATGAGCTTACAAGATCATTAAACATAGAATGCGAGCCACTATTACTTAGAGCTGGCAGAAATAACATACAATGAATTTAGAATCCTATGGATTGCAGATATGAGATCTGTCAGATATAGAATATAGAGCAGCTGTGCAAACACAAGGATTATCTAACCCACAAGAAACTTTTGGGAGCAAAAACATGGGTTTGTGGGAAAAAATGAAACAGCAAGAAATTAAAATTATAATTGTTGATGTAAAAATATTAATGTGTTAATTAGCAGATTAGACACAGCTAAGGACAGAATTAAATCGTTGGCAGATATACCTGGAGAAATTACCCACAATGCAACACTGAGAAGGGAATGGAAAATATGAAACAAACAATAAGAGATTTGGGAAGTATAATATACACCTACTCAGAGTACCAGAAAGAGAGAGTAGAGGAAATGGAGAAGAAGCATTACTCAAAGTGATATTGGCTACAAATTTTCCCAATTTATGAAAAATATGGACTTCCAGATCCATGAAGAACAGCATATCTCTAGTAAGTCAATATTTAAAAATCTCTGAAGAACATCAAAGACAAAGAGAAGATCTAAAATCATCCAGAGAGTGAGTGGAGCTGGGGAATTCATGTGGAAGTCAGAGGGGAAGCAGGTACAAATGGGCTGAGAGATGAGGTCCAGCAAAAGAAACACAGCTATCAAAGTGCTCAAGTCCATCAGCAAGTTCAGCCTGGCCTTAGAATTTGGCAGAAATAGTAAGTGTGAATGCTGGCCACAGGGCTGTCACCTTTGTCTGGTTCTGTAAAGTCCAGAACATTGTAGCAGCCAAAAGGACTCATTTTTTTATCCCTTGGGTACAGAAACTAATTATCCTTGACTGCCACATAATGTACCGGTAATCATTAGAAATAAAAATGTACAGAATGTCTGGGCAGGCTTGGTGGCTTAGTGGTTAAGTTAGAGCACTCTGCTTCAGCAGCCCGGGATTCATGGGTCCAGATCCCAGGCGCGGAGCTATGCACCGCTCATCAAGCCACTTTGCAGCAGCCTCCCATATATAAAGTAGAGGAAGATTGGCAACAGATGTTAGCTCGGGGCCAATATTCTTTACCAAAAAAAAAAAAAATTTACAGAATATCAACGTCATGCTTTGCATCCTTTTCTAGACAGTTGCCAGACAGTTTCCCTACATCTTCATCAGCAACAGAGAGGACTATAATAAGCATGGACTGCCATCCATCACTATGGAAATCCTCAAATGAATGGTGGCTCACCTTGATGTCAGAAAACTGGTCACCAGAGAGAGCTGGTCCCCAGAAAGGTGAGCAATGACTTATCCAACATGCCCTTGATACATTTGACCTTTGGGATGAAGTTCTAAGAGCAGTAAAAGCCAAACAGGTGGCTTAGCAGAAAGCAGAGGAGACCAGATTTGTGAAAGAAAAGACTGAGCAACAGAACAAGGCAAGCATCATATCTTCCAAGGGCAACTCCACAGCAGCTGAATTGGACAACAGTTTGAGCTGCATAGGCTAGAAGCTCAGAGGACATTGTGTACCAGCTTTCTTGCTCTTGAAACATTAGCTGCTTGCCTACCTCAATGAGGCTTGTTTTAATCACAGCTCCTCCCAATGACCAGGCCACAGCTCCAATCTTAACATATCCTTCCTCCAGCCCTCACCCACCAGATCATTGTGAAATTTCATGGCTAACTTAAAATGAAGGGGGAAAAAATCATTTTAAGATCTCAGAGGGAAAAAAAATAGCCAGAAAGAAAAAAACAGGTTACCTTGAAGGAATGATAATTAGAATGACAGAGCAACTTCCCAACAGCAACAATGGAAGCCAAAAGACAGCAAAATAATATCTTCAAAATGCTGTTAGAAAAAAACTTTCAACCTAAAGTTGTGTACCCAGCTAAACTATCTTTCAAAACAAATGGTAAAATAAAGACATCTATAGACAGACAAAAATGAGAAGGTTTATACCAAGAAAATTGCTGTAGTAGAACTTCTAAATGATCCATTTCAGGAAAACGGAATATGATTCCAGAAGGACAACCTGAAATACAAAAAGAAATGGTAATAAAGCAGGAAAAATATGCCAACCTATTATAAAAATAGAAAAGAAGCAGGGATGACAGAAAGGATTTACACAGACAGTAGCTGGAAGGAAAGTGTTGCAAACAGAGTGAATGACAAGAAAAAAATGCAGAGATAAGAAAATCTGGGACATGTTGAAGACATGACAGATCTTTGTCAGAGAGTGGCCAGGTTGCAAGAGACATTCTCTCTCTTCTTTCATTACTATCAGTGTTGGTCTTAGGAGAAGCCTTCAGAATCTCTCTCTCTGATAATCCTTATTCCTTGCTTTCCTCTTCCCTTCTTTCTCCTCCTTCCCAGGAGGCTGTCTGGTTGGTCAGATTCCAGATAAACTCTTGTTTTCTAGGGTCTTGTTTTCCTGTTAAAAAGTCAGTGCATGAGGATATAGCTCTTTCCTGGTCTCTCAGGAGGCCAAAGTGGGGAAGTCAGGGCAAGGTCTTACATAGAAGCAGACCAGGCATGTTGCTCTCTCTTTTCTGTCTCTTGCTTTTATGCAGCAAGTAGTAAGTTTTTTCAAATACTCTTCACCATGTGACAGCCAGGTAAACCTACTGCTCCAGCAACAGCCCAAATTAATTCAGTACTAGGTATTCAGGACAAAGACATTTTCTTTTGCCAGCTGTTAACTCTCCAGTTCCACCTGCTGGAATGTGTACGTTTATATTGCCCACCTTAGTAGTTAGATCTGTGGGTTAGGCATAGGACACAGGGAAGTATGGTAGGAGATGGTGAATAGGGTAAACCCCATAATTTGTTTTGGACTGGAACTCATGCTGTTTAGACCTAACTAGCATAGAAAAAAAGGACTCTCCCATTTTATCCAGCAGAGGATTGGAATTCTATGCACCCGTGGGGAAGGTCAACTGTGATCTAGGATTTGGGTCTTTAGGGGTCCCTTGGCTATAGCACCATATAATAGTACCTACTTACATTAAGAATTCTAACAATTTGCTGAGACCATTATAATTTAAAGAAGTTTTTAAAAATAGCTTTACTGAGGTATAATTACATATAATAAACCATATACATGTAAAATGTACCATTTGATGAATTGTGATATATGTATATATACATGGGAACTTAACACACAATAAAGTAAATGTATCCATCATCCTCAAAAGGTACTGAGCCCCTTTGTAATCCTTTCCTCCCATCCCTTCCTACCTTCCCCTCCAACCTCATCACCAGGCAACCATTGATCTGCTTCTGTCACTATAGATTAGTTTTCATTTTCTAG
The DNA here is from genome assembly GCF_020826845.1 of Diceros bicornis minor. Lineage (NCBI taxonomy): Eukaryota > Metazoa > Chordata > Mammalia > Perissodactyla > Rhinocerotidae > Diceros > Diceros bicornis. Next base: position 14,107,686 of record NC_080746.1, read on the forward strand.
AATTGTATATAAAAGGAATCATATAGTATTTCCTCTTCTTTTGTCTGGTTTCTTTCATTCTGCGCAATTATTTTGAGATTCATCCATGTTTTTGTGTTTTGTGAATTATACAAATAATTCAATATTTTTATTCGTAAGTAGTATTCCATTGTATAAACATACCACCCTTTGTTGATCTATTCACCTCTTGATGGACATTTGGGGTTGTTTCCAGTTTGGGACTATTACAAATAAAGCTACTATGGATATTTATGTAAAAGTCTTTGAGTGGACAAAGAATTGACCCATTTCTCTTGAGTAAATACCTAGGAATGGAAGGCCTGAATCATATGATAGGTGTATGTTTAACTACTTCAGAAACTGCTAAACTATTTTCTTTTTCTTTTCTTTTTTTTTTTTTGTGAGGAAGATCAGCCCTGAGCTAACATCTGCCAATCCTGTTCTTTTTGCTGAGGAACACTGGCCCTGGGCTAACATTCATGCCCATCTTCCTCCACTTTATATGGGATGCCGCCACTGCATGGCTTGACAAGAGGTGTGTCGGTGCACGCCCAGGATCCAAACCCCGGGCTGCCACAGCAGAGCGCACACATTCAACCACTACGCCACAGGCCAGCCCCTAAACTATTTTCTAAAGTGGTGAGAGTTCCAGTTCCTTCACATCTTCATCAACACTTGGTATGGTGAGTTTTTTAATTTCAGCCCTTCTTATAGTATAGTGATATCTCACTGTAGTTTTGATTTGATTTCCCTAATGACTAATGATTTGGGGTATTTTTTCATATGTTTATTTGTCAGTTATATCTTCTTTGATGAGGTGTCTGTTCAGCTCTTTAGTTCATTTTTAAATTAGGTCATCTGCTTTTTGATTATTGAGTTTTAAGATATTGCTTTCAACTGAAAGCAGTTCTCCTTCGTTTGGTATCTAAAAGACCAAAACTGAGATTCTAACAAAGCTGACAGAACCTGCCAGATGTAGCACTTCTAGGCTGGTGCATCAGTTGTTTACTATCATAATAATGGCGTATTATAAACAATCTCAAAACCTCAGTAGCAAAGGACAGTAAACATTTATGTAGCTCATGAGTCCGTGGGGTTTACCTCATCTGGGCTGGGTTCACTCAGGCGTCAACAGTCAGCTGCGAGCTGGCTAGGTCACTCTCTTTATCACGTCTGGGCTCACTCTCATGCATGGTGCTGGCTGGCTGACCGCTGACCTAGGGCACAGTTGGGATCACTGGGGTGAATAAACTCTGTTCCATATGTCTCTCACCCTCTATCAGGATAGCCAGGTCATAGTCTTCTTATGGTAATGACAGAAGGCAAGACTAGCAACTGAAAACGCACAAATATTTTTCAAGACTGAAAAGTTTGCTAACATGCCATTGGTCAAAGCCATGGCGAAACCCAGAATCAGAATGGAAGGACCCTACAAAGTTACGTGACAAAGGACATGGACACAGGGAGGCACGAAGACTTGGAGCCATTAACGCAGTCATTAATGGTGAGAGGCAAGTGGTTAGTTAGTACAGATGATAGCAAAGAAATACCATAAATCTTGGCCCCGAAGGCAATTACATTTACATTTTACCTCTTCTGGTCAAGTGACTAGTAAAGTTTACCAGTAGTTCTTTCCCAAATTGCTGTGCCAAGATCTGAGATGTTCCTAAGAGTAGAGAGTAAAGGGTGGATACTGTGTGAACAGTTAGATATGTCTAATTTTTGAGAAATAGTCAAAGGCAGAGGAGACCAGGCAATACTGAGGGATTCATTAAATAAATGGATTCCAGTGTCCAGAATATTATATATTAATTGGCACATTTTTGGTTGCAAGTGACAGAAATACAAGTGAAACTGGTTTAAGCAGAAAAGGAACTTTATAGCTCCCATAACTGAAAAATCTAGATATATTTCAGGTTTCAAACACAGCAGGATCCAAAGCCTCAAATAATGACAGTGTGACTCAGTGTCTCTCCATCTCTTGGCTGGGAATTTCTCTGTGTCTTCACTCTCAGGCACAGTCTCTCCACCTGAGGGTTGTCAGCAGCTCTAAGCCTACGTCCTCCATTTTAACAATTTCATGGGAAGAGAGCTTCGTTTTCCTTCTAATTCCAGTAAAGCTCTAAAATTGATGTCATTGCTCTGACTTGTATTATCTCCCTGACACTGAATCTATTACTTAACCCAAAGGAATGGAAAATGCTTATTGTCCAGTCCTGCCTTGGATTTACACTTTAGAGAACGCTGCATATCACAAACACACATACATGCCACTCATTTATCTAAGAACACTCTGTCACTCAGGAATCAGTTCTTAACACTGGCACAGCACAACCCATAAACCTAAACGTCTACTCCTATGACTAACACCAGTCAGGCCAAGGAAAATATTCCTACATCGCTTGACCTGTGTCCTCAAAACAAAAGAGAAAATGCATCAAAATGCTATCTTTTGTAGGTCATGCTGCCCCTGACATTGGAGAGAGATACTACTTTGGAGTAAGCAAAGGATTTCAGTGGCAGAATTGCTTAGATAAGAGAACAAGCACTTAGGTGATTTTACATTTTTTATATTTTATTAACGTGTCGTGTCCTTCTTCTTCGATAGCATGAATTCTGTAGATTCTAGCCTAACGAAATATTTTCTCCCAGTAGTGCTAGTTGCCCGCTTTCTTATTTCTTTGTATGTTTCATTTTGTGGTTCCACAGATACTCACAAATTAGCTTCATAATCACAAGCTGGTAGCTGAGCAACATTTTACAATATTAAATAATTCATACTACTCTTAATATTTATACATACGTAGATATATAAATATAAATGTAGCATGCATAAAGTATGATACTGATTCCTTACATAGGCAACTGGATGGTCAGTGAACACCAGAGTTCTGAATATTTTTATTTTTTGTAAGAAATGCTGATAAGATGTACGCAAATTTTCTTAAAAATTTTAAAATTTCAGCTTTGTTTTTTTTTAAAGATTTTATTTATTTATCTTTTCCCCCCAAAGCCCAGTAGATAGTTGTATGTCATAGCTGCACATCCATCTAGTTGCTGTATGTGGGACGCAGCCTCAGTGTGGCCGGAGAAGCGGTGCGTCGGTGGGCGCCTGGGATCCGAACCCCGGGCAGCCAGCAGCGGAGCGCGCGCACTTAACCGCTAAGCCACGGGGCCGGCCGTCAGCTTTGTTTAAATAATTTTTATTTAAAATTAGAATTTATGTTTGGCCTTTTAATTTTAAGATAATTTTGAGTATTTTAGAAGAAAAATTAACATTTTTTTAAAATATGAAAATAATGTTATATTTTCATATATTTTGTTTATATTTTCTGGATATACATTTAAATTTTGTATACTTTTACTTCAATTATATTTTATTTTTAATTCCTTTAGAAGAGGGGTTGACGAGCTTTACAAACTACAGCCAACAGGGTGACTGCCTGTATTTGTAAATAAGGTTTTATTGGCTACAGTCATGTCCATTCGTTTATGTATTATCTAGAGTTACCTTCACACTACAATAGCAGTTGAGACAGAGACCATAGGCAAGGCTAAAATATTTACTGTCTTGCCCTTTAAGAAAAAGTTTGCTGACCCCTGCTTTAGATTACTGTCAATAGAATACAAATTATATGAAAATATTGATTATAATAACATAATTAATGATTATGCTAGGATAAAAACAAGACAAATACATTTCATGGAATAAATATGTAATAATTTATGAAATTTGCATTTTACTATGCATCTGGACATTGCCAGTCCATCAAAATCACACCTAGACATGTGTAAATATGATTAAATGTGGCTCTATTTGGTATTTTTGCTGATTTTTAGTCAATAAAAACCACAGTTTTACACATAATTAAAATTTTTGGCATACTGAAAGCAAAATCATAGAGCATATTTTATGTAACAATTTGTTTGCTCAATTGATAAGTTTGTAATATTTAGGAAAATAGTAGAAGGGGGCCTCCGTTTTAACTCTTGTTCCTGGGTCTTGTAAAAGTTAGAAACAGGACTAGGGAGAAGTTGCTAGGTTCATCAAAGGAGAACCAAGATGTTGTTACAAATAGAAGGGGGAAGGGAGACTGGACAGATTATAAACAACAGATGCAAATTAGAGCTGACAGTTTGCCAACAGGAGCAATTCTCTCAAATGCTACTGTTCTCTGATTCCAGAACAGGGATTAGTGGGGGCAGGGAGGAAAATATCAGACCCGTGGAAGAATAAGCAAGCTATCTCATGACATTCCTGGCCAGGGAAGTGTTTGATCAGAAGCTCAACGGCCACATCAAGGGTACTGCAGAAAGGATTCCTGCATTAGGAAGGAGACTGGACTAGATGAGTCTAGTCAACAAATAGTTGTTCAGAACTGTTATGTCTCAGGCTCTGCACTAGGTCCCAAGGTTTGGACAATTTTACAATTCCAATAACCAGCTGAAAATGATGGGAAGGAACAGACTAGTTCCCACTGTTGCAAATGTACACAGTTCAGAAACATCTTAGCGGGCAGTCTAGCGCTGCTGTTAAGAACGTTCTGAGTCTATTTATATATCAGAGACACATACACTCAGAAACCATCACTGTAGGAGGTAATCTGGGAAGTTACCCGAGGACAGTCTATGGCCTTGACAGTTTAACTTCAGAAGAAAGGATTAAGCAATCTTTGTACATAGATCCCCCAGATATAATTTTTTTCATCTAATCAGTCCACCAAAGGCAAAAGGTGAATTTCTAACAAATTAAGTTGAAATGCAGTATAAGCCACTCTGAAAAGCAGATTTCAAAACCAATTTTTCTCTGATTTCCTTGTGAACCTGGAAGTTAAGAGCTCTGTGGAGGGAAAAGGATGCATCCTCTTTGATCAAAGTTATCAAATCAATTTATCCTATTTCTAAAGGAATTAATGAAAAGAAAACAGGCATCAGCATTTTATCTATGGTAAAGGGAAAGAACAGGGCTTCATGTTCATTCCTCACAAAATCTCTGGAGCCAGATTTAGGCAAATGATAATGACCAGCATAGTCTGTAGGATTAGAATCCTTGGCTTCCTTCCTTTCTTGCCATTTCCTCCTCCCATAAAATCATACCTCTGTCTTCTTCTTTTTTTTTTTTTTGTGAGGAAGATCAGCCCTGAGCTATCATCCATGCTAATCCTCCTCTTTTTGCTGAGGAAGATCGGTCCTGAGCTAACATCTATTGCCAATCCTCCTCCTTTTTTTCCCTTTTTCTCCCCAAAGCCCCGGTATATAGTTGTGTGTCATAGTTGCACATCTTTCTAGTTGCTGTATGTGGGACGCGGCCTCAGCATGGCCGGACAAGTGGTGCGTCAGTGCGTGCCCGGGATCCGAACCCAGGCCACCAGTAGTGGAGTGCGCACACTTAACTGCTAAGCCATGGGCCGGCCTCAAATTTTTTTGTCTGTGTGTGTGAAGAAGATCAGCCCTGAGCTAACATCCATGCCAATCCTTGCCTTTTATTTTTTTTGGCAGAGGAAGACTGACCCTGAGCTAACATCCATGCCCATCTTCCTCTACTTTATGTGGGACGCTGCCACAGCATGGCCTGACAAGGAGTGTGTCGGTGCGCGCCCGGGATGCAAGCCCGGGCTGCCAGCAGCGGAGCGCGCACACTTAACCGCTATGCCATGGGGCCGGCCCCCACACCTCTGTCTTCTATCAGTCTCAGTCTAAAGCTACAGAACACTGTTGAGATACATTTCGTTCCTCTAAGCCAGTCATACCACAGCTATTCTCTAACGAAAGATTTTTAAAACTGGAAGGGGCCTTAGAGATCATCTTGAAAACTTCTTCAGTGCCCAGGAAAGTTGAATAAATAGCCCCCAGTTAACCCAAACATTTTGGTACAGAAAAAAAATCTATAACCCAGATATCTCAACTTTCATTTAAATGTTCTTTCAACTGGGCCACTCAATACGATGGTACTGTGGAGGATTAGAGAAGTTTTCTTAATAAGCCATTCATCAAGTCCACTCTAGACTTCACTGTCTCTTGAGTATTGGCTTGGTGCAGAAATCATCCACAGAATTCTTTTGGGAAATCCCAGCTTTGTTCTGACTCTGAAACTTCTTGGTTGTTGACCATGGGCTGATCCCTTATCCTTTGAAAGCTCAACTTAATTTTCTGTAAAGTAGGGATAACCACTAAAGCACCTCGTAGGATTGTTTTAAGGATTTATAAGATAAAGTGTATAAGGTGCTTCACAAATTGAAAAGAAGTACATATACGTCAGGTGTTACTATTGTTGTTGCAGTTAGGCATATGTTTCTCCAAGATATTTCCTGGATAAATTTTCCACAGTCTATAATCTCTGCTGTTTCCTTTCATTCATTCAACATTTACTGGGTATCTGTTGTGTGTCGGGCACCATTCTATGTGACAGAGCTTCAAAAATGAATGAGACAAAATGCAGGACATCAGGAATTCCACAGACTAGAAGCAGGTATATAGATAATTATAATGTAGAATGAGTACATGGGCACAGAGCGCTATGGAAGCACAAAGGAGGAACTTACTGATGCAGAGGTCCTTAGGAAGGCTGCATAGTGTGGGTGACATTTGGATAGTTTTGAATCAAAAGTAGAAGTTCTTCAGACAAGAGAGGTAAGAGAAAAGAAGGGTGGACATTGAGGCATTCAAGGCAGTTGGATTTGTGATTGATTTGCAGGTTTACACAAAGGCAGGTAGCCTAGAAGTGGCTAACACGTAAGATATAACAACAACAACAATAACAACCACAACTATCTTTTGGAATGACTTCTGAGCTCCACACCTTTTACCCAAGCTTATAACCTGCACAATGACCCTTCAAGGTAGGTAGCATTACCTAAAGATTACAGGTAAGAAAACTAAGGCTCAGAGAGGTGAAGTAACTTCCCTAAGATCACACAAGTGGTAAATAGGGAAATGAGGTTTTGTACTTAGGTCCTTCTGACTCTCAAGTCTGTGCTTTTACTTAATTACTACACTGCTTCTCATGAACTGGGGAATGTTAGGAGATGACTGAAAATGTAGGCAAGGGACAGAAGTTGGAATACCAAGGCCAGAAAGCTTGGATATTATTCTGTAGACTGTGGGAACCACTGAAGGATTTTTAAGCAGGTGTTTTAGAAAAGTCAGTCTGGGGGCAGTGTATAGAATGGATGGAACAAGGAAGAGACTAGAAACAGGAAGATCAGTTAAGGGAGTGTTATAAAAATCCAGGCAAGAGAAAATAAGGACCTCTGAAACTACGTATTTATTTGGTCACTCACCCATGTGTGGGGGCACAGATCATTGTTTTATTAAATAGAGACATACATTATCTCACATAGCAGAAAGTCCCAAGGTAGGGCAGGCCCCAAGCCAGGCTCTGGCCTCTTTCCTTCTTTCGCTCCAGTCTACAGTTATCCTAATGTGAGTTCCCCTTGTATGGCTACCAGTGGCCATTAGAGATCTACATGCTTCCTTGTTCACATCCTACCAGTGGAATCTCTTCCTACAAACAGGAACTCAGTCTTTCCTTCAGTCTGATTGGGTCAACTTGGGAAACATGAATGAATAACATTTGCCAGTGGAACCACGCATTGATTGATTTAGATGAATCAGGATCCTCCTTTGGATCTGGTTAGGGTAAATCTCCTATTCCTTGTGCGGTAGAGGTAGGTACTTGAACCAAATTATAGCTTTGTTAGGAAAGAGGAAACAGGGAGCTGATGCCAAATGAACAATGAATAGCATCCACTAGTGTCACCAAGCTTTGGGCATCAATACTCTAAGGAAATCGATTTCCATATATATCTTTCCTAAAACTGATCTGCCTGAGGGCGTGCCCATGGTCAAGGCCTCAAACTAGCTCCTTTCTGACTCCTTTTCTCAATCACTCTTCTCCCACTTGACAAATGAAAGGCACACCTCTCACCTATTCCAAATATTACCACAGCACCTTGCCTCAGGAAAAAATTTTCTGGAGTGCCAAAAAAAAGACAGGAGTATTTAAAATATTGCATTTGGAGGGCCAGCCCAGTGGTGCAAGTGGTTAAGTGCACGTGTTCCGCTGCGGCGGCCTGGGGTTCGCTGGTTCGGATCCCAGGCCCGCATAGACGCACTACTTGGCAAGCCATGCTGTGGCAGCGTCCCATATAAAGTGGAGGAAGATGGGCATGGATGTTAGCCCAGGGCTGGTCTTAGCAAAAAAAGAGGAGGATTGGCAGATGTTAGCACAGGGCTGATCTTCCTCACCAAAAAAATAAGTAAATAAAATAAAATAAAATATTGCATTTGGTATTGAGAAAGTGAATGACTATAACAACTAGGTAACAAATACTTTCGAATGTCAGGTGGTTTCCAATTTTTTGAAATTCAAAGACAAAATGGAGTTGTCACCTGATAGATCACTAAATATACTTTTCTTATGAAAGGTCACAGTGCCATTTTTGACATATGAGTTAGAAAAAGTAAAATAGGAATATCACTATTGCTGAACCCTGTTTTATTCTAATAATATGTTATATTCCACCACAAATACATGAACTGATTGGGAAAAACAATAAAACTTCCATCTCATTAAGTGAGGCATTTCCAATAAAATATACTTTTTATGTTTAATAATCATAAAAGGGCAATATATTTATATTTTCATTAATTGTGTATTAACAATTCTAAGAATAACTCATTTTAACACTTAGACATTTATGGCATCAAAATAAACATTTTTTCAACTTCAGTTCATATTTTTTATTTTGGAGAAGTATAAAGGGTGATCAAAAAAAGATTTCCAAGCATCAAAGTGGAGAAAGTTAAGTGGAAATAATAATTTCAAAGAGAAAATATGTATAAATTTTAACCATAAAAAAGGAGTTCATTCATATATTTTAAATGAATGATTCTGAGTATAAAATTCATAATTGAGAGTCCATTGGATAAGGCTATTTTAAAGCTATAATAGTTTGATTTTTAAATGTTAATACTTAACATATGTTAGAAACTATATCTCTTGAAATAGATAAACTTATAACAAAAAATTTTAGATGTCAACTTAAAAATGTGAAGGAGGTATATAGCTTTTCCAAATTATTTTAGGAGATAACGATTGCAAAATTGTTGACCACTGGATTAAAGGAGTCAACCAAGCTGGGTCAAAGAGCAGCCAGCTTGCCACAGTGCTGGGCAGATCACTCATATTGTTCCATTTTGGTTGTGCTGATTTTGAGGTTCCTATAAAACATCCAAGTCAAGACATCTTTTAAGCAATTGGAATTCAGCAGAGGAGTCTAGACTGGGGATATATCATTCGTGAGTCATACAAGTACAGAGGCTAGTCAAATCAAAGCCATACTTGTGATCATCAAGAGAGAAAATAACAATGGAGAAGAGGACTAGAATCATATTTTGGGAAATAATAATGGCAAAGGAAATGCAAGAGAGATCAGAGAAGTAGGAAGCAAGTAGGAAGAACAAACACCAACAAAAAGTGTTAAGAAGGAAGCAGTGGGCAATAGTGCTGAAAGAGCTCCAATAAGATAAAAACTATCAAGTATCCATTGGATTTGGCAATTAGGGAGTCAACAGTGACCTTAGGGATGTTGGTTTCAGTGGAGTGGTAGTCATTGGGTCATCAGTAAACTGGCAAGGGAGGACATAATCTCCTGGTTCTTGAAATTAGTGGGAACCTATAGCCCGGTAAAAATTAAGAAAGTGGATATCTATTTTCATCCAGTCTATTTGCAGGGTAACATGCCAGTCATTCATGGGTGAATCAAAATGTTGAAAGCCTTAGTCTCTTCCTAGAAAGAGTTAATAACTCTGTTGGGAAGAAAATATCGACACAGAACAAAAAGTGAGATTAATTGAGGCAAAATGTGCTAATATTTTAAGAAATCATCTGAAAGAGACAAATGTTCTTGGTTGAAAAGTCTTCCCAGAAATGGAAGGACTTGGGGTGGGCTTCAAATGTTGTCTAGAAAGGGTTCCAAAGACAGAGAGCAGGAAGAACAGTGACATGCCAAGGTATTAAATACGATGATGATCAGATAGCCCTGGCTGGAGTGGAGGTATAGGGGTGTGCAGTGGGAGATCAACTAAAAGCTAGACACTGGTAGCTGGAATATGAGTCAAGGAGTTTGGACAGGATTCTGTTGGCAATGAGAACCATTAAAAATTTTAAGCATTTGGATTGAGAGATGACCAAAAAAAAAGGTGTTTTAGGAATATTAATCTGATGATGGCAAACAAGAAAGGTTGAAGCTGAGGATGAGTTTTTCTTCGTTTAATTATCTTTCCAAGTGCGCTGCCTTTTTGAAGCCTAATGATCATAATTCCAGCCTGTGGAAATAAAGTCCTGCATTAGGGCAGTGACAAGCAGAGCAGAGGATAGAAAAGAAGGTAAAGGAGTTAGGAGAGAATTCCTAGGACTAAGACACTGGCTGGGAGCATCAAACAAGACAAAGAATAATTTGCAGCTCTGATTATGAATAAAAGAAATAAGACAGTCAGAGAGTGATTTTTCTCCTGGCTGGGAAGTAGTGACAAGAGTGCAGCTCTCTGACAGTCGAGCTTACTATACATGACTAATTTGGTTTTAGAAGTTTGGGGTTGAGAAGATCCAGGTTGAAACGAGCACTGAGAATTGAAGGTCTAAAATAAAAAGAAGTTAGTGTTCCATATGTAAACATAGGAATTCATTGTCTTTGGCACTTACCATATATGAGGTATGCGTTAGGGTGTGAAAGTACAAGAGTTCATAATGAGCTCTTTGCTTGAGATGTGTTGGTTGAAGATGTACATAGTGAAAGAGATTGAAATGGATAAAGAACAGAGGATCATGGTAGAATCTTAGAGCTCAGTCCTGGCAACAGACTAAAAGAGAGAAGGGGTCAGAGAAATAATGGGAAAATCAGAAGAGTAAGGCAACCCAAAAGATAAATTAAACACAAAATTTCAAGAGGGTGGTGGAGGGGCCAGCCTGGTGGCGTAGTGGTTAAGTTTGCACACTCCGCTTCGGTGGCCTGGGGTTCACAGGTTTGGATCCTGGACACGGACCTACACACCACTCATCAAGCCATGCTGTGGCAGTGTCCCACGTACAAAAAAGAGGAAGACTGGCATAAATGTTAGCTCAGTGACCGTCTTCCTCAAGTAAAAAGAGGAAGATTGGCAACAGATGTTAGCTCAGGGCCAATCTTCCTCACCAAAAAAAAAAAAAAGAAAGAAAAAAAAGATGGTCGTGGAATGCTGCAGAGGGAGCAAAAGAATTGACGACAAAGGAAAAAGTCACTGGATTTAGTGATTAAGAAGTAATTGACAGGGCCAGTCCACTGGCGCAAGCGGTTAAGTGCATGCGCTCCGCTGCAGCGGCCTGGGGTTCACTGGTGCAGATCCCGGGCCCGCACCGACGCACCGCTTGGCAAGCCATGCTGTGGCGGCATCTCATATAAAGTGGAGGAAGATGGGCATGGATGTTAGCCCAGGGCCAGTCTTCCTCAGCAAAAAGAGGAGGATTGGCAGATGTTAGCTCGGGGCCGATCTTCCTCACACAAAAAAAATAATAATTAAAAAAAAAGTAATTGACAACCTTTAATAATGAAATTTAAGTCAGCTACAGAGGGTTAAGAAACAAGTGGGTGGTGAAAAAGTGGGGGATATTGATATGCGCTGCTCACTCAGAGAGGCTCCCTGATGACTTTTCTAGCCCAAGGAGTCCTTTTGCTACGTTGTGTTATGGTTGGTATGTGAACGGCAGTAGGGAGATATTGCACATTTGTCACCCATGAATTTAATGTCTTTAAAAATGAGAAGTGCTTTGCAAGTCATAGTCATATTACAGTTATGGACTCAGTAATAGTGTGAGTTTTCCCATAGTAATAGTACTTATCTCACCACTTAAGGCAAAAAGGATACTTTCCAGGTCAGATACACTTTCTAATCATTAGTTAAGCAAGTCTCCTTTCTGTGTGTGCACCTTCTTAAATGATCTGATTAAGCTTTTATCTTTCCCCTAGAGAGCTAATCAAATATGTGGTAAAACCACTTAGAACCACATTATAGGGCTGGCCCCGTGGCTTAGGGGTTAAGTGCGCGCGCTCTGCTGCTGGCGGCCCGGGTTTGGATCCCGGGCGCACACCGACACACTGCTTCTCCCGCCATGCTGAGGCCGCGTCCCACATACAGCAACTAGAAGGATGTGCAACTATGACATACAACTATCTACTGGGGCTTTGGGGGGAAAATAAATAAATAAATAAAACCTTTAAAAAAAAAGAACCACATTATAAATTTCCTTTCTTCCTTACTTCTCTCTCCTTGGCTATAAACATTTGGTACCCACCCAAAACCAAAACAAAACAAAAAGAACAAAAAACACATTTCACGATCAAGAACAAGGATTCTATTTTCACCATGAAACCATTAGCCCTATACTCAGAGCATCTACCATGTGGGGTAAGCCTGATACCCCATATTCTGGGGTATCAGGAAGAGTATGCCTTCCTGATGCTCATAGTCTGAGGGTGGTGGTGGGGCCCCAGAACAAGGGCATGTTCTTATGAAATGATAATGATGAGAACCTGATGTGGTTCCTCCTACCACAGATATTTGAGGACTTGAATTTGAGTTGAGAAGCACACACTCTCATGCTTGGAGGACTTCAGGTTATAGCTAGTCCAACTACCTGTCCAATATCTGTATCCTTTCCACAACATTTCTGCTAAGGTGATGAGGAACTTACTACCTCCTGATGACAACTCAGACTTTTAGTAAGTTCTTCCTCACAAGGAGCCAAAATATGTCTCCCTGTGTTGTTATTGTCCTAGTTCTACCAATTTAGGCCAGTCAGAGCAAATGCAGTCCCTCCAAACCCTTCAAACATTTGAAGGTAGGTTTGTTCCTCAAGCCCTTGAGTCTTCTCTTTTCCTTCAGCTTCTATTCATGAGTTTGCCTTTCAGCCCTGCTTTAGCTGCTCTCTATGAATGCACTTAGATTTCGTCCTCCTGAAGTATCACCCCAATACAGAATACATCCTGACTCCTGGGCTGTCCTGAAAAGGACATGGAAGGGGGAGGACATCTCCCACATTCGAGATTCAACAACTCTGTACCACTCCAGAGAGCATCCATCAATACACGTTATATTTGTGCTTTCCATGTCATTCCTGGCTCACAAGTCTTCAATGTCTTTGTTACTGAATCACATCTAGGTTTCCCTGCTTTTTCTCCTTTTTTCCTACTGGATTCATTCAACTTTATTTTGTATTCCACTCTAACAGACACTCATCACTTGGGTCAATCTGGTTTTATCAACATATCTCAAACATATCACCTCTATTCATCTCCAACTCTGTGTGTGCTTTCCTTGCCCATCTAAATTCCCTCTATCTTTAGGAACCCTACCATGTTATTCCAGCCTGTGTGTATCTCCTCCTTTCCTGAATGTTTTTAGGAAAGCTGGCAGAGCAGGACCCACCTTATAGCCCATGAGTACAAAACATCTCAGGCATTTGTCTTGTATTATTCACTATAAACTATATGTATACATATTACACTCCCAGGAAAATATCAACTACATTTTAAAATTCACTTTGTTTTGTTCACTGATTGTTATGGACTGAATGTTGTGTCCTCCCAAAATTCGTATATTGAAATCCTAACCCCCAATGTGATGGTATTAGGAAGCGGGGCCTTTGGGAGGTGATTAGGTCATGAGGGTAAAGCCCTCATGAATGGGACTAGTGCCCTTGTATAAGAGACCCAGAGAGCTCTCTAGCTCTCTTTCAACCATGTGAGATACAATGAGAAGAGGCAGTCTGCAAGCCGGTCCTCACCAGAACCGGACTGTGCTGGCACGCTGATCTTGGACTTCAGCCTCCGGAACTTTGAGAAATAAATGTTTGTTTTTAAGCCACCCAGTCTGTGGTACTTTGTTATAGTAACCTGAGCTGACTAAAACACTGGTGTATTGCCAGCACCTGGAGCCGTGACTGGCACATAACAGGCACTCAATAAATACTTGTTGGATGAATAAATGAATACATGAAAAAGGCTTAAGAAATGCATGTTGATTGATTGATTGATTGACCTGGATTGGACAGATGATTAACCAGGACAGAGATTAAATAGCAGCGGACAAGCTATCATTCTTAAAAATCAAACAGTACTCCACATTCGTGGGTCTGATCCAGATTTGCAGGAGGAGGAAAAAGAGGTGGAGGAAGAGGTGGGCTGTCAGCAGAGAAAGTCTCCATGTCCTTAGGGGAATAAGAGTATGTGGGGAGCTCTGACTCATCTCAGGAAATCATCAGCAACGCTCCAACACTCCCTAAAAACAGCAGCCCCCGGATGAAGCTTTGAGGCAGTTTTGAATCTTCTCTTGTCTTTCCCCCTTTGATATGAGGGAGCTCATTTTGCAGAATGACTTGTTCAGCCTCCCATGTGCTGTGGTTATTTAATATTCAGGATATGTCAGGGTGCGTCCTACTGTATCAGTCACCTTCGTATTCACGTTTCCTCTGAGCCCAGGAAACAACAGGAGGCAAGAAAAATGGAAGAAGAAAAAAATGGTTTCAAAGAGTGGCATAAACTCTGATGTCCTACCTAACTCATTCTCTCCGCTCACCTCCCCACTCCCCCAATCTCAGTCCTCCTGTTCTATCTATTTAGTTTATGGCTCCACCACGTCGTCTCAGCCCTAAATGCTATATTCTATTTCTTTCACATTCTCATTTCTAACAGCCAGGTAGCCACCAAATCCTGTCAGTCCTACTCTGAAATGTCTCTCAAATCTGACCTCTCCTCAGTCCTACTGCTTCTACCCTTTCTCAAGCTCTTATCCTCTCTCACTCAAATCATTGCAATAACTTTCTGTTTTTCTTCTGCCTCAAGTCTCTCCTCTTCTCCAGAGCATTCTTCACATTGCCACCAGTAAAATCACAAATGACAGATCCGATCGTGCCATTCTCTGTTTGAAATATTCAATGATTCCCTACTGCCAACAGCATAAAATCTAAAACTCTTGATCTAGCATTCAAAGTCTTTCTTATCAAATTATAACTCACCTTTTCTCCGCCCGTCCATACAAGATATCTATTCTGTTTCATTCTTGAACTGTCTCCACCTTAAGATTTCTCCAGCCAATATTTTACTTATCGTTCCAAAACTAACTCAGACTTCACCTGCCCTGGAACTCCTCTGTTGTAATGAGTGAAAAACTAGGAGCATTCAGAAATCACTGTTAAAGGAGCAGCAAGAAAATTCAAATAAATCTTGGAGGCAAAAAGTGGATTTGAGGAGTCAAGTCAAGCTCAATTACTGTGTGATCATGATCAAGTGTTAAAAGCCAGACCTGGGGATATAGAGAAAATCCAAAGGATATACCAAGTTCAATTCCTAGTCAGTAGATCTCAGAGATGAGACCTAGCATTTGTTGAAGGCCAATAAGATATAGGTTCTACATTAAGCATGTGTACATATATTATCTTGATTAATCTTTACAACAACTCTGTGAGGTTAAGTGTTATTGTCATCATTTTATTAGATGAGGAAATTCAGGCTCAGAGCGCTCTCACAGGTTCAATGTCATATAATAAGCCATTAGCATAACTAGAATACAAACTCATGTCTGTTTGACTCTAAACTTAGTGCTCTCCCTGCCTACTATAGTACCCACAGTAAAGTGGAGCAAATCTCAGAGCCAGAGTACCAAGCAGGTACAGGGTCAGGAACCAGCAAAGGAAAACAGGAAAAGAGGAAATAATGGGGCTTCTCAACCCGTGGTGAGAGTACAGCCTCATCTTCAGCCAAGGGTCTGATGCTGAGAATTTCCTTTTAAGGGGCTGTCTTACAAACAGTCTTTGGGATTTGATTATCTCCCCTGATTCCCACATCTGCCCCTCCCACCCACTCTCCACCCAAATTAGCATCATGCTCTCCTCTGAGCTCCTAGATTGCTGACACATAATACACCTTATATATAAGGCATAATAATAATAAGCACCCAAAAATTTAGTGACTAAACAAGAGCAACCATTTTTTGGCTCATGATTCTGTAATTTGGGCAGGTCTCAGCAGGGATAACTTGTTTCTGCTGCCCATGGTGTTGCCTGGGACAGTTTGACTGGGACTAGAGGATCTAAAACAGTTTCATTCATGTCTCACATCCAGCTGGAGAGGCTGGAACGACTTGGAGCGGGCTGGGTCGCTCTCAAGGAAAATGGTTGGACTTCTTTATATGGTGGCTGGCTTCAAAGAGAGAAAAAAACAGAAGTTTCCAGACATCTGAAGGCTTAGACCCAGAAATCACCCAATGTCACTTCTGCCACAATCTATTGGTCAAAGCAAGTCACAAAACCAGACTAGTGTCCCAGGGAGAGAAAAAAAAAATTCCACTTTCTGATAGGAGGGGTATCAAAGTCACATTGCAAAGGTCATGTGAGATGGGAGGGATTTTTCTGGTTTTCTTTGGAAACAACCTACCACAGTCGTTTTTATGTCCATCTGTTTTCTTCAAGAGATTATCTCCCTGAGGTCAAATCCCTGTTTGTATTCATTTTATGTCCCTCACAGTGCCTAGCATAGTAGCTAAGGCATGGAAAATGCGCCACCAGATTGAAAACCTATTGAAAATAGCTGAGTTCACAGTTTCCCCTGACACTCTCATTTATACTGTTGCCTCTACTCAGCAGCAAGGGCATGGGCTTTGGTGTCAGGCATACCTAGACTGGCAGCCTGGTTCTGCCACACACAAATCCAGTGAACCTGAGCAAGAAACTTAACTTTTCTGTAAATATTTGTACATTGTAAACTGTACAAATTTCACATTTCATTGTGAAATGAGGATGAAAATTTGTATCTCAGAATTGTGAAGATTAAAGAAAATAACGTGTGCAAAGAGATTAACACAGTGCGAGGAATCTAGTAAATGTTCAAAATATGATAATTATCTTTTTAATTTCCCTTCTCTACCCCTCCTACTCCCCAAAAATCTCCACCAGTCCAGGTGCTATGCTTCCCTCAAAACCATCTCTTCCTTGGAGGACTCTCTGATCATCCAACTGGAAATGAACTTTCCATCCCTCAAGTAAGAATATTACTTTGGTTTTGTCCCTCACGTTCTTAATATGATACATCATAGAATGCCCGAGCTGGTAGGAAATTAAATCGTCTAGTCTCATACCCTTCAATGATAAATGTGGAGAAATTCAGATGGGTGAAGCAACTTGACCAAGGATTCATAGCTGGAGTTGGACCCCAAGACTTCCCTCACCTTGCACTTATGCCGTGTTTTATACCCAACCAGCTTACCACACGTGCACTAAACCAAAGTTCCAATATGAAGGGGGGATGACGGAGGAGGAGCAAAGCAGAAGGCTATGGTGTCAAATTCTCTGAAGGAACCTTGAGTCAGAGGACACTAGCTGTCAGAGTGGGCAGGCTTGAGTTCACAGGCAGAATGTGGCCAGCACATATATTTTGCTTGGTTCACACAGTGTTTAAAAAAAAATTGAAGAAGTTGCCACTTAAAAGAATTTTTATATTAAAATCCAGATTATCAGCTTCTCTTGAACACAACTGGGCCATCTAGCCACACTGGGCCTAGCACTGGAGCCTGACAACAGTGTGCTGGAGCCACATGGCTGCTGCCCTGTTAAATGTGGCTATGGCCTCCAGAGTCCATGGTTTGGGGAAAGCTCAGCCTGCCTAGCCAATGCAGGTATGTGAGTGTGTGTGACTCCCGCCTTAGATGAAGGCATTGGAAAATCACACAAACATCTTCGTTTGCATGGCAGTTATTTGCCTGCATGTTCCATCTCCCTACAAATTATAAGCTTCTTAAGAGCATTTATCATGTCTTAGAAAACTTTGATAGAAATAATATTTGTTTAGCCTTGTATACCTCCCAAATAGCATTTATGTATGTGATCACATATAGTACTCAATAACTTAGTGATGTAGGTCTTATTAGATTTACATGCTTTCTTTTACATTTTTCTATCAGATGAGAAAACTATCAGGGAGGTTGATTCAACAAAGATCGGCCAGCCCTTAAATGTGGAGCTGGGTGTGGAGCACATCCACTGTTTTGGGCTGTCTAGTATCCATTTTCCTTTCTTCTAAATATAACAACTTAATTTTCCTTTGGAAACTAACCCTTTCCTTCATAGCCCTCCGGGATGGCTCAAGCTGACCCCATGGGAATGCGACTCAGGCCTGTCCAATAATAGTTCTGATTACCCCTAATCTCAGTGATTGATTTAGATGTGAACACGTGACCCAAGCTGGGTCAATCAGAGCTAATCAGTATCAGTCCTATGACGTTTGCTGGAAATCTTTCTTCTTGAGTTAAATTGATCACTCCCAGAATAGACTAGCCTTCCCTTTCTTCAGACTTCCACAAGCAAGTGATGTGAGAGTCCTAGGAGCTCCCCAGCTCTGCAAAAGACCACCCTATCCCCGGCTTCCAAAACACCACTGACAGGAGTAAAACGGGCTCTGAATTCTGCCTACTCCTAGAAAAATCCTCTGGCCTCTCACCTCCCTCCCTTCCAACACTCACTGACCCACCACCACTGTCTGCCTTGAGACCACCAAGACTTATCTCAATATACTCATTTTCTGTTCACGTCAGTCTCCAAAAAAGTGCAGGAGTCCCAGGTCATCCCTCATTCCCAGGACGCTAATCCTCATACTGCTTTATGGGCAACAAGGCACGCACGCACACACACACCACCCTCACAGTCCTTAGCCCCTTTTCCTGCTGTTTTTATTTTCCATAGAATTTGCATTCTGAACATCTACAGTTACTTATGTCTTTTTTCACCCAACTTTGTTGAGATATAATTGACATATAACATGTGTAAGTTTATGGTGTACATGTTTATTTGATACACTTCTATACTGCAAAATGATTACCACCACAGCATTAGCTAATACCTGCATCATGTTGAATGATTACCATTTCTTTTTTGTGGTGAGAACTTTTAAGATCTACTCTCTTAGCAACATAACCTATTTCTTTTAGGTCTATCTCTCCCCACTAGAATGCAAGCCTTATGAGGGAAGGGACCTTTCCTGTTTGACTCATTGCCATTTATCCCCAGCAGTTAGAACAGTGTCTGGGACAAAGGAGGAGTTCAATAAGTATTGAGTTAATGTATGAATGCTACCCATAGTGTCTTGATAGAGATAAGCCTGCCTGAGAAAGAAAAGAATAGAGAAGAAAGCAGATGCATAAGGAGGGAAGAAAAGCATTCCTGCTACGTTTTTAAAAACTTTGTGTCTTAGTTGGATTGGGCTGTCATAACAAAATACTATAGACTGGGTGGCTTAAACAACAGGAATTTATTTTCTTACAGTTCTAGAGGCTGGAAGTCCAAGATCAGAGTGCCAGCATGGTTGAGCTCTGACGAGGGCTCTCTTCCTGGCTTGCAGACAGCTGCCTTCTCTCTGTATCCTCACATGGCCTTTCCTCCATGTGTGGACATGTTAATGTGAAGGGAGCGCTCTCTCTTCCTCTTATAAAGCCACCAATCCTATCAGGTTAGGACTCCACCCTTACGACCTTATTTAACCTTAATTACCTGCTAAAAGCCCTATTTCCAAATACAGTCACGCTGGGCATTAGGACTTCACCATATGAGTTTGTGGGGGGACATAGTTCAATCCATCGCACCTTGACCCCAGATGTGCCTTAAACTTTTCAGTTACATGAAGCCATAAAGTCTTCATTTATTTTTTACCTTAAGCCAGATTGAGTTTGGTTTCTGAAGTTACATTTAAAAGAATCCTAACTGCTCAACAACAAAAAAACAAATGGCCCAATTGAAAAATGGGCAAAGGACTTGAAAAGACATTGCTCCAAAGAAGATATACAAATGGCCAATAATCACATGAGAAGATGCTCAACATCACTAGTCATCAGGGAAATGCAAATCGAAATGGTATCACAATGAGATACCACTTCACACCCATTAGGATGGTCATTATAAAAAAAAAAACAAAAACAGAAAATAACACTTTCGATGAGGATGTAGAGAAATGAGAACTCTTGTGCACTGCTGGTGGGAATGTAAAATGGTGTAGCTGGGCCAGCCTGGTGGCGCAGCGGTTAAGTGTGCGCACTCCGCTTCAGCGGCCTGACAGTTCGCAGGTTCGGATCCCGGGTTCGCACCAACGCACTGCTTGTCAAGCCACGCTGTGGCGGCGTCCCATATAAAGTAGAGGCAGATGGACACAGATGTCAGCCCAGGGCCAATCTTCTTCGGCAAAAAGGGGAGGATTGGCATCGGATGTTAGCTCAGGGCTGATCTTCCTCACAAAAATAAAATAAAAATGGTGCAGCTGCTATGGAAAACAGTATAATGATTCCTCAAAAAATTAAACATAGAATTACCATATGATCCAGCAGTTTCACTGCTGGATCAAAAGAAATGAAAGCAAGGCCTCAAATAGATATGTGGACACCAATGCTCATAGCAGTATTATTCACAATAGCCAAAATGTGGAAGCAATCCAAGTGTCCATTAACAGAAGAATGGATAAATAAAATGAGGTACATACGTATGATGAAATACTATTCAGCCTTAAAAAAGAAGGAAATTCTGACACATTCTACAACATGGGTGAGTCATGAGGATATATACCAATGATATAAGCCAGTAGCAAAATGACAAACATTGCATGATTCCCCCTATATGAGGTAAGAATAACAAAATTCATAGAGACAGAAAGTTGAATGGTGGTTGCCATGGGCTAGGGGGAAGGGGAGATGGGGAAGTGGTGTTTCGTGGGTACAGAGTTACAATTTGGGAAGATGAAAAAATTCTGGAGATGGATGGTGATGATGTGGAGGTATTAAATGCCACTGAACCACACACTTAAGAAAAGGTTAAAAAGGTAAATTTTATGTTATGTATATT
This sequence comes from Diceros bicornis minor, assembly GCF_020826845.1. Taxonomy (NCBI): domain Eukaryota; kingdom Metazoa; phylum Chordata; class Mammalia; order Perissodactyla; family Rhinocerotidae; genus Diceros; species Diceros bicornis. The sequence continues at coordinate 14,128,597 of NC_080746.1, forward strand.
TTACCATAATAAAAGAAAGAAACCTAACCAATACACTGGATCTCAAGCCCAAATCTTTAGACTCCAAATATGTTTTCAACCTACCTCCCTGTGCCTCCTTCCATCACTTATGCTATCTAACTCAAATGCTCTGCACATCATTTGTGCTCAATAAAAATCAGGAAGATAATTGAACTAATACATAATTGAATGAATGCATTAATATTTATTTCCAATTAACATGAGGGCTCCTCATCTCCTGGCAAAAAGCAAATGTTCTATTTGGTGGTCTGGAAAGTATGAAAGTTCAACTCAATCTCTTACTTCAGGAAGCCTGGGGGCTCCATCCCCATCCATTCAGTTCACACTTATGGGAAGTTGACACTTACATGTTCACGTTCAGCACATGAGAGTGGGTTTGCCTGTTTATGTGTATTTCAAGTGTGACCTTTGAGTAGAAGAACCTTGAAAGCAGAAACACTTCTCTCTGTATCATCCACAGTAGCCAGTTTAGAGAGCTTATACACCCAGCTGCTACCCCAGAGCCCCGTGGTGGACATGGCAGCTGGGCAAAAGTAGAAAAGACGTTGAGACAAGCCCTAAGCTTTAATTCACTCCCTCCCCAAGCCCTGGCGATTTCTACATTCTAGACGTCTAGATGTCATCTTCATTGTCACCACCTTGATTAAAGCTATCATCATCTGTCCTCTGACTACTTGCAGGAGCCTCCTAATTGGTCTCCTTTTTCTCTCTTGAATCTTCCCCCACATCCTAGTCCACTCCCCACAGAGCAAATAGGCTGTTTTCCAGACTATCAATCTGATTACATTCCACCCTGGCTTAAAACCTTGAATGACTTCCCACCGTGGAAAGTTAAAGATCAAATCTCCTGACTTGGCCTACTTGGCCTTCGTATGTTCTGGCACCTGTATAAACGTTCAAGCCTCATATGGAACCACCTCCTGCATCTTCTCTGGGCTCCAGCCAAATGCTCAAGGTCTTTGTTCCTGAAATGCATAAGTTTTCCCACCACAAAATCTTTGTGTACCCTGGAAGCCCTCCACACCACCACTCCCTCTGCCTGTTCAATTCTTATTTCTCCTTCAGCTCTCAATGCAATCATCTTTTTCTCAGTTAAATCTTCCCTGATCTCTTCCCACATCCCACCCAGGCTAGGTCAGTTGCCTTTGTAATAAGCTGTCACGGATCAGTGTTCCTCTCATTCGTGGCACTACCCTCAGTTAGTAATTAGACATTCCTTCACACCACTATTTGATCAATGACCATCTCCTGCACTGGGCAGATTCTAAGAGCCATAAGTATAAAGGCCATGTTTACTTTTGCCCATCATTAAATTACCATGTTTAGCACAATGACTGGTGTATAATAGTTGCTCAATAAACATGTGTGGAAAGAAAGAAGGGAAGGAGGGAAAGAAGCAAAACAATAGGGTCCCATCTGGAATTTTAGGAAACCATACAGCAACATAATTTGCAAAGCACCAGTACCAGTTTGACACAATAGCTGAAACTCAGCAGACAGATTGCCAAGTTTCATCTTGGTTTTGTGGGCTTGGTCAAATCGCCAAAATTCTCTAAATTTAGTTTCTCCCATCTATTTCATCAGACAGATGTGGAATTCCTACTAATTAAAAGGCATGTATTAGAGGAATGCTTCTCAACTGGGAGAGACGCCTTCCGTAGAGGGATATACCAGAATTTCAAGGGGGAGTCTCACTCAGAGTGCAAATAAACCCACAACCAATGAGATGGGCACATGTTGAGTGTGCGAGTGAGTGAGCAGGCAGAGAGTGATACAGAGATGAAAAAGACAGTTCATGACACCAAAAAACTTACTCTCAAAAGTGCAAAAGACATGGGGCTACAAATACTATGAGGCAATTTGCTAGAATAGAGACAAAATGTGCCTGCAGAGCACAGAGGAGTGATTAATTTCAACGTGGGAAGGAGGGGAGAGGGTTTGTTGGTAACTTTGGGGCTGGGCCCGGAAGGGTAGATAGGACCTCATGGATAGCCACAAGGGACAGCCACCTGGACCTCTTTCCAAGAAAGATGGTGAGGGCTAACTAGTTAATGGGCAGGAGGCTCCCCGAAGCCTTTCGCCAGAGGCTTTGTGAGGATCAAGTACTGTCTTTTGACAGCAGATGATTCTAATATATTCAGCTACACAACAACTGTGCTCAGCTGACCAATGATATTATTCTTGTGAATTAAATTTAATGTATCTAAGCTTTTTCCTTCACTATCCAAGAAGGTCTTGATTTACTAGCATAATTATATTATGAGAGAAATTATTCCAATAGGAGATTAGCTTGGGAAGGGTTGACTCATATCTGGTGATTTCTGCCTTATTTCTGCTCTTTCTGGGGAGCCAAATTCTCTGTGACTTTATCAATTCGATTTGACCCCTTGAGAAACACATAAACAAGAGCAGGTCTTCCCAGAACAAGATATGGGGAAACAGAAAACAGAGACGGTGCTAGACAAAACTGTGACGTCAACCACACATGTACGGGAATGCCTGGTCTTCCTGACTGAAGGAGAGCACGCTACTAATGATGGCTATTTCTTACTGGGTTATGGGCATCATTCTAAATGCTTTGTATGTATTGAGTCATTGAATCCTCACCACAACCTGAGACAGGCAGAGTCATTGCCACCCACATTTTATAGACGAGAGAGCTGAAGCACAGAGGGGCTAAGTAACTTGTCCAAGGTCACATAGTGGTGAGATTTGGACTCACGGTCCATGCTCCTAACCACTATATTAGACTGCCTCTCATCCATCGAGTTGAAAGCAAGGACATTGGAGTCAGGCAAACCTGACTTTAACAAGAGATTTTTCACTTTCTAACTGTGTGATCTCGGGCCTATTATCTAACTTTTCAGGGGCATTTGCACTGTAGTAAGTCCTAAAGCCTCCAACTTGGGAAACAACTCTCAGTTGGAGGAATTTGCTTTCCCAACCTGCTGGTCCGCTGCCCCTCCACATCCTCAGCCCTCACTCCCAGCTGGGCCACCGCTTCATCTCCCGCATGCTCAGCTCCCCTCTTCTTGCTTGACCAGTTCTGAGTAAGGATGTCCTGAAACAGGCTGAGCTGTACCAAATGGAGGCTAAATCTTAGCATACTCAGCCCTTTGGTCTAACGTAGGCTCCAGAGCACTGATGTCAGCCCCTGAGCTCCCGTGTGACTGTAGCCATTTTCCCCCTTGGTGGTTCCTCTGTCCTGATAATGGAGCACCAGGCCTTGCCTTCTTTATCCAGATTCTCCCATGCACTCTGACTTACATTACCAGGCTTTTGCTCTGACACCTCCTTCCAAGTTCCACTTCTAGAAACCTTTCTAATGCCTAGACCTGGTGTATGAGTTGAGCCCTGCCTTGCCCTTACCAGTCCCTTTCCCCAGTTCAAAAGAGGGGTATTGCTCCCTAGATGACCCTCAGAGTGGGGCCTCTGCCATCTTGGACAGCCTCTTGCTTAACTGCTTCCCTGACCACTTGCCACACCTGCATTCCCAAAACTGCTCTATCCACAGGCAGATAAGCCTAGGACGTCTTTTTTTTTTTTCTGAGATATAATTCACACAACTAAATTTACCATTTTAATCATTTAAAATGTATAGTTCGGTGGTTTTTAGTATATTCACAAGGTTGTGCAACCATCACCACTACCTACTTCCAGAATATTTTAATCTCCTCATAAAGAAACTCCAGAGGACATCAAACCTGAAAAGAAAACCTGAAGGTGAGAAGAGACAGGGCTTCATGTGACACAGCAGGATATGTAGAGATTCATAAGTGAGAAGTGGAGGAACTGCAGAGGATGGTGGTGGGGTTCGGGACACACCACCCCCAAATACAGCGACTTGGCATCTTGAATATCTCAAGCTGAAAGAATTTGAGAAATGGCAGGTGCAGCAAGGATTTTCTGACCTTTCTCTGGAGCAGGTCATAAGACCCTCATGTGAGAGGTGCCTCCCTATACTCGGAGGAAAGGAGCACCCTTATCTCTGAAGACGGAGGGCCACCAAGAGGAATCTGATGAACAGGTGTTGCTGTTTCTCCTAGTTTACTACTCTTTGCTCACATCCTTTTTTTGTATTATCACATTTTTCCATGACTCTCCAATCTTCATCAAATCTAGCATAAGTACTCAGGTTTAACTGCAAAGGGAAAAAGAAACTCCATACTCATTACCAGTCATTCTCCATTTGCCCTCCCTCCAACCCCTGGCGTCCACTAGTCCACTTTATGTCACTATGGATCTGCCTATTCTAGACATTTCATATAAATGGAATTATACAATATTTGCCCTTTTTTTGTCTGACATCTTTCACTTAGTAAAATGTTTTGAAAGCTCATCCACGTTGTGACATGAATCAGTACTTCATTCCTTTTTATGGCTGAATAACATCCCATCGTGTGGTTAAACCACATTTTGTTCACCCATTCATCAGTTGATGGATATTTGGGCTGTTTCTACCTTTTGGCTGTTATGAATAATGCTCCTAAGAACATTTGTGTGCAAGTTTTTCTGTGAATATGTTTTCAATAATCTTGGGTATATACCAAGGAATGGAGTTGCTGGGTCATATGGTAAATCTATGTTTAACTTTTTGAGGAATTTCCAGAGACCCTGCCATCTTATATTCTCACCAGCAATGTATGAGAGTTTCAATTCCTCCACATTCTTGTCAACACTTGTTATTGCCCCACTCAACATTTCTTGAATCCTCTGGTAGTGAGTGTTTTCTTGAAGTTGGTGATTCCTTGAACAAGGTAGGTAAAAGCATTTGACTTTGATGACAGAGTCCCAAGTTTGCGTCCACTCTACCATGCAGAATACTAAGGCAGGTATATTTCTTGGGCAAGTTTTTTTTTTTAATCTTCCTAACCCTCACCTTTCTCATCTGTTAAATGGGAATAATAATAGGATCGTTGGGCTAATTAAATGAGACAATGCATGTCAAATCTTAGCACAATGCCTGTAAAGCTCTACCTCGATAAATGATGGCTCTCATTATTACCATCTTTCTTCCCCTACATGCTTAGACCTCTGGTCCGTGGTTATGGCATCAATCTTTGGCCAGTTAACAAACATGTATGGAGAATCCAACATGTGCCAGGAAATCTAGTGCCAAACAAGTATGAGACTCCACAATTATGGAGCTAATATTCTACGAGGGCAAGAGCCATAATAAATATGTAAATTTAAAAACAGAGAAGATAATTATAGGAACTAGAAGAGCCTTGATAAAATAAAATAGGGTCATGCAATAGTGAGCAGGGGGAGGGACTGCTCAGCCTGTGCAGCCGGGGCAAGCCTCTCGGAGGAAGAACACTGGAGGTGAGACCTGACTGGAGACAGGGAAGCAGCACAGAGGTCTGGGGAAGAGATCACACAGAAGGAACCTCAGATACAGTGTCCCTATGACAGGAATAGCTTGGAGGGGCCGAGGGACTGAAAGAAGTGAGGGGAGGAGAGAGAGGAAGGCAGCAGCTCCCAGCAAGCCTGGGATCGTGGAGAAGAGACAGCAGGAGCCAGAGAGCTGCTAAGGCACCGTGCTGGGGACAGCAACAAGGAAAGGAAACTGACAGTGGGGCCCCAAGAGGAGGACATCAGTGAAACTGGGCCAGACCCCGAGTGTGATATTTGGCAGGACTTCTGGGTACTAAATGTTCTGCGTAGTTGGCAGGAATCAAAGGAAGCCTCATCGGAGAGCTTCAGCATGGCATGTCCCCTCCCAGAACGCCACTGTCCCTCGCTCTTGGGAAGTCCTGTCCTCATTCAGATTTCTTTATTTCTGAGACAGAGCACCTGATCACACATCTATTGCTGACATTTCAGGTGTCTGCTCTTCAAAAACGAGGGAGAAGGAAGCCTGGACTCTCTCTGCCTCTCAGGGAACATTCTGGATGGGGCTGGTGAGGTTGAAAACTCGTCCTGTGATGCCACAATGTCCAAACACAAGCACCAAGGAGGTGTCGCAGACACCCAATGCACAGCCCATGCCCTGGCTTGAGTGCTGCCTGTGACCTCTCCATGGCAAGACGCCTGGCATGTAAAGAGTTGAGCATGGAGCCTTAGCAAGTCTTCAGTGAGTGTCACTTATTATCATTTATTATTATTATTTTTACTCCTACTCCTACTATTTTAAGAGCCTCCACCTATGCAGGGTTGCCATGCTTTGAAAACAAATCTTGCCATGCAGAGATTGAAGGGTGTCCCAAGAAGGGCAGTGATCAAAATGATAATAAGAATTTGAAGATTCGAAGAAAAGGTTGGCACAAGAAGGGTGAGGGCAGAGCCTGAATGAAAGGATGTTATTAAACAGCTTTTCAGTATGAAAATTGAAGAGCTACAAGATGGGAAGGGGGACAAAACTAATATTTTCTTTTTTTTTTAATTAATTATTTTATTTATTTAATTTTCCCTCCACAGCCCCAGTAGATAGTTGTATGTCATAGCTGCACATCCTTCTAGTTGCTGTATGTGGGATGCAGCCTCAGCATGGCCAGAGAAGCGGTGCGTCAGTGTGCGCCCAGGATCCGAACCCGGGCCGCAAGCAGTGGAGCGCGCGCACTTAACTGCTAAGCCACGGGCCGGCCCTAAAACTAATATTTTCTTGGCATAACCTACCATATGCCAAATACCAGACCAGGGTCTTTACATTTACTATTGTATTTAATCCCCATTACAACTCTCTGATGCTGTTGTTGTTGTTGTTATTAATGTTATTATTACTATTCCCATTTTACAGATAAGGACACTGAGGCTGAGAGACCAAAGTCAAACGCTAAGTGACGTGCTGGTGTCTGTCTGACTCTAATACCAATGGTCTTTTCTCTACAACCTGAATCAAGAAAGCCCCAGCAAAACCTCTCTTATTATTACAGAGATTATGAACTCCACAGATACAAGTATATTTCCTCAAATGTTACAGCTGCACAATAGTAGCTCTCATGCAGCAACTAATCCAGCCCAAAGAGACAGACAAGAGCATCTAAGTAGAATATTGGAATGACAAAGTCTCTTTGTGTAGCTAGAACAAACTTCCAGCAGAGCGCAGACGAGGAAGGATTCCTTCTGCGAGGGCTGAGAAAGAGTGAGTAGGGAAGAGAAGAAAGTCTGGGGCCTCTTACAGAAGAAGTGAGTTTCAGATGAAGCTCTCTGGGCTGTCTGCTGGAAAGGCATAGGAAGGGCATTCTTTTCAGCTGGGGCAAATGAAGCTGTGGTAGGGAGGGAGGAAGGCATGTGGCTTGTTCAGGAAAGACTTAGACCACTTGGACAGAAGCATGGACCAGGGTTCAAAGGGGCAGAAGAGCTGGAAAAGTAGGGCGACACCTGAATGCAAGATGCCTTGTATGACAGGATATGGGTTTTAGACTCTGTCTTGTAGGCAGTGGGGAGACACTAAAGGCTTTTCAGTAGCTGAACAGCTTGATCACATCTATGTTTTAGGACCTTACCTCTGGCAACTGTGTAAAAGATGCAGCAGAGAGAGAGAGAAGCCATAAAAGTCAGGTTCTTCTAAATCGCCTTGCAGAATGCCTGCCTGTGGAAACTGCAGGAAAGGGGGCATTTCAAGGAAGCCTCTGGGTCTGTTCCTTCAAAGACCTCCCAGTACATGTCATCTCTCTTGACCTTCCTCTCGGGTCTCTGAGAGGAAGCCTGCTGGGGAAACGGCAGCACCATCAAGCTTCATTTCCACTGCACTGAAAGGCAAGGAAGGCTTTATTAGTATAGCAAGTGCTTTAGAAACAGTCTTCAGCTGAGACACCAGCATTTCCAGGGCAGACAGAAGTGGTTGTCTCCAACACTTGAGAAGTCCTCAGAAGAGAGCAACAGTCCAGGGCCTTCCCCATGAAGGGTTGGGAGAGCATCATGGCCTGGGACAGTGGATGAGGCTCAGGCCTCTGCCCATTCATTCATTCACAACTGATCATTGAAGGCCTGCTGGAGTCAGCCTTGTGCTGGTGCTAGGCATACCAAGGCGAAAAACTATCATTCCGACCCTCAACAAGGTCACAGTCTAGTATGGAAGAGAAAAAGTAAACCGAAAACTATGACAAAACGGGAAAGGCATAATAAAGGAGATTCTCAGGGATCATTTAGGAACAACAATTAGTTCAAACACTCAGGGAGGTAGAATGAATATCAGGGACCTTTTTGTAAAGATCCTATTTATTGAACATGTGTTAAGGTGCCAAGTTGTGAGCTGGACATCAGCTGCATCTTGAAGAATGAGTAGCCATATAATGAGGAGGTAAAGGAAATAGTATGTACAGCAAAGAGAGAGAGCATCACCCATTGTGGAACCTACAAGTAGTTAATAAGGCATAGAATAGAATAAAGGAGGTAAAGTTTAGGACAGAATAGGGAGAGAGGCAGCTGGAGAGGTGGGCAGGGGTGCAATTACAATGAGTGTTATATGTGATCCTAAAGAGTTTGGACAGCCATTAGGATATTGTAAGTAGGAGAGTGACATGATTGCATTTGTATTTTATAAAGATCACTCTGGCTACAGAGATATGGTCAGAGGATCGTATGACACGATACAAAGAGAAGATCAGAGCACAGTTCAGAAAACTATTTTGAACTGTAGTGTTCAAAACTGTAGGCAGGGAGATCAACTAAGTGGAATTAATATAGAAGAAAATATTGAGACTCTGAACTAAGGCAAGGGCAGTGGGGATGGAGAGGAGGGGAACTATGAGGGAGAGATTTTTGGGAAGGAGAATGAGAATTGGTAGGGCTTGGTGACCACCTGGAAAGAGGGAGAGAGAAAAATCAAGAGTGAGCCTCAGAATTTCGGCCTGCTACCAGGTACATAAAAGAAGGCAGAAGATGGTTGGATTAGCCTAGAGATTGGGATTTTGTTGAGAAGAAGGGCAAAATGACAAAAATAAGGAGAAAGAGAAGTGAGGATAATCAAAAGATTGCTATGAAGTAATATATTATGTTTCCTAGACTCATTGGAGAAGGAAATTAAGAAAGAGGATTGATAGATGGCTGAAAATGGAGAGACAAAATGGCCAGAGATCTTAGTAAAATCAGAGACTAGGTTCAGTAAGAGTAAAGGAGTTCAGGAAACGGAAGGACAAGAAACCATGGCAGGAGTGTGGACATTGGGGTTAAAGGTTTCAGAGATGAAACCATTTCAGATGACAAAACCTAGGGTGTGGCCAACAGTGAGCGGCTGAAGTGGAAGGGAAATGAATGTCATGCCAAAGCTAGACTATTGGAGAGGTCCCTCTTGTAGACAGAGAAGTCAGGATAATGGCAGGTCTTGGGGTGGATGGGAGGACCTCGACTCAGGCACTAAGGCCTTCCGGGAACCAGGCAGATGAAAGCCATAAAAAAGGATATAGGGGAAGAGTGTGGGCTTTAAAGAAGCAATCTTTAGGGCCGGCCCCGTGGCTTGGTGGTTGTGTGTGTGCACTCCGATGCTGGAGGCCCGGGTTCGGATCCCGGGCGCGCACCGAGGCACCACTTCTCCGTCCATCCTGAGGCCGAGTCCCACATACAGCAACTAGAAGGATGTGCAGCTATGACATACAACTATCTACTGGGGCTTTGGGGGGAAAAAATAAATAAATAAAATCTTTAAAAAAATAAAATAAATAAAGAAGCAATGTTTATATGAGCACCGAGAAAGTATGGTTTGAAAGTAGAACCGGGAAACTTCAAGGTTGTTGGTTGGGGCTGCTTGTCTGGGTGGTACCCGGGGGATGGGAGAATGAGCATCGTCCAGAGGAGACAGTGTTGGTGAAGCAGTGCCCTCAGGTGAGAGCAGGAAGGGGGCAGGTTTCCAGGAAGAGCTTGAGGATGTAGGGGAGTTTATTTACTGTGGTATAGTGTTCCAGAGATCCTGGAGGAGAAAGCGAAGGAGTCAGGGGAGAAAGGCCCAAGAGAAATGAGAGCTGTTTGATAGTGCCTGTGACTGGCACTGCCATCTTCACAGTCATCCTGGACTCCTCCACCCTCACCCCTGCATCCAACTGGTAACCAAGGCTTGTTGGTTTTTGGTTCATACATAGCTCTCAGGTCTCTTCCTTCTCCACTGCCCATGCCCTAAACAAGGCTCAAATGGTCCCTTACATGGGCCATTGCAATGGCTTCCCTTTTGGCCTCTCTGTTTCCTACTTAGTTATCCTTCTCCACTGTCCCCGCTCCCCTACTCCATCCATCCTCCACGCAGCTGACAGAATGTTCTTTTATATCCACAAATCTGACCCCATCATCCCACCACTCAACATTCCTCAGTGGCCCCTCAATTGTTAACAATACCCAATCTGTCCCATTTGCTTGGCTTCCAGAGTTGTTCGTAATTGGGCTCCTGATCTGTCCCATGTCGTCTTCCATGCCTCTGCCTCCAGAACTGTATGCTCTCGTAATACTCGATTATTTATAGCTCTCAGAATATGTTACTATATTCTCTCATGCTTCCAGATTTTGCACATTCCATTCCATCTGCCTACATATTATTCCCACCAGCCACACCTTGCCCCTGATGGAACCCACTCCAGAATCCACGCAAGGGCTTCTTCCTCTGTGAGGTCATCCTTCACTCCTCTGGACAGCCTGGGTGATCCTTTCCTTAAACTCTTCCTGTACTTTGCACAATATGCCATGAAAGCAATTATGCGCTATACTAAATGTGACTATTTATCTCCCCACTTGATAATAAGCTTTTTTTAGATGAAAACATTGTCTTTTTTAAAAAAGTCTTTAGGGCCGGCCCCGAGGCTTAGCGGTTAAGTGCGCGCACTCCGCTACTGGCGGCCCAGGTTCGGATCCAGGGCGCACTGACGCACCTCTTGTCCAGCCATGCTGAGGCCGCGTCCCACATACAGCAACTAGAAGGATGTGCAACTATGACATACAACTGTCTACTGGGGCTTTGGGGGAGAAAAAGAAAAAGGAGGAGGATTGGCAATAGATGTTAGCTCGGGGCTGATCTTCCTCACAAAAAATAAATAAATAAATAAAAATAAAAATAAGACTTTATTTTTTCAGAGCAGTTTTAGGTTCATAGCAAAATTGAGGGGAAGGTACAGAGATTTCCCATATAGCTCCTGCCCCCACACATGCATAGCCGCCTCAATTATCAACATCCTGCACCAGAGTGGTACCTTTGTTACAACTGATGAACACACATTGACACACATCATTGTCACCCAAAGTCCATAGTTTACATTAAGGGTTACTCTTGGTGTTGTACATTCTGTAGGTTTGGACAAATGTATAATGAGATATAACCAGCATCATAGGATCATACAAAGTATTTTCACAACCCTAAAACTCCTCTGTGCTCTACCTACTCATCCCTTCCTCCCTGCTAATCCCTGGCAACCACTGATCTTTTTATTCTCTCCATAGTTTTGCCTTTTCCAGAATGTCATACGGTTGGAATCATACAGGATGTAATCTTTTCAGAAACATTGCCTTTTAATCCAGTGCCTGCCACATTACCTAACACATAGGAGCGGCAAACTATTTACAGCATTAATGATTGACATAGTCCATGTCTGTTGAGAGAAAGGATATCCAGTGATCTGAGGCATGGTGTAAATAATTAGGCTATAAGCTCCAAAAGGAGGTCTGCTCTGAGCTGTTTTGAAGCTACCAGACTATGTCTGATTTAATTCATCTCCAGACCTCATCCCCAGGGCTAGCACAGGAGCTAGCTGTATGATGGGGGCACAGCACATATGGAATGAAGATGTAGTCCCTGCCCTCAAAAAATATACAGGAGACCAAGGAATATTTTGGTAACCATGCTATTTCTGTCCTCCTACTTCTTCAGTTGTCACTAAGGATTCCTAGGACTCTAATCACTTGTTCTTTCATTCACTTATTCAAGAAAGCTGTCATAGGTCAAGTGCTGTGTTCCGCTTTTTAATTAGAAACTTCTGGAAGGGCAAGGCAGTGGTTAGATGGCTGGTGCTGTATCGCACAGGCTGAGCACAGAGCCTTTCCCTCAAGGTGTTCAGTGCCCAAGACATAGGCACTCCAGGGAGTCTTTCCTTCCCTGCCTGGCTGGCTATTCAGGCTCACCAGGCTTTCTTCCCACCCTGGAGTCCTGTTGTACTCCAGTCAGAACCAGACAGTTTGGCATTAATTGCTCTCTAATTGTTACAAGAGTGCTATTTTTATCTCCCCAGCACACTGCGCTCTCGTTGCAAACCAGCCTGGTCTTTTAGTTTCACATCGCCACAGTGCCCCCAGCACTCAGTAAAAGGTTGCTGATCGATTTTTCTATGAACTGTAATTATTTCCAAGGCTGCCCTGGGATACAGATCTCTCCCGAAACTCTCTTGCTCCTTCTACCCCCTGCAGTCTCCTTCCTCACTCCCAACACCCACTGACTGTTTCTTCTATTGGTGCTGGCTTGCTCTCATCCAGAACCTCTTTGTTCTCCTTCTTTCCAAAAGAGCAAACCTTATTTCACCAACCATCAACGCCACTGAGGTTCTCTTGTTTTTTTACTAGTCCTCCTTTTGCATAAGGGCTCTCTTGGCAAGAAATGGTTTTCTTATCAGCTGCCTCATGATCTATTTTTATTTCTCCACATATCTTGTTAAATACTCCTGGGACCTGATGGTGAATGAAGCCTCCACGTTGATTGAATGTCTATGTTTTTGGTTTCATTATCTCAAGATACAGTTAAAGGAAGAGACTCAGGGGAATGACTGAGCTGAGATGAGTTCACGTGGGAAGAGAGAGGCTTCTTTCTAGAAGGGTGACCCAAGAGTGCTCAGCAGTGAGTGTGATGGGCAGGGCTGGGGAGGCGGCATCACCTTGGTTCCCAGCTCCTTGTTATTTGGTCTCAGAAAAAAGACAATAAAGTGGTAGGGGATGGCTTAGAGCTTTGCTTCAGAAGTCCTACTTAGCGTTCAGAGAGCTACGGGAGATTTTCTGAGAATTGCCAACATGGCTCTCCAGAGGGTCTGAAACTGCCCTGCTCACCCCAAAAGTAGACTGAATCCTAGGATCTGAGAGATCTGATGGGGCTGTGGGGATGGCTTTGTCTGACCTCTCTCCAGGTGAGAGCTCTGGGACAGGCTCTAACTGAGCCATTCTGGTGACTGGGAACCCACAGATTCACAAGGCAACTCATTCTATTGTGGAGAAAGCATGGTGGTGATAATTAATTTTCAAATCAATTTAACATTTATTTGTTGCCTAGAATGGTGGTAGCAGAGTATCAGGGTTAAGAGGCTGGGCTTAGCTTCAAATTAACCTGGGTTTGAATCACAGCTGCAGCATTTCTTGTAAGAATTCAGGCAGGTTACTCAAACTCTCTGAGCCTCAGTTTTTTCATAGATAAATGGGCGTAATAATACCCACCTTATGGAGTTATTATGAGGATCACTGAGACATGAAAAGCCTTTAGTGCAATGCCTATTATGTGGTAAGTGCTTAATGATTGGTAGCTCATAATATTATTATCCCAAGGGCACCTGTTACCTTCTTCCTAAACATGATCCCAACCCAATGCTCACCCAAATCCTTTGGGAACCATGGACAAAGTGATCTATAGTGACCAGTCTTGTGGGCTTTTCCTGTGTGTTCAGTTGGTTAGGGGAATTTAGAAAGGACACAGTGTGATCTGAGCCCCTTGTAGTGCTGTCTTGGGTGGTGGCAATTGACCTGGCCTTTTCTATGAATACAGTCCAAGCTTATCCAACAAACTATCCGTGCCATAAAATATTTCCCCCTCCTTGCCAATCAATACGGTGATCCAGGTCATTTCTCACCTGTTTGGTGACAAATTTATTATCTGTTTGGTGACAGATAATGTAGTGCAGGTGTAAAGAGCAAATGATCTGAAGACGGAAATCCCTGGATTCAAATAATGCCTCCATATTTACCATAATATACTCTTAGGTTAGTTACTCAACATGGCTAAGAGAACTTTGGTTTCCTTATCTGCAAAATGGGACTACAAATACATGATTAAGAGACTGCACATGAAAAGCACACAGCGCGGTTCCTGGCACATGGTAATTGTTCAACAGATGGCAGGTGGTATTGTTGAAGGGTGGCGGTCATTGATGGCGTTCCTCCCTCACTGGGATGTTTTCTGCTTTTCGCCCCTTCCTTGCAGGTATCTGGTGCCCTGCTTCACACCCAGCACTTAAGGCTCAGTTCATGCCAACCTAGACTTGAACCCAAATTAGCCTGCAAACAACCTCATCAGAGCGCTTCAGGTGTCTTCATCAGCTAAGCTGGGCCCAGAAGCACTCAAGAACCTGGCAGAACACCTTCTGGTTGACTTGGCACCGCAGGAAAACAATAGTGTCAAACACTTCTTTCCCCCAAAGGCTGCAGACACCGCCTTTCACAATGCAGAGCAGACACCGCCTTTTACAATGCAGAGCAGACACCACGCATCCAGACAAGTTCCTAATTAACGACGCATAATCAGTGTCTTTCAAATGTGCATTTGTTATTCTCTGCCCAACTAATTAACTGCACTGAACATTCTATAGTTGAAGGAGGAGCATGGGTTATCTGAAGAGCCCATTAGAACCAGCCCAGGTTCAGAGCTCAGAAGATGCAAAAGTTCTGACCAGGTTACCACTGAGCTGATGGAGTCTTAACATGGTCACTTTCCCTCTTTAAGGCTCTCTGCAAGTAGGCCCACAGAGACTTCCTGCCTCTTAAGGTTATTACCACCAGGGCAATCACAATCATCTATGGGCAAGTACTCCAAAAGGTGTGGAGACCTACACAAATGCACATGATGATTACTCCTGGCAATCACTGTAATGTTCTTTTCTAGGTGGGAGGGTGGCCAACCTTACGCAAAAATGATGTGTGTATGTGCCTTCTAAGTTGTGGGCTTTGCACACAAAATCTCCTGTGATCCTCATGACCACCATGCCCACGAGGAATATAAAGCTCCTTTGAGGAGCTCCCAAGGGGATCACCCAGATTCTGAATGGCTGTGTCACAACATGAATCCAGGTTGATCTGATTCAAAAAACCCAGGATTCATTCTCCTTCCTCTCCCATGCAAAATATAATAGTCCTTGTATAGCTCCTCTTAGACAGCTCTACCCTTTCTGTTCCATTTCCCTCCCGTCCCTCCCCCTGCCCCTCTACCTCACCCCTCCACCTTGCCCTCTGTTAAAATATACTCTTCTCTGTCACATCCTCTGAGGATCCTGCAGTTTCTCTTCTTCAGTGAGGTCTAGTTAACCTGATGGAATATTCCTTACCAGTTTGCCAGCTTAGTGCTGCCATTCTCCTCCCTCCCCCTGCCAGGTAATTTATTTATTTTAATAGGAGCCTCTTGGAAAGAATATGATACTCCCCAATCACACTGGAGATTACCTGCTTGCTCCACCTCCACTGGGAGTTGCCCTGAGCAACCGTGCTGATGGAATCTTGTGTGATCCTGGGAGCAAAGCCTGGGAGCAAAGAAGGTTCACTGGTGCACAATTTATCGTGGAGATTAATATAGAACAGGGTCATAAGGTAGGGGGTACAGTCAGGAGAGATTGGGAGATGATGTGGGCAAAGACAAGATCAAATAAGTTATAATGTGTCGGAGCTGGAGAGCTGGTTTTAGTTGGACAGAACAGAGGGACCAGGGAAAACAGAAGCCCCTTCCCTTGGAAAGCCTGCATTCTCTCCTGCGCCTCGTTCTCTGTCCAAAGCCTTTCTGGTCAGAGGCAACTCTTGTGGCAGTGAGTCGCAGGTGGCCACTAAGCAGTAATTTTTGATTTACCACCAAGTTCCAGGCAGGGAAGGGTAGCTGACAGCCCTCATCTGAGAGTTTTGCCACAGAATCTACAGGAAGAGGATGTTTATTCTATATTATTACACTCAGGAGTCATCTCCCAAGACTGCACAATAGTTAGGGACTGGGAGGCACTGTGGTTCAGCACATGAAGGATGCCCATCATCTAAGTTGCACCTCCCTTTGCATTCTCTCTCTCTCTCTCTCTCTCACACACACACACACACACACACACACACACATACTTGACTACAGAAATTGGAAGCAGGTGGACAGTGGTTCATTGTTGCTAGACACCACAGAGAGAGACAAAGGTCCAGAAAAAATGATGTTATGCTTTATAAATTTAGCAAGACACTGCTGTCTCTGCTTCCTGTCTGTTTGCTGTAGCTGTTGCTCAACCCCTCTCTGCCCTCTTTGTCACTCACACCTGAGGTCTGCAGTGGGGTATCTAGAGCTGGCTGCTCCATGATGTTACCTGAGTCAGGAAGCATTCATCTGGGGAAATCTTCTGAACCAGTTGCCTGGATTTTCAAGTTCTCCGACTTACTGGGGTTGCTATTATCTTGAAGACTTAATTAAAATAGGGTCCAAAATCTCCATTCCCTCTGCAGCTGAAAAGCCAGCATCTCGGTGATATTATTGGAGATTCTCTCAGTCCCTCATCCTGCTTGTGCTGAATTGTCCATCTCTCCTGTTTCCCTCCTGGGCACGCTGTCACCTTTCCTTAACGAATCATCCCCACTGGACACCCCCAGGTCTTGCAATCTCTTCACTCCCTAATGGCTGCCACATCCAGGTGCTGTGTTGAGCAGACGTTTCTGAAGAGTTAGAGCAGCAGAGGGAAGTCACTCTATGTGTAGCACAGTAAAGGACTTAAGACTGAGTATTAGGTATTCCAGTTTTTATAATTCCCTTGAGCCATTTCTGCCACCAGAAGGGTTTACTGATTACCTTTCTCATTTGCTTAGTCACCAACCTCTTGCATTGCTGCTGGACCTTGTCCCCTTCAGCCTCTCTCCCTTTCCTTCCTAGTTAGATAGTCGCATTCCCCAAAATTCCTACACGTTTTTAGGCAGAATAATTTAGCTACCTCTCAGCCATCTCCTAGGGCCCAAGGGATATCTTTTCACAACCCAAAATGATCCGGCAAGAAGTTCTGCTAAACCGTGCTGTCCAATACTTAAATTTAAACTAATTAAAATTAAGTAAAATGTAAAATTCAGTTCTTTAGTTGCTCCAGCCACATTTCAAGTGCTTAATAGCCACAGATGGCTAGTGGCTACTGTACTGGACAGTATAGACAGCAGGAAATTCTATTGGACGGCACTGTAGCTACACCGAGACCAGTTTCTCCCCTAAGAGACTATGTCACGGGCTATTTGACTCCCACTTTTTCCTGCCTCCCTCATTGGTGTTTATTGAGTCCTTTTGCTGTGTAAGGCACTTTTCCCGTGTTGTTTAGTTTAATCCTTGTAACAGTACTTTAAAGTGGGTAGTGTTTTCCTTGTTGCACTCACCAGGAGCCTGAAGCTCTGACAGCCAATGCAGCTGGTCCGTGTTCTTTTCTCTAATCCACATGCTTAGGGCTAGTGATGGAAAGGTAATACTGGGAAGGTAAATAGGGACCAGACAGGGAGAGAAAACAAGAAAAGGGCTTTGTCAACCAGGTATGATATTTTTATTACATGTTAGGAAGAATTTTCTTACACTTAAGGGTTCACTCCCAAAATGAGGTTACTGAAAAGGAAGCTCAAAGGCCTTTTTCAAGGCGAGGGGATTTTTATTTTGCTGTGATGGATGCTATTGCTTCCGGCGGCTGGCCAGGCAGAAACACGAATGCAGGGAGAAATCAGAGCCCTCCTTTGAGGGAAACCAGCAGTGACAGGAGACCGAGATGGTTAAAGAGCTACCGATTCCTCCCCCACACCAGCTGCTCCCAATGCTTCCTTCTGCTGTCCACTCTACAGACCAGCCTGCCAGGCCAGAACCGCCCCCTCCTGCTAGGGAAAACCTGTGTTTCTGTAGGTTGAGCCCGGAACTGACCCATTTCCATCGGCTCTCAGAGGAGGCCTGGCTTCGATGATGGCGCCATCTACTGGCCCTTTCTCATGCTGCAGCTTGTTGCTGGATTCATTCTCAAATCTAATGCAGTTTGGTCCGCAGACACGAGCGGCATCAGCATGACCTGGAACTTATTAGAGATGCAAATTCGGACTCCACTCCAGACTTGATGAATCAAAAAGTAGGGTAGCTGTCCGTGTTTTACCAAGCCCCTTAAGTGATTCTGATGCCCACTAAAGCTTAGGAATCACTGATTTGGGAGATCCAACTCCATCTTGGATTCATTCATCAAGTCGATAATTACTAATGAGCATCTTCTGGATAAACATGACTCCCATGCACACACATAGGATGTAGAATTACTTACCATATCCTCACATCTCTGTGCAAGAGGGAAGGGGAGCATTATGATTATCCTTATTTTACAGACAAGGAAGAAGAGAGAACAGGAGACTGGCCCAGGACCACACACCTAGTAAACAGTGAGGTTGGGTCTTTGCATGTCAAAGCCTGGGATTATTCATCAAAACATACTTCACCAACTTTCCTAGGTTGGCTTGTGGTTTGTTTGGGAAGTGGAGGAGGCGGAAGGGAAGAAACTGCCCCAAACTACACACAACTGAAACTTGTCACACTGCCTAAGATTGCCAGCGACACTCGTGTAGGGCTGGATATTCATTTCAGAAGGCTAACAAATGGGCTGCCTGTCTAATTACCCCTCTACCATACCTTCCACCTAGCCGTTCCCTCTCCTTCTCTTCCATTGATGATATAGGGCTTACTGGGTAGGTTGTGTTGGGGAAAGCAGAAAGAGTTAAATAGACTGTGTGGCTGCAGCCCAAGGGGCAAAGCATAGGGACTCCTCGGGAGACAGGAATTTAACTGGAACTGCCTAATTGGGGACTGAGAGGGAAAGACAGGGGCTAAACAGAACCAGAGAATTGCTGAAGGGAAGGAGAGATAAGAACAGAAGACAAACTCGGTCTCCTCTTTCACAACTTAGCAGCCTCTGAAGCGGCCCTTCAAGCACAAGATAGGCTATTTATCCACAGCAGACAGTTGTGGAGGACCTGTCAAGTGCAGGGCACTGCAAGGTCAGGTCCCTGCCTTCAAGGGACAAGCTACTTTGCAGGAGGGTAGAGACACATGCCTTAAAAATGTATAGAAATTTTTAAATTCCTGTGTTTAAAATTCCTTTGGCAGTAAAAATATTTTAACAAACAAATAGCAATATTTTTTATAATAATAAGGATAGCATGTAACTAAATGTTAGGCAGTGTTCCAGGCCTGAACTAGGACCAGGGCGGCGGAGCAAGTTACCACCACCTTGAAAAGTCCCATTTCTGGTCTTTAGTTTTGCAATCCTGGGATTGGATTTTCTTAGTTCCCTCTCAGCTTATCGGGCTCATATCTATCAGATTCAGAAGCAAATATATTAACCAGAATGGCAGTATGCCCATTTACAGTCAAATCTATCACTGCTAAGTGGTTGCTGTCATTCGTGAGTCAGCACATCTTCTTTCCTTATGAAAATCTGTAGGTGACAGCACCTTCAGTCACTTGATGGGTATGGAACGAGTGCCAGGGGCATTGGATGAAGGTATTGGGGACATAAGAGGGATATATGGCCTGATGCTCGCTCCTTTTCGGCACTGGAAACACGCCTGAGATGGCTCAGAACGCTGGCCGAGATGGCCGAGGACACCCTCGGCCTGGGTCAGGGCTAAAGACACACGTATGGCAGCCCATCCCCTTTCTTCCTCCTTGCATGATATCAGCCAGGCTGCAGTGCATGTCATCAGCTTTAGTCTCAAGGTCCTCTGGTCCCTTTGATGGACGTTGTCTTGCCCCATTCCCAGAATTATATTCACAACTCTCGCTCACGGTAGTTTCATCAGTAGATAGCTCAGTCTCATCTATTCTGGGCTGATTTTTAAGTTGCCCTATCAGGAAGATGGTCTTTTCCTGACCACGTCTCCCAATGCCAACACTGCCCTCAGTGCTGACTGGCCCACAAGGAGGCCCAGGCATGTGCTTTCAACTCCCTCTTCTCAACCTCTCCCCCATCCTTTCCTTCAGCTCACACAGAGACCGGGAGATCTGGAACAAAACACTCACAGAGCGAGCCTTGGAACTATTTGTTTACTTCTCTGTCTCTCCCAAGAACTGTTTCTTTCTTATTCATCTTTGTGTTCCCAGAGGCTAGAATAGCTTCTCATACTTGTTACAAATTAATAAATCAATAAACGTCTGTTGGATGAATGGGAGGAGTTCTAGTCTGTGGAGCAAATACATTTAAAGTCTGAAATTGTTTCAATACCATCACTAACCTGCCTTGGGACCTTTGACTCTGTTCTCCGTTTCCCCAGACATCACGTTGGAGAATCATCCCTCCTTCCTTCCCGCCTCAAAACCCCAGCAGGCAGGTGCACTTGATCACTGCCAGGGACCGGAATTCCGTCAAGCAAGATGTATATTACTCTTTCTTACCTTTTCTCCATCCTCAGAGAGGTAATAAAGCATAAAAGCTTGTAGGCATTGAAAGATATGTTTTTCAGTTCCATCATGTCACTCTTTCAGTGTTTCAAAACACAGGAAGAAGCATCTTGTCTCACCAAACTCTTGGGAATAATGAGATCATGTCGGTACAGTATTTGACGGCTCCTAACGTTGCTGTTGATGAATTTGCACCATTACCTTGGTTAGCAACTGATTGCATGTGCATGGTTTTAATACTCAGAGAGGACTTTTAAAAACATGGGAATTAGGACTAAGAAACAGATATGAAATGAAATGGTTGATTCGCTTCTAGAATTTAGTGATTTGTGGCTCTTGGTCAAGGAAGCCGTGGCGCTCCATGAGATTGTGGATTCTCCACGGAAGACCAAGTCAAACCTCGTGGTGCCAGGACCCTGGGTCAAGAGTCTAGGAACCTGGACCACTGCTCCTTCCTCCTCAGGGGCCGAGTCGCCCTCAGGGCACTGTCTTCTAGGGGACATCGACTGAGCAACAGCGCATAATGCAGATGCTCCGGGCTCTTCTTGGTTCTTATTGAAGGCTCGTCTGTGCTCTGCCCTCTGGCCAGCCACACACACACTTTCTTCTTTCACACGGGCATCTGGGTTTCTAAGATCTCTTAAAGTATAATCAACTATTTAGATGTTCAAAGGACAGACATAATAGGCAAAAATCCATTTTGAAGCCTGGGGCTCAAGTGAATAGTGGTAATAAAATGAGGACAGTTTATAATCACTAATCCTCTCCTCAAAATATTTCTTCTAATCTCTCTTGATAATCTCCCTTTCCACCTCTCTCCCCTGCTTTCATTTTTCCTGCCCCCTCCATCTTTCTTGACTAATTGAAATGGTTTTTCTTGTTAATGAATTTTTTGAATAAAATTGTATAATCTCCCTTCTTAATTTTAAAAGCAGGAGAGTTGAGCATTTTGCATTGCCTAAAGGAAAAACAAGTTGTCTTCTATCTTATTTGTTGAAGAGGGGTGGGTGGGAGTGTTGATTGTGTGGACAGAAAAATGATCCCCTATTCTTGACATGAGTCTCAACTTTTCTCTTTGATTTTTAAACTTTTTCCAGATTTGGTGTCACCTTATGTAAACAACTGTATTTCCAATCCTCTCTCCAGCCGGAGGAAGTCTCTGGAAGGACCTGACATTTTGTCTTGGTGGCCTCCTGAAGGACAGGCATGGACTCTAACACCAGCTGGCCCACTTACTAGCTGTAACAAATCATTCATTCTCTCTGAGCTTGAGTTCTCCCATCCACAGCCTAATGCCTGACTGGCTAACTCACAGTCAGAGAGAGGATACAATTATAAAATAAAGCTGTGGATATGTGGACATGTTTGTGGAAACGTAAAGTTCTGTGTGAATGGACAGTGCTCTATTTCCTGACCTCCAGACTGAGTTTCCCCAATTTCCTCATCAACCAGGTCCAATTCATCCTTCAGTGATCACTATCAATCCTCACTCTTTCTCTCCTTTTTATTTTTTTTATTAAGAAAAAAATTAAACATATACAAAAGCAAAGAAAATAGCATAATAAACTCCCAGGTACTCATCACCCAGCTTCAACGATTGCAATATATGGACAATCTTGTTTCATTTATACTCCCACCTGCCCCCTGATTATTTTGAAAAAAAATCTCAGACAGATAAAAGATAAGGACTTGTTTTTGTTTGTTTGTTTGTTTTTGGTGAGGAAGATTAGCCCTGTGTCAACATCTGTTGCCATTCCTCCTCTTTTTGCTGAGGAAGACTGGCCCTGAGCTAACATGTGTGCCCATCTTCCTCTACTTTGTATGTGGGACACCGCCACAGCATGGCTTGACGAGTGGTGTGCAGGTCCGTGCCTGGTATCCAAACCTGCGAACCCGGGGCCGCCAAAGCAGAGTGCACAAACCCAACTGCTACGCCACCAGGCTGGCCCCAGGGACTGTTTTAAAAAATAAATATACAAATACAATACCATAGTGTGCATTTAAAAGAACAGTAATTCCTTAATATCGTCAAATATCTGATCATAAATAAAATTTATCCCATTGACATATCATACGCGTGCGCACGCACACACACACACACACATATATATTTAAAGCTGGTTTGTTTAAATCAGGATTCAAAGAAGTTTCACCCATTGTTTTTGGTTGATATGTCTTTCTAGCCTCTGTGTCTATGAGTTATCTATGCCCCTACTACTTTCCTTGCAATTTATTTGTTGAAGAAGCTGAGTAGAAGAGTTCGTGGAATCCACCACATTTTGGATTTGGTTGGCTGCATCCCTGTGCTGTTATTTAATATTTTCTTCCTTCCCTTGTATTTCCTGTAAATCAGTCGTTGGATCCTAAGGCTAGATCAGATTCAAGTTTGATTTTTTGGGTAAGAATATTTTGTGGTATGGTTGGTACTTCCTACTGCATCACAGCAGGCCACATAGGACATGTGGTGTTTCTACTTTTGTGATGTTAACTTTCGTCAATGGGTTCAGGATGTGCTAGGCTGAATCCACAACATTATGAAGCTCCCCATCTACTTCTCACCTAATGGTTTTAGCAGCCACTGATGATTGTGGTGGTTTTGTAATGTGTCGGTGTGGCTAGGCAGGCCAAGAATCCTCTTTTCCTAAATGTTTCTGGTTAGGATGAGACACAAGGAGGATTGTTGGGATACGTGGATGGCAGAAGTGAAGCAGCAGCCATTTTGCAGCTCACACACCTTGTGGCTTGTCTGCAGGCTCCTCTCATTGCCAGGAGACAGCAGCCAGGCCTACAGCTGCTCCACCGTCCCCCGGAAGCTCTTTCAGCTTCTCCCCCACCTGGGCTAGTGTGTGTGTTAGCCCACAACAAAGGCCCCGGATCTGCAGAACACCGTACCATCAACGTCAGAGACAACAGGAACTATCATAAGTTTCAGTCCATCTTCCTGAATTCCAACTTGTTCTGGTTTTCCTGCAATTTACATCCACCTTCCCTTTCCAACTGCCTGCCCCGTGGACTTCAAGCTCTATCCCCAAATTAGATCCATTTTTCATTAGGGATTGCAAAATGGTGATATTCTACTTGTAGCATTTCTTTTGCTGAAATTTTTAGCTGAAATTCCTGAGCTGCAGTCTAAACAGGAAAAGCAATAGAAATACTTGTTTCTTTCCCTTCAGTTTTCTTCTTTACCAATTTTCAGAATAATGAGTGGGTTCCTTATTGTCTCCCAAAGCTGATAACTTAGTTTTATTTATTTACTTTTTTTGTATCATTATGAACTCATGGATTTTAATATATTTGATGTGGCATTGTAGTTGTTATTACTCTTATGATTATTATTGGTAATACGTTCTTATTATCCCATCTTTGGCCAGTGGGAGATTATTCAAGGGGGCTCCTGGATCTTTTTGACACAACCCCCGTGGTCTATGGCAGCTTCTTTGCCTTCCAGGGCAACAGAATGTTCCAGGCCCCCTTTGATGTTTCCTGTCCAAGCCTTGAAATTAGCATTTATCCAAGGAGGCATGGTGCCTTTTAGTTGGAAATTCTATTTAGAGAACACAATCTGGGTGTAGAAATGTTTATTATTTGGGGGTTAGTCATGGCTTCTAGACATTTTCAGTGAACACAGCAAAGAAATATGGTTTTTTAAAGAAAATACAGCATAAGTTCTTATTAATTTTTCAAATCACATTTAAGACTACAGGATTTTCCACTTGACTCATTCAATTTTACATTTATCTCTCTCCTCTTCTGCTAAAAGATTTGGATCCTAAATACATTAACATAATTATTTATTTGATATATCCTAACATACACACACACATACACACATACTTAATAGTTTCAAAATAACACTAACATTGTGTGTGTATATATATACTAATATATACTATATACCATAATATTAATATAATATATAGAGAGAATATAATTGATATATTCTGAAATATATATATACTTGAGAGTTTTGTAATAATAATAATACTAATATTATTACTAATATTATGATTACTGAAAACAGTTTAAGATTTCTTTATAATTATTTTTATCCTTTGGATATATTCTTCTAGGATTCTACAGTCAAATTATTCTGTTTAAAATAATTGAAGTAATTACTATCTCTGTGTTTAAACCATCAACTTGATATATGTTTAGGTTCATTTCTTTCATTTTGCTCTCAATGTTTAGGGATTATATTTACATTTTTAAATTTTATTCAATTTACTTTTATAATTACATAAGATATTAATATGGTTCCAAACTCAAATGTATAAAATTAGATACTATGGTGATTTAAAATATGTCCACAAAGTGGAGCCTAATTCCCCTCCCCTTGATTGTGGGTGGGACCCAGTATCTTGCTTCTAATGAATAAAATAAGATATAAATGACAGTATGGGAATTCCAAGACTAGGTCATAAAAGGAACTGTAGTTTCCTCTACTTTTTGGATAACTTGCACTGGAGGAAGCCAGCTGCCATGTCATGAGGATGCTCAAGCAACCCTGTGGAGAGGGGAGGTCCACATGGTGAGGAATTGAGGCCTCCTGCCAACAACCATGTGAGGGAGCCATTGTGCAGGTGGATTCTCTAACTGAATTCAACCTTTAGATGACTGAAACTCCGACCAGTATCTTGACTACAATCTCATGAAACACCCTGAGCTAGAGACACCCAGCTAAGCTGCTCCTGACCTTCAGAACTTCTCTGACATGATAAAAGTTTATTGGTATTTTAAGACAGTAAATTTTTGGAATAATCTGTTATGCAGCAATCAAAAACTAATACAGGTACATTCAAGACAAGACTAGTTTCCATTCCTGTCTCCTCCATCCCCCTAAAGTTAACCAATTTTTTACTGGATATGTAATATCGAGTAATATGTATATATTTGTGTTATCCACCCTTTCTTAGATAAAAGTTAGTGTATTACACACAGTCTTCTGAACCTTGCAGTTTTCAATTAACAATATTTACTGGAAATCATTCCAAAGCTAAATATAGAAATAGTCCTCATTCTTTTGAATAGTTGCCTCATATTCCTTTCCGTAGATGAACTACAGATTAGCCCACCAGTCTTCTACTGATGTTGCATTGTTTCCAGCATTGCAAATGGTGCTACGATGCATATGTCTTTTCATAGTTTTGCCAATGTATCTTTGGAATAGGTTCCTAAGTCCATTCTTTCTGAATTTTTTCCCCATTACTCCAGCTCTCATGGATCTCTTGTTCCCCACCCCCCCACCCCACATTTTAGAGTCTATTCTATATAATTTAGCACTATTTGCTTTTATTTTGTATTATTCTGAGTTTCCCATGCATATCTTCGTGCTGTACTTACGAGATTGTGCTATTGTAGCCCATGTAAGGCAGTTAAAGCTCTGACCTACTACTGTCAGGAGATCGAGTTTAATGCTGAGCTTGTAGGGATTAAAGAAGATCTAACCTAGAAAGGGAGGCGGAGGAGAGCAGCGGGGATCAGAGAGCACCATATGGGAAATCTTTTTTGGTAGGTATTCCAAACATGAAGCAACGCTTCTTTCCCAAGGGAGAAAAACATAATTCTCTCCCACCCCTCTCATGATGACAAGGAAGATAATGCTGATGTCATCAAAGATCTAATATATGAAACAAAGAGAAATCAGGTTACAGAGAGACTCCTCTCCTGGGCTAACCAGCAAAGCAGGCAGCAAACATTTTGCCGAGCACAGCAGCTAGAAGTAAAGCCTTTGCAGAGATAGATTATATTTTAAATGAATTTATAGAATTTGAGGAGCAAAGATTAAGAACCTATGACTGAACAGCCATTCTCTAAGGAACAGTCATCCGGACTGGTGTCATAGTTTCAGAAGAGATGTGCATAGAGAGGTGAGAGAGGAATGGGATGCCTGCTTTTCAGCCAGATTAGCTTGATCAATCCTGGTGACCAAATACAGGTTCAATTGCCTGGTCAGATCCCCTACTCACCCAGGATTAAGAACATACCAGTTACAGCTTGAAATGAAGAAGCAACATCCCCAAAACATAATTAGTAGGACACAAAAACCACAGAAGAATATTGAGAGAACTTAAAAAAACCAAGGTGACAAAGAGACACAACACACTAAGCCAAAGGTCGTTCTCTGGACCACACCGAGTCTTATCATTTCCTCAGGGTGGAGGGACTGGAATTTGACGTCAGAGCCTCCCTGTTCAGTCCAGTATTCACAATCGCATCTATTTATGCCTAAATTAACTGCATAGAAAAATGTATAGAATTCTCCTCTTGGGTGTTGGTCCAGTCCTCTGTTGTTTTCATCCAGCCCTTAAATATTGTTATACATCTATATGAATGTGGACTCTATTTTAGACAAGATTCTGTTACTTACTGTGGGCGAAACCAACTAGGCAGCATCCCTGCCATAGTGTTGCCACGAGGGTGCTACCTCTGACACTACTGCTGAAGAATATTGACAAGCACGAGGTAATAGAAGATCTTCAACACATGCCTGATACACTGATCAGATCCTTAGCTCCAAATTTTCACCATAATTATATTCTCCGCAGTCTTCATGTGAG
This sequence comes from Diceros bicornis minor, assembly GCF_020826845.1. Taxonomy (NCBI): domain Eukaryota; kingdom Metazoa; phylum Chordata; class Mammalia; order Perissodactyla; family Rhinocerotidae; genus Diceros; species Diceros bicornis. The sequence continues at coordinate 14,155,468 of NC_080746.1, forward strand.
TTAAATGTCAGTGCCCATGAACCCTTATTTACACAACAGATGAGATCCTTAAAAAGTTGCATATGAATCTTTTTATTATCAACAAAATATTGCAAGTCACTGAAGATGCAAATGCATGTCTATAATAAACATAATTTCTGCATCTTAGAAATTGATTATTTAGTCAAAGAGACTGGGTGCAAACACAAAGATAAAGACCATCATTGCCAAAGGATATCAGTAACAAGAGAGTTCACTTAGCGTATCGCCTGTTGGAAACACCATTCAGGCGCTGGAGAGCAAGGTGAATGTTGAAGGGTCTGACGACAGATAAATGGAGGAGAGGGAGCAGGGTTTTTGGCAGAAGGGATTGCGTGAGCTAAATCGAGAAACTGGTAATGTGCCACATTGGTAATATTAGCTGTGGTGAGGAGGGCGAGGGGTAGAATATCCCAGCAGGACTGAGGATTTTTCAGCTGGAGGGGAAGAGGGTGAAACATGGAAGAGGATGAATAGGCAGCGATGCGTAGGATGGAGTGGATAGAGGGAGGGTTGGAGGCAAGTGAGCTAATTCAATGTCTGTAAATAGAATCATATTTTTCCCACTAAGATTGGGAACCCAATGACAACTGGTCATTTCAGAGAAGTTTCATCTTGATTTCTAATTAAACTTTAATACTATTTCAGTCTCAAGTGTCTATCCATATTTGACCTCAGTGTTTACATATAAATGCTAGCATGGAGTGTGGCTTTCTATTCTTGTTTATCCCTTAGAAAAGTGAGGACATGTTTTAAAGACAACTAATGGCCGGTTCATTGGTCTCTGGCAAATTTCAGTCTTGAATACTAGGATTGCTCAAAGTGGGGGCATGCCCGTATGCCCCTCCTGGGTACAGAGGATAGCCCACCGTTTGTCCTTTTTTTGTTTCAGGAATGTGGGAGGCATGGAAAGTAATATATATTGAATGCCTTTTTAAGAGCCAGGTTTTTGACATGCACCACCTCACTTCATTATAGCAGCAATTCTATGAGTTGTATTAGTCCCCATTACCATTCGAAAAATGAGACCTACAGCAATAAAATAACTTGCTCAAAATTACAAGCTAATAAATGGCAGGGCCAATATACAAATTCTGAAGTTTGGGCAGATTCTAAAGCTGAAGTTATTTCCTCCTCCCCACACTGCCACACTTGAAGGGGAAATTGTGGTAGATTGGGAGGTAGGAAGGGGAGCGTGTTTGCAGTGAGAGGAAGCAATAAATACTTGCTACTTAGTGTTAAAGGGAGAATCATAAAATAGTGCAGCCACAGCTCAGCTCTTCCCTACCCTTAAGCTATGAAGATTGGCTGTTGCTGGGAGATGAGGCTTTTCCTGCATAAGGTTATTTGTTATAGAGAAATTTTTAAAACTTTATCACTAAATCACAAATGCTGCTCATGCTATTAAGATTTCCTGTCTGGAATGCCCCCAGACCCTTACCTCATTCTTCAAAATGAGTTTAGCTCAACATTACCTCTCCTCTGAATCCTCAGTGCTTCTCACATGGTGTAACTCCTCGTTCTGTCTGCAAAGCTTGGGAAGGCATTTGGGTACCATCAATTCTAAAAGGGAACAATCTTACTGCTAGCCAATCACAAACCTTCGTGGAGTCCAGAGCCTCCTGCTAAAGATTTCTTCACTTCTCTCATCAGTTCACTTCTGGACACACTGAGTAAGTTGGCTGTGGATGAGTATCTGAGAGTCCCTTTTCCTTCCTTTCTCTCTTCTTCTTCTCTCCCCCACATTCTCCTCTGTCTGGACCACCCCTCTGTCTTCTCTTCCAGGGCCCTGACTCCATCCTAGAAACCAAAAGGAAGATCATGATGCTGGTTGTCTTGGCCATGCTAGAGGGGTGGCAGTAGGTTTCTGAGCCTACTCTAGATGGGGCTTCTCCTAGAATGGTGCCTGCCCAGTTGTTGACCCACAATAAATATGTGCTGAATAATAGACTGATGAAAATTTGCTGAGGCCATTTGGATTCTCCCGAGTGGAAAATACACTATATTTACAAGGGTTTTTTGTTTATTTGTTTGTGCTGTTGTTGTTCATAATGTTTCTGACCTCTTAGCACAACTTTGAAATGTTAGTGTAGTGGACATGTATAGTTTTCCTTGTACAACAGCATCCATTCTCCCTTCGTCATTTAACAAGAATCAGGTTTTTCTTCAGGGAACCATTCCTACTCCTCTCTCAGCCCCTTTGGCTTGGGTAGGGCTTGTTTTTGAGCACACTTATGACGGAAGCCAGAGCAATGAGAATCTTGCATCCCCCTGACCACCAACAGGGACACACATTGACCCCCTCCAGGTCTATGTGTGTGACATTTGGGACTCTGTGTGAATTATTGGTAAAGCAATATTATTCTCTACTAGAAGGTTCCAAGCTGGTTGGACGTAAACCCAGAGCAGCCTGTGGCCATCCTACTACCCTGTAGGAAGGACCTGACTGAGAACAAAGTTCAGAAAGAGGAAAGCACAAAAAGAGATGGAGAGACAGACTCTTTGCTTGAGATGTGCAGTCAATCATGCCCAAAGGCAGGCACTCCCGGACTTTGCAGTTTTGTTACTTAAGCCAATTGAAGTTGGGTTCTTATTGCCTACAACAAAAAGCCCTAATAGTGCAGTTATTATGCTAATGAAGTCCTTGTCTCTTTAATCTAAGTCCCCCTGCCCATGAGAGACAAAAAAGGGAAGAAAATAAGGGAGATGAGAGAAGAAAACCCTGTCTGACTGCAACCATATTGTAATCATTTATCCACGTCTGTAAGAATATGAGCACCTTACAAGCACGTATGCCCAGAAGCTAGCACAGTGTGTAAAACACAGTTTAAGCTCAAAAAGTATGCATTGGTTGAATAAACTGCATTTATTCAGTTTTTAAGTTTTGGAGCCAACTGGGCCTGTGTTCAAATCCTGGCTGTATATCATTTACTAACCACGTGATTTTGGCCAAGGTACTTCCCCTGTCTAATTTTGATTTCCTCATCTGTCAAATGAGCACACGAATAGCACCTACTTCACATGTTGTTGGGAAGATGAAATAAGATCATGCATGGTACATATCACATAGTAAATACGCAATGACATACAAAAACTGTTGTTATTATTAAACAAACAAACGAAAAAGAATGATTAGGACCTGGTCTTTCTCATACGGTAATTTCTATAAAATGCTATTTGCTATAATGGCATTTTAATGTATATTTGTTTATTATATAATTATTTATGTATAGCCATGTGATCTTAGGCAAGTTACTTAACCGCTCTGAGCCCAATTTACTTCAATTGAGCATGAGTTTAATACCATGTATATTTGTTCTTGGGTTAAATAATATGAGGCTTATTAAAACGCCTAGCTGGGATATAGTAGTTGGAGTAGGCAGCCTCGAAGCTGGCCCTCAGGAATCTCCACCCTCTGGTGTTCATGTCTTGGCTAACTCTCTTCCTTCACAAATGCTACATTTAGTCCAACAGACGTTCTCTGTTCCTTGTTCCCTGCTCTGCTTGTTCTCACCCTCCAACCTTTGTTCTTTGTTCCCTTGGCTGGAGCCCCCCCACCCCTGTTCACACACATTTTAGTAGCCCAGAGGCTTCTTAAATGCATCTCTTTCATGAAGCCTTTTCTGATCCCTCCACCCTAATGCCCACTGTTGGAAGTCATCTTTTCTTCCCTGTATTTCATAGAAAGTATTTATACCTTTCTTCTGCCACTTGTATTTTTACATTATATCATATCAATTTTTATCATGTCTGATCTCCTAGAATGTTCAGATTGTAGATTTGAAAAGTCAAGGTCCCGTTCATCTTTGCAACCCTGTTATATGCTAAGGCACCATGACTTATAATAATGGGTGCTCAGTAAATATTGGTTGAGTAAATGATGCTATGAGAAAGCATATGAACGAATAAATAGATGATCACGAAAATAATGAAATTTATGTGCCTATTTCCTTCTTGAATGATGACTTTTTCTATTGCCTCCATTTGTCCCTCTTAAGTCATATTTCCAGGATTCTAATATCCGTTAGTAAATTCACGAACAACCTACCTCAGAGAAAATTCCAATCAGCAAAAAGGAGCATTTCTATCCTATTAGCAGGATAGTATTATTACAACGATAATGTCAAGAGATTTCACAATTTGTATTAACTATTTATCCATTCATTCAATCAGTCATTTAACAAAAACTGTGTTTATTACCTGAAAACAGTGCTATGGAGGGGGATAAAAGAAGCATAATGTGTGATTCCTGCCCTTACAGTCCATCTAGGAAAACAACAAACTGGTTAGAAGTTTACTAAGGCAAGGCATTGGAGGACAGATCTCTGCAGAGACAGGGTTCAAGGAAGACTTGAAGAGGTATTGACCAAAACATTTCAAGTGAATGTACAGACAAAGGAATTAAAATCCATTATGAACTGAAGGTTTAAAATTATCTCAGGCACTGCCCTGGACTCAGTGTTCATTTGAAGTTTTCTGGATTTGACAACAGGCTTCTCTAGCCTAGTAGGAGATGGAGGATAATTAAAATGTCAATATAACTGCTTCTGTATTTTCATCAAATTAATACCTGTGGTTCTTTATTTTTATTGCCAACCTGTCCAGTAAATCTGAGAAACCATTCAAAAACTATTCATCCTCTAAGAGTGGAGGTGTTATCAGGTGCACAGCACATGGGTGGGGCTCTGCTCCCACAAGGAAAGCAAACCCTTAAGATCCATCTCCGACACTGGGTTCTGATATTGAGTGGTCCGGTTCCACCTCCTCCACTTCTCAATTGTCTGGAGGTTTCAGAATACCAACCCCAAAGCTGAAAAGAGACTTAAATCATTTCGTGACACATGCTACAACCTGGATGAACCTTGAGGACATTACATTAGATGAAATAAGCCAGTCACAAAACAACAAATTGTGTATAATTCCACTTATATGAGGTACCTAGAGTAGTCAAATTCATAGGGACAAAAAGTAGAATGGTGATTGCCAGGGGCTGGGGAGAGGGAGGAATGGGGAGTTGTTATTAATTGGTACAGAGCTTCTATTTTGCAAGATGAAAAAGTTCTGGAGATTGGTTGCACAGCAATATGAATGTACTTACTACCAAACTGTATATTTAAAAATGGATAAAATGGTAAATTTTATGTTATGTGTTTTTTACCACAATTAAAAAAAAAATTTCAACACCTCCTGTGCCTTCAAACTAGACAAAACCTTAATGTGCCTCAAACAGAATGGAATTTCGCCTGTACTTAAATATCTGGGGAAAATACTCCATCTATATCCTGCAATGTTCCGAGTCCTCTCTATGAGGAGTTTCATGTTTAAATCCACCAGAATACCTTTTGGGCAGTGTAAGCCTTTTTCCAAACTTTGCTTAAAAAACAAAACAAAACCTAAGGTCACCAACATTGGGGACATTAGAAGGCAAGCTTGGAAACCACAGTATTAAACCGTTGTATGTTTCCTTTCTGCCAAGCAGATGCAGGAATGGGACATTGACTATTCTGATCCTATCAGGTAAAGCAACCACTAAGAAAAGAGGGTGTTGTGAAGGAGAGTTAACACTTGGAGCGCTCTTGGTGCACCAGGCACATTTCTAAGTGCTTTTATATATAATAATTCATTTAGTCCCTATAACAACCCTATGAGGTATGTACTCTTACCGTCACCCCTATTTTGTAGATGAGGAAACTTTGGCAGAACGATGTTAAGTAAATTACCCAAGATCATACCCCAGAAAGCGGTGAAGCCAGGATTTAATCACAGACAGTCCAGCGCTCATGACAATGCTCTAAATCACCAGCCAGCACGGCCCTTAGACCCAGTCAGGAGGGGCTCCCATTTTGTGCTCTATGCTCTAAAAGACCACCCCCCAACTTGATCCTGCTCTAGCAGCACCTCTCCCCATGGGGAGAGGAGTCCATGGGCCAAGAATCCATGACCACCTGAATCCTGTGCCAGGTACCCATGATCCCAGTATCCTCTTCCCAAACGTTCTCAAGCCTGCCTCCAGGGCCTGCACAGGCTTCCTTCTTAGGTCCATCCGTTGAGGGCGTACTGCACCCTCAGAGTATGTACTCCTAGACAAGAGAGGCCCAAGAGGTGACTGTCTGTGGGGAGTATGGAGGTATCCTCACAGTGTAGGTCAGAGCCAGAAATGGAAAGAGAAAGGAGAAGGCCACATGCTGGGGGCCGTGGGCCAGCATGTCTCCATGCTGCCATGTTCTGGCAAGAACTCCAAGGAGTTGGAGAATTCTAAATGTGTACTGGGCCTTCCAGGTCATTGTAAAGGTCTATTTCTTAAGGTAGGAGAAGAGAACATATTTTATTTAAAATTTATTGGCTTGTTCAAAACTTTAAATATTCAGGGGCAGTGAGCCTCCATTTGTAGTCTTGCCTGGGGCCCACAAATGTTAGGGGTGGGCCTACTCCCTGTAAATCTGCATCTCAATAATAACTAACACTCGCGGAGTACTCCCTACCTGTCAGGCACTGCTGTGAGCACTTTACATATATTCTCATTTTGTTCTCATAACAACACGGCGAGACAGAAATCTCCATTTTCCACATGGCAGTTATGATCAGAAGCTCTATGATGAGATTTTCCTCACCTCCCTTATCCCACAAGAAAACCGATCTACAAAAAAATAATAACTCTTCTTTGTGACTCTAGAAGTCTTTTAAAACACCACATAAGGAGAATTGTAGTCATATTTAGATGATTTTCAGATAATCTCACTAAATTTCTTTTCCTATCCTGACAAAATGAGCAAAAACCAGGCCAATTTTAAGCCACCCTGATAGAAGATACGAACCAGCCTGGACTGGCATCCTTGAAAAGGATGGGGTAAAGTCAAGTCCCCCCTGGTAGGTCTAATTCTGGGGCCCTGCTGCCTAAACACTCCAGTGACATGCAGTGTGCCCTGGGTTTTCTATAAGAGAGGTATTTCCAAAATGATCTCATCTTAACCTCGTGCTATCCTTATGAACAAGAAAGTTCAAGGACTCTTTGCTCATGTTACAGAAAAGGAAATGGATTCCAAGAGTTCTAAAGTGACTTTTCCAGGAAATTTGAATGTGTCACCCATAAAACCAGGCCTGGGGTCCAGGTAAGCCTCTTATTCCCAAGGTACTACCCTCATCTTAGAAGAAAACCTTAAGGTGATAGATACTAATTTGCCGATTGGGATGCCTTCACTCTTCCAAATACATGGAATTAAAATGTTCTGTCCTTTTCCACAGGCGTGCAGTCCATCTGAAAGGTAGTTGTCACTGTCCAAACCTATGGCCATATCAGGGCTGAAGGACAGACAGCGCTGCTGGGGGATTAGGAGTCAAAATGCTACCGCAGATCTAGGATTTCCCTCTCACCAATATGATAGGCTGTCAAGAGGTAGTGAGCCTCGCAGGGCTGTTACACAGAGGACACAAGTACCACACAGTTATTAGCGCCATTGTTTTCTTTTGCCCATAACTGTCAGGAGGCGTAATAACCTTGTATAATGAGATGGATGTCTTCCCCTCCAAGTGACTCTCCAGTTTCTCTCCAGTGCCCCAGGCGTGGTCATTATGGAGATGGAGAGGGCGAGAGCCGCCAGAATTCAGCACTCACGATGTTCCAGCTCTCATCTAGTTGGCTTTTTTTAGATACAAAGCCGTAAGTGGAGTGAGGGTAGGTGGGTGGTCCTTTCGTAGACCTGTTATCAATAACCGCTTGCCAAAGCTGGCCTGCTTTGTCCTTTTATTTAAAAATAGTAAGAGGAGGAGGAGAGGTTGTGGGAGGTGGGTGGACAAGGGATATTTACCTTTTTTTTTCCCTTAAGCTTGAATCTAAGAATTTGCCTCCAGCTTTCTCTTTCCAACCAAGCAAGAAACCTTAAAAGTAAAATGAAAAGACAGCCCTATGACTTTAGTAAGATATTTCCAATTTGAAAACTACGCAGAGGGTGGAAAGGCAAATAATATTAGATTATAATTGGAGCAAAAGTATTTTTTGTTTTGTTTTGGGCATATGGTTTCTTGTCACCAGATTGTGCCAAGGCTTCACCCAAGATTCTCAAGAGTGTGTCCACCTAGTCTTTACCCGGCCCTATCGCTTTGTAGCTTCATGCTTACCATTTTGCACAGTACTTTGGTTAGCATCTCAGATCAGGCTCCCCAGGAAACAGACTCTGAGACGGAGATTTGACGGCAGGAGGTCAATTGGGGTGTCCTCTCAGAAACAGCACCTGTAAGGGAATAAAAGACGCAGTTGCAATAGGGGCCACAGGCAGCTCCAGAGCTGGAGTGGCCCCTCAGAGTTATCCTAAACTGGGATGGGGCTCAGGCTTCTGTAGCTCCACACAGACTGGTCACTGGATGTGGGCTGCTTCCAGTGTGGGAGACAGTGCCTTGGGCCAGGCAGTTCCCTGCAGCCAAGAGCAATTCCCAGAGAAGGATGGAGGTGTGAGCCAGAAACTGGGGGGAATAAGTGCCTTGGTCACGAAGTGGGAATCTGGGTAGTTGCTTTTTACTCCTCAGAATACAAGTTGATGAAGTCAGGCATCTTGTATGTTTGTGCTCCGTTTGTATCCCCAGTATCGAGAGCAGTAGTTGGCATATAATTGGTGCCGAAAGTATGGTTGTTGAAGTCATATTGAATGAGTTAACACCTTTTATTCTATGTACTTCCTTATTGTCTTAAACGTGTAGGAGAATGTCTTCAGGTGACACATTTTCCCCAGAAATATTTAAACAAGTATCTCCTAAGACCTAAGGACGTTCTCCTATGTAACTGTATTAAAATGATCACATTGGGGCCGGCCCCGTGGCTTAGCGGTTAAGTGCGCGAGCTCCGCTGCTGGCGGCCCGGGTTCGGATCCCGGGCGCGCACCGACATACCACTTCTCCAGCCATGCCGTGGCCGTGTCCCACATACAGCAACTAGAAGGATGTGCAACTATGACATACAACTATCTACTGGGGCTTTGGGGGAAAAATAAATAAATAAATAAAATTAAAATGATCACATTTAAGAAGTTGACATGGATAGAATGCTATGATTCAACATACCCTACAGTCAAAGTTTTCCAGTTGTCCTAATAATGTACTTTCAACTCTTTCTTTCTTTCTTTTTAAGTCCAGAATCTAATCTAAAATCACACATTGCATTTAGCAGTCATGTCTCTTTAGTATCTTTTAACCTAGAAAGTTCCTCAGCCTACTTTCATCTGTCACGACATTGATGTTTTTGGTACACTCAGACTAGTTCTTTTGCACGACGTCCCTCGGTTTGGGTTTTCTGATTGTTTCCTCACGGTACAGTCAGGTTAACCACTTTTGACAGGAACGCTCTGTATGTGATGTTGTGTTCTCCGGGATCACACCGGGAGGCAGATGATGCTGCCTGTCTCATTATCAGTGATGTGAAGTTGAATCATTTGGTTAAGGCAATGTCTGCCAGAGTTATCCATATCAAAAGTATCCTTTTTTCTTTGTACTTAATAGTCTGTAATGTGATACTAAGACTATGTGAGTATTCTGTTCCCCCAAAATTGTTCTCTCAATGATTTTAGCATCCATTGATGATTCTTTGCCTAAATCAAGTATTATTGTGATGGTTACAAAATAACATAACACTTTTAGAAATAAAAATATCTCACCTGGTTGGCAAACAATAGTTGTGGAATCTCTCTAGTTAGAAATTCTACATATTATAAAACCATCATAATGGTATATATCGTAGAATGCCTCATTAGAGGTACAACTCTGGCCTGGAAATGCTTCACCAAACTGGAGAGTTACTCTCCAAAGGTTTTACTGAATGAACTAGAGATGAGAAATAGAAACCCATGTTATTCTCAAGGTCAAACCAGAATTAGGCTCTAGTCAAAATGGAATCAGTCAAAGAATTCCATGTGTTATGGCCTAAGTGTGTATGTGGAGAGGCTGGGAAGACACCCATGATTACTTGGACCATGCATTATGTAAGATAGATGAAAAAGCTCGTTAGTGGAAGTGTAGGTGAGGAGACAAATATTCTCACCTCAATTTCTTTTCTAATTTAATTTTTTTCTGATTGCAAAAGTAATTGTTGTATAAATGTCAAATAATATTGAAATGAATCCTGCAAAAAGTAAAAGTACCCCTATAGGCTTACCCCACTGAGTTGTCAACTATTAATAGCACGGAGGTATATTCAGCCAGATTGTTCCTTATGCGTTTTCTAATTAGCTACCAATTTGTGCATTCATATTTCTATATACATATATACATAAATATTCATATTTACACATGTTAAAGGGCATAGCCTACATATACTTATATATTATCTATGTATAAACAATACGTAAATTGGTAGTAAGTAAACATATAAAGACAGGCTGACTTCCTAATTAAATTTCTTAATTTAATTATATTTTAAATTAATTTTTTTGCTTTTTAAGTTAAATTGTTAACCTTTTTATCAGGTATTTTTAGCTTAAAAAGTCATGCTGTTCTACAAGACTTGTAATGAAAACCAGCAGTTCCCTGCCCCACATCCCGCCAATCCCCAGTTCCTACTTCCCAAGCCATTCACTTTAGGTTCTTTTAGTTATCTGTTTCCGTGTTTCTAGATACCTTACTTGCACTGTTGTTTCTTGATTTTCAGGTTTAGACATTTCCTATTGACTTCCCACTGTGGAAATGAACATTTGGTTATCTTACACTCTTCTCCATCCCCTACATGCACGCATATATGCATGCACGCTTCCTTGCTCTTTGTTCTATAGCTAAACAAAATATACTTATAATCTTGGTTAGATTACAGTGTAATGTCCACATTGTAATGACTATGTAATTTTTGTTCACGTGGCTGTGCAGGGTACTTTGCTTTCATTTCTTTCCTTGTACAAATTTTGTTTTGCTTGATAAGAGTGTTCCTGTTCCTTCTTTGGCATACTCTTCCAACTACCTTGTACTAATGCATCCCCAAACTCTCAGCCAGCAGCATAAATCTCTTCTCATATTCGTTTATATCAGGTAACGCATCAGTTTCCTCTTCCTCTTGGTGATGTACCTTCCAGCCCCTCCATCCTCCTGGTTTCCCTCTAGATCTGCTGCACAGCAAGCATAATGGAATCTGAAATCTCCTTTTACCATAATTTTGGGGGCTCCCTTCTCCTATCTATGTTGTATCCCTGTTTACAAGATTCCATGTCTGTCTCTTTCTTGGTTTACTCCCTTATTTTGATGGAGAACATCCCCCAGAAGCTTTCCAAGAGAGGTGCACATGATGTAAATTTTTGGAGATCTTGCACAACTGTAACTTGCACATCATTTTTCAACCTTCAGTTCCATGATATGACCAATAGTTTTCCGGAATATAGAATTATAGATTGAAAATAACTTTCCTTTGTGATTTTTAAAGCATTGCCCTAATGTTTTCTTACCTCCAGTGTTACTATTCAGAATTCTAGCACCATTCTGATTTCTTGTTCTTTATATTCACCTGCTTTTTCCATCAGGGAGCTTTGACAGTGTTCTCTTCATCTCAGTGTTCTCTTCATCCCAGTGTTCTGAAATTTTACTCTGTTGTATCTTGGTGTGGATCATCTTTCACTGAGGACACCAGACACGGTTTGGGCACTCTCAGGATAGAAACTCATAGCCTGCAACTCTTCTCTTGAATTATTCCTTCGATCATTCCTCTCCCTCAGTTTTTTCTTTCTACAATGCCTGCTATTTGGATATTACACCTCTAGAAGTAATTTTCTGTTATTTTCCCCATCTTTTCTCTGCTATTTTCTACCTTCTGATTTGTATTTATTGTTATTCTGAGGCTGTTCTTCAAGTTTATCTTTGAACCCTTGTACTAAACTGTTCATTTCTTCTTTCGTGTTCTTAATTTCCAATAGCTCTTTTTCTTTTTCTACACATTCCCTTTTTTAGTCTCTGGGTACATTTTTTTTTCTTATTCCTCGGAGGATAATAACTAGTTTTTTCAAATTTTCTTGTGCTCCTGCATTGTTTCTATTGTCTCCACATTCCTCTTCCTCTTCTTGTTTGTATTAGTTAGCTATTGGCACAAAAATGCCACATAATAGGTCACCCCCAAACTCATTGGTTTATAGTAATAAGCGTTTATTTCTCACTCATGAGTCTTCATACAGCAGGTCTGTGGGTTGGCTGTTATGTCTCTGCTGTATGTGTTTCTTACTCTCCTGGGACCAACCAGCTATCCAGGATGTGTTCTCGTGTTGATGGCAAAAGCTCAGGAGGCCAGGCCCAGCATGGAAGCTCATTTCAATCCTTCATTCATGTCACATCCACAAACATCTCATTGATCAAAGCAAATCACATGACCAAATCCAACACGTTGGAATCGGGTTATACGTTTGTCCAAAATGGAAGAGAGAAAGGGTAAATATTTGCTGAATAACAAACCAAATTTTCATTATTCTTCTTGTGTTTGTTTTGGTTTCTGTCTTTCATGATAACTTTCCTAAAATGTTTGGCGAGCCTTGCCAGGTCTGCTCATACTTAAAAGTGAGGCCCAGAAAAAATGATTGAGAAGCTTTATGGGAATGGGCTGGACTTGTTGACTGGTGAACTGTGTAGGATAATCTGGCTGGGCTGTTTCATTGGGGGACCAATAAGTATCAGTGTATCTTGTCCCTTGAGCAGCTGTTTCTAAGAGAAGAATCTTCCGGTATCCTGCCTGGGTATAACATTGGCTTTCAGCAGTCTTGGAATCAAGCGGAAGAAGGGGCCTGGGGTCTCATTATTTTAGTAACATCCTTATTTTCAGTATGATTTTCTTGCCTCAGCTATGCCTGCTATTCTTGATTCCAGAATGTCTCTGGTTCAACCTCTTCAGAAAGTAAACCTTTAAACTTCTGCTAGTTGGTAGAGGAGAAGTCACCAGCAGAGCGGAGTTGAGGTGGGAATCGGGGTCTATCTGCTTCTTACATAGGCTTTCAACAAATGCTCCCATTTCTAGATCACCCTGGACACTCACCCTCAGAGGTACCTTGTGCCACTAAGTTCTGAACCATTCTGGAGCTCCATAGAATGAATGTACTTACTTCTGGGCTTCTCTCACTGCAAATTTAAGATTTTGCTTTACCTAGCACATGAAATTGGCCATCAACTTTCCAGTTTCCAAAATTTTATTCTGTCATTTCTTTTCCTATTCTCTCTCATATTGTCGTTTTGTGCTTTTTTCTATTCTGTTACTTTAGTTCAGGACAGAGGGGCACTAGCACAAATGTTTAATCTACCATATTTTACCAGAAGTCTCTCCACTTATTATTATTTTTTAATTAACCTATGTATCTAGACTATCTTTCCATATCAATGTGGAAATAACTTTTTGCTTGTTTTTGTTGTACATAACTCATTTAATCAATCCTCTATTTATGGACATTTGGATTATTTCCAACCTTTTTTTTTTTTTTTTTTTTTTTTTTGTGAGGAGATCAGCCCTGTGCTAACATCCGCCAATCCTCCTCTTTTTTTGCTGAGGAAGACGGCCCTGGGCTAACATCGGTGCCCATCTTCCTCCACTTTATATGGGACGCCGCCACAGCATGGCTTGCCAAGCAGTGCGTTGGTGCGCGCCCAGGATCCGAACCAGCGAACCCCGGGCCGCCGCAGCGGAGCGCGCGCACTTAACCGCTTGCGCCACCGGGCCGGCCCTATTTCCAACCTTTTGTTATTAAAATAATGCTATGGTGAACACATCTTTGAACATTGGTGGATATTTTTGAACAACTGGTCCAAGTAGCGTAATTGCTGGATGTGTATTTTAAGGTTCACTGCTTTCGGAAGTGTGTGTGCAGGAAGCAGCAGGTACCTGGGCTCTTGCAGGTTATGCCTGTACAGATTTGGCATCCTGGGGACTTGTCCAGCCTGTTCTCACTGAATCCTGATGCTGGGAAACAGCAGCCTTTTATTCATGATACAGATGGAGCCCTTGGGTCACAGTTACAGCAGAGTATTGATTCCAAGAACAGCAGAAGATGAGGCAGAGTCTACACTGCAGGAGTTAAAATCTTTTGTGGTGATGAGAGACACAGTGGCACTGAAGAGGAACCAGCTGTACTTTCCCTTTCTCCGAAGCTGGGCGCGAATAGGACGATTACGTGACAAGATGACAGTTCGTTCTGACTGTCTTTGTAGGCACCTCTGAACATACTTCTTACAGAATAAATGGAAGAAAAGAGAGACAGTACCAACTACCAAAGTCCTGATGAAGGCATGACTGCACGTCTCAAGTTAGGTGACAACCCCTGGGGGCCACTTGGGAATGACTGCTGGTCTCTCCTCCTTCCTTACCCAGTAATACAAACCTCACATGGCAGTAAGCTAGTGCATGAGCAACACCCCCTGACCTGTGCCCTCCCCCTGTCCACTTTGCAGCTGTCTGGCTGATCCCTGATGCATCTACCATTTGGGAACAAAAGTAGGTGATATTAAAATGTTTAAATCTATGCTTCAAATAGACAGGGCGGGAAAGAAGGTAAAATTCCTGTCTAAGGCATTGAGTATGAATTTCTCCTTTTGGTATTACATTTATTTCACTCCCAGCGTTGGTCACATGTCAAGTAGGGATAAAATGCGAGGACAAAACAGAAACAAAGCCACAAAGACAAAACAGAGAACCCAGCACCCAATACCTTCTGCTCAATGTTTTGTTTAATCCCACTTGGATCTACTTAACTTTGCTAAAGAGAATGATGATACAGCACTTGTGCATTTTAACAATACTGAGGGAATCTATCTGTGCTATATTTAAAACAGAAATCAGCCAAAGGAATCGGCATCATTTTTTGATCATTTTCAAGAGCCAAGAGCTTTACACGCATATCTCATTTGGATGCTCTCATCTCCTTGTGGTGGCTGTTGTTATCACACCCATTTATTTCCCCCATTTTATAGGTAGGCAACTGAAGCTAAAAGACGTTGAAGACATTACCCAAGGTCACAGGCTCATAAGTCACGGGATTTGATCCCAGGATTGTGACTCCTGAGCCCATGCTGTTTACTACAATACCTACTTTCATTTCTTCAAATTACCTTCCAGTCTATCCACATGCATGCACATATTTACAGTTATATTAAAGTGTACAAAGTGTTTTTTTTTTTTTGAGGAAGATTGGCCCTGAGCTAACATCTGTTGTCAATCTTCTTTCTTTTTTTTTCCTTTTTTCTCCCCAAAGCCCCAGTAGATAGTTGCATATCATAGTTGTACATCCTTCTAGTTGCTCTTTGTGGGACACCGCCTCAGCCTGGCTTGATGAGTGGTGCGTAGGTCCACGCCCAGGATCCGAACCGATGAACCACGAGCCACTGAAGCAGAGCACGAGAACTTAATTGCTATGCTACTGGGCCGGCCCCTGTACAAGTGTTTTGTATTTTGCTGTTTCTACTCCCACTTATCATATCAAATATGTTTCCATGTTTCCTTCATCAGCATAATTATAATTTGCATTTTAATAGGCTTATAATATTTCATTGAATTATCATAGCATCATTTACTAAACCATTTCCTTCTGTGGGAGTTTTATGTTTTCACTATTTTTGGTTAACATAGGCAACACTGTAATAAACTTCTTTGGGCTCTCGCTTTTGCTTTAAAAATATATATTTCCTTAGGATAAATTCCTAGCAGTGGGATTTCCCAAATACTATATTGCCTCTCAAAGTTACTAGCTTATAGTACTACTAGGAGTGAATTAGTAGACCAATTTCACTGTATTCTAAAATTAGCCTAATGGAGTACTTTAAAACAGGAATATAAAATAAATGGACTACTATTATGATTATTGTTGCAATAAAAATTATTACCAGAAATCAAATTGTCCTTGGAGCCTCTACCCCTCACTTCTCTGTGGCTCCCTTCCCTGTTGCTTTAACGTCCTCATCTGAAGTCGCAGTGATGAGTTGGCTCCATTACAGGACACCAGCCACACAGACACATACTGATAAAGGCAGTCCATTATTCAGATACCAACAGCTGGCACTAAAATTGCTCCTTCTCCTGCCTTCCCAATTTCTATCTCCCTCTCATTTACATCACAAAAGAAAAAGAGAGAACATTTTGGCTCCTACCTCCCCACTCCCTCATCAGTTTCCACAACTTACACAGTCTCCCTTCCAATGCTGACCCATCCTCTCCATGCCCAACACCACTACACGGATTCTGATCCTCGTCAGTACTCACCTGTACACAGGTTTTATAATAGGACTCCCTTCTCACCCTAATCCATCCTATACACGGCTCCCCCATGAACCTCCCTAAAGCACAGACTCTGATCATGTCATTTCTCTGTCTCAAAATCAGCACCCGTTTTCAATAGCCTCCAGAATGGCGTCCAACCTGTGGTATCTAGTGGACTCCAAAATGTGTGCCCTCCTCCTTCCCAGACTTGCTTCCCTCCACTTCTCCATCCAGTCCCCTGGATGCCTCATCAGTCCTTGGAACGTGGTCTCTCCAGGTCTAACAAGGTACCTCAGCTGGGCAGGAGCTACACGCAGAAGTTCGGGCCCCATCCTCCCCCACTATATTTATTTGTGTCTACTGCTTTGAATTGCTCTTAGGCTGGGGGAGCCTAGGAAAGTCTCTTAACGCATCTTTAAAGCCACCCATGAATATTATGACACAGGCTTTCAGCAGCTTTTCTGTCTCGAATCTTGCCAGCTCCCTTTCCCAGTCTAACCACTACACAGCTGCCAAAGTGATCTCTCTAACTGCAGGCTGGCTCACGTCCCTCCCCAGCTTCCCGCTGTCTCTGTAGGGTGTCAGGCAGGCCCTTTAGGAGCTGGTCCCTCTCTACCCCTGCAGGTTCATCATCCCAGAGCTCCATCCTTCTCATCCTGTCTCCAGCCCTCCGCCCCAGCCTCACACACCTCCTTTAAAGGTCCTTAAATGGAGGTGCTCTTGTGCACCTCTGGGCCATCCCATAGGCGCTGGCCTCTGCCTAGGGTGCCCTCTCATTCCTTCATTCTCCTGGCAGATTTCTATTCCACGGCTCAAGTCAAATGCCACCTCCTCTGGAAAGCCTTCTGAGACCTTCACAGACAGAGTTAGGCATCAGTGATTTCATGACACCGTGAACATTGGTTACATGGAACATGTTACATTGGTTGGAATCTGTCTCTCCGCTAGATACGAAGTCCTCTAGGGAAGGGACTGTATGTGATTCATTTTGCCTTTCCCAAGGCCTGGTATGGTCTCTGGCATAAAAGTGTGGCTATAGCCCTTCCTCCCCTAAGTGGGATGGGCCAACTCTCCAGCCCAGTAATCTCACGGGAGAATCCAACTCTGTAGAAGGGGAAGAGCTAGCTTGGAACAGAAGTGGACCCTGATCCCTGTACTTCCCTTTCCCTTGTCCCCATTAAGGAAAGGACTGGAAAGTTCTCCAGGAGCCTCTTGGTTCTGGATAGAAAGAAGAGGAGAGGAAGCACAGGCTGCCCCCATCACTGCGGAAGGAGAAGCTTGGGGACTTTGTCCAGGTCCACACATCTTCAGACTCAGGGGAAAAGGGAGGAGTAGGTGGGTGGGCAGGAAATTATCAAAACTGAGAGTTAATAACTGATTGTCTACTTTCAATGGCCTGCTTTTCAGTTTTGAAAACAAAGGTCTGCAGATCTGGAGAAAAGCTATGCCACGGGTGCCTGTGTTTCCCCGAAGCATTCAGCCACCTTATTTCTGAAAAAACTGAGGTTCTGTGAACACTGAAGAAGGGAGTACGCTGGTAACAAGCTATTGTCGTCCAGTTCAAACCCTCCTCTACACTCTTCTGTGTCACGCTGGGCCTGTGACACCGTAGACTCATTTCTCCTTTGCCAGAGGATCCCTGTTAATTACCACCAGTAGGGACACGAGAGGTAGACTGGAAGGCAAGGGGAGGGGGAGGCACCTTTCCAACCTTGCTTGCTTGCTATTCCTGCCAACATCGCTGCCACCATCCGTGCTTCTTCACCCAGCAGCAATTGCCTTCAGGATCAACTGGTTCCAGTTTCCAGGGGTCTTCCCCGTCCCTGAACCAGCCTCACGTGCCCCCTCAGATGTCCCTGCCCAGTCTGCCAGTGCTCGGACATCTGAGTCCTTGTCCTTCAGCCCTCCTCAGGGCGCCTGAGGTACCAGCGTCCACTGGGCAGCACAGCCCTCCTAGGAGGCCTGGATCCACCCTGTGAAGCTCCTGCTCTGGGCTTCTGAGTCTCAATAGCCTCAATCTCTCCCTGTTCCTCCGGCCAGAGGGGCAGCAACTGCTTCCTGTATTACTTCATTGCCTCTCTTGCTTTTTCAGTCTTCCAAACCCTGTAACCAGTTTCCCATATTACATGATCTCTGTTAAAGTAGCTGCTACGGTTGCTGTTTTCCTGACTGGACCCTGACTGCTGCAGGGAGAACTGCTGTTGGGAAGTTACCAATAATGTCAGGTTCGATTACCATTTTAGAGTCACCTCTGATCGTGGTGAATTATAATGATAATGATCACTATCATACACTGAATATCAGTGTATGTCGTATACCATATGACAAGCTTTGAGTGCATTATGAGATACTGCACATACAGGACAATGGCCAGACCACATGTGACAACAGAACTCCAACCAACAACCTCTGCAGCAACCAGCATGGGAAGCCAAACCACAGCCAGGGATGGGCCCAGAATGGGCAGGACTTGGTCGTTGACTGCCAGCTTCCCTAATTTTACCCCTGCTTCCAACTCAGGACCAATCAGAGAGAGCCAAATATGTTCCCCAAACCAATCACATAAGACGCCCCCACTTCTAGTTAGCCCACCTCCAGCTTCCCAGGCCAACAATCTCCAATCCGAGCACACCTGGAGCTTCCGCTTTTATCACTGCCTGCCTGTGAGTCTGTACCAAACTAAGTGAAGGTGGCCGGCTCCTGTGCTATAGCAAGCTCTGAATATGCAGGCTGTTCTCATTTGGTGATCTTTGTTTATTTCCACAATTAGGTTTCTCTCTTACTATCATCCAGCAAAGTAGACACAATTATGTCCATTTTACAGATGAGGAAACTGATACTCAGTGAGGCCAAATAATTCCCCTAAGTATATAACAATTAAAGGACAGATCCAGGATTCAAACCCAGGTACACCTGACTCCAAATCCTGAACTGGCCCTCTTACACCTCTACCATGCATTCCTCACCTAGTGTTTGTTGGCTCCCACTCTGATTGTATCTGAACAAGGCTGTCTCCCTCACCAGCCTGTGCCTTTCTCAAAGTTAGGAAGTGTACCTTGCAAGCTTTGTATTCTGAGCACCTACTCAAGGCATGATGCATGGTTGATGCTCCTAAATGTTGCTCAGAAATAGCACCGAGGAAACGCTCTGATTCTCCTTTCCCAGGCAGGTGGCTGAGAAACACTTTGAGAAGGAAATAAAATCAGTTGAGTGAAAGGTCGGATGTACTGAGCTCTCGCATTTTCTCCCTGGGCTGTAGTGTAGGCTGTGGACACAAACATGGAGGAGGGTACCGCCATCTGTGCATCAATGGGGCTTACAACCAGTGGGACCAGGGATCTGAAAGAAGCAAGAGCCAGGGCATCCTTGTGCTGTCCCTGCATGAGGTCAAAGCCAACAAAACTGTCCACGTCCAAAACTGTCATCGCAGTGACTTAGAATTTTGCAGCTATAGGAAGCAGGTGGTTGCTTCATTCGTCTCCTCCCCACATGCAAGTATCTCTTGTGCTGTTGTGAAAACACCTGTTTGAGGACCTGGAGAAGGCAGACCAAAGCCCTACCACCCCGCCCTGTCACTGAAATGCCAGGAGGACCTGCAGACACCCAGGCCGGCCAGCAGGTGGCACTAGTGCTGGGCTAATGCGGGCTCTGGCCTTCCGCCCACCCTTCCAGAGAGGCCACCACATTTATCAACAGAGGCCAGTAATGGGAGGTAAAGGGGCTGAAAATAGGGCTGCTCTTCTAATCCCACAGCGAGCCTTTTATGTGATTGTGACTTTCATCACGAATAGCGCATTTGTTCCGCACCGGAGGCCTGAATTAGCAGTGGTTTAAGAACTGAAACCAGCCTGACGTTTGGACTATGCTATGCAAGGTCACCAGGGCTCTCAGAGTGACCTGAGCAGTCTCCCAGCAGGATCCATGTAAATGAAGCTTTTCTTTGATTAGCTTCCTTCCGCTGCCCTGGGTTTTCAAAATTACGGGTTTTCTGAGGATCACAGTTTAATTACATAATTGTACAAAAATAATACTTAATAAAGTACTAAGCAAACAAAAATGACAGCAACATTTTCCAAGCTACTACCAGCTCCTGGAGGCAGCCTGCTACAGGCGAGAGTAGGCCTTGGAATTGAACTTGGGTTCCAATCGTAGATTCGCCTCTTCCTAACTTCACATCTTTGGGCAAGTTTTTCAATCTCTCCAAACCTATTTCCTTACCTATTAAAGCAGGATAGTAAGGTATACTTCATAGAATAGAGAGGGTTAAATGATGTGTGGCATCTGCAAATGCCGAATGTAGTAAATGAAAATGAAACCCCTTCCCCTGTCTACTGAATGGCAGGGCTTTGCATCCAGGAAGTGGGTACGCTGCCCTTCTGCAGCCTGCATGCTCAGGATTTCACTCCTTTGAAATCATTCCTCATCCAAAATTCCATTTTGGCTTGCAGGTTTTAGAACACAGCTACCTGGGCCAGAGATCTGTGTGGGACGGAGGGTTTTTGTTTTTAAACAAAATGCAGATTAAGGATAAATGCAGACCTCGGCAACAATGGTCTGTACTAGCACCTCCTCTGTGGCTTGCTTTCAAAAGCCCTGCGCTGTCCTGAAGACAAGCTCCCTGCTGAGGCAAAGGAGGATCAGCCAGCACCCTTCCTGCTTTAGCTTTATCACTTTAGACACGTGGATGTTGGGTTGTGGGTTTGGTCTGGTTTCAGGTGGGCAAAGTGGGAGGACAGGAGGTGGTTTTTAAATATCTGAGGCCTCTCTCCAGGCCTTCTGGAGCTCAGAATACACTACGATTTCTCGCCCTCTCCTAAACACACAGCCAGAAAGCCAGGTGGGAGCCAGGTGCTCTGGGTTTGGTGTGGGGCACAGAGGAAGGCACTTGACCTGGATTCTGCAGGCACAGGGTCAAGACCTGGCCGTGCTACTGTTGTATAATAATTTGTCTGCTCTTTGTCCAGGGTTCCTGGGACAGCGCTTCTAAAACTCTCGAAATTTCCCGAGTGATAGGAGTGTCTGTTATTTATGAGCCCCTTGGATCACACCTGTGTTTATGGTAATGAGATGGCTCAGGATGGAGGCTGGTCACCAGGAAGACCAACCATGTGACTAAAGGGTTGGGGCTTTGAGCCTTGGGAGGAGTGAAGAGCTGGAGATTGAGTTGTCAATCATGCCTATGTGATGATGAAACCTCAATAAAAGCTCTGGACACTGAAGCCCAGTGAGCTTCCTGGCTGGTGAACACACGGATGCGCCAGGAGGGTGAGGTGCTCTGATTCCACAAGGAGAGGACACAGAGCTCTGCATTCAGCACCCTCCCAGACCTTGCCCTACGTGTCTCTTCATTTGGTTGGTCCTGATTCATATGCTTTTAGAATAAAACTATAATTATAAGTATAGAATTTTCCTGAGTTTTCAGAGTTGCCTAACAAATTATCAAACCTGAGAGAGGCAATGGGAATCCCCCAGATTTGTAGCTAGTTGGTCAGAAGTGTGGGTGGCCTACGCCCCCACTTGCAGCTGACATCTAAGTGGGGGCAATCTTGTTGAGGATCACGGCTTTAACTTGTGGGGACTGCACTAACTCTGAGTGGTTAATGTAGAACTGAATTGCAGTTCACCAGTTGGTATCAGAATAGCTATTTACAGCTACCTGATCTCTGGCAAGTCACTCACCTCTGAGGTTCAGTTTCTTGTCTATAAAGTGAAGTTGGCTGTGAGAATTATTGTAACCGCTCACAATGAGACGGTATCAGTTAAAGTGCTTGGTAGACTGCCTGGTGCTATGTGTGTCCATTCCTGTTCCCACTGACTCACCTGGTGAGCTTACACAAGTCCAGCCTCCCTGGGCCTCAGTTTCCACGTCAGGAAGATGGGCCCCTCTGTTCCCATACCTCACAGAGTTTTTCTTGGGTCAAACTGAGATCATCAATGTGCAAAAGCTTTGGAAAATACTTCATCTTATTTTCAAAATAAAGTTTCTACCTTTTTTTCTAATTTCTAAATGCGTCACACAAAAACAGCCGAATTCATTTTCACTGAATTTGGAGTGTTGGGACAGGCAGACTTAAAAAGATAGGCCACAGGTAACAATGAAATTCACTCCAGAAGGCACCAGGGACGCCTCAAAGAGCTAGAGAGTCATCATCCCGACGAACACAAACTAAAGGACAACGAGAGGTCTTAGTGAGGGCCACACACAGGGTGCCACAGACACCAAGACGCCACATCAGGAGAAAAGAAGTAGGGGTTTTGACATGAGCCCCAAGAGGGGCAGGCAATTAAAAATTACAAGTGCTGATTTGCAGTGGATTTATTTTTCACATGATGGTTAATGATTCTTTCCAGTAACTCTGGGTAGGCCGGCTAGTAGATAGATGTGAATCTGATACAGTTATAGATTCAGATAGCTAGGTTATAGAGATCTAGATGAGAGATTTTTGAAAATTATGAGACTCTTATGAATAAATTCCTTTCCTTCCTCACTTCAATGTGTTTCCTCTAATCAGCCAGGATGGGGGGTATGGAGGTGCCTCTCTTCAGTTCAATATGATGGAGCAGAATTGAAATAGGCTGGTTTGTGCCCAAGTTTTGTGTTGGGACCTCAGCACATGCAAGGTGGAAATCCTCTTCTACCCCCACCATCTGCTCCCCGTCTGGTGGGAACTTGGATCCGTTTCCAATCTGAGTGGGATCCTAACAGAGGCCACTCCCCATGCTGTTGCCCTAATGAGAAACCTGGGGGTCACTCTGTCCCTCACCCCCTACTTCCAATCTACTAACAAGTTCGGCTCCTTCTATCTCTAAAAGATATTTGTCAAATCCTTTTTCTCTTCTCCAACCCTTCGGCTCTGAACCTTGTTCAGGGCCAGGCAGGCCTGAATCTGTGGGTGTACCTCCAGCTAGACACAGATTTGTTCAGGATATTGGAGGGCTGAGACCACAGCTGGGCGGCGGGGGGGCATCAGTGACCTCAGCTTGAAGGACTGAGGGAAGCAAAAGCTACCAACGTCCCTGTCTCTTTGCCAAACATCTTGGTAAAGTGAGAGGCTACGGTAAACTCTTGTGTGACCCTCAGATTTTGTACCAGTTGTATTCAGAGCAGTATAACCTTTGCTTTATATCCAGTTATCCCTAAATCCTTTTCAAAGAATGTCACTATCCCTAGACTTTTGGCCTGAAGCCATCAAAGAGTAGATTAGGACTCACTAGGTGAAGGGTATGAGTGTTGTGGGGAGGAGATGGGAGAGAAAATACTGGAACCTAAGGCCTGCTGTCATCGCCATGACAACTGCAACAACTCAGGCTCCACCCATTTGAATCACGTGACTCTGAATGGAAGGCAGTTAATTGAAGGGTTTAACCTAACATCTTTGCAATTACAGTGATTATCTGAGCCACTTGCTAGAGAGTCAAAATGACATAGCAGAGGAGCTCAGGCCTGAGGTATACTCTCAAAATACGCACTACTCCACGAATATGAGTGAGAGGATAGAAATAGACTGGGGATGGGGCAGTCTTCTGAAAGAACCAGAAGACAAAAGGACATGATGAGTAGGGGAGGGAAAGAGAGCAGGATACAGCTCATTGGACCAAGATTCCACTTGATCCAAACAATAGGGACATTCATTTGTGCCCTCAAGTGTTCCACAAACCTGTCTTGAGCATCTAATAGATGCCTTGCCCTAAGCTAGGCACTGGTGACACAAAAACAGATAAAATAATCTCTGTCGCTCAAGTATTGTTTGGAGGAGAAGACAAATATGAAAAGAGATTGAGAAGCAAGATGGAAGAGTCAGGAACCATCAATAGCTCAGTTCCCATATTTGGGACCAGTACCACTACTTGGTACTTTTCCTATTTGGTAATTTATTTAATCCTCGTAACATCTTAGTGAAATAATTATTATACCCCCATTTTATAGATGAAGTAACTGATGGTGAGACGTTAAATGACCTGTCCAAGCCACACAGCTATTAAGTGGCAGAGCTAGGATTCAAACAGGGGTCTTCATTTCCAAAACCTGTGTTCCCTTCACAATTCCCTTCTCCCTCCAATATATTAAAAATCCCCACTCAGCTTAATTCCATCTGCCCAGAAGGCTCTGCCATGTCATTGGTCTTCATCTTCATCCTCTTATTCCCAGGCACATCTTACAAATTGTCATCCGTTTTCGTTTCCATGCATAGGCAATGCAGATTTGTTAGTTAGAAAGAGGCCAAAACCATTCTCCAAATAAAAAAAAATGTTTACCTCCACAAAGGTTTAGAATGAGGAAAAAATAGCCAAAATAACATTATAATGTAAATAATGAAGTTGACTGAAGAATAAACCAGCCATCTTCTGACGAGTGAGCCCTCCATTCTGAAAGAAAGCTAACCTGCCATCTGTCCTATATTTGGGAAACCTGGGCTACTTGCTGTAACCTAAATAGAAGCTCTCTGGAAACCTGCAGCAATTCCTGCTCACAAGAAATCAAGTCAAGGAAGAGGTTGCAACTGAGACAGTGCAAGTTGAATTCTGGGATGTGAAAGAGACAGTGCGAGGCTAACTCAGAATGGAGAAAACTGCAGAGTGACGAAGAGAGGAAGGGTGAGACAGGGAAGAGACAGAGAGGGAAAGAAAGAGAGAAAAAGGGAAAGGAAGGGAGGAAGGAAAGAAAGAAAACAGGGAGGGAGCGATGGAGGAAAGGAGGGAGTGACGAGTATTATTTTAAAGCCCAAAGCAAGGATTGAGTAGTTACCTTCTATTTTTCTGTATAATCCAAGTTTTTCTAGTGGTTTATGAGGAGAAGGTAGTGCCACAGTGTCAGATTAATCTTCAAGTTAATTGTTTGGGGACAGTAGGAACCAATGCTCTTCCCAAAGAATTTATTAACAATAGCACAGGACAAACTATTTCTTCTGTGATGTTTTTTTCCTTTTAAAAAAGGACACGTTCTACTGTGCTGTTCTGATGGCCAGTCTCTTAAAATACTCCCTAAAAATCTGTTTGCCAGATGACTGGGTTTGTATGGTGCCCCCAGGTAGAATTCTGAGACAAGTTGGGGATCTCTTCCATGGGGGCTAAAGCAGGACAGGGGTGATCTGCCCACTCAAGTGAGTGTCCACTGTGAGCAGAACCTGTCTTGGGAGCCTGAGGGAAATGTAGGGAAAGATCAGACACAGGCCCAGCCCTCAAGGAACTCCCAGGGCCAACAGGAGAGCTGTGACACACAGTTAGAGTCAGGCAGTCAAGTGGGAGTGGTGCCCTTCACTGAGACAGGGAGCACAGGGAAGATGAGCAGGTCTGGAGGAGATGCGATGAACAATGAGTCCCAGTTTAGTCAAGTTGAGCTTAGGGGATCACTAAACAAAGTGGAGATGCCCAGTAGGTGGTCAGATAAATAGGTCTGGAGCTCAAGAGAGAAATCTGGCTGGAGATGAACACTGAAGCCACAGGAATGAATTGTCTGTGGAATGAGAAAAGAAGGCAGCTTGGGAAACAGTTTATTTCTATTTGAATGAACGACCGAATATGTGATTATATACTGAATATATAAATGGGAGTGTTGGGAGTTAAAGGTATAACAATAAGGTAAGTTGGTACCAGATTGCAATAGTCCAGGCGTCAAGGTGGCAGGGTTCCAGGCTCCCCTCTCCACTCTGGGTATTCTCTGAACAATTTCTACCTTGTCAATGTCCTGCTAAATATACTGCCAAGAAGTGAATGCAATATGATCAGCATAGAGGGGATGACAACATTCCCTCTCTCAATCTAGATGCATATACTCCCGTTAACGCAGCTCAAACTTATATTAAGCTCTCTGGCTACCACATCACCCTGATGATGCACAAGGGATTTACTACCTGTATTAGTTTCCTATGGCTGCCACAAGAACGTATCACAAACTGGGTGGCTTAAAACAACACGAATATATTCCCTCACAGTTTTGGAGTCTGGAAGTCCCAAATCAAAGTGTTGGCAGGGCCATGCTCTCTCTGAAACCTGCAGAGGAGAACCCTTCCTGGCCTCTTCCTAGCTTGGGGGGGCGGCCGTCCATCCGTGGCGTTCCTTGGCTTGCGGCTGCCTCGCTCCAGCCTCTGCCTCTGTCATCATACGACGTTCTCCCTGTGTCTCTCTGTCCAAATCCCCCCTTCTTATGAGGTCACCAGTCATACTGGGTTAGGGCCCACCCTAATGACCTCACCTTGACTTGATTACCTCTGCAAAGACCCTATTTTCAAATAGGGTCACATTCACAGGTATCCGTGGTTAGAACCTGAACATATCTTTTTAGGGGATACAATTCAACCCATAACACCATAACATCACTGGATAAAAACTCCCTCCAAGTCTTTTATCCCCCGTGCTGCTGTATCCTTCCCAAGCCTCATGCAATCACTGAACTACCAGTCTCAATCTCCCTCGAGTGCGGAGAAAGAAGGACCCAGCACTACGTGACAAGGACGCTGCTGAGAATGTGAACGCCCAGCATTTCTCCAGCAGGGAGTTTCACAGCTTCAAAGGGGAATCAGAGGAAACGTGACTCATTCACACTCACTCCTCAGGTTCCCAGCTTTCCGTTCCTCTCCCTACGCCTCTGCCTTCCCCTCCTCTCTCGTCTTTCTCCCTTCGCACATATGCTCAAGTGAGTGCATGCTCACACTCACACTCACACACACGCACACGCATGCACCATCCTGCCTGAGCAATTACAAATACAAAGGAGACAGCGTGAGGAAGTCAAACAAAGGAAACCCTGAGAAGCAGGTGGACAACCATGCGTGTTTGAATTTCCAATGCAAAGAAAGCACTGGAAACTGGTGATGAGAAGGTGCTGCTGCCAGAGGTCTAATGCCATGACTACACGGAGCTCTTTTTCTCAACATCAAAAGAGTAATAGAGCTTCCCGGAGAAAAAGCTTCCCAAAAACCGAACAAGCCATCAATTGGTTCCACCGTATCAGATTGATTATTTTCCAAAACCCAGGCTTGTGCCTGAACACAAAGTAGGTTGCTTAAGTCAAAATATTATTCTATTCCTTGCCCTCCGTTTTGAAGAAATGAGGATGTCAGCAAGGGAGTTGTTCGGTTGATGAGACGTTTGCAGACACTTGGTCCGTTAAACAAACAAATCCAACATTGAACACTCTCAAAATTATTCAGAGCACACGGTCTTGCTATGAAAAATAGTAATATTTGCTACAAATAAATACATTTAAAAAGTTAGGAAGACTCCCCTCAAACAAAAGCAACAGTGAAAGGCAAATATCTCTGATTCCCCTTTTCCTCCCTAAAGCCAGTTCAGCTGCCAGTCCCACGAGCTCTTCCTGCACCGCGCGTCCAGGGTTCCTCCACTTCTCGCACCCCGACTGCTGGCACCCGTATCCACGCCATCATCACATCTGTGTGACTGCGACAAAGTCTCCGCCCTGCCCCCTCACTCCCTTACGCACCATTTGCTGGAAAGCAGCCAGAATGACCTTTTAATAATGTAAATGAGATCGTGTTACTCCCATAAAATCCTTCAATTGCTTCCAGTCACATCCACGGCAAGAACCAAATTGACCACGGCCTCGCTACCTCCCTGTCCCTCTTGTTCTCTCTGCTACGACCTCAACAGCCTTCATTTAGATCCTCAGGTGCAGCAAGCCTACTCATGCGGTAGAGTATTTGCACTTGCTGTTCCTTCTGCCCAGAAGGCTTTTCCTTTCCTTGACATGTTTCTGGCTCCTTTTCATTATTAGTTTCCAAATTAAACATCATGTACTCAGAGGAGCCTTTCTCTACAGCCCCTACTAAAATAGTCACTTCCCCCATCCCCTTGTTTTCTTTACTTCAAAGTGCTTACCAAAATCCAAAACTATTTGCTTTAGATTCACTTCCCTCCATGTTTCTCTTCCCTCCATGAAAGCAGAAACCTCATCTATTCTTTTGAAATCACTGAATCCCTAGAATCTAGAACAGCACCCGACACAGCATAAGTGCTGAATGTTTGTTGAGTGAATGAATGAAAAAATATTTTAACTTTTATAGCAGACCTAGGGTTAGTAACTCTAATGTGTAAGCATCTTTATTAATCAGCCAGAAAAATACAAGCAGGGCCAAGGAAGGCTGCAGACGCTACCAGCCTGGATCTGAGAAAACATTCTCAGTCCAGCCAATAATACTTAGACATAGCCTTTTTCTTTCTCTGCCATTGAAAATGAAGAAGGATGCTAAGAAGCCAAAGGGAAAGGGGAGTTGAGCCTCCAGATGGGATTGATAATAAAGAAGAGGTCAAAAAAGGAGGAAGAAGGCCTATGTGACTTAGAAGGTGTTAAAATGACCAGGCTGAACAATCCAAGGAGAGGGGCTGTCTCATCTCGTGATAAGCACAGCTGGTCCCAGTGAGCAAAGTCCAAGGAATAAATCAGCATTGTCTGCTTTCTATCATTGTCTAATCTCCCTTCTCCTCCCCTCTTCTCTCTCTGTTTTCTTGTTCCTGGAAGAAATGAATAGAATTAAAGTGGAACCAGGGAAGAGAAAAGTGAGGAAGTAGGGATATTGAGCAGGAGTATATGGAATGATACACAACAGAATATCTATTTGGTAAGTGATTGTGGGTGTAATTTTTTTATTTTTCTTAAACAAACATATTACCTGGATACTTTTTCAAATTTTAAAAATATTTCTATTTTAAAATATGAACTTTTAAGTTTATATTTAAAGCATCCCACCAGTTGTGCCAAATGTCACTTATCCCTAGTAACCATCACCTGATCCATACAGCTGGCATCCCACCATTCTGGTGATAATATTTGTATCTCCCCAAATCAGCATGGGGTTGATGAAAAGTCAAATGGCAATATAAGCTCAGAGCAGGAGAAAGGAGGAAGAATAGAAAGGCAAGCCTCAGATATTTCACCAATGACCCTGAGGAAGTTGGAGCTAAGCAAGTTAGAGACTCCTTGCTCCCAACGGGAGGCAGTGAGACCGGTTGCCCACAAGGGAGCAGAATCCACCAATTGCAAGCTCGGCAAATTGAGTGGCTGTGGTGCCTGAGTAGCTATAACAGAGACGTTCTGAGACTGAGATCTCTAGCCATTGATTAATTTAAGAGTCTGTTTTGCTAGCATTTTGACCGCAAATAGTGAAAGGTCAGAACTAGGTGCCCGTTTTTAGAAGTAGCTTCTCATATGAGGCTGACAGTACTTAGCGTCAACTCTTTGATGACCTCCCTGCCCATCACACACAAAACCCACAGTCCTGTTTCAGAGCCATAGATAGGAAGGTGGTCAGATGACCTAGATTTAAAAATCATCTGAATAGAGGGTGGCCTTTCTGTCCTAGTGACATCTTAGCCCCACCACCCTGTCCCCAAAGGAAGAGAGTCCCCCCAAAGATACAGAAGCCCATCTGGAGGCACCAGGGCTGTGACTTTTGAGGCCAGAGTTCAGGACCACCTCAAATTTTCAGATCTCAACAGACCTGAGAATCAAACTCTATTTATTCCTAAATCCCTGGTCCCCAAGACTTAGCTTGACAAAGAAAGAGAACAAATAATGTGACCAGATACTGAAGACCAAATCTAAATAATTTACTCTCCAATTCCACGTCCATGATGCATTTCCTTTAGCTATATTTGTGAATAATAAAGATTAACACCCTGCCACATCACCAGCACCCCACACGCACACACATGTGCACATACCCACCTCTTCCTTGGTTGTAAACCCACAAACACACCATGCTGGCGTCATCTAGCATGGTTCTCAAACCAGTGTGCAACAGAATCACCTGGAAGGTTGTTAGAACAGACTGTTGGGCCCCTCCCCTGGCGTTCCTGACTCAGTGGGACTGAGGTGGATGCTGATGCTGCAGGTTGGGGGACCGCACTTTGAGAACCACTGTTATCATTAACACGGTACAGAGGGATTTGTCTCGCTCTCCATTCACTGCATTGCCCTTAAGCACTAGAATGCTCAGAAACAAATACCCACCAAATTAGGAAAAGAAAGTAATGTTACTGAGAATACTGTATGCTGGATGTTTTACATTCATTATCTCATTTTTTTAAATCTGCACAAATTCCTGGAAAGTAGGTATTATTATCCCTACTTGTAAATGAGAAAACAAAGGCTCCAGGTGGTTGTTTGACCAAGGTCATCGCCTAGCTAGTGTTGGAGCCCGCATTTGATCTGGCTTCAAAGTTCATGCTGAATATTCTCTCTCTCACATGAAAAGCGGATGAACTGAAATGAACAAAGGTATAAAAATAAGCGGTTTTTAAGCAAAAGCAAAAAAGCAAGCAGTGGAGGAAAGGTTTACAGTCGCAGTTGGTATCAGAGGTAGACGTGCGGCTGCCCCGGCGCCCCGTGAAAGACACAGCTCTTGGAAGAGAGGGACCAGGCTCAGCAAGGAGCTCACCGATGTTTAAGACAAAGCAGTTGCTAGAGGTCATCACTGCCTCGTAGAACAGAACACTCTACATTATTCAGAACAGAAAGTAGTTTCTATTTCTGCATTCTGAGGAGAAGCGATATTCGTATAAAAGGGTGTTGAGGATGTTTGTTAAAAAGCTTTTTACGGATCAGAAATCCCCAAGCCGGAGACTTGATGAATTTAAAAAGTAGAAAAACAAAATGTGATGAAATGCTTAAATGCCCGAGAAACTGATTAACACCCCTCACAGCTCTCAGGTTTCTGCCTCGAAATGGAAGTGTTTGCTTCCTTAAGCATTCTCTTTCTGTTTTATCAGGCAAACAGTAAGCATTTTGATTCTGAGTTTTTTAATTGTGTGTGTGTGGCAGGGGGGAGAGTTTGTATTCAAAGTAATGCACTGTCAGGAAATATACCTTTTGCACAAAATAATATTGATACTCAAAACAGACTCATAATTGGAGAACAGTTAAACAGATTTTCATTAATAGCAATAAACAGTGTGAAAAAAATCTAATTTCAGCATATTAGGTAACACACAATTTAATCCAACCAATGGAGCTTCCTCTGCAAACAAAGAATTACCTTCAAGAAACTTGCAATTTAATCGAAGTAGTATGATAGACACATTAATAATTATGATAACTGTTATGGACTTGTGTCCCCTCAAAATTCATATGTTGAAATCCTAACCTCCAGTGTGATGGTATTTGGAGGTGGCACCTTTGCGAGGTAATTAGGTCATGAGAGTGGAGTCCTGATGAATGGGATTAGTGCCCTTTAAGAAGAAACACAAGAGAGATTTTTCTCTTCACCACGTGGGGATACAATGAGAAGATGGCTGTCTACAGACCGAAAAACAGGTCCTCACTGGATCCAGCCACTGGATCTTCTAGCACCTTATCTTGGACTTCCCAGCCTCCAGAACCGTGAGAAATAAATGTGTGTTGCTTAAGCCACCCAGTTTATGATATCTTGTTATAACAGCTCAAACTGACTAAGATAGTAACTGTGATCCAATTGGGAAGGAAGGAAGCCCCAAGAACTGCTTCTTTCTTTATAACTCCTCTCACGTGTCTCTTTCTAGCCCCGCCCTGGCTTATTCTCCGCCAGCTGCCGTATAAACTATTCCAACTCTCCTAATGGCCTTGTTGCCCTGGACGCTGGTCTACCCAACACACTGCTACCAGGTTTATCCTCCTCAATTAAAGGCAACTTGGTGCTCCCACTCAAAGTCTTTCCACAGATCTTAGTTGCCTGCCAACTACATGATCCTGGCTATCCAAGTCCTCCACAATTCAGCTGCAAAGCACTGTACCACATTCCCCCCACCACTCTTCTCTGTAAGCCCTCAACTCCAGTCAAGTTGAGGTACGCTCACTGTCCCTGAACACACAGCAAAGCCTCCCACTTAAAACCTGATGACACTAACTGTACACTTGTTTAATATTTTGCATATGCCTTGAGATATTATTTACTTCGGTGTGTCTGTCTCGTGACTTGTCACAATTCCTAACTACTTGTCTTCATGTCCTCAGTCCTCAGCAGAGGCTGGGTATACAGTAGGCTCTCAATAAACCCAGCTACCTTTGACTAGGACTTGCATTAAAGATAGCAATTCTCATTTACAATGAGCCATACTTAAGTCCATCCAAGATAAACCTGAATGTACAAAGTCATATCGGAATCTCTTGGAGTGACATAAAATGACAGTCAAGAGTTCAGACACCTACAGACTTTTCAAGTGGACACATCTGTTGTTCTCTAATAGGATAATTGCCTTGGTCCTTTCAAAGTCAATGTTAAGTGTCACACAACAATCTCACGTCTGGGTAAGCACCCTTTCAGTCTACTTATATTTATTTCTTAGGTTAGGAAGGCATGGCCGTCTACAAAGGGGACCAAGCTAGGAATCCTAGATGCTTCTTGGCAGTAGACTTCTCTGAAACAGCTTTAACCAATTGGGTGTGAAAAGCCTTCTGACAATTTTGCTAGACTCTTCAGACTAATTAGCAGTTTTTCAACACAGACCTCATCTCAAATGCGCAGTCTGATTATAAGGCTTATTTCTCCTTTGCGTCTTGATCTGTCCTGCTTGGGCCAATTAGCTGCTTTTTTCTAACTTGAACAAAGGTAAAGTAAGATAGTTAATTTCTTCTGATCTATAAACATAGTTTTTGGTTATTGTTTAGGATTGATGACAACACATTAAAATAACAATGCGTGTAAATTGTAAAATGCTTCTCTCATTCCTCTCCCTCATCACCCTTTTATTCACCAAAATGGCTTATTAGCCATTCAATTCTGTTCAGGAAATGACTACGTTTAATGAAGTGTTACTCTGAGAACAACACCACCACAGCACCGGCAAAGTGCATAGGCAGGTCCCACCAGCAAACACCACTCACCAACAATAGCTGTATATAGAAAATATATTATTTATTTAAGAGCTGATGAGCTAAAGAAAACTGCAGCTGTTAATGAGTACTTTTGCCTATAATTAATTTTTAACTTGGCAAAATGAGAGAATCACTATCATGCCGGGTTTCTGGAGTACAAAACAGTTGAATGATTCAGAGAGGAATTGCTCAGAATTGCTGGCTGTGGAGACTGGTGGATGAGTCCCCATGGATTTTCAGAATTTGAAATTTAGTGTTTAGATAATTTTAGATTTCAGTATTTTAGTATTTCAGGATGTTCTCATTTTAGAGGTCTTGCTTTTACATGAGTATTTCTCAACTCGTCGGAGACAAAACCTCACTCACGAGTATAATCAGTAGAGTCAGCGACTCAGCTCTCTCCTGCCGCCTACTACTTCCGGTGCCTCAGCATGTGTACTTCCCAAATTAAGAACTTCCAAAATCTGCTGAAAAATCATCAATGCTGCCGTCTGCATCCCAGCCTACTGCTTAAAGCCCAAACCCTTCTCCAGACATTTAAGCCCTCCAACAGGTGACCTGACCAGGAACCTAACTCTCCCACGTCATCTCCCATCACTCCCTGTATGTCCCAATTAGACAGTCCTATCCCCTGTCCCACATACTTGTTTTGATCACTTTTGACAGTCACTATAAAGCTAACAAGCAATTATTGATCACCCATCATGTATTAGACGTTACCTCAGACATTTCATACTACGTCCATTTAATCCTCATGACAGCGCAACAAGGTATTTTTCAAATAAGGAATGAGATTCAGGAACTTATAACATAATAGTAGGTGTTGAGTTATCTGTGACTCTACAACTTCAAGTCTTCCCGTTACATATTGTCCCCCTGCTCTTGGTGTATCTATCTTCTTGCTCAGTTTCACCTCTACAAAATCTACTCACGCTCAAGGCCCAGAACTAACTCTGCCTCCTTCTGAAGCCTTCTCCTTACTCTTTAGAGACATCACCCTACTTGGAATTCACAGTACTTACTGATACTTTAGTTCTCTACATAGGGTCTTGAATTACTTATGTATTTCATGCACGCGTGCAGTATTTCTCCAACTCGACTGAAAGCTCCTTAAAGCAGGTGTCATGAATGGCCAGTGGTGTTTACTCAGTGCAATGCACAGAGTAGGTGCTGAATAATTATCTGCTAAGGAACATGACACTACTAGATGTGTCTAATACCATTCTTGCTGCAGTCTGGCTCCTGCAATTGAACTAATTCGGGAAAACATCTAGCTAGCTCACAAGAAAGCTGACAGGTGCTCAACAAGCAAATGGAGTTTTCGGGAAAGGATAAACAGGAAGAGTCAAGGTTTGGAGGTGCCTTCGAGGCTTATACTATCTTTGATGATGATTATAAAGGATAAAAAGTAAAAAGAGATCTATGATTGTAATTAAATGCTAAATGGAGATTTGAACAAGAGCAATGTGACCGTAAGATTGGCCAAATGCTCCCAGGAAAGTGCCCATAAAAATGACTGTCTCTGACAGCATCAATCTCACTTGCCTGCAAACATATTTAGCACTTGCTCTGTACAGGACACTTCTGGGGCTACTAAGTGGTATATAAGTCTGCTGGAAAAGGATCTACAATGTAATTGGCAAGAGAGAACAAATATCTACACGGAAGAGCACAGACACCAGGATATATACACTCACTACTGAATGAAGTACGTTGAGGATAGGTGCCGGGGGAGCTCAGAGGAGGGAGAGAGCCTGGGGGGTGTCACGTCAGGAAGGTTTCACGGAGAAGGTGGAACTAGAGTTATACCCTAGAGTAAAAGCAGGGCTTAGATAGGGATTGGGTAATAGAAAGAAAATTCCAAGTACCTGAGCTTCCAGCAGTGGTGGAGACTCAAACTCCCAGTGAAGGTACATAAGCATGTGAAGCGGCCAGGTAATGCAACATCCATGCTAGGCTGCTTAATTATGACCAGTGTAACATCTACTTAATTACGTTACTTTTACAGTATTGCACTGAGGCAAAAGAAAAACAATCAAATGAAACAAATTTCTGGGTTATTAGTTTGTGAGAACTGACAGAGAGGAATCAAGTAATATGTGTCCAGCTTGGTGCTGGGAATTGTAGAACAAAACAGGACACATTTAAGACATGACCCTTGCCCTCAAAAAGCTAAATACCTACTTTGTAAGCAAGGCTAACTCATATGGAAGTGTTTAAATATACTTTAAAAACCAGCATAGTCAGTGCTGAATTATAGTCTTCTGAGTATTTAACACAAAAGTATTTTAGAGATTAAAAATAATAGTATGGGTACAGGTGTTTAGTAGCGGTAACGTCACAGTAAATTCCCTGAATGGCCTGTCAAAATGCAAATCTAACTTTAGTTTAGGCTGGGTTTGACCCAATCTCTCCTTTCACAGTCCAGCTTCTACCAGGCACCGAGAACCTCTTGCAAGTATTTCAGAAGTGTCCAATTCTAACCTGAAGCCTTTACAAAGGAGAACACTTTCAAGGCCAGGCAAGAGCCATCTGACCTGGCAGCTTGGAAAGTGGGAGAAGCTGCTGACACCATTCTTCTACTGGCTTCCATTTCCGCTGAGACCCTCCAAGTGAGAGACACCCAGCAAATTTGCAGGATATTAAAAGCGAGAGACACAGTCACTCTGTGAGGGGCGTTGCGACGCACAGAGCTGAGTCAGTGCACTATTCATAAAGCATCTTCTAATTTTTTATGGTTATAAAACCCACAAACCCAGCCAATGGCAGAAGCAACTGTTTTTATGCTGCCATTTAAAAGTCTGTCTGAAATTGTACGTCTTATTTTAACAGTTCCCAAAATATTATAGCAACACTGAATTCAGCTCTTGAGCTTGCTAAAAACTCCTCCCACACAGTTCTCTTTGTTATCCCTGTGATCTATACGAATCCAACAGCCCAACCAACGTCTCAGCAATGAGTCAGGCAGGTAGGAACAGGATGCATAGCGCTCCTTCGCACCTGGGAGCACAGTATTTCCCTGGCGTCGAGTTAACTTTCTCAGCTCCAGCGACCTCTGGAGAAAGAAACGATAATCTTTTCAAATGACTGAAGGGAATGCAGAACCAGCCATGGGAGAAAAATGAATTCGACCACTGAGGAATCAGTTGGCTGGTGACATATTTTGTTCGCTTACTGTGTTAGGAGAAGCAGGGGTGTACAGCATCTCCATATGAGTGATGAATTAATGAATGAATGAAGTCACAGTTCTCTACAAACTAGGTGGCAGATTGAAATGGTGATAGAGGCATCCATAATAACAAAAGCTACCATTACTGAAGATCACTATGGGCCAGCCCCTTGTGGGAGATCAAAATTTGGCCCCCCCAAAATATATCTCTTTACCTTGATTATTTTCTCTGACGGACATTCGACCTCCCCCACTAACTGCCTAAAGGAATTTAACTCTGGGTATGGACAGACTGGCAGGGTCGTCACTCAGCCCATTCTTATCAAAGTTCTGTTTACCAAACATTTATACTTATAAAGGTATCTCCCTCTGTGTACTGGGAAGAGGGGGGGATGATCTTATCTCTGGAAACTCTTTTTAGTACAGAAGGAGAGGACTTAAGTCTGCATACTCGTGTTTACTGTGCTTTTCTGGTAATCTCCCATAACTGACTCCCCCCACCCCCAACATCCTCCTTTGTCTTTAGCTAAAGATAATATTTAAGATAAGAATCTCTGCCATTTGTTGAGAAACTCAGTTTCCCTGGTTTCTCCCATGTATACACGTTATTAAACTTGGTATTATTTTCTCCTGCTAACCTGTCTTGTAATTATTCGGCCAGCCATAAGAACCTTAAGGGAAAGAGCAGAGGGGGATTCTCCCTCTTCTCCCAACACCCTCTTCTAAGCACTTTTCCTGTATTTTCATTTTGCCCTCACAAGCCTCTGGAGTTTGTGCTATTATTATCCCCACTGTACAGAGATATAGAGAGATTAATTGGCTGGCTTGACTTGACCTAGTAAGAGGCAAAGGTAGGATTGGAATCAAGGCATTCTCACTCCATAACCCAAGCTCTTTAACTCAATGCTCTATAGCCAGATTTACAAAACATTTAGGACACATACAGAGAAAGAAAACTACATATTCTTTCATGGTCCCTTGAGGCCAGGGATCACAAGATGGCTTGCAATCAAGTAGGGGCCCTCCAGTGGCTGTGCCCATGATTGTGGCACAGTATGAAGAGTGCTGTGAGAGCTGTCAGCCTTGGATTCAATGGAAGGACAATGGAGATAAAGCTTCCTAGAGAAGGTACTGCTCGACTGAACTTGGAAGCATATGTGTAAATTAGAATTGGGGAAGAAAATGGTAGATTGATTGCAAAATTGCCCACAATTTTTCAATCCTCCTGTACCCTTACCCCTTGCAGTTGACTTTGCAGCTCTTCTCATGAAAAGGTCAAGTCTAATTCTCCATGCCTGAATCTTGTAACTTGCTTTGGCCAATTGGGTGCAATAGAAGTGATTTTATGCCAGTTTCAAGCCTTGACCTCAAGAGGCCTCACGTGTTTTTTTCTCTCTCTCTTGAACTTTGCCACCGACATGTGAAAAGCCTGGCTAGCCTCCTGGATCATGACATACTATGTGATCTAGTCACCCTTGTCACCCCAGCCAACTGCCCACCAACCATTAGACATAAGAGTGAACCCACACTAAACCAGCCAGCTCCCAGCCAAACCACCACTTGACTGCAGAGACCTGAGCGAGCTCAGTCAAGGTCAGCCAAGCCTGGCCCAAATTAGCAGAACTGCCCAGCTGACCTCTAGCCTCATGAGCAAAATTCAGAGTTTGTTGTTGTATGTCACTGAGGTTCTGTGGTTGTTTGTTATACAGCAGTGTTATCATAACAGAGGTAGGCAGGTCTTCTTTTATAACACTAAAACCAGCATGGTACAAACTGCACTCTAATCCTACTACACTTTGCTTGCTTTAGAAAAGAATACAGAATTCTTTGATTGGTCCAAAACGTGGTTTCCCCAACTTGACCCTATTGACATTTTGGGCCCAATCATTCTTGTGGGGGACTGTTCTGTGCATCATACGATGTTTAGCAGCATCCATGGCCTCTACCCACCAAATGCCAGTAGCACCCACAATTGTGACAACCAAAATGTCTCCAGACATTGCCAAATGTCCTCTAGGGGGGCAAAATTGCTCAGTTGAGAAACCCTGGTCCAGAAACCAATGCAAAGAAGTTCAGTTATCAAATACCCCAAGTGCCCCCAACTCGGCAATCTTTTCTACAAGATAGTTCCAGTGGTAGACGAAGCTCAGCCACCGTGTGAACACAAGTGCCTTCCGCGGAAACATGTGACATTGGAGTGGCCAGATGCAGGTGGGGCTCTCAGGGAGGCTTCTGTGAGCTGCTCCAGCCCGTGTTAAACTTGCTCTGGGAGGAGCAGGAGCTGGCTCAGCACACTGTGTGTTGCCCATACAATGACGTTCAAAAGAAAAGAGAAACTAAAATACAAGACGAGAGGCAGAAATTACAGGCCACCAAGTAGATCAGAAGACTTGTGTCCAAAAATTTCTTCCAGTTTACCTTTGACTTAAACTCTTGCTCCTACTGTATTGTTTTTCATTTTCAGACCGTTGTGAGAAAGAGCAATTCATCACCACATTCCCATACATATTTGGATATTCTCCGTGAGAGTTCCAATTGCAACTCTCCTATTTTATCAGAGTTTCTTAATTTGGAGCTAAGAAAGATGGTGAACATTTCTCCTATTCCAAAGCTAAAGTTTAAATCAACATCTCTAATCATAACTGCACTTCCCAGGAGCTAATTCCACCTTATGAGAGAATGCCAGATCCAGGTCTCAGAAGAACTTGTCTTAACAACACAGCTTAATAAGCCAATTCACTGGTTCCAGAAGATGGAAGGCAGTGAAAGAAAAAGGCCAAGCATTTGCTGACTTCTGACTCCCCATTGACCCATCATTTCATTGATCAACATATCTGAGACTATTGTCTTTGGGGCCTCAAGCAAATTGCTTACCTTCTACAGGCTCCATTTTCCTCTAATAAAAAAAAAAAAAAAAACTTTTGCTTTTCCTGCTTTACAGGAAAAACAGATAGATTCAACCACAAATGATATGTGTTTCCCAAATTCATGAAAAATAAAGAGAACATCCATTAAGAAAAAGAAGGGCAAATCAAAGTTGATGCTATCTTGAATTCTAAATTCTCAGTGTCTCACAGGCAACTCTCTCTTTCTGATTTATTTAGTTTCCTAGTGGAACTGTGCCCAGTCTTGCATTTTAGGAGTGCTTCAGGAAAAAAAAGGTGAAGTCATAGATTCTTAATGTCTCAGTGTTGGACACAGCCGGACTTTATGAAAATGAACAATTAATTCACTCTCTCTGTAACTCAGTTGTTATTTTTCCTGCAGGGGTTTGCGGTGATGGTTTAGCATTGTGAACACACACGCGACTTGGGTGGAGAATAGAGAAGAGGGTTTGAGAGCTCAGGGAGGCTCCCCTAAAGCTGTTTTTGGCAAGTCACATCAAATCTAGATGTTAGATACGACAAATTAACCACAGGTTTCAACAAGTATGAATCTTTCGGCAGAACAAGAAATGCAAAGATTGTCCCCCACTGGCCAATGGCAAAGGATGCTCCAGATGCACCAGCAGAGGCAGCCAAGCATTATCTGCAAGGCTAGGGTGACAATTGCAAAGTGTGCTCCGACCCTACGGTTGCATCTGGGTCCAGTAGGTGCTGCTCAAGAGCACTTGACACTCTGCCAGGCCCATGTCATACAGAGGCTATAGGCGTTAAACTGGAAAAGAAGAGGTAAAGCTTAGGCCCTTGCCCCTACAACTTTCATCGCCCAAAAGCCTGCTTCCTCGCCTCTGCAAACCTAACAAATACACTGAGAAAACACTGGACCTTGCAGAATTCACAGCATTTTTTCATGAATTACCTTGTTTGAACCTCAAAGCCCTGTAACGCTCATAGGAGAGAGATTATAACCCAGATTTTTTAAATGAGGACATTGAGAACGTTGAAGGCCTGGCCCATGACCACAGTGCAAACAAGCAGAGGAATCAGGGTTGGAACCCAGTTTTTCTGACTCCAGACCTCAAGTTCTTCCATCCACTTTGTTTCTCCAAACAGACCTGAAACATTCAAAAGCACGGCTTCTGGGTGATGTTTCGCTGACCCCAGTCACTTGTAGCAACACCACCTTTCCCTCTGCCCCCGACTCTTATTCCCAAACCAGCCCTAAGGAATTTGGCATCCATGGCGGCGATCTTCTCGGAAACCAAATGCAAACAGGTGAGGCAACAATGTTCCTCTCGAAGATGGGCATGGATGTTAGCCCAGGGCCAGTCTTCCTCAGCAAAAAAAAAAAAGAGGATTGGCAGATGTTAGCACAGGGCTGATCTCCTCACAAAAAAACAAAAAAACAATGTTCCTCTTGTTGGTAATGATATGAAGTCTTAAGTCCTTTTAGTGTCCTCTGTTTCTCTGGGTATTAATGAACATACAGTAGGTAACACTGATAACAGTTAACAAATCCTGACTGATTAGATGTCGTAAATAATACTAATAACAGTTAACAAATCCTAACCAGTTAAGACATGCCACTAGATAGGTTTGCTGTGTATGGTTGGGGGTTGGACACTGTTGAGGGCGCCCAGCTGAGGGTGTGAGTGGGAGCTGGAGTCCAGCCTGCCGCTCCCCTCATCAAGCCTTGCCCCCGGCATAGGTCTGTGTTCACCTGCAGTAGGGACACATTTTCATAATTCTGCATATTGATCCACCTGTGCTCCTAAAAGGTAGCATCCGCTGAGAGGGTAGCCTTTTCCTAATTCACACCGAGGTGCCCTGTGGGCTAGTGGCAGCCTGGTCCTACACCTATGAAATCACATCTACCAAAACCCTCTGGGGTAGATAACATTGTCATCATCTTTTACAGGTGAGGTAAGCAAAGCTTAAAGAGGTTAAATGATTTGACTGAAGCCTCACAGCTGGAGCTGAATTCTGCTGAATCCCATATGGCCTGTCAAGTCTATTCCCACACAGGGAAGGTGCCATCGTGAGTGAGCTTCAGAAATCTAATTCAGAGAAGCAACCTCTAGATAATCATCAGAAAAAACTATTTAAATGCCTTATGCTTGCAGATATGAGCCAAGATCCTCCGGCAACAAGTTTTCATAGATGATAGGAGTTCACACTTCATCATTTCTATTTCCCAAGAGAACTAGGGAAACAAAACTAGGGCCATTTTTCAATGCAATGAGTTTTGGCTTAAGAAGATTTTATTTAAAAAATCAAAACAAGCTAGAGAGACAGAAGAAGACCGGCTTCTAGAACCTGAAGCAGTGATAAGGCCAGGAATGCCTGACACTTCCCCCCAGACTCTCTGGTCCCCCTCCTCCCCATCTCCATAATGAAATAGTCTTCCTCCTAAGCTGTTGTCACAGTAACAGCTTGGGTCACGTGGCTGTCACTTTACAATCTGCTTATGGAGCTGCTTGTAATTCTCACTCCAGGGCATAGCGACAGCTCATTTAGAATCAATCAAACATTTATTAATAGAGAGAGAACCAAAGGGCACAGTCTCTGGATTGAAATTCTCTGGTTTCTTGGCAAGGGCAAGAGCAGAGGGGGAAACAACTCTCAGGTGGGGGCTGGGGAGGTGATAGATATTGTGTTGGGGAAGGAATCTGCTCTTGGAAGTCAGACAGAGGAAGGTTCAAAGCCCGCCTCTACTGCTTTCTAGCCATGTGTTCTAAGCAAGTCATAAAACTCGGCTGAGTCTCGGTTTCTTTTAAGAGATTGTTGTGAGACTTAAAGATAATGAAAATAAAAGGCCTGACCCCTAGGAAGGACTTAATACCTATCAGCTATTATAAATGAGAGAGTTGTGAAGATGAAAGTGGAGTAAAACACAAAGAAAATCATGATTTAAGGCTGACTACTAAAGAAGTGAAATTATTTAACCCAACAGCTACTTTCAAGCAGAAGTACTTTTAAGCACCAGGAGTATGAGCCGTAGGAAGAGAAAACAGGGAGAGGCAGACTGCAGAGAGAGCTGTAAGGAGGCACCCAGGAGAGCGAGCTTTGTTTTCTGTTTTTTGTTTTGTTTTGTTAGCAGAAATGTAACTAGGGGAATGTCCTGCGATATGTTCTCTGTTGTTCTTGCATCCAGTGTGTGATCTCATCTTTATGGCACAGGTGGTCCTGCTAGAAGCCCAACAAATAGTAGCCTGTACCATGCCTGGTATATATCAAGCCCTTGTTAAATAGTTGTTGAATAAATGAATGAATGAATGAATGAATGAAAAGTAAATTATTTAATGGACCTAATGATCCCATAAGAACATTTGGGCTTTATGAAAAAGGGAGAAATTGATGCTAACATCCAACTTCTTCCCTCTGTGTCCTAGTTTCCTACATCTAAATGTGTTAAATATTCTTCCTGGCAAATGCATTTGGAAAAAAAATAGAAGGCAGAAACGTCCAGATGGATCTGACATGGGTGACAATCCCCAGAAGTGAAAAAGCTCAGAGATTCATGAATCGACCTCCTCCCTCCAGACTGAGCCAATGGAGTCTGATCCAACATTTTTCCATTTGAATTGTTTACCCAGAAAGATGAAACTGACCACAATCTTCTTCC
Source organism: Diceros bicornis minor (assembly GCF_020826845.1). Taxonomy (NCBI): domain Eukaryota; kingdom Metazoa; phylum Chordata; class Mammalia; order Perissodactyla; family Rhinocerotidae; genus Diceros; species Diceros bicornis. The sequence continues at coordinate 14,198,149 of NC_080746.1, forward strand.
AGCCTCCCGCACTCCTCTCGGCCAGCAAGAGTGGCTGATTGGGACCAGGGCAGGCTGCCGTGGGCAGTGCTGGGCATGGCCACTGTGACCAGAACTCGTCCCTACCTATGATCTGCCTCACTTTTTTTCTTTCTTATTTCTTCTCTCCAGCACCTGCCTCTTTTTTCTCTCTTTCCTCCCTCTTTCCTTATTACTTCATTTTCCTTTTCTTTCTCATCTTTCGTTGACTGTGGTCAGGGATTGTTATTCAACATCAGTGTTTCCCAGGGCTAAAGAACATGCTGCTTTTTTGCTAAAATAAAGTTGGCTTATCATCCTGGGTCCCTGAAGACTCTGACTGTAGGTCCACATTCAAGATCTTACATGACTAATCCATTTAAACTCCACAGCAGTGAGAGCCAGAAATCGTTACATGAATTTTCCTCCCCCTGAAAATCTATCCTAAGTCATCTTGCCCTACCCCATCTTACCCAAGATGACCCAGTCTCTCTCTTCCAAGACTTTTATTACAGACTGGCGTTACAGAGTGCATCGCCCAGTGCACCACAGCATCTGTATAGAACAATTTCAGTGAAGCCTGCTTCAAAGTCCATCTCTGAAATTGGTACTCATCTTTTCTCTGAGTTGTAGCCCGTGACTTCTTCCACAACTTGCCCAAGAGAAATGCAGCTTCTTAAAACTGTCACTCCACTGCTCAAAATCTCCACTGGCTCCCCATTTTCCACAGGATGAAGTCCAAATGCTCTGTCTGTCACTTGGTACCGTAAAAAACCTGGCCCCAATTTACCTTTCCAGTCACATTTCCATCCGGATAAACTATCCTCCTTGCTACTGTCTCAATACTCATTGCACCTTCTGCCTCTTTGCCCTTGCTTGTGTTGCTTTTCCCTTTCCTTGCCTCTACCTACCAAACTTGGGACCCTCTTTCCAGGCCCTGCTTACATACTGCTCTCTAAAAATCCAGCCCTTTTCACCCCAACATGAAATAATTATACCTTTCTCTGTTATCCATAGCTCTGATGTGGTGCTCACCTTATATTGCCCCATGTTATGGATAGCAGCTACCACACATTGAGCACCTGCCATGGGCTCAGGACTGCTCCAGAGAACTCACACCAATTATCTTTACTCCTCACAACAATCCCATTTTACAGATGAAGTTACAAAGATCCTGCCCAAGATCACACAGCTGGTAAATGATGGAGCTGGGAATTAAAACCAGATGTATTGGACTCCAGATCTCTCTCTATCACAACAGGCTATCACAGAAGAGACAAGTGCCCAGACACTCTTATTCGCATTCATTCAGAAGCATTTATGTGTGTGAACAGGCACCAGGCACGATGCTGAGAGTCTAACGTGGGGGATGGACAAGTAATCCAAAGCTTAGGTAAGAACTGAGGCAGCTAGTATGAAGTAGTTCTTTCAACAACATCTACATATCTCATCTATGAGATTACAAACTTTTTGAATATATATATATGTGTGTGTGCATGTGTGTGTATCCCACAATTCATTATTTGCTATATGAGTAAATGTTTTTTCCTTTAAAGACATGGACTTAAGTTAATGTAGGCACTCCTTGTGCCTGTTATCATCTTTAAGACCATCTAATTCTTATCTTCTTTTTAAAAGTATGGAAGCTTAGCTCTGGAGAGTGTAAGCCATCTGCGTAGAGTCATACAACAAAATAGTGGCAGGCCCAGGATGAGAAGGCAGGTCTTGGACCCTTGCTGGGTTATTTTCCACTTGCCCACACTGGAGGTAAAGACCCGAGTCCATTTGCTGCTGCATCCTCAGGCATTTTACGTACTCTCCCTCTGAGTTAGTTGTCAACATTTAATTCTGGATT